>NW_026961580.1:0-600000 GCF_963924245.1 Chroicocephalus ridibundus | reverse complement strand
AAAGCTCTTTGGCAGCCGCTTGCGTGGCCCCACAGCCCGTGGGGCTGCGGGCTTTGCGGCGGCCGTCAGCCTCGGCGCCACCGGCGCCCACCTGGCGCGGCCGCGCCAGCCTGCGAAGCATTTTCCGGTAGGGCCGCGGCTCTGGCCACAGCTCCCACGCCCGAAGAGCCAGGAGGGAAAGCCGTGCCTCGTTGCAAAGCTCTTTGGCAGCTGCTCGCGTGGCCCCACAGCCCGTGGGGCTGCGGGCTTTGCGGCGGCCGTCAGCCTCGGCGCCACCGGCGCCCACCTGGTGCGGCCGCGCCAGCCTGCGAAGCATTTTCCGGTAGGGCCGCTACTCTGGCCACAGCTCCCACGCCCGAAGAGCCAGGAGGGAAAGCCGTGCCTCGTTGGAAAGCTCTTTGGCAGCCTCTTGCGTGGCCCCACAGCCCGTAGGGCTGCGGGCTTTGCAGCGGCCGTCAGCCTCGGCGCCACTGGCGCCCACGTGGCGCCTCCGCGCCAGCCCGCGAAGCATTTTCCGGTAGGGCTGCGGCTCTGGCCACAGCTCTCATGCCCGAAGACCCAGGAGGGAAAGCCGTGCCTCGTTGGAAAGCTCTTTGGCAGCCGCTCGCGTGGCCCCACAGCCCGTGGGGCTGCGGGCTTTGCGGCGGCCTTCAGCCTCGGCGCCACCGGAGCCCACCTGGCGCGGCCGCGCCAGCCTGCGAAGCATTTTCCGGTAGGGCCGCGGCTCTGGCCACAGCTTCCACGCCCGAAGAGCCAGGAGGGAAAGCCGTGCCTCGTTGGAAAGCTCTTTGGCAGCCGCTCGCGTGGCCCCACAGCCCGTGGGGCTGCGGGCTTTGCGGCGGCCGTCAGCCTCGGCGCCACCGGCGCCCTCGTGGCGGGCCGTGCCAACCCGCGAAGCATTTTCCGGTAGGGCCACGGCTCTGGCCACAGCTTCCACGCCCGAAGAGCCAGGAGGGAAAGCCGGGCCTCGTTGGAAAGCTCTTTGGCAGCTGCTCGCGTTGCCCCACAGCCCGTGGGGCTGCGGACTTTGCGGCGGCCGTCAGCCTCGGCGCCACCGGCGCCCACCTGGCGCGGCCGCACCAGCCTGCGAATCATTTTCCGGTAGGGCCGCGGCTCTGGCCACAGCTCCCACGCCCGAAGAGCCAGGAGGGAAAGCCGTGCCTCGTTGCAAAGCTCTTTGGCAGCCGCTCGCGTGGCCCCACAGCCCGTGGGGCTGCGGGCTTTGCGGCGGCCGTCAGCCTCGGCGCCACCGGCGCCCTCGTGGCGCGGCCGCGCCAGCCCGCGAAGCATTTTCCGGTAGGGCCGCGGCTCTGGCCACAGCTCCCACGCCCGAAGAGCCAGGAGGGAAAGCCGTGCCTCGTTGGAAAGCTCTTTGGCTGCTGCTCGCGTTGCCCCACAGCCCGTGGGGCTGCGGGCTTTGCGGCGGCCGTCAGCCTCGGCGACATCGGCGCCCTCGTGGCGCGGCCGCGCCAGCCCGCGAAGCATTTTCCGGTAGGGCCGCGGCTCTGGGGACAGCTTCCACGCCCGAAGAGCCAGGAGGGAAAGCCGTGCCTCGTTGGAAAGCTCTTTGGCAGCTGCTCGCGTTGCCCCACAGCCCGTGGGGCAGCGGGCTTTGCGGTGGCCTTCAGCCTCGGCGCCACCGGCGCCCACGTGGCGCCGCCGCGCCAGCCTGCGAAGCATTTTCCGGTAGGGCCGCTACTCTGGCCACAGCTCCCACGCCCGAAGAGCCAGGAGGGAAAGCCGTGCCTCGTTGGAAAGCTCTTTGGCAGCCTCTTGCGTGGCCCCACAGCCCGTAGGGCTGCGGGCTTTGCGGCGGTCGTCAGCCTCGGCGCCACCGGCGCCCACCTGGCGCGACCGCACCAGCCTGCGAAGCATTTTCCGGTAGGGCCACGGCTCTGGCCACAGCTCCCACGCCCGAAGAGCCAGGAGGGAAAGCCGTGCCTCGTTGGAAAGCTCTTTGGCAGCCGCTCGCGTGGCCCCACAGCCCGTGGGGCTGCGGGCTTTGCGGCGGCCGTCAGCCTCGGCGCCACCAGTGCCCACCTGGCGCAGCCACGCCAGCCTGCGAAGCATTTTCTGGTAGGGCCACGGCTCTGGCCACAGCTTCCACGCCCGAAGAGCCAGGAGGGAAAGCCGTGCCTCGTTGGAAACCTCTTTGGCAGCCGCTTGCGTGGCCCCACAGCCCGTGGGGCTGCGGGCTTTGCGGCGGCCGTCAGCCTCGGCGCCACCGGCGCCCACCTGGCGCGGCCGCGACAGCCTGCGAAGCATTTTCCGGTAGGGCCGCGGCTCTGGCCACAGCTCCCACGCCCGAAGAGCCAGGAGGGAAAGCCGTGCCTCGTTGGAAAGCTCTTTGGCAGCTGCTCGCGTGGCCCCACAGCCCGTAGGGCTGCGGGCTTTGCGGCGGACGTCAGCCTCAGCGCCACCGGCGCCCACCTGGCGCGGCAGCGCCAGCCTGCGAAGCATTTTCCGGTAGGGCCGCTACTCTGGCCACAGCTCCCACGCCCGAAGAGCCAGGAGGGAAAGCCGTGCCTCGTTGCAAAGCTCTTTGGCAGCTGCTCGCGTGGCCCCACAGCCCGTGGGGCTGCGGGCTTTGCGGCGGCCGTCAGCCTCGGCGCCACCGGCGCCCTCATGGCGCGACCGCGCCAGCCCGCGAAGCATTTTCCGGTAGGGCCGCGGCTCTGGCCACAGCTCCCACGCCCGAAGAGCCAGGAGGGAAAGCCGTGCCTCGTTGGAAAGCTCTTTGGCAGCTGCTCGCGTGGCCCCACAGCCCGTGGGGCTGCGGGCTTTGCGGCGGCCGTCAGCCTCGGCGCCACCGGCGCCCACCTGGCGCAGCCGCGCCAGCCTGCGAAGCATTTTCCGGTAGGGCCGCTACTCTGGCCACAGCTCCCACGCCCGAAGAGCCAGGAGGGAAAGCCGTGCCTCGTTGCAAAGCTCTTTGGCAGCTGCTCGCGTGGCCCCACAGCCCGTGGGGCTGCGGGCTTTGCGGCGGCCGTCAGCCTCGGCGCCACCGGCGCCCACCTGGCGCGGCAGCGCCAGCCTGCGAAGCATTTTCCGGTAGGGCCGCTACTCTGGCCACAGCTCCCACGCCCGAAGAGCCAGGAGGGAAAGCCGTGCCTCGTTGGAAAGCTCTTTGGCAGCCGCTCCCGTGGCCCCACAGATCGTGGGGCTGCGGGCTTTGCGGCGGCCGTCAGCCTCGGCGCCACCGGCGCCCACCTGGCGCGGCCGCGCCAGCCTGCGAAGCATTTTCCGGTAGGGCCGCGGCTCTGGCGACAGCTCCCACGCCCGAAGAGCCAGGAGGGAAAGCCGTGCCTCGTTGCAAAGCTCTTTGGCAGCTGCTCGCGTGGCCCCACAGCCCGTGGGGCTGCGGGCTTTGCGGCGGCCGTCAGCCTCGGCGCCACCGGCGCCCACCTGGCGCGGCCGCGCCAGCCTGCGAAGCATTTTCCGGTAGGGCCGCTACTCTGGCCACAGCTCCCACGCCCGAAGAGCCAGGAGGGAAAGCCGTGCCTCGTTGGAAAGCTCTTTGGCAGCCGCTTGCGTGGCCCCACAGCCCGTGGGGCTGCGGGCTTTGCGGCGGCCGTCAGCCTCGGCGCCACCGGCGCCCACCTGGCGCGGCCGCGCCAGCCTGCGAAGCTTTTTCCGGTAGGGCCGCTACTCTGGCCACAGCTCCCACGCCCGAAGAGCCAGGAGGGAAAGCCGTGCCTCGTTGCAAAGCTCTTTGGCAGCCGCTCGCGTGGCCCCACAGCCCGTGGGGCTGCGGGCTTTGCGGCGGCTGTCAGCCTCGGCGCCACCGGCGCCCACCTTGTGCGGCCGCGCCAGCCTGCGAAGCATTTTCCGGCAGGGCCGCTACTCTGGCCACAGCTCCCACGCCCAAAGAGCCAGGAGGGAAAGCCGTGCCTCGTTGGAAAGCTCTTTGGCAGCCTCTCGTGTGGCCCCACAGCCCGTGGGGCTGCGGGCTTTGCGGCGGCCGTCAGCCTCGGCGCCACCGGCGCCCACCTGGCGCCTCCGCGCCAGCCCGCGAAGCATTTTCCGGTAGGGCTGCGGCTCTGGCCACAGCTCTCATGCCCGAAGAGCCAGGAGGGAAAGCCGTGCCTCGTTGGAAAACTCTTTGGCAGCTGCTCGCGTGGCCCCACAGCCCGTGGGGCTGCGGGCTTTGCAGCGGCCGTCAGCCTCGGCGCCACTGGCGCCCACCTGGCGCAGCCGCACCAGCCTGCGAAGCAGTTTCCGGTAGGGCCGCGGCTCTGGCCACAGCTCCCACGCCCGAAGAGCCAGGAGGGAAAGCCGTGCCTCGTTGGAAAGCTCTTTGGCAGCCGCTCGCGTGGCCCCACAGCCCGTGGGGCTGCGGGCTTTGCGGCGGCCTTCAGACTCGGCGCCACCGGAGCCCACCTGGCGCGGCCGCGCCAGCCTGCGAAGCATTTTCCGGTAGGGCCACGGCTCTGGCCACAGCTCCCACGCCCGAAGAGCCAGGAGGGAAAGCCGTGCCTCGTTGGAAAGCTCTTTGGCAGCCGCTTGCGTGGCCCCACAGATCGTGGGGCTGCGGGCTTTGCGGCGGACGTCAGCCTCGGCGCCACCGGCGCCCACCTGGCGCGGCCGCGCCATCCTGCGAAGCATTTTCCGGTAGGGCCGCGGCTCTGGCCACAGCTCCCACACCCGAAGAGCCAGGAGGGAAAGCCGTGCCTCGTTGGAAAGCTCTTTGGCAGCTGCTCGCGTGGCCCCACAGCCCGTGGGGCTGCGGGCTTTGCGACGGCCGTTAGCCTCGGCGCCACCGGCGCCCACCTGGCGCAGCCGCGCCAGCCTGCGAAGCATTTTCCGGTAGGGCCGTGGCTCTGGCCACAGCTTCCACGCCCGAAGAGCCAGGAGGGAAAGCCGGGCCTCGTTGGAAAGCTCTTTGGCAGCCGCTCGCGTGGCCCCACAGCCCGTGGGGCTGCGGGCTTTGCGGCGGCCTTCAGCCTCGGCGCCACCGGAGCCCACCTGGCGCGGCCGTGCCAGCCTGCGAAGCATTTTCCGGTAGGGCCGCGGCTCTGGCCAGAGCTCCCACGCCCGAAGAGCCAGGAGGGAAAGCCGTGCCTCATTGGAAAGCTCTTTGGCAGCTGCTCGCGTGGCCCCACAGCCCGTGGGGCTGCGGGCTTTGCGGCGGCCGTCAGCCTCGGCGCCACCGGCGCCCTCGTGGCGCGGCCGCGCCAGCCTGCGAAGCATTTTCCGGTAGGGCCGCGGCTCTGGCCACAGCTTCCACGCCCGAAGAGCCAGGAGGGAAAGCCGTGCCTCGTTGGAAAGCTCTTTGGCAGCTGCTCGCGTTGCCCCACAGCCCGTGGGGCTGCGGGCTTTGCGGCGGCCGTCAGCCTCGGCGCCACCGGCGCCTACCTGGCGCGGCCGCGCCAGCCTGCGAAGCATTTTCCGGTAGCGCCGCGGCTCTGGCCACGGCTTCCACGCCCGAAGAGCCAGGAGGGAAAGCCGTGCCTCGTTGGAAAGCTCTTTGGCAGCTGCTCGCGTGGCCCCACAGCCCGTGGGGCTGCGGGCTTTGCGGCGGCCGTCAGCCTCGGCGCCACCGGCGCCCACCTGGCGCGGCCGCGCCAGCCTGCGAAGCATTTTCCGGTAGGGCTGCTACTCTGGCCACAGCTCCCACGCCCGAAGAGCCAGGAGGGAAAGCCGGGCCTCGTTGGAAAGCTCTTTGGCAGCCGCTTGCGTGGCCCCACAGCCCGTGGGGCTGCGGGCTTTGCTGCGGACGTCAGCCTCGGCGCCACCGGCGCCCACCTGGCGCGGCCGCGCCAGCCTGCGAAGCATTTTCCGGTAGGGCCGCGGCTCTGGCCACAGCTCCCACGCCCGAAGAGCCAGGAGGGAAAGCCGTGCCTCGTTGCAAAGCTCTTTGGCAGCTGCTCGCGTGGCCCCACAGCCCGTGGGGCTGCGGGCTTAGCGGCGGCCGTCAGCCTCGGCGCCACCGGCGCCCTCGTGGCGCGACCGCGCCAGCCCGCGAAGCATTTTCCGGTAGGGCCGCGGCTCTGGCCACAGCTTCCACGCCCGAAGAGCCAGGAGGGAAAGCCGTGCCTCATTGGAAAGCTCTTTGGCAGCCGCTCGCGTGGCCCCACAGCCCGTGGGGCTGCGGGCTTTGCGGCGGCCGTCAGCCTCGGCGCCACCGGCGCCAACCTGGCGCGGCCGGCACAACCTGCGAAGCATTTTCCGGTAGGGCCGCGGCTCTGGCCACAGCTTCCACGCCCGAAGAGCCAGGAGGGAAAGCCGTGCCTCGTTGGAAAGCTCTTTGGCAGCCGCTCGCGTGGCCCCACAGCCCGTGGGGCTGCGGGCTTTGCGGCGGCCGTCAGCCTCGGCGCCACCGGCGCCCACCTGGCGCGGCCACACCAGCCTGCGAAGCATTTTCCGGTAGGGCCGCGGCTCTGGCCACAGCTCCCACGCCCGAAGTGCCAGGAGGGAAAGCCGTGCCTCGTTGGAAAGCTCTTTGGCAGCTGCTCGCGTGGCCCCACAGCCCGTGGGGCTGCGGGCTTTGCGGCAGCCGTCAGCCTCGGCGCCACCGGCGCCTACCTGGCGCGGCCGCGCCAGCCTGCAAAGCATTTTCCGGTAGGGCCACGGCTCTGGCCACAGCTCCCACGCCCGAAGAGCCAGGAGGGAAAGCCGTGCCTCGTTGGAAAGCTCTTTGGCAGCTGCTCGCGTGGCCCCACAGCCCGTGGGGCTGCGGGCTTTGCGGCGGCCGTCAGCCTCAGCGCCACCGGCGCCCACCTGGCGCGGCCGCGCCAGCCTGCGAAGCATTTTCCGGTAGGGCCGCGGCTCTGGCCACAGCTCCCACGGCCGAAGAGCCAGGAGGGAAAGCCGTGCCTTGTTGGAAAGCTCTTTGGCAGCCGCTTGCGTGGCCCCACAGCCCGTGGGGCTGCGGGCTTTGCGGCGGCCGTCAGACTCGGCGCCACCCGCGCCAACCTGGTGCGGCCGCGCCAGCCTGCGAAGCATTTTCCGGTAGGGCCGCGGCTCTGGCGACAGCTCCCACGCCCGAAGAGCCAGGAGGGAAAGCCGTGCCTCGTTGCAAAGCTCTTTGGCAGCTGCTCGCGTGGCCCCACAGCCCGTGGGGCTGCGGGCTTTGCGGCGGCCGTCAGCCTCGGCGCCACCGGCGCCCACCTGGCGCGGCCGCGCCAGCCTGCGAAGCATTTTCCGGTAGGGCCGCTACTCTGGCCACAGCTCCCACGCCCGAAGAGCCAGGAGGGAAAGCCGTGCCTCGTTGGAAAGCTCTTTGGCAGCCACTTGCGTGGCCCCACAGCCCGTGGGGCTGCGGGCTTTGCGGCGGCCGTCAGCCTCGGCGCCACCGGTGCCCACCTGGCGCGGCCGCGCCAGCCTGCGAAGCTTTTTCCGGTAGGGCCGCTACTCTGGCCACAGCTCCCACGCCCGAAGAGCCAGGAGGGAAAGCCGTGCCTCGTTGCAAAGCTCTTTGGCAGCCGCTCGCGTGGCCCCACAGCCCGTGGGGCTGCGGGCTTTGCGGCGGCTGTCAGCCTCGGCGCCACCGGCGCCCACCTTGTGCGGCCGCGCCAGCCTGCGAAGCATTTTCCGGCAGGGCCGCTACTCTGGCCACAGCTCCCACGCCCAAAGAGCCAGGAGGGAAAGCCGTGCCTCGTTGGAAAGCTCTTTGGCAGCCTCTCGTGTGGCCCCACAGCCCGTGGGGCTGCGGGCTTTGCGGCGGCCGTCAGCCTCGGCGCCACCGTCGCCCACCTGGCGCCTCCGCGCCAGCCCGCGAAGCATTTTCCGGTAGGGCTGCGGCTCTGGCCACAGCTCTCATGCCCGAAGAGCCAGGAGGGAAAGCCGTGCCTCGTTGGAAAACTCTTTGGCAGCTGCTCGCGTGGCCCCACAGCCCGTGGGGCTGCGGGCTTTGCAGCGGCCGTCAGCCTCGGAGCCACTGGCGCCCACCTGGCGCAGCCGCACCAGCCTGCGAAGCAGTTTCCGGTAGGGCCGCGGCTCTGGCCACAGCTCCCACGCCCGAAGAGCCAGGAGGGAAAGCCGTGCCTCGTTGGAAAGCTCTTTGGCAGCCGCTCGCGTGGCCCCACAGCCCGTGGGGCTGCGGGCTTTGCGGCGGCCTTCAGACTCGGCGCCACCGGAGCCCACCTGGCGCGGCCGCGCCAGCCTGCGAAGCATTTTCCGGTAGGGCCACGGCTCTGGCCACAGCTCCCACGCCCGAAGAGCCAGGAGGGAAAGCCGTGCCTCGTTGGAAAGCTCTTTGGCAGCCGCTCGCGTGGCCCCACAGATCGTGGGGCTGCGGGCTTTGCGGCGGACGTCAGCCTCGGCGCCACCGGCGCCCACCTGGCGCGGCCGCGCCAGCCTGCGAAGCATTTTCCGGTAGGGCCGCGGCTCTGGCCACAGCTCCCACGCCCGAAGAGCCAGGAGGGAAAGCCGTGCCTCGTTGGAAAGCTCTTTGGCAGCTGCTCGCGTGGCCCCACAGCCCGTGGGGCTGCGGGCTTTGCGACGGCCGTTAGCCTCGGCGCCACCGGCGCCCACCTGGCGCAGCCGCGCCAGCCTGCGAAGCATTTTCCGGTAGGGCCGTGGCTCTGGCCACAGCTTCCACGCCCGAAGAGCCAGGAGGGAAAGCCGGGCCTCGTTGGAAAGCTCTTTGGCAGCCGCTCGCGTGGCCCCACAGCCCGTGGGGCTGCGGGCTTTGCGGCGGCCTTCAGCCTCGGCGCCACCGGAGCCCACCTGGCGCGGCCGTGCCAGCCTGCGAAGCATTTTCCGGTAGGGCCGCGGCTCTGGCCACAGCTCCCACGGCCGAAGAGCCAGGAGGGAAAGCCGTGCCTCATTGGAAAGCTCTTTGGCAGCTGCTCGCGTGGCCCCACAGCCCGTGGGGCTGCGGGCTTTGCGGCGGCCGTCAGCCTCGGCGCCACCGGCGCCCTCGTGGCGCGGCCGCGCCAGCCTGCGAAGCATTTTCCGGTAGGGCCGCGGCTCTGGCCACAGCTTCCACGCCCGAAGAGCCAGGAGGGAAAGCCGTGCCTCGTTGGAAAGCTCTTTGGCAGCTGCTCGCGTTGCCCCACAGCCCGTGGGGCTGCGGGCTTTGCGGCGGCCGTCAGCCTCGGCGCCACCGGCGCCTACCTGGCGCGGCCGCGCCAGCCTGCGAAGCATTTTCCGGTAGCGCCGCGGCTCTGGCCACGGCTTCCACGCCCGAAGAGCCAGGAGGGAAAGCCGTGCCTCGTTGGAAAGCTCTTTGGCAGCTGCTCGCGTGGCCCCACAGCCCGTGGGGCTGCGGGCTTTGCGGCGGCCGTCAGCCTCGGCGCCACCGGCGCCCACCTGGCGCGGCCGCGCCAGCCTGCGAAGCATTTTCCGGTAGGGCCGCTACTCTGGCCACAGCTCCCACGCCCGAAGAGCCAGGAGGGAAAGCCGTGCCTCGTTGGAAAGCTCTTTGGCAGCCGCTTGCGTGGCCCCACAGCCCGTGGGGCTGCGGGCTTTGCTGCGGACGTCAGCCTCGGCGCCACCGGCGCCCACCTGGCGCGGCCGCGCCAGCCTGCGAAGCATTTTCCGGTAGGGCCGCGGCTCTGGCCACAGCTCCCACGCCCGAAGAGCCAGGAGGGAAAGCCGTGCCTCGTTGTAAAGCTCTTTGGCAGCTGCTCGCGTGGCCCCACAGCCCGTGGGGCTGCGGGCTTAGCGGCGGCCGTCAGCCTCGGCGCCACCGGCGCCCTCGTGGCGCGACCGCGCCAGCCCGCGAAGCATTTTCCGGTAGGGCCGCGGCTCTGGCCACAGCTTCCACGCCCGAAGAGCCAGGAGGGAAAGCCGTGCCTCATTGGAAAGCTCTTTGGCAGCCGCTCGCGTGGCCCCACAGCCCGTGGGGCTGCGGGCTTTGCGGCGGACGTCAGCCTCGGCGCCACCGGCGCCAACCTGGCGCGGCCGGCACAACCTGCGAAGCATTTTCCGGTAGGGCCGCGGCTCTGGCCACAGCTTCCACGCCCGAAGAGCCAGGAGGGAAAGCCGTGCCTCGTTGGAAAGCTCTTTGGCAGCCGCTCGCGTGGCCCCACAGCCCGTGGGGCTGCGGGCTTTGCGGCGGCCGTCAGCCTCGGCGCCACCGGCGCCCACCTGGCGCGGCCACACCAGCCTGCGAAGCATTTTCCGGTAGGGCCGCGGCTCTGGCCACAGCTCCCACGCCCGAAGTGCCAGGAGGGAAAGCCGTGCCTCGTTGGAAAGCTCTTTGGCAGCTGCTCGCGTGGCCCCACAGCCCGTGGGGCTGCGGGCTTTGCGGCAGCCGTCAGCCTCGGCGCCACCGGCGCCTACCTGGCGCGGCCGTGCCAGCCTGCAAAGCATTTTCCGGTAGGGCCACGGCTCTGGCCACAGCTCCCACGCCCGAAGAGCCAGGAGGGAAAGCCGTGCCTCGTTGGAAAGCTCTTTGGCAGCTGCTCGCGTGGCCCCACAGCCCGTGGGGCTGCGGGCTTTGCGGCGGCCGTCAGCCTCAGCGCCACCGGCGCCCACCTGGCGCGGCCGCGCCAGCCTGCGAAGCATTTTCCGGTAGGGCCGCGGCTCTGGCCACAGCTCCCACGGCCGAAGAGCCAGGAGGGAAAGCCGTGCCTCGTTGGAAAGCTCTTTGGCAGCCGCTTGCGTGGCCCCACAGCCCGTGGGGCTGCGGGCTTTGCGGCGGCCGTCAGACTCGGCGCCACCCGCGCCAACCTGGTGCGGCCGCGCCAGCCTGCGAAGCATTTTCCGGTAGGGCCGCGGCTCTGGCCACAGCTTCCACGCCCGAAGAGCCAGGAGGGAAAGCCGTGCCTCGTTGGAAAGCTCTTTGGCAGCCGCTCGCGTGGCCCCACAGATCGTGGGGCTGCGGGCTTTGCGGCGGCCGTCAGCCTCGGCGCCACCGGCGCCCACTTGGCGCGGCCGCGCCAGCCTGCGAAGCATTTTCCGGTAGGGCCGCGGCTCTGGCCACAGCTTCCACGCCCGAAGAGCCAGGAGAGAAAGCCGTGCCTCGTTGGAAAGCTCTTTGGCAGCCGCTTGCGTGGCCCCACAGCCCGTGGGGCTGCGGGCTTTGCGGCAGCCGTCAGCCTCGGCGCCACCGGCGCCCACCTGGCGCGGCCGCGCCAGCCTGCGAAGCATTTCCGGTAGGGCCGCGGCTCTGGCCACAGCTCCCACGCCCAAAGAGCCAGGAGGGAAAGCCGTGCCTCGTTGGAAAGCTCTTTGGCAGCTGCTCGCGTGGCCCCACAGCCCGTGGGGCTGCGGGGTTTGCGGCGGCCGTCAGCCTCGGCGCCACCGGCGCCTACCTGGCGCGGCCGCGCCAGCCTGCGAAGCATTTTCCAGTAGGGCCACGGCTCTGGCCACAGCTCCCATGCCCGAAGAGCCAGGAGGGAAAGCCATGCCTCGTTGGAAAGCTCTTTGGCAGCCGCTTGCGTGGCCCCACAGCCCGTGGGGCTGCGGGCTTTGCGGCGGCCGTCAGCCTCGGCGCCACCGGCTCCCACCTGGCGCGGCCACGCCAGCCTGCGAAGCATTTTCCGGTAGGGCCGCGGCTCTGGCCACAGCTCCCACGCCCGAAGAGCCAGGAGGGAAAGCCGTGCCTCGTTGCAAAGCTCTTTGGCAGCTGCTCGCGTGGCCCCACAGCCCGTGGGGCTGCGGGCTTTGCGGCGGACGTCAGCCTCGGCGCATCCGGTGCCCTCGTGGCGCGACCGCGCCAGCCTGCGAAGCATTTTCCGGTAGGGCTGCGGCTCTGGCCACAGCTTCCACGCCCGAAGAGCCAGGAGGGAAAGCCGTGCCTCGTTGGAAAGCTCTTTGGCAGCCGCTCGCGTGGCCCCACAGCCCGTGGGGCTGCGGGCTTTGCGGTGGCCGTCAGCCTCGGCGCCACCGGCGCCCACCTGGAGCGGACGCGCCAGCCTGCGAAGCATTTTCCGGTAGGGCCGTGGCTCTGGCCACAGCTCCCACGCCCGAAGAGCCAGGAGGGAAAGCCGTGCCTCGTTGGAAAGCTCTTTGGCAGCTGCTCGCGTGGCCCCACAGCCCGTGCGGCTGCGGGCTTTGCGGCGGCCGTCAGCCTCGGCGCCACCGGCGCCCACATGGTGCCGCCGCGCCAGCCTGCGAAGCATTTTCCGGTAGGGCCGCGGCTCTGGCCACAGCTCCCACGCCCGAAGAGCCAGGAGGGAAAGCCGTGCCTCGTTGGAAAGCTCTTTGGCAGCTGCTCGCGTGGCCCCACAGCCCGTGGGGCTGCGGGCTTTGCGGCGGACGTCAGCCTCGGCACCACTGGCGCCCACCTGGCGCGGCCGCGCCAGCCTGCGAAGCATTTTCCGGTAGGGCCGCGGCTCTGGCCACAGCTCCCACGCCCGAAGAGCCAGGAGGGAAAGCCGTGCCTCGTTGGAAAGCTCTTTGGCAGCTGCTCGCGTTGCCCCACAGATCGTGGGGCTGCGGGCTTTGCGGCGGCCGTCAGCCTCGGCGCCACCGGCGCCCTCGTGGCACGGCCGCGCCAGCCCGCGAAGCATTTTCCGGTAGGGCCGCGGCTCTGGCCACAGCTTCCACGCCCGAAGAGCCAGGAGGGAAAGCCGTGCCTCGTTGGAAAGCTCTTTGGCAGCTGCTCGCGTGGCCCCACAGCCCGTGGGGCTGCGGGCTTTGAGGCGGACGTCAGCCTCGGCGCCACCGGCGCCCACCTGGCGCGGCCACGCCAGCCTGCGAAGCATTTTCCGGTAGGGCCGCGGCTCTGGCCACAGCTCCCACGCCCGAAGAGCCAGGAGGGAAAGCCGTGCCTCGTTGCAAAGCTCTTTGGCAGCTGCTCGCGTGGCCCCACAGCCCGTGGGGCTGCGGGCTTTGCGGCGGCCGTCAGCCTCGGCGCCACCGGAGCCCACCTGGCGCGGCCGCGCCAGCCTGCGAAGCATTTTCCGGTAGGGCCGCGGCTCTGGCCACAGCTCCCACGCCCGAAGAGCCAGGAGGGAAAGCCGTGCCTCGTTGCAAAGCTCTTTGGCAGCCGCTCGCGTGGCCCCACAGATGGTGGGGCTGCGGGCTTTGCGGCGGCCGTCAGCCTCGGCGCCACCGGCACCCTCGTGGCGCGGCCGCGCCAGCCCGCGAAGCATTTTCCGGTAGGGCCTCGGCTCTGGCCACAGCTTCCACGCCCGAAGAGCCAGGAGGGAAAGCCGTGCCTCGTTGGAAAGCTCTTTGGCAGCCTCTTGTGTGGCCCCAAAGCCCGTGGGGCTGCGGGCTTTGCGGCGGCCATCAGCCTCGGCGCCACCGGCGCCCACCTGGCGCAGCCGCGCCAGCCTGCGAAGCATTTTCCGGTAGGGCCGCGGCTCTGGCCACAGCTCTCATGCCCGAAGAGCCAGGAGGGAAAGCCGTGCCTTGTTGGAAAGCTCTTTGGCAGCCGCTCGCGTGGCCCCACAGCCCATGGGGCTGCGGGCTTTGCGGTGTCCGTCAGCCTCGGCACCACCGGCGCCCACCTGGCGCAGCCGCGCCAGCCTGCGAAGCATTTTCTGGTAGGGCCGCGGCTCTGGCCACAGCTCCCACGCCCGAAGAGCCAGGAGGGAAAGCCGTGCCTCGTTGGAAAGCTCTTTGGCAGCCGCTCGCGTGGCCCCACAGCCCGTGGGGCTGCGGGCTTTGCGGCGGCCATCAGCCTCTGCGCCACCGGCGCCCTCGTGGCGCGGCCGCGCCAGCCCGCGAAGCATTTTCCGGTAGGGCCGCGGCTCTGGCCACAGCTCCCACGCCCGAAGAGCCAGGAGGGAAAGCCGTGCCTCGTTGCAAAGCTCTTTGGCAGCCGCTCGCGTGGCCCCACAGCCCGTGGGGCTGCGGGCTTTGCGGCGGCCGTCAGCCTCGGCGCCACCGGCGCCCACCTTGTGCGGCCGCGCCAGCCTGCGAAGCATTTTCCGGCAGGGCCGCTACTCTGGCCACAGCTCCCACGCCCAAAGAGCCAGGAGGGAAAGCCGTGCCTCGTTGGAAAGCTCTTTGGCAGCCTCTCGTGTGGCCCCACAGCCCGTGGGGCTGCGGGCTTTGCGGCGGCCGTCAGCCTCGGCGCCACCGGCGCCCACCTGGCGCCTCCGCGCCAGCCCGCGAAGCATTTTCCGGTAGGGCTGCGGCTCTGGCCACAGCTCTCATGCCCGAAGAGCCAGGAGGGAAAGCCGTGCCTCGTTGGAAAGCTCTTTGGCAGCTGCTCGCGTGGCCCCACAGCCCATGGGGCTGCGGGCTTTGCAGCGGCCGTCAGCCTCGGCGCCACTGGCGCCCACCTGGCGCAGCCGCACCAGCCTGCGAAGCAGTTTCCGGTAGGGCCGCGGCTCTGGCCACAGCTCCCACGCCCGAAGAGCCAGGAGGGAAAGCTGTGCCTCGTTGGAAAGCTCTTTGGCAGCCGCTCGCGTGGCCCCACAGCCCGTGGGGCTGCGGGCTTTGCGGCGGCCTTCAGACTCGGCGCCACCGGAGCCCACCTGGCGCGGCCGCGCCAGCCTGCGAAGCATTTTCCGGTAGGGCCACGGCTCTGGCCACAGCTCCCACGCCCGAAGAGCCAGGAGGGAAAGCCGTGCCTCGTTGGAAAGCTCTTTGGCAGCCGCTCGCGTGGCCCCACAGATCGTGGGGCTGCGGGCTTTGCGGCGGCCGTCAGCCTCGGCGCCACCGGCGCCCACCTGGCGCGGCCGCGCCAGCCTGCGAAGCATTTTCCGGTAGGGCCGCGGCTCTGGCCACAGCTCCCCACGCCCGAAGAGCCAGGAGGGAAAGCCGTGCCTCGTTGGAAAGCTCTTTGGCAGCTGCTCGCGTGGCCCCACAGCCCGTGGGGCTGCGGGCTTTGCGACGGCCGTCAGGCTGGGCGCCACCGGCGCCCCCCTGGCGCAGCCGCGCCAGCCCGCGAAGCATTTTCCGGTAGGGCCGTGGCTCTGGCCACAGCTTCCACGCCCGAAGAGCCAGGAGGGAAAGCCGGGCCTCGTTGGAAAGCTCTTTGGCAGCCGCTCGCGTGGCCCCACAGCCCGTGGGGCTGCGGGCTTTGCGGCGGCCTTCAGCCTCGGCGCCACCGGAGCCCACCTGGCGCGGCCGTGCCAGCCTGCGAAGCATTTTCCGGTAGGGCCGCGGCTCTGGCCAGAGCTCCCACGCCCGAAGAGCCAGGAGGGAAAGCCGTGCCTCATTGGAAAGCTCTTTGGCAGCTGCTCGCGTGGCCCCACAGCCCGTGGGGCTGCGGGCTTTGCGGCGGCCGTCAGCCTCGGCGCCACCGGCGCCCTCGTGGCGCGGCCGCGCCAGCCTGCGAAGCATTTTCCGGTAGGGCCGCGGCTCTGGCCACAGCTTCCACGCCCGAAGAGCCAGGAGGGAAAGCCGTGCCTCGTTGGAAAGCTCTTTGGCAGCTGCTCGCGTTGCCCCACAGCCCGTGGGGCTGCGGGCTTTGCGGCGGCCGTCAGCCTCGGCGCCACCGGCGCCTACCTGGCGCGGCCGCGCCAGCCTGCGAAGCATTTTCCGGTAGCGCCGCGGCTCTGGCCACGGCTTCCACGCCCGAAGAGCCAGGAGGGAAAGCCGTGCCTCGTTGGAAAGCTCTTTGGCAGCTGCTCGCGTGGCCCCACAGCCCGTGGGGCTGCGGGCTTTGCGGCGGCCGTCAGCCTCGGCGCCACCGGCGCCCACCTGGCGCGGCCGCGCCAGCCTGCGAAGCATTTTCCGGTAGGGCCGCTACTCTGGCCACAGCTCCCACGCCCGAAGAGCCAGGAGGGAAAGCCGGGCCTCGTTGGAAAGCTCTTTGGCAGCCGCTTGCGTGGCCCCACAGCCCGTGGGGCTGCGGGCTTTGCTGCGGACGTCAGCCTCGGCGCCACCGGCGCCCACCTGGCGCGGCCGCGCCAGCCTGCGAAGCATTTTCTGGTACGGCCGCGGCTCTGGCCACAGCTCCCACGCCCGAAGAGCCAGGAGGGAAAGCCGTGCCTCGTTGCAAAGCTCTTTGGCAGCTGCTCGCGTGGCCCCACAGCCCGTGGGGCTGCGGGCTTTGCGGCGGCCGTCAGCCTCGGCGCCACCGGCGCCCTCGTGGCGCGACCGCGCCAGCCCGCGAAGCATTTTCCGGTAGGGCCGCGGCTCTGGCCACAGCTCCCACGCCCGAAGAGCCAGGAGGGAAAGCCGTGCCTCATTGGAAAGCTCTTTGGCAGCCGCTCGCGTGGCCCCACAGCCCGTGGGGCTGCGGGCTTTGCGGCGGCCGTCAGCCTCGGCGCCACCGGCGCCAACCTGGCGCGGCCGGCACAGCCTGCGAAGCATTTTCCGGTAGGGCCGCGGCTCTGGCCACAGCTTCCACGCCCGAAGAGCCAGGAGGGAAAGCCGTGCCTCGTTGGAAAGCTCTTTGGCAGCCGCTCGCGTGGCCCCACAGCCCGTGGGGCTGCGGGCTTTGCGGCGGCCGTCAGCCTCGGCGCCACCGGCGCCCACCTGGCGCGGCCACGCCAGCCTGCGAAGCATTTTCCGGTAGGGCCGCGGCTCTGGCCACAGCTCCCACGCCCGAAGAGCCAGGAGGGAAAGCCGTGCCTCGTTGGAAAGCTCTTTGGCAGCTGCTCGCGTGGCCCCACAGCCCGTGGGGCTGCGGGCTTTGCGGCAGCCGTCAGCCTCGGCGCCACCGGCGCCTACCTGGCGCGGCCGCGCCAGCCTGCAAAGCATTTTCCGGTAGGGCCACGGCTCTGGCCACAGCTCCCACGCCCGAAGAGCCAGGAGGGAAAGCCGTGCCTCGTTGCAAAGCTCTTTGGCAGCTGCTCGCGTGGCCCCACAGCCCGTGGGGCTGCGGGCTTTGCGGCGGCCGTCAGCCTCAGCGCCACCGGCGCCCACCTGGCGCGGCCGCGCCAGCCTGCGAAGCATTTTCCGGTAGGGCCGCGGCTCTGGCCACAGCTCCCACGGCCGAAGAGCCAGGAGGGAAAGCCGTGCCTCGTTGGAAAGCTCTTTGGCAGCCGCTTGCGTGGCCCCACAGCCCGTGGGGCTGCGGGCTTTGCGGCGGCCGTCAGACTCGGCGCCACCCGCGCCAACCTGGTGCGGCCGCGCCAGCCTGCGAAGCATTTTCCGGTAGGGCCGCGGCTCTGGCCACAGCTTCCACGCCCGAAGAGCCAGGAGGGAAAGCCGTGCCTCGTTGGAAAGCTCTTTGGCAGCCGCTCGCGTGGCCCCACAGATCGTGGGGCTGCGAGCTTTGCGGCGGCCGTCAGCCTCGGCGCCTCCGGCGCCCACTTGGCGCGGCCGCGCCAGCCTGCGAAGCATTTTCCGGTAGGGCCGCGGCTCTGGCCACAGCTTCCACGCCCGAAGAGCCAGGAGAGAAAGCCGTGCCTCGTTGGAAAGCTCTTTGGCAGCCGCTTGCGTGGCCCCACAGCCCGTGGGGCTGCGGGCTTTGTGGCAGCCGTCAGCCTCGGCGCCACCGGCGCCCACCTGGCGCGGCCGCGCCAGCCTGCGAAGCATTTCCGGTAGGGCCGCGGCTCTGGCCACAGCTCCCACGCCCAAAGAGCCAGGAGGGAAAGCCGTGCCTCGTTGGAAAGCTCTTTGGCAGCTGCTCGCGTGGCCCCACAGCCCGTGGGGCTGCGGGCTTTGCGGCGGCCGTCAGCCTCGGCGCCACCGGCGCCTACCTGGCGCGGCCGCGCCAGCCTGCGAAGCATTTTCCAGTAGGGCCACGGCTCTGGCCACAGCTCCCATGCCCGAAGAGCCAGGAGGGAAAGCCGTGCCTCGTTGGAAAGCTCTTTGGCAGCCGCTTGCGTGGCCCCACAGCCCGTGGGGCTGCGGGCTTTGCGGCGGCCGTCAGCCTCGGCGCCACCGGCGCCCACCTGGCGCGGCCACGCCAGCCTGCGAAGCATTTTCCGGTAGGGCCGCGGCTCTGGCCACAGCTCCCACGCCCGAAGAGCCAGGAGGGAAAGCCGTGCCTCGTTGCAAAGCTCTTTGGCAGCTGCTCGCGTGGCCCCACAGCCCGTGGGGCTGCGGGCTTTGCGGCGGACGTCAGCCTCGGCGCATCCGGCGCCCTCGTGGCGCGACCGCGCCAGCCTGCGAAGCATTTTCCGGTAGGGCTGCGGCTCTGGCCACAGCTTCCACGCCCGAAGAGCCAGGAGGGAAAGCCGTGCCTCGTTGGAAAGCTCTTTGGCAGCCGCTCGCGTGGCCCCACAGCCCGTGGGGCTGCGGGCTTTGCGGTGGCCGTCAGCCTCGGCGCCACCGGCGCCCACCTGGAGCGGACGCGCCAGCCTGCGAAGCATTTTCCGGTAGGGCCGTGGCTCTGGCCACAGCTCCCACGCCCGAAGAGCCAGGAGGGAAAGCCGTGCCTCGTTGGAAAGCTCTTTGGCAGCTGCTCGCGTGGCCCCACAGCCCGTGGGGCTGCGGGCTTTGCGGCGGACGTCAGCCTCGGCACCACCGGCGCCCACCTGGCGCGGCCGCGCCAGCCTGCGAAGCATTTTCCGGTAGGGCCGCGGCTCTGGCCACAGCTCCCACGCCCGAAGAGCCAGGAGGGAAAGCCGTGCCTCATTGGAAAGCTCTTTGGCAGCCGCTGGCGTGGCCCCACAGCCCGTGGGGCTGCGGGCTTTGCGGCGGCCGTCAGCCTCGGCGCCACCGGCGCCCACCTGGCGCGGCCACGCCAGCCTGCGAAGCATTTTCCGGTAGGGCCGCGGCTCTGGCCACAGCTCCCACGCCCGAAGAGCCAGGAGGGAAAGCCGTGCCTCGTTGCAAAGCTCTTTGGCAGCTGCTCGCGTGGCCCCACAGCCCGTGGGGCTGCGGGCTTTGCGGCGGCCGTCAGCCTCGGCGCCACCGGCGCCTACCTGGCGCGGCCGCGCCAGCCTGCGAAGCATTTTCCGGTAGGGCCACGGCTCCGGCCACAGCTCCCACGCCCGAACAGCCAGGAGGGAAAGCCGTGCCTCGTTGGAAAGCTCTTTGGCAGCTGCTCGCGTGGCCCCACAGCCCGTGGGGCTGTGGGCTTTGCGGCGGCCGTCAGCCTCAGCGCCACCAGCGCCCACCTGGCGCGGCCGCGCCAGCCTGCGAAGCATTTTCTGGTAGGGCCGCGGCTCTGGCCACAGCTCCCACGCCCGAAGAGCCAGGAGGGAAAGCCGTGCCTCGTTGCAAAGCTCTTTGGCAGCTGCTCGCGTGGCCCCACAGCCCGTGGGGCTGCGGGCTTTGCGGCGGACGTCAGCCTCGGCACCACCGGCGCCCACCTGGCGCGGCCGCGCTAGCCTGCGAAGCATTTTCCGGTAGGGCCGCGGCTCTGGCCACAGCTCCCACGCCCGAAGAGCCAGGAGGGAAAGCCGTGCCTCGTTGGAAAGCTCTTTGGCAGCCGCTCGCGTGGCCCCACAGCCCGTGGGGCTGCGGGCTTTGCGGCGGCCTTCAGCCTCGGCGCCTCCGGAGCCCACCTGGCGCGGCCGCGCCAGCCTGCGAAGCATTTTCTGGTAGGGCCGCGGCTCTGGCCACAGCTCCCACACCCGAAGAGCCAGGAGGGAAAGCCGTGCCTCGTTGGAAAGCTCTTTGGCAGCCGCTCGCTTGGCCCCACAGCCCGTGGGGCTGCGGGCTTTGCGGCGGCCGTCAGCCTCGGCGCCACCGGCGCCCACATGGTGCCGCCGCGCCAGCCTGCGAAGCATTTTCCGGTAGGGCCGCGGCTCTGGCCACAGCTCCCACGCCCGAAGAGCCAGGAGGGAAAGCCGTGCCTCGTTGGAAAGCTCTTTGGCAGCTGCTCGCGTGGCCCCACAGCCCGTGGGGCTGCGGGATTTGCGGCGGCCGTCAGCCTCGGCAGCACCGGCGCCCACCTGGTGCGGCCGCGCCAGCCTGCGAAGCATTTTCCGGTAGGGCCGCGGCTCTGGCCACAGCTCCCACGCCCGAAGAGCCAGGAGGGAAAGCCGTGCCTCGTTGGAAAGCTCTTTGGCAGCCGCTGGCGTGGCCCCACAGCCTGTGGGGCTGCAGGCTTTGAGGCGGCCGTCAGCCTCGGCGCCACCGGCGCCCACCTGGCGCTGCTGTGCCAGCCTGCGAAGCATTTTCTGGTCGGGCCACGGCTCTGGCCATAGCTCCCACGCCCGAAGAGCCATGAGGGAAAGCGGTGCCTCGTTGGAAAGCTCTTTGGCAGCTGCTCGCGTGGCCCCACAGCCCGTGGGGCTGCGGGCTTTGCGGCGGCCGTCAGCCTCGGCGCCACCGGCGCCCACCTGGAGCGGACGCGCCAGCCTGCGAAGCATTTTCCGGTAGGGCCGTGGCTCTGGCCACAGCTCCCACGCCCGAAGAGCCAGGAGGGAAAGCCGTGCCTCGTTGGAGAGCTCTTTGGCAGCTGCTCGCGTGGCCCCACAGCCTGTGGCGCTGCGGGCTTTGCGGCGGCCGTCAGCCTCGGCGCCACCGGCGCCCACATGGCGCCGCCGCGCCAGCCTGCGAAGCATTTTCCGGTAGGGCCGCGGCTCTGGCCACAGCTCCCACGCCCGAAGAGCCAGGAGGGAAAGCCGTGCCTCGTTGGAAAGCTCTTTGGCAGCTGCTCGCGTGGCCCCACAGCCCATGGGGCTGCGGGCTTTGCGGCGGCCGTCAGCCTCGGCGCCACCGGCGCCAACCTGGCGCGGCCGCGCCAGCCTGCGAAGCATTTTCCGGTAGGGCCGCGGCTCTGGCCACAGCTCCCACGCCCGAAGAGCCAGGAGGGAAAGCCGTGCCTCGTTGGAAAGCTCTTTTGCAGCCGCTTGCATGGCCCCACAGCCCGTGGGGCTGCGGGCTTTGCGGCGGCCGTCAGCCTCGGCGCCACCGACGCCCACCTGGCGCCGCTGTGCCAGCCTGCGAAGCATTTTCTGGTAGGGCCACGGCTCTGGCCACAGCTCCCATGCCCGAAGAGCCAGGAGGGAAAGCCGTGCCTCGTTGGAAAGCTCTTTGGCAGCCGCTCGCATGGCCCCACAGCCCCTGGGGCTGCGGGCTTTGCGGCGGCCGTCAGCCTCGGCGCCACCGGCGCCCACCTGGCGCCGCCGTGCCAGCCTGCGAAGCATTTTCCGGTAGGGCCGTGGCTCTGGCCACAGCTCCCACGCCCGAAGAGCCAGGAGGGAAAGCCGTGCCTCGTTGGAAAGCTCTTTGGCAGCCGCTCGCGTGGCCCCACAGCCCGTGGGGCTGCGGGCTTTGCGGCGGCCTTCAGACTCGGCGCCACCGGAGCACACCTGGCGCCGCCGCGCCAGCCTGCGAAGCATTTTCGGTAGGGCCGCGGCTCTGGCCAGAGCTCCCACGCCCGAAGAGCCAGGAGGGAAAGCCGTGCCTCGTTGGAAAGCTCTTTGGCAGCCGCTCGCGTGGCGCCACAGCCCGTGGGGCTGCGGGCTTTGTGGCGGCCGTCAGCCTCGGCGCCACCGGCGCCCACCTGGCGCCGCCGTGCCAGCCTGCGAAGCATTTTCCGGTAGGGCCGTGGCTCTGGCCACAGCTCCCACGCCCGAAGAGCCAGGAGGGAAAGCCGTGCCTCGTTGGAAAGCTCTTTGGCAGCCGCTCGCGTGGCCCCACAGCCCGTGGGGCTGCGGGCTTTGCGGCGGCCTTCAGACTCGGCGCCACCGGAGCCCACCTGGCGCGGCCGCGCCAGCCTGCGAAGCATTTTCCGGTAGGGCCGCGGCTCTGGCCACAGCTTCCACGCCCGAAGAGCCAGGAGGGAAAGCCGTGCCTCGTTGGAAAGCTCTTTGGCAGCCGCTCGCGTGGCCCCACAGCCCGTGGGGCTGCGGGCTTTGCGGCGGCCTTCAGACTCGGCGCCACCGGAGCCCACCTGGCGCGGCCGCGCCAGCCTGCGAAGCATTTTCCGGTAGGGCCGCGGCTCTGGCCACAGCTCCCACGCCCGAAGAGCCAGGAGGGAAAGCCGTGCCTCGTTGGAAAGCTCTTTGGCAGCCGCTGGCGTGGCCCCACAGCCTGTGGGGCTGCAGGCTTTGAGGCGGCCGTCAGCCTCGGCGCCACCGGCGCCCACCTGGCGCTGCTGTGCCAGCCTGCGAAGCATTTTCTGGTCGGGCCACGGCTCTGGCCATAGCTCCCACGCCCGAAGAGCCATGAGGGAAAGCGGTGCCTCGTTGGAAAGCTCTTTGGCAGCTGCTCGCGTGGCCCCACAGCCCGTGGGGCTGCGGGCTTTGCGGCGGCCGTCAGCCTCGGCGCCACCGGCGCCCACCTGGAGCGGACGCGCCAGCCTGCGAAGCATTTTCCGGTAGGGCCGCGGCTCTGGCCACAGCTCCCACGCCCGAAGAGCCAGGAGGGAAAGCCGTGCCTCGTTGGAAAGCTCTTTGGCAGCTGCTCGCGTGGCCCCACAGCCCATGGGGCTGCGGGCTTTGCGGCGGCCGTCAGCCTCGGCGCCACCGGCGCCAACCTGGCGCGGCCGCGCCAGCCTGCGAAGCATTTTCCGGTAGGGCTGCGGCTCTGGCCACAGCTCCCACGCCCGAAGAGCCAGGAGGGAAAGCCGTGCCTCGTTGGAAAGCTCTTTGGCAGCTGCTCGCGTGGCCCCACAGCCCATGGGGCTGCGGGCTTTGCGGCGGCCGTCAGCCTCGGCGCCACCGACGCCCACCTGGCGCCGCTGTGCCAGCCTGCGAAGCATTTTCTGGTAGGGCCACGGCTCTGGCCACAGCTCCCATGCCCGAAGAGCCAGGAGGGAAAGCCGTGCCTCGTTGGAAAGCTCTTTGGCAGCCGCTCGCATGGCCCCACAGCCCCTGGGGCTGCGGGCTTTGCGGCGGCCGTCAGCCTCGGCGCCACCGGCGCCCACCTGGCGCCGCCGTGCCAGCCTGCGAAGCATTTTCCGGTAGGGCCGTGGCTCTGGCCACAGCTCCCACGCCCGAAGAGCCAGGAGGGAAAGCCGTGCCTCGTTGGAAAGCTCTTTGGCAGCCGCTCGCGTGGCCCCACAGCCCGTGGGGCTGCGGGCTTTGCGGCGGCCTTCAGACTCGGCGCCACCGGAGCACACCTGGCGCCGCCGCGCCAGCCTGCGAAGCATTTTCGGTAGGGCCGCGGCTCTGGCCAGAGCTCCCACGCCCGAAGAGCCAGGAGGGAAAGCCGTGCCTCGTTGGAAAGCTCTTTGGCAGCCGCTCGCGTGGCCCCACAGCCCGTGGGGCTGCGGGCTTTGTGGCGGCCGTCAGCCTCGGCGCCACCGGCGCCCACCTGGCGCCGCCGTGCCAGCCTGCGAAGCATTTTCCGGTAGGGCCGTGGCTCTGGCCACAGCTCCCACGCCCGAAGAGCCAGGAGGGAAAGCCGTGCCTCGTTGGAAAGCTCTTTGGCAGCCGCTCGCGTGGCCCCACAGCCCGTGGGGCTGCGGGCTTTGCGGCGGCCTTCAGACTTGGCGCCACCGGAGCCCACCTGGCGCGGCCGCGCCAGCCTGCGAAGCATTTTCCGGTAGGGCCGCGGCTCTGGCCACAGCTTCCACGCCCGAAGAGCCAGGAGGGAAAGCCGTGCCTCGTTGGAAAGCTCTTTGGCAGCCGCTCGCGTGGCCCCACAGCCCGTGGGGCTGCGGGCTTTGCGGCGGCCGTCAGCCTCGGCGTCACCGGCGCCCACCTGGCGCGGCCGCGCCAGCCTGCAAAGCATTTTCCGGTAGGGCCGCGGCTCTGGCCACAGCTTCCACGCCCGAAGAGCCAGGAGGGAAAGCCGTGCCTCGTTGGAAAGCTCTTTGGCAGCCGCTTGCGTGGCCCCACAGCCCGTGGGGCTGCGGGCTTTGCGGCGGCCGTCAGCCTCGGCGCCACCGGCGCCTACCAGGCGCTGCCACGCCAGCCTGCGAAGCATTTTCCGGTAGGGCCGCGGCTCTGGCCACAGCTCCCACGCCCGAAGAGCCAGGAGGGAAAGCCGTGCCTCGTTGCAAAGCTCTTTGGCAGCTGCTCGCGTGGCCCCACAGCCCGTGGGGCTGCGGGCTTTGCGGCGGCCGTCAGCCTCGGCGCCACCGGCGCCTACCTGGCGCGGCTGCGCCAGCCTGCGAAGCATTTTCCGGTAGGGCCACGGCTCTGGCCACAGCTCCCACGCCCGAACAGCCAGGAGGGAAAGCCGTGCCTCGTTGGAAAGCTCTTTGGCAGCTGCTCGCGTGGCCCCACAGCCCGTGGGGCTGCGGGCTTTGCGGCGGCCGTCAGCCTCAGCGCCACCGGCGCCCACCTGGCGCGGCCGCGCCAGCCTGCAAAGCATTTTCCGGTAGGGCCGCGGCTCTGGCCACAGCTCCCACGGCCGAAGAGCCAGGAGGGAAAGCCGTGCCTCGTTGGAAAGCTCTTTGGCAGCCGCTTGCGTGGCCCCACAGCCCGTGGGGCTGCGGGCTTTGCGGCGGCCGTCAGACTCGGCGCCACCCGCGCCAACCTGGTGCGGCCGGGCCAGCCTGCGAAGCATTTTCCGGTAGGGCCGCGGCTCTGGCCACAGCTTCCACGCCCGAAGAGCCAGGAGGGAAAGCCGTGCCTCGTTGGAAAGCTCTTTGGCAGCCGCTCGCGTGCCCCACAGATCGTGGGGCTGCGGGCTTTGCGGCGGCCGTCAGCCTCGGCGCCACCGGCGCCCACTTGGCGCGGCTGCGCCAGCCTGCGAAGCATTTTCCGGTAGGGCCGCGGCTCTGGCCACAGCTTCCACGCCTGAAGAGCCAGGAGGGAAAGCCGTGCCTCGTTGGAAAGCTCTTTGGCAGCCGCTTGCGTGGCCCCACAGCCCGTGGGGCTGCGGGCTTTGCGGCAGCCGTCAGCCTCGGCGCCACCGGCGCCTACCTGGCGGGCCGCGCCAGCCTGCGAAGCTTTTCCGGTAGGGCCGCGGCTCTGGTCACAGCTCCCACGCCCAAAGAGCCAGGAGGGAAAGCCGTGCCTCGTTGGAAAGCTCTTTGGCAGCCGCTTGCGTGGCCCCACAGCCCGTGGGGCTGCGGGCTTTGCGGCGGCCGTCAGACTCGGCGCCACCCGCGACAACCTGGTGCGGCCGCGCCAGCCTGCGAAGCATTTTCCGGTAGGGCCGCGGCTCTGGCCACAGCTTCCACGCCCGAAGAGCCAGGAGGGAAAGCCGTGCCTCGTTGGAAAGCTCTTTGGCAGCCGCTTGCGTGGCCCCACAGCCCGTGGGGCTGCGGGCTTTGCGGCAGCCGTCAGCCTCGGCGCCACCGGCGCCCACCTGGCGCGGCCGCGCCAGCCTGCGAAGCATTTCCGGTAGGGCCGCGGCTCTGGCCACAGCTCCCACGCCCGAAGAGCCAGGAGGGAAAGCCGTGCCTCGTTGGAAAGCTCTTTGGCAGCTGCTCGCGTGGCCCCACAGCCCGTGGGGCTGCGGGCTTTGCGGCGGCCGTCAGCTTCGGCGCCACCGGCGCCCACCTGGCGCCGCCGGACCAGCCTGCGAAGCATTTTCGGTAGGGCCGCGGCTCTGGCCACAGATTCCACGCCCGAAGAGCCAGGAGGGAAAGCCGTGCCTCGTTGGAAAGCTCTTTGGCAGCCGCTCGCGTGGCCCCACAGCCCGTGGGGCTGCGGGCTTTGTGGCGGCCGTCAGCCTCGGCGCCACCGGCGCCCACCTGGCGCCGCCGTGCCAGCCTGCGAAGCATTTTCCGGTAGGGCCGTGGCTCTGGCCACAGCTCCCACGCCCGAAGAGCCAGGAGGGAAAGCCGTGCCTCGTTGGAAAGCTCTTTGGCAGCCGCTCGCGTGGCCCCACAGCCCGTGGGGCTGCGGGCTTTGCGGCGGCCTTCAGACTTGGCGCCACCGGAGCCCACCTGGCGCGGCCGCGCCAGCCTGCGAAGCATTTTCCGGTAGGGCCGCGGCTCTGGCCACAGCTTCCACGCCCGAAGAGCCAGGAGGGAAAGCCGTGCCTCGTTGGAAAGCTCTTTGGCAGCCGCTCGCGTGGCCCCACAGCCCGTGGGGCTGCGGGCTTTGCGGCGGCCGTCAGCCTCGGCGTCACCGGCGCCCACCTGGCGCGGCCGCGCCAGCCTGCAAAGCATTTTCCGGTAGGGCCGCGGCTCTGGCCACAGCTTCCACGCCCGAAGAGCCAGGAGGGAAAGCCGTGCCTCGTTGGAAAGCTCTTTGGCAGCCGCTTGCGTGGCCCCACAGCCCGTGGGGCTGCGGGCTTTGCGGCGGCCGTCAGCCTCGGCGCCACCGGCGCCTACCAGGCGCTGCCACGCCAGCCTGCGAAGCATTTTCCGGTAGGGCCGCGGCTCTGGCCACAGCTCCCACGCCCGAAGAGCCAGGAGGGAAAGCCGTGCCTCGTTGCAAAGCTCTTTGGCAGCTGCTCGCGTGGCCCCACAGCCCGTGGGGCTGCGGGCTTTGCGGCGGCCGTCAGCCTCGGCGCCACCGGCGCCTACCTGGCGCGGCCGCGCCAGCCTGCGAAGCATTTTCCGGTAGGGCCACGGCTCTGGCCACAGCTCCCACGCCCGTACAGCCAGGAGGGAAAGCCGTGCCTCGTTGGAAAGCTCTTTGGCAGCTGCTCGCGTGGCCCCACAGCCCGTGGGGCTGCGGGCTTTGCGGCGGCCGTCAGCCTCAGCGCCACCGGCGCCCACCTGGCGCGGCCGCGCCAGCCTGCAAAGCATTTTCCGGTAGGGCCGCGGCTCTGGCCACAGCTCCCACGCCCGAAGAGCCAGGAGGGAAAGCCGTGCCTCGTTGGAAAGCTCTTTGGCAGCTGCTCGCGTGGCCCCACAGCCCGTGGGGCTGCGGGCTTTGCGGCGGCCGTCAGCTTCGGCGCCACCGGCGCCCACCTGGCGCCGCCGGACCAGCCTGCGAAGCATTTTCGGTAGGGCCGCGGCTCTGGCCACAGATTCCACGCCCGAAGAGCCAGGAGGGAAAGCCGTGCCTCGTTGGAAAGCTCTTTGGCAGCCGCTCGCGTGGCCCCACAGCCCGTGGGGCTGCGGGCTTTGTGGCGGCCGTCAGCCTCGGCGCCACCGGCGCCCACCTGGCGCCGCCGTGCCAGCCTGCGAAGCATTTTCCGGTAGGGCCGTGGCTCTGGCCACAGCTCCCACGCCCGAAGAGCCAGGAGGGAAAGCCGTGCCTCGTTGGAAAGCTCTTTGGCAGCCGCTCGCGTGGCCCCACAGCCCGTGGGGCTGCGGGCTTTGCGGCGGCCTTCAGACTTGGCGCCACCGGAGCCCACCTGGCGCGGCCGCGCCAGCCTGCGAAGCATTTTCCGGTAGGGCCGCGGCTCTGGCCACAGCTTCCACGCCCGAAGAGCCAGGAGGGAAAGCCGTGCCTCGTTGGAAAGCTCTTTGGCAGCCGCTCGCGTGGCCCCACAGCCCGTGGGGCTGCGGGCTTTGCGGCGGCCGTCAGCCTCGGCGTCACCGGCGCCCACCTGGCGCGGCCGCGCCAGCCTGCAAAGCATTTTCCGGTAGGGCCGCGGCTCTGGCCACAGCTTCCACGCCCGAAGAGCCAGGAGGGAAAGCCGTGCCTCGTTGGAAAGCTCTTTGGCAGCCGCTTGCGTGGCCCCACAGCCCGTGGGGCTGCGGGCTTTGCGGCGGCCGTCAGCCTCGGCGCCACCGGCGCCTACCAGGCGCTGCCACGCCAGCCTGCGAAGCATTTTCCGGTAGGGCCGCGGCTCTGGCCACAGCTCCCACGCCCGAAGAGCCAGGAGGGAAAGCCGTGCCTCGTTGCAAAGCTCTTTGGCAGCTGCTCGCGTGGCCCCACAGCCCGTGGGGCTGCGGGCTTTGCGGCGGCCGTCAGCCTCGGCGCCACCGGCGCCTACCTGGCGCGGCCGCGCCAGCCTGCGAAGCATTTTCCGGTAGGGCCACGGCTCTGGCCACAGCTCCCACGCCCGAACAGCCAGGAGGGAAAGCCGTGCCTCGTTGGAAAGCTCTTTGGCAGCTGCTCGCGTGGCCCCACAGCCCGTGGGGCTGCGGGCTTTGCGGCGGCCGTCAGCCTCAGCGCCACCGGCGCCCACCTGGCGCGGCCGCGCCAGCCTGCAAAGCATTTTCCGGTAGGGCCGCGGCTCTGGCCACAGCTCCCACGGCCGAAGAGCCAGGAGGGAAAGCCGTGCCTCGTTGGAAAGCTCTTTGGCAGCCGCTTGCGTGGCCCCACAGCCCGTGGGGCTGCGGGCTTTGCGGCGGCCGTCAGACTCGGCGCCACCCGCGCCAACCTGGTGCGGCCGGGCCAGCCTGCGAAGCATTTTCCGGTAGGGCCGCGGCTCTGGCCACAGCTTCCACGCCCGAAGAGCCAGGAGGGAAAGCCGTGCCTCGTTGGAAAGCTCTTTGGCAGCCGCTCGCGTGCCCCACAGATCGTGGGGCTGCGGGCTTTGCGGCGGCCGTCAGCCTCGGCGCCACCGGCGCCCACTTGGCGCGGCTGCGCCAGCCTGCGAAGCATTTTCCGGTAGGGCCGCGGCTCTGGCCACAGCTTCCACGCCTGAAGAGCCAGGAGGGAAAGCCGTGCCTCGTTGGAAAGCTCTTTGGCAGCCGCTTGCGTGGCCCCACAGCCCGTGGGGCTGCGGGCTTTGCGGCAGCCGTCAGCCTCGGCGCCACCGGCGCCTACCTGGCGGGCCGCGCCAGCCTGCGAAGCATTTCCGGTAGGGCCGCGGCTCTGGTCACAGCTCCCACGCCCAAAGAGCCAGGAGGGAAAGCCGTGCCTCGTTGGAAAGCTCTTTGGCAGCCGCTTGCGTGGCCCCACAGCCCGTGGGGCTGCGGGCTTTGCGGCGGCCGTCAGACTCGGCGCCACCCGCGACAACCTGGTGCGGCCGCGCCAGCCTGCGAAGCATTTTCCGGTAGGGCCGCGGCTCTGGCCACAGCTTCCACGCCCGAAGAGCCAGGAGGGAAAGCCGTGCCTCGTTGGAAAGCTCTTTGGCAGCCGCTTGCGTGGCCCCACAGCCCGTGGGGCTGCGGGCTTTGCGGCAGCCGTCAGCCTCGGCGCCACCGGCGCCCACCTGGCGCGGCCGCGCCAGCCTGCGAAGCATTTCCGGTAGGGCCGCGGCTCTGGCCACAGCTCCCACGCCCAAAGAGCCAGGAGGGAAAGCCGTGCCTCGTTGGAAAGCTCTTTGGCAGCTGCTCGCGTGGCCCCACAGCCCGTGGGGCTGCGGGCTTTGCGGCGGACGTCAGCCTCGGCGCCACCGGCGCCCTCGTGGCGCGACCGCGCCAGCCTGCGAAGCATTTTCCGGTAGGGCCGCGGCTCTGGCCACAGCTCCCACGCCCGAAGAGCCAGGAGGGAAAGCCGTGCCTCGTTGGAAAGCTCTTTGGCAGCTGCTCGCGTGGCCCCACAGCCCGTGCGGCTGCGGGCTTTGCGGCGGCCTTCAGCCTCGGCGCCTCCGGAGCCCACCTGGCGCGGCCGCGCCAGCCTGCGAAGCATTTTCTGGTAGGGCCGCGGCTCTGGCCACAGCTCCCACGCCCGAAGAGCCAGGAGGGAAAGCCGTGCCTCGTTGGAAAGCTCTTTGGCAGCCGCTCGCTTGGCCCCACAGCCCGTGGGGCTGCGGGCTTTGCGGCGGCCGTCAGCCTCGGCGCCACCGGCGCCCACATGGTGCCGCCGCACCAGCCTGCGAAGCATTTTCCGGTAGGGCCGCGGCTCTGGCCACAGCTCCCACGCCCGAAGAGCCAGGAGGGAAAGCCGTGCCTCGTTGCAAAGCTCTTTGGCAGCTGCTCGCGTGGCCCCACAGCCCGTGGGGCTGCGGGCTTTGCGGCGGACGTCAGCCTCGGCGCCACCGGCGCCCTCGTGGCGCGACCACGCCAGCCTGCGAAGCATTTTCCGGTAGGGCTGCGGCTCTGGCCACAGCTTCCACGCCCGAAGAGCCAGGAGGGAAAGCCGTGCCTCGTTGGAAAGCTCTTTGGCAGCCGCTCGCGTGGCCCCACAGCCCGTGGGGCTGCGGGCTTTGCGGTGGCCGTCAGCCTCGGCGCCACCGGCGCCCACCTGGAGCGGACGCGCCAGCCTGCGAAGCATTTTCCGGTAGGGCCGTGGCTCTGGCCACAGCTCCCACGCCCGAAGAGCCAGGAGGGAAAGCCGTGCCTCGTTGGAAAGCTCTTTGGCAGCTGCTCGCGTGGCCCCACAGCCCGTGCGGCTGCGGGCTTTGCGGCGGCCTTCAGCCTCGGCGCCTCCGGAGCCCACCTGGCGCGGCCGCGCCAGCCTGCGAAGCATTTTCTGGTAGGGCCGCGGCTCTGGCCACAGCTCCCACACCCGAAGAGCCAGGAGGGAAAGCCGTGCCTCGTTGGAAAGCTCTTTGGCAGCCGCTCGCTTGGCCCCACAGCCCGTGGGGCTGCGGGCTTTGCGGCGGCCGTCAGCCTCGGCGCCACCGGCGCCCACATGGTGCCGCCGCGCCAGCCTGCGAAGCATTTTCCGGTAGGGCCGCGGCTCTGGCCACAGCTCCCACGCCCGAAGAGCCAGGAGGGAAAGCCGTGCCTCGTTGGAAAGCTCTTTGGCAGCTGCTCGCGTGGCCCCACAGCCCGTGGGGCTGCGGGATTTGCGGCGGCCGTCAGCCTCGGCAGCACCGGCGCCCACCTGGCGCGGCCGCGCCAGCCTGCGAAGCATTTTCCGGTAGGGCCGCGGCTCTGGCCACAGCTCCCACGCCCGAAGAGCCAGGAGGGAAAGCCGTGCCTCGTTGGAAAGCTCTTTGGCAGCCGCTGGCGTGGCCCCACAGCCCGTGGGGCTGCAGGCTTTGAGGCGGCCGTCAGCCTCGGCGCCACCGGCGCCCACCTGGCGCTGCTGTGCCAGCCTGCGAAGCATTTTCTGGTCGGGCCACGGCTCTGGCCACAGCTCCCACGCCCGAAGAGCCATGAGGGAAAGCCGTGCCTCGTTGGAAAGCTCTTTGGCAGCTGCTCGCGTGGCCCCACAGCCCGTGCGGCTGCGGGCTTTGCGGTGGCCTTCAGCCTCGGCGCCTCCGGAGCCCACCTGGCGCGGCCGCGCCAGCCTGCGAAGCATTTTCTGGTAGGGCCGCGGCTCTGGCCACAGCTCCCACGCCCGAAGAGCCAGGAGGGAAAGCCGTGCCTCGTTGGAAAGCTCTTTGGCAGCCGCTCGCTTGGCCCCACAGCCCGTGGGGCTGCGGGCTTTGCGGCGGCCGTCAGCCTCGGCGCCACCGGCGCCCACATGGTGCCGCCGCACCAGCCTGCGAAGCATTTTCCGGTAGGGCCGCGGCTCTGGCCACAGCTCCCACGCCCGAAGAGCCAGGAGGGAAAGCCGTGCCTCGTTGCAAAGCTCTTTGGCAGCTGCTCGCGTGGCCCCACAGCCCGTGGGGCTGCGGGCTTTGCGGCGGACGTCAGCCTCGGCGCCACCGGCGCCCTCGTGGCGCGACCACGCCAGCCTGCGAAGCATTTTCCGGTAGGGCTGCAGCTCTGGCCACAGCTTCCACGCCCGAAGAGCCAGGAGGGAAAGCCGTGCCTCGTTGGAAAGCTCTTTGGCAGCCGCTCGCGTGGCCCCACAGCCCGTGGGGCTGCGGGCTTTGCGGTGGCCGTCAGCCTCGGCGCCACCGGCGCCCACCTGGAGCGGACGCGCCAGCCTGCGAAGCATTTTCCGGTAGGGCCGTGGCTCTGGCCACAGCTCCCACGCCCGAAGAGCCAGGAGGGAAAGCCGTGCCTCGTTGGAAAGCTCTTTGGCAGCTGCTCGCGTGGCCCCACAGCCCGTGCGGCTGCGGGCTTTGCGGCGGCCTTCAGCCTCGGCGCCTCCGGAGCCCACCTGGCGCGGCCGCGCCAGCCTGCGAAGCATTTTCTGGTAGGGCCGCGGCTCTGGCCACAGCTCCCACACCCGAAGAGCCAGGAGGGAAAGCCGTGCCTCGTTGGAAAGCTCTTTGGCAGCCGCTCGCTTGGCCCCACAGCCCGTGGGGCTGCGGGCTTTGCGGCGGCCGTCAGCCTCGGCGCCACCGGCGCCCACATGGTGCCGCCGCGCCAGCCTGCGAAGCATTTTCCGGTAGGGCCGCGGCTCTGGCCACAGCTCCCACGCCCGAAGAGCCAGGAGGGAAAGCCGTGCCTCGTTGGAAAGCTCTTTGGCAGCTGCTCGCGTGGCCCCACAGCCCGTGGGGCTGCGGGATTTGCGGCGGCCGTCAGCCTCGGCAGCACCGGCGCCCACCTGGCGCGGCCGCGCCAGCCTGCGAAGCATTTTCCGGTAGGGCCGCGGCTCTGGCCACAGCTCCCACGCCCGAAGAGCCAGGAGGGAAAGCCATGCCTCGTTGGAAAGCTCTTTGGCAGCCGCTGGCGTGGCCCCACAGCCCGTGGGGCTGCGGGCTTTTCGGCAGCCGTCAGCCTCGGCGCCACCGGCGCCCACCTGGCGCTGCTGTGCCAGCCTGCGAAGCATTTTCTGGTCGGGCCACGGCTCTGGCCACAGCTCCCACGCCCGAAGAGCCATGAGGGAAAGCCGTGCCTCGTTGGAAAGCTCTTTGGCAGCTGCTCGCGTGGCCCCACAGCCCGTGGGGCTGCGGGCTTTGCGGCGGCCGTCAGCCTCGGCGCCACCGGCGCCCACCTGGAGCGGACGCGCCAGCCTGCGAAGCATTTTCCGGTAGGGCCGTGGCTCTGGCCACAGGTCCCACGCCCGAAGAGCCAGGAGGGAAAGCCGTGCCTCGTTGGAGAGCTCTTTGGCAGCTGCTCGCGTGGCCCCACAGCCCGTGGGGCTGCGGGCTTTGCGGCGGCCGTCAGCCTCGGCGCCACCGGCGCCTACCTGGCGCGGCCGCGCCAGCCTGCGAAGCATTTTCCGGTAGGGCCGCGGCTCTGGCCACGGCTTCCACGCCCGAAGAGCCAGGAGGGAAAGCCGTGCCTCGTTGGAAAGCTCTTTGGCAGCCGCTCCCGTGGCCCCACAGATCGTGGGGCTGCGGGAATTGCGGCGGCCTTCAGCCTCGGCGCCACCGGCGCCCACCTGGCGCGGCCGCGCCAGCCTGCGAAGCATTTTCCGGTAGGGCCGCGGCTCTGGCCACAGCTCCCACGCCCGAAGAGCCAGGAGGGAAAGCCGTGCCTCGTTGGAAAGCTCTTTGGCAGCTGCTCGCGTGGCCCCACAGCCCGTGGGGCTGCGGGCTTTGCGGCGGACGTCAGCCTCGGCGCCACCGGCGCCCACCTGGCGCGGCCGAAACAGCCTGCGAAGCATTTTCCGGTAGGGCCGCGGCTCTGGCCACAGCTCCCACGCCCGAAGAGCCAGGAGGGAAAGCCGTGCCTCGTTGGAAAGCTCTTTGGCAGCTGCTCGCGTGGCCCCACAGCCCGTGGGGCTGCGGGCTTTGCGGCGGCCGTCAGCCTCGGCGCCACCGGCGCCCTCGTGGCGCGACCGCGCCAGCCCGCGAAGCATTTTCCGGTAGGGCCGCGGCTCTGGCCACAGCTTCCACGCCCGAAGAGCCAGGAGGGAAAGCCATGCCTCGTTGGAAAGCTCTTTGGCAGCCGCTCGCGTGGCCCCACAGATCGTGGGGCTGCGGGCTTTGCGGCGGCCGTCAGCCTCGGCGCCACCGGCGCCCACCTGGCGCGGCCGCGCCAGCCTGCGAAGCATTTTCCGGTAGGGCCGCGGCTCTGGCCACAGCTCCCACGCCCGAAGAGCCAGGAGGGAAAGCCGTGCCTCGTTGGAAAGCTCCTTGGCAGCCGCTTGCGTGGCCCCACAGCCCGTGGGGCTGCGGGCTTTGCGGCGGCCGTCAGCCTCGGCGCCACCGGCGCCCACCTGGCGCGGCCGCGCCAGCCCGCGAAGCATTTTCCGGTAGGGCCGCGGCTCTGGCCACAGCTTCCACGCCCGAAGAGCCAGGAGGGAAAGCCGTGCCTCGTTGGAAAGCTCTTTGGCAGCTGCTCGCATTGCCCCACAGCCCGTGGGGCTGCGGGCTTTGCGGCGGCCGTCAGCCTCGGCGCCACCGGCGCCAACCTGGTTCGGCCGCGCCAGCCTGCGAAGCATTTTCCGGTAGGGCCGCGGCTCTGGCCACAGCTTCCACGCCCGAAGAGCCAGGAGGGAAAGCCGGGCCTCCTTGGAAAGCTATTTGGCAGCCGCTCGCGTGGCCCCACAGATCGTGGGGCTGCGGGCTTTGCGGCGGCCGTCAGCCTCGGCGCCACCGGCGCCCACCTGGCGCGGCCGCGCCAGCCTGCAAAGCATTTTCCGGTAGGGCCGCGGCTCTGGCCACAGCTCCCACGCCCGAAGAGCCAGGAGGGAAAGCCGTGCCTCGTTGGAAAGCTCTTTGGCAGCTGCTCGCGTGGCCCCACAGCCCGTGGGGCTGCGGGCTTTGCGGCAGCCGTCAGCCTCGGCGCCACCGGCGCCTACCTGGCGCGGCTGCGCCAGCCTGCGAAGCATTTTCCGGTAGGGCCACGGCTCTGGCCACAGCTCCCACGCCCGAAGAGCCAGGAGGGAAAGCCGTGCCTCGTTGGAAAGCTCTTTGGCAGCTGCTCGCGTGGCCCCACAGCCCGTGGGGCTGCGGGCTTTGCGGCGGCCTTCAGCCTCGGCGCCACCGGCGCCCACCTGGCGCGGCCGCGCCAGCCTGCGAAGCATTTTCCGGTAGGGCCGCGGCTCTGGCCACAGCTCCCACGCCCGAAGAGCCAGGAGGGAAAGCCGTGCCTCGTTGGAAAGCTCTTTGGCAGCCGCTTGGGTGGCCCCACAGCCCGTGAGGCTGCGGGCTTTGCGGCGGCCGTCAGACTCGGCGCCACCCGCGCCAACCTGGTGCGGCCGCGCCAGCCTGCGAAGCATTTTCCGGTAGGGCCGCGGCTCTGGCCACAGCTTCCACGCCCGAAGAGCCAGGAGGGAAAGCCGTGCCTCGTTGGAAAGCTCTTTGGCAGCCGCTCGCGTGGCCCCACAGCCCGTGGGGCTGCAGGCTTTGCGGCGGCCGTCAGCCTCGCCGCCATCGGCGCCCACCTGGCGCCGCTGCGCCAGCCCGCGAAGAATTTTCCGGTAGGGCCGCGGCTCTGGCCACAGATCCCACACCCGAAGAGCCAGGAGGGAAAGCCGTGCCTCGTTGGAAAGCTCTTTGGCAGCCGCTCGCGTGGCCCCACAGCCCGTGGGGCTGCGGGCTTTGTGGCGGACGTCAGCCTCGGCGCCACCGGCGCCACCTGGCGCCGCCGCGCCAGCCTGCGAAGCATTTTCCGGTAGGGCCGCGGCTCTGGCCACAGCTCCCACGCCCGAAGAGCCAGGACGGAAAGCCGTGCCTCGTTGGAAAGCTCTTGGGCAGCTGGTCGCGTGGCCCCACAGCCCGTGGGGCTGCGGGCTTTGCGGCGGCCGTCAGCCTCGGCGCCACCGGCGCCCACCTGGCGCGGCCGAAACAGCCTGCGAAGCATTTTCTGGTAGGGCCGCGGCTCTGGCCACAGCTCCCACGCCCGAAGAGCCAGGAGGGAAAGCCGTGCCTCGTTGGAAAGCTCTTTGGCAGCCGCTCGCGTGGCCCCACAGCCCGTGGGGCTGCGGGCTGTGCGGCGGCCGTCAGCCTCGGCGCCACCGGCACTCACCTGGCGCCGCCGCACCAGCCTGCGAAACATTTTCTGGTAGGGCCGCGGCTCTGGCCACAGATCCCACGCCCGAAGAGCCAGGAGGGAAAGCCGTGCCTCCTTGGAAAGCTCTTTGGCAGCCACTCGCGTGGCCCCACAGCCCGTGGGGCTGCGGGCTTTGCGGCGGCCGTCAGCCTCGGCGCCACCGGAGCCCACGTGCCGCCGCCGCGCCAGCCTGCGAAGCATTTTCCGGTAGGGCCGCGGCTCTGGCCACAGATCCCACGCCCGAAGAGCCAGGAGGGAAAGCCGTGCCTCGTTGCAAAGCTCTTTGGCAGCCGCTCGCGTGGCCCCACAGCCCGTGGGGCTGCGGGCTTTGTGGCGGCCGTCAGCCTCGGCGCCACCGGCGCCTACCTGGCGCGGCCGCGCCAGCCTGCGAAGCATTTTCCGGTAGGGCCGCGGCTCTGGCCACGGCTTCCACGCGCGAAGAGCCAGGAGGGAAAGCCGTGCCTCGTTGGAAAGCTCTTTGGCAGCCGCTCCCGTGGCCCCACAGATCGTGGGGCTGCGGGCTTTGCGGCGGCCGTCAGCCTCGGCGCCACCGGCGCCCACCTGGCGCGGCCGCGCCAGCCTGCGAAGCATTTTCCGGTAGGGCCGCGGCTCTGGCCACAGCTCCCACGCCCGAAGAGCCAGGAGGGAAAGCCGTGCCTCGTTGGAAAGCTCTTTGGCAGCTGCTCGCGTGGCCCCACAGCCCGTGGGGCTGCGGGCTTTGCGGCGGACGTCAGCCTCGGCGCCACCGGCGCCCACCTGGCGCGGCCGAAACAGCCTGCGAAGCATTTTCCGGTAGGGCCGCGGCTCTGGCCACAGCTCCCACGCCCGAAGAGCCAGGAGGGAAAGCCGTGCCTCGTTGGAAAGCTCTTTGGCAGCTGCTCGCGTGGCCCCACAGCCCGTGGGGCTGCGGGATTTGCGGCGGCCGTCAGCCTCGGCAGCACCGGCGCCCACCTGGCGCGGCCGCGCCAGCCTGTGAAGCATTTTCCGGTAGGGCCGCGGCTCTGGCCACAGCTCCCACGCCCGAAGAGCCAGGAGGGAAAGCCATGCCTCGTTGAAAAGCTCTTTGGCAGCCGCTGGCGTGGCCCCACAGCCCGTGGGGCTGCAGGCTTTGAGGCGGCCGTCAGCCTCGGCGCCACCGGCGCCCACCTGGCGCTGCTGTGCCAGCCTGCGAAGCATTTTCTGGTCGGGCCACGGCTCTGGCCACAGCTCCCACGCCCGAAGAGCCATGAGGGAAAGCCGTGCCTCGTTGGAAAGCTCTTTGGCAGCTGCTCGCGTGGCCCCACAGCCCGTGGGGCTGCGGGCTTTGCGGCAGCCGTCAGCCTCGGCGCCACCGGCGCCCACCTGGAGCGGACGCGCCAGCCTGCGAAGCATTTTCCGGTAGGGCCGTGGCTCTGGCCACAGCTCCCACGCCCGAAGAGCCAGGAGGGAAAGCCGTGCCTCGTTGGAGAGCTCTTTGGCAGCTGCTCGCGTGGCCCCACAGCCCGTGGGGCTGCGGGCTTTGCGGCGGCCGTCAGCCTCGGCGCCACCGGCGCCTACCTGGCGCGGCCGCGCCAGCCTGCGAAGCATTTTCCGGTAGGGCCGCGGCTCTGGCCACAGATCCCACGCCCGAAGAGCCAGGAGGGAAAGCCGTGCCTCGTTGGAAAGCTCTTTGGCAGCCGCTCGCGTGGCCCCACAGCCCGTGGGGCTGCGGGCTTTGTGGCGGCCGTCAGCCTCGGCGCCACCGGCGCCTACCTGGCGCGGCCGCGCCAGCCTGCGAAGCATTTTCCGGTAGGGCCGCGGCTCTGGCCACGGCTTCCACGCGCGAAGAGCCAGGAGGGAAAGCCGTGCCTCGTTGGAAAGCTCTTTGGCAGCCGCTCCCGTGGCCCCACAGATCGTGGGGCTGCGGGCTTTGCGGCGGCCGTCAGCCTCGGCGCCACCGGCGCCCACCTGGCGCGGCCGCGCCAGCCTGCGAAGCATTTTCCGGTAGGGCCGCGGCTCTGGCCACAGCTCCCACGCCCGAAGAGCCAGGAGGGAAAGCCGTGCCTCGTTGGAAAGCTCTTTGGCAGCTGCTCGCGTGGCCCCACAGCCCGTGGGGCTGCGGGCTTTGCGGCGGACGTCAGCCTCGGCGCCACCGGCGCCCACCTGGCGCGGCCGAAACAGCCTGCGAAGCATTTTCCGGTAGGGCCGCGGCTCTGGCCACAGCTCCCACGCCCGAAGAGCCAGGAGGGAAAGCCGTGCCTCGTTGGAAAGCTCTTTGGCAGCTGCTCGCGTGGCCCCACAGCCCGTGGGGCTGCGGGATTTGCGGCGGCCGTCAGCCTCGGCAGCACCGGCGCCCACCTGGCGCGGCCGCGCCAGCCTGTGAAGCATTTTCCGGTAGGGCCGCGGCTCTGGCCACAGCTCCCACGCCCGAAGAGCCAGGAGGGAAAGCCATGCCTCGTTGAAAAGCTCTTTGGCAGCCGCTGGCGTGGCCCCACAGCCCGTGGGGCTGCAGGCTTTGAGGCGGCCGTCAGCCTCGGCGCCACCGGCGCCCACCTGGCGCTGCTGTGCCAGCCTGCGAAGCATTTTCTGGTCGGGCCACGGCTCTGGCCACAGCTCCCACGCCCGAAGAGCCATGAGGGAAAGCCGTGCCTCGTTGGAAAGCTCTTTGGCAGCTGCTCGCGTGGCCCCACAGCCCGTGGGGCTGCGGGCTTTGCGGCAGCCGTCAGCCTCGGCGCCACCGGCGCCCACCTGGAGCGGACGCGCCAGCCTGCGAAGCATTTTCCGGTAGGGCCGTGGCTCTGGCCACAGCTCCCACGCCCGAAGAGCCAGGAGGGAAAGCCGTGCCTCGTTGGAGAGCTCTTTGGCAGCTGCTCGCGTGGCCCCACAGCCCGTGGGGCTGCGGGCTTTGCGGCGGCCGTCAGCCTCGGCGCCACCGGCGCCTACCTGGCGCGGCCGCGCCAGCCTGCGAAGCATTTTCCGGTAGGGCCGCGGCTCTGGCCACGGCTTCCACGCCCGAAGAGCCAGGAGGGAAAGCCGTGCCTCGTTGGAAAGCTCTTTGGCAGCCGCTCCCGTGGCCCCACAGATCGTGGGGCTGCGGGCTTTGCGGCGGCCGTCAGCCTCGGCGCCACCGGCGCCCACCTGGCGCGGCCGCGCCAGCCTGCGAAGCATTTTCCGGTAGGGCCGCGGCTCTGGCCACAGCTCCCACGCCCGAAGAGCCAGGAGGGAAAGCCATGCCTCGTTGGAAAGCTCTTTGGCAGCCGCTTGCGTGGCCCCACAGCCCGTGGGGCTGCGGGCTTTGCGGCGGCCTTCAGACTCGGCGCCACCGGCGCCCACCTGCCGCGGCCGCGCCAGCCCGCGAAGCATTTTCCGGTAGGGCCGCGGCTCTGGCCACAGCTTCCACGCCCGAAGAGCCAGGAGGGAAAGCCGTGCCTCGTTGGAAAGCTCTTTGGCAGCTGCTCGCATTGCCCCACAGCCCGTGGGGCTGCGGGCTTTGCGGCGGCCATCAGCCTCGGCGCCACCCGCGCAAACCTGGCTCGGCCGCGCCAGCCTGCGAAGCATTTTCTGGTAGGGCCGCGGCTCTGGCCACAGCTTCCACGCCCGAAGAGCCAGGAGGGAAAGCCGTGCCTCGTTGGAAAGCTATTTGGCAGCCGCTCCCGTGGCCCCACAGATCGTGGGGCTGCGGGCTTTGCGGCGGCCGTCTGCCTCGGCGCCACCGGCGCCCACCTGGCGCGGCCGCGCCAGCCTGCAAAGCATTTTCCGGTAGGGCCGCGGCTCTGGCCAGAGCTTCCACGTCCGAAGAGCCAGGAGGGAAAGCCGTGCCTCGTTGGAAAGCTCTTTGGCAGCCGCTTGCGTGGCCCCACAGCCCGTGGGGCTGCGGGCTTTGCGGCGGCCGTCAGCCTCGGCGCCACCGGCGCCCACCTGGCGCGGCCACGCCAGCCTGCGAAGCATTTTCCGGTAGGGCCGCGGCTCTGGCCACAGCTCCCACGCCCGAAGAGCCAGGAGGGAAAGCCGTGCCTCGTTGGAAAGCTCTTTGGCAGCTGCTCGCGTGGCCCCACAGCCCGTGGGGCTGCGGGCTTTGCGGCGGCCGTCAGCCTCGGCGCCACCGGCGCCTACCTGGCGCGGCCGCGCCAGCCTGCGAAGCATTTTCCGGTAGGGCCACGGCTCTGGCCACAGCTCCCACGCCCGAACAGCCAGGAGGGAAAGCCGTGCCTCGTTGGAAAGCTCTTTGGCAGGTGCTCGCGTGGCCCCACACCCCGTGGGGCTGCGGGCTTTGCGGCGGCCGTCAGCCTCGGCGCCACCGGCGCCCACCTGGCGCGGCCGCGCCAGCCTGCGAAGCATTTTCCGGTAGGGCCGCGGCTCTGGCCACAGCTCCCACGGCCGAAGAGCCAGGAGGGAAAGCCGTGCCTCGTTGGAAAGCTCTTTGGCAGCCGCTTGGGTGGCCCCACAGCCCGTGAGGCTGCGGGCTTTGCGGCGGCCGTCAGACTCGGCGCCACCCGCGCCAACCTGGTGCGGCCGCGCCAGCCTGCGAAGCATTTTCCGGTAGGGCCGCGGCTCTGGCCACAGCTTCCACGCCCGAAGAGCCAGGAGGGAAAGCCGTGCCTCGTTGGAAAGCTCTTTGGCAGCCGCTTGCGTGGCCCCACAGCCCGTGGGGCTGCGGGCTTTGCGGCGGCCGTCAGCCTCGCCGCCATCGGCGCCCACCTGGCGCCGCTGCGCCAGCCCGCGAAGAATTTTCCGGTAGGGCCGCGGCTCTGGCCACAGATCCCACACCCGAAGAGCCAGGAGGGAAAGCCGTGCCTCGTTGGAAAGCTCTTTGGCAGCCGCTCGCGTGGCCCCACAGCCCGTGGGGCTGCGGGCTTTGTGGCGGACGTCAGCCTCGGCGCCACCGGCGCCCACCTGGCGACGCCGCGCCAGCCTGCGAAGCATTTTCCGGTAGGGCCGCGGCTCTGGCCACAGCTCCCACGCCCGAAGAGCCAGGAGGGAAAGCCGTGCCTCGTTGGAAAGCTCTTTGGCAGCCGCTCGCGTGGCCCCACAGCCCGTGGGGCTGCGGGCTTTGTGGCGGCCGTCAGCCTCGGCGCCACCGGCGCCTACCTGGCGCGGCCGCGCCAGCCTGCGAAGCATTTTCCGGTAGGGCCGCGGCTCTGGCCACGGCTTCCACGCCCGAAGAGCCAGGAGGGAAAGCCGTGCCTCGTTGGAAAGCTCTTTGGCAGCCGCTCCCGTGGCCCCACAGATCGTGGGGCTGCGGGCTTTGCGGCGGCCGTCAGCCTCGGCGCCACCGGCGCCCACCTGGCGCGGCCGCGCCAGCCTGCGAAGCATTTTCCGGTAGGGCCGCGGCTCTGGCCACAGCTCCCACGCCCGAAGAGCCAGGAGGGAAAGCCGTGCCTCGTTGGAAAGCTCTTTGGCAGCTGCTCGCGTGGCCCCACAGCCCGTGGGGCTGCGGGCTTTGCGGCGGACGTCAGCCTCGGCGCCACCGGCGCCCACCTGGCGCGGCCGAAACAGCCTGCGAAGCATTTTCCGGTAGGGCCGCGGCTCTGGCCACAGCTCCCACGCCCGAAGAGCCAGGAGGGAAAGCCGTGCCTCGTTGGAAAGCTCTTTGGCAGCTGCTCGCGTGGCCCCACAGCCCGTGGGGCTGCGGGCTTTGCGGCGGCCGTCAGCCTCGGCGCCACCGGCGCCCTCGTGGCGCGACTGCGCCAGCCCGCGAAGCATTTTCCGGTAGGGCCGCGGCTCTGGCCACAGCTTCCACGCCCGAAGAGCCAGGAGGGAAAGCCATGCCTCGTTGGAAAGCTCTTTGGCAGCCGCTTGCGTGGCCCCACAGCCCGTGGGGCTGCGGGCTTTGCGGCGGCCGTCAGACTCGGCGCCAGCGGCGCCCACCTGGCGCGGCCGCGCCAGCCCGCGAAGCATTTTCCGGTAGGGCCGCGGCTCTGGCCACAGCTTCCACGCCCGAAGAGCCAGGAGGGAAAGCCGTGCCTCGTTGGAAAGCTCTTTGGCAGCTGCTCGCATTGCCCCACAGCCCGTGGGGCTGCGGGCTTTGCGGCGGCCGTCAGCCTCGGCGCCACCCGCGCAAACCTGGCTCGGCCGCGCCAGCCTGCGAAGCATTTTCTGGTAGGGCCGCGGCTCTGGCCACAGCTTCCACGCCCGAAGAGCCAGGAGGGAAAGCCGTGCCTCGTTGGAAAGCTATTTGGCAGCCGCTCGCGTGGCCCCACAGATCGTGGGGCTGCGGGCTTTGCGGCGGCCGTCTGCCTCGGCGCCACCGGCGCCCACCTGGCGCGGCCGCGCCAGCCTGCAAAGCATTTTCCGGTAGGGCCGCAGCTCTGGCCAGAGCTTCCACGTCCGAAGAGCCAGGAGGGAAAGCCGTGCCTCGTTGGAAAGCTCTTTGGCAGCCGCTTGCGTGGCCCCACAGCCCGTGGGGCTGCGGGCTTTGCGGCGGCCGTCAGCCTCGGCGCCACCGGCGCCCACCTGGCGCGGCCACGCCAGCCTGCGAAGCATTTTCCGGTAGGGCCGCGGCTCTGGCCACAGCTCCCACGCCCGAAGAGCCAGGAGGGAAAGCCGTGCCTCGTTGGAAAGCTCTTTGGCAGCTGCTCGCGTTGCCCCACAGCCCGTGGGGCTGCGGGCTTTGCGGCGGACGTCAGCCTCGGCGCCACCGGCGCCTACCTGGCGCGGCCGCGCCAGCCTGCGAAGCATTTTCCGGTAGGGCCACGGCTCTGGCCACAGCTCCCACGCCCGAACAGCCAGGAGGGAAAGCCGTGCCTCGTTGGAAAGCTCTTTGGCAGGTGCTCGCGTGGCCCCACACCCCGTGGGGCTGCGGGCTTTGCGGCGGCCGTCAGCCTCGGCGCCACCGGCGCCCACCTGGCGCGGCCGCGCCAGCCTGCGAAGCATTTTCCGGTAGGGCCGCGGCTCTGGCCACAGCTCCCACGGCCGAAGAGCCAGGAGGGAAAGCCGTGCCTCGTTGGAAAGCTCTTTGGCAGCCGCTTGCGTGGCCCCACAGCCCGTGGGGCTGCGGGCTTTGCGGCGGCCGTCAGACTCGGCGCCACCCGCGCCAACCTGGTGCGGCCGCGCCAGCCTGCGAAGCATTTTCCGGTAGGGCCGCGGCTCTGGCCACAGCTTCCACGCCCGAAGAGCCAGGAGGGAAAGCCGTGCCTCGTTGGAAAGCTCTTTGGCAGCCGCTCGCGTGGCCCCACCGATCGTGGGGCTGCGGGCTTTGCGGCGGCCGTCAGCCTCGGCGCCACCGGCGCCCACTTGGCGCGGCCGCGCCAGCCTGCGAAGCATTTTCCGGTAGGGCCGCGGCTCTGGCCACAGCTTCCACGCCCGAAGAGCCAGGAGGGAAAGCCGTGCCTCGTTGGAAAGCTCTTTGGCAGCCGCTTGGGTGGCCCCACAGCCCGTGGGGCTGCGGGCTTTGCGGCGGCCGTCAGCCTCGCCGCCATCGGCGCCCACCTGGCGCCGCTGCGCCAGCCCGCGAAGAATTTTCCGGTAGGGCCGCGGCTCTGGCCACAGATCCCACACCCGAAGAGCCAGGAGGGAAAGCCGTGCCTCGTTGGAAAGCTCTTTGGCAGCCGCTCGCGTGGCCCCACAGCCCGTGGGGCTGCGGGCTTTGCGGCGGCCGTCAGCCTCGGCGCCACCGGCGCCCACGTGGCACCGCTGCGCCAGCCCGCAAAGCATTTTCCGGTAGGGCCGCGGCTCTGGCTACAGCTCCCACGCCCGAAGAGCCAGGACGGAAAGCCGTGCCTCGTTGGAAAGCTCTTTGGCAGCCGCTCGCGTGGCCCCACAGCCCGTGGGGCTGCGGGCTTTGCGGCGGCCGTCAGCCTCGGCGCCACCGGCGCCCACCTGGCGCGGCCGCGCCAGCCTGCGAAGAATTTTCCGGTAGGGCCGCGGCTCTGGCCACAGATCCCACGCCCGAAGAGCCAGGAGGGAAAGCCGTGCCTCCTTGGAAAGCTCTTTGGCAGCCGCTCGCGTGGCCCCACAGCCCGTGGGGCTGCGGGCTTTGTGGCGGCCGTCAGCCTCGGCGCCAGCGGCGCCCACCTGGCGCCGCCGCGCCAGCCTGCGAAGCATTTTCCGGTAGGGCCGCGGCTCTGGCCACAGCTCCCACGCCCGAAGAGCCAGGAGGGAAAGCCGTGCCTCGTTGGAAAGCTCTTTGGCAGCCGCTCGCGTGGCCCCACAGCCTGTGGGGCTGCGGCCTTTGTGGCGGCCGTCAGCCTCGGCGCCACAGGCGCCCACTTTGCGCCGCCGCGCCAGCCTGAGAAGCATTTTCCGTTAGGGCCGCGGCTCTGGCCACAGCTCCCACGCCCGAAGAGCCAGGAGGGAAAGCCGTGCCTCGTTGGAAAGCTCTTTGGCAGCCGCTCGCGTGGCCCCACAGCCCGTGGGGCTGCGGGCTTTGCGGCAGCCGTCAGCCTCGGCGCCACCGGCGCCCACGTGGCGCCGCCGCGCCAGCCTGCGAAGCATTTTCCGGTAGGGCCGCGGCTCTGGCCACAGCTCCCACGCCCGAAGAGCCAGGAGGGAAAGCCGTGCCTCGTTGGAAAGCTCTTTGGCAGCCGCTCGCGTGGCCCCACAGCCCGTGGGGCTGCGGGCTTTGCGGCGGCCGTCAGCCTCGGCGCCACCGGCGCCCACTTTACGCCGCCGCGCCAGCCTCCGAAGCATTTTCCAGTAGGGCCGCGGCTCTGGCCACAGCTCCCACGCCCGAAGAGCCAGGAGGGAAAGCCATGCCTCGTTGGAAAGCTCTTTGGCAGCTACTCGCGTGGCCCCAGAGCCCGTGGGGCTGCGGGCTTTGCGGCAGCCGTCAGCCTTGGCGCCACCGGCGCCCACGTGGCGCCGCCGCGCCAGCCTGCGAAGCATTTTCTGGTAGGGCCGCGGCTCTGGCCACAGCTCCCACGCCCGAAGAGCCAGGAGGGAAAGCCGTGCCTCGTTGGAAAGCTCTTTGGCAGCCGCTCGCGTGGCCCCACAGCCCGTGGGGCTGCGGGCTTTGCGGCGGCCGTCAGCCTCGGCGCCACCGGTGCCTACCTGGCGCGGCCGCGCCAGCCTGCGAAGCATTTTCCGGTAGGGCCACGGCTCTGGCCACAGCTCCCACGCCCGAACAGCCAGGAGGGAAAGCCGTGCCTCGTTGGAAAGCTCTTTGGCAGGTGCTCGCGTGGCCCCACACCCCGTGGGGCTGCGGGCTTTGCGGCGGCCGTCAGCCTCGGCGCCACCGGCGCCCACCTGGCGCGGCCGCGCCAGCCTGCAAAGCATTTTCCGGTAGGGCCGCGGCTCTGGCCACAGCTCCCACGCCCGAAGAGCCAGGACAGAAAGCCGTGCCTCGTTGGAAAGCTCTTTGGCAGCCGCTTGCGTGGCCCCACAGCCCGTGGGGCTGCGGGCTTTGCGGCGGCCGTCAGACTCGGCGCCACCCGCGCCAACCTGGTGCGGCCGCGCCAGCCTGCGAAGCATTTTCCGGTAGGGCCGCGGCTCTGGCCACAGCTTCCACGCCCGAAGAGCCAGGAGGGAAAGCCGTGCCTCGTTGGAAAGCTCTTTGGCAGCCGCTCGCGTGGCCCCACAGCCCGTGGGGCTGCGGGCTTTGCGGCGGCCGTCAGCCTCGGCGCCACCGGCGCCCACTTGGCGCGGCCGCGCCAGCCTGCGAAGCATTTTCCGGTAGGGCCGCGGCTCTGGCCACAGCTTCCACGCCCGAAGAGCCAGGAGGGAAAGCCGTGCCTCGTTGGAAAGCTCTTTGGCAGCCGCTTGGGTGGCCCCACAGCCCGTGGGGCTGCGGGCTTTGCGGCGGCCGTCAGCCTCGCCGCCATCGGCGCCCACCTGGCGCCGCTGCGCCAGCCCGCGAAGAATTTTCCGGTAGGGCCGCGGCTCTGGCCACAGATCCCACACCCGAAGAGCCAGGAGGGAAAGCCGTGCCTCGTTGGAAAGCTCTTTGGCAGCCGCTCGCGTGGCCCCACAGCCCGTGGGGCTGCGGGCTTTGCGGCGGCCGTCAGCCTCGGCGCCACCGGCGCCCACGTGGCACCGCTGCGCCAGCCTGCGAAGCATTTTCCGGTAGGGCCGCGGCTCTGGCTACAGCTCCCACGCCCGAAGAGCCAGGACGGAAAGCCGTGCCTCGTTGGAAAGCTCTTTGGCAGCCGCTCGCGTGGCCCCACAGCCCGTGGGGCTGCGGGCTTTGCGGCGGCCGTCAGCCTCGGCGCCACCGGCGCCCACCTGGCGCGGCCGCGCCAGCCTGCGAAGCATTTTCCGGTAGGGCCGCGGCTCTGGCCACAGATCCCACGCCCGAAGAGCCAGGAGGGAAAGCCGTGCCTCCTTGGAAAGCTCTTTGGCAGCCGCTCGCGTGGCCCCACAGCCCGTGGGGCTGCGGGCTTTGTGGCGGCCGTCAGCCTCGGCGCCAGCGGCGCCCACCTGGCGCCGCCGCGCCAGCCTGCGAAGCATTTTCCGGTAGGGCCGCGGCTCTGGCCACAGCTCCCACGCCCGAAGAGCCAGGAGGGAAAGCCGTGCCTCGTTGGAAAGCTCTTTGGCAGCCGCTCGCGTGGCCCCACAGCCTGTGGGGCTGCGGCCTTTGTGGCGGCCGTCAGCCTCGGCGCCACAGGCGCCCACTTTGCGCCGCCGCGCCAGCCTGAGAAGCATTTTCCGTTAGGGCCGCGGCTCTGGCCACAGCTCCCACGCCCGAAGAGCCAGGAGGGAAAGCCGTGCCTCGTTGGAAAGCTCTTTGGCAGCCGCTCGCGTGGCCCCACAGCCCGTGGGGCTGCGGGCTTTGCGGCAGCCGTCAGCCTCGGCGCCACCGGCGCCCACGTGGCGCCGCCGCGCCAGCCTGCGAAGCATTTTCCGGTAGGGCCGCGGCTCTGGCCACAGCTCCCACGCCCGAAGAGCCAGGAGGGAAAGCCGTGCCTCGTTGGAAAGCTCTTTGGCAGCCGCTCGCGTGGCCCCACAGCCCGTGGGGCTGCGGGCTTTGCGGCGGCCGTCAGCCTCGGCGCCACCGGCGCCCACTTTACGCCGCCGCGCCAGCCTCCGAAGCATTTTCCAGTAGGGCCGCGGCTCTGGCCACAGCTCCCACGCCCGAAGAGCCAGGAGGGAAAGCCATGCCTCGTTGGAAAGCTCTTTGGCAGCTACTCGCGTGGCCCCAGAGCCCGTGGGGCTGTGGGCTTTGCGGCAGCCATCAGCCTTGGCGCCACCGGCGCCCACGTGGCGCCGCCGCGCCAGCCTGCGAAGCATTTTCTGGTAGGGCCGCGGCTCTGGCCACAGCTCCCACGCCCGAAGAGCCAGGAGGGAAAGCCGTGCCTCGTTGGAAAGCTCTTTGGCAGCCGCTCGCGTGGCCCCACAGCCCGTGGGGCTGCGGGCTTTGCGGCGGCCGTCAGCCTCGGCGCCACCGGCGCCCACGTGGCGCCGCCTCACCAGCCTGCGAAGCATTTTCCGGTAGGGCCGCGGCTCTGGCCACAGCTCCCACGCCCGAAGAGCCAGGAGGGAAAGCCGTGCCTCGTTGGAAAGCTCTTGGGCAGCTGGTCGCGTGGCCCCAGAGCCCGTGGGGCTGCAGGCTTTGCGGCGGTTGTCAGCCTCGGCGCCACCGGCGCCCACCTGGCGCGGCCGCGCCAGCCTGCGAAGCATTTTCTGGTAGGGCCGCGGCTCTGGCCAGAGCTCCCACGCCCGAAGAGCCAGGAGGGAAAGCCGTGCCTCGTTGGAAAGCTCTTTGGCAGCTGCTCGCGTGGCCCCACAGCCCGTGGGGCTGCGGGCTGTGCGGCGGCCGTCAGCCTCGGCGCCACCGGCGCCCACCTGGCGCCGCCGCACCAGGCTGCGAAACATTTTCTGGTAGGGCCGCGGCTCTGGCCACAGCTTCCACGCCCGAAGAGCCAGGAGGGAAAGCCGTGCCTCGTTGGAAAGCTCTTGGGCAGCTGGTGGCGTGGCCCCAGAGCCCGTGGGGCTGCGGGCTTTGCGGCGGCCGTCAGCCTCGGCGCCACCGGCGCCCACCTGGCGCTGCCGCGACAGCCCGCGAAGCATTTTCCGGTAGGGCCGCGTCTCTGGCCACAGCTCCCACGCCCGAAGAGCCAGGAGGGAAAGCCGTGCCTCGTTGGAAAGCTCTTTGGCAGCCGCTCGCGTGGCCCCACAGCCCGTGGGGCTGCGGGCTTTGCGGCGGCCGTCAGCCTCGGTGCCACCGGCGCCCACGTGCCGCAGCCGCGCCAGCCTGCGAAGCATTTTCCGGTAGGGCCGCGGCTCTGGCCACAGATCGCACGCCCGAAGAGCCAGGAGGGAAAGCCGTGCCTCGTTGGAAATCTCTTTGGCAGCCGCTCGCGTGGCCCCACAGCCCGTGGGGCTGCGGGCTTTGCGGCGGCCGTCAGCCTCGGCGACACCGGCGCCCACCTGGCGCAGCCGCGCCAGCCTGCGAAGCATTTTCCGGTAGGGCCGCGGCTCTGGCCACAGCTTCCACGCTCGAAGAGCCAGGAGGGAAAGCCGTGCCTCCTTGGAAAGCTCTTTGGCAGCCGCTCGCGTGGCGCCACAGCCCGTGGGGCTGCGGGCTTTGCGGCGGCTGTCAGCCTCGGCGACACCGGCGCCCACCTGGCGCCGCCGCGCCAGCCTGCGAAGCATTTTCTGGTAGGTCCGCGGCTCTGGCCACAGCTCCCACGCCCGAAGAGCCAGGAGGGAAAGCCGTGCCTCGTTGGAAAGCTCTTTGGCAGGTGCTCGCGTGGCCCCACACCCCGTGGGGCTGCGGGCTTTGCGGCGGCCTTCAGCCTCGGCGCCACCGGCGCCCACCTGGCGCGGCCGCGCCAGCCTGCGAAGCATTTTCTGGTACGGCCGCGGCTCTGGCCACAGCTCCCACGCCCGAAGAGCCAGGAGGGAAAGCCGTGCCTCGTTGGAAAGCTCTTTGGCAGCCGCTCGCGTGGCCCCACAGCCCGTGGGGCTGCGGGCTTTGTGGCAGCCGTCAGCCTCGGCGCCACCGGCGCCCACGTGGCGCCGCCGCGCCAGCCTGCGAAGCATTTTCCGGTAGGGCCGCGGCTCTGGCCACAGCTCTCACGCCCGAAGAGCCAGGAGGGAAAGCCGTGCCTCGTTGGAAAGCTCTTTGGCAGCCGCTCGCGTGGCCCCACAGCCCGTGGGGCTGCGGGCTTTGCGGCAGCCGTCAGCCTCGGCGCTACCGGCGCCCACCTGGCGCCGCCGCACCAGCCTGCGAAGCATTTTCTGGTAGGGCCGCGGCTCTGGCCACAGATCCCACGCCCGAAGAGCCAGGAGGGAAAGCCGTGCCTTGTTGGAAAGCTCTTTGGCAGCCGCTCGCGTGGCCCCACAGCCCGTGGGGCTGCGGGCTTTGCGGCGGCCGTCAGCCTCGGCGCCATCGGCTCCCACCTGGCGCCGCTGCGCCACCCCGCGAAGCATTTTCCGGTAGGGCCGCGGCTCTGGCCACAGATCCCACGCCCGAAGAGCCAGGAGGGAAAGCCGTGCCTCGTTGGAAAGCTCTTTGGCAGCCGCTCGCGTGGCCCCACAGCCCGTGGGGCTGCGGGCTTTGTGGCGGCCGTCAGCCTCGGCACCACCGGCGCCCACGTGGCGCCGCCGCGCCAGCCCGCGAAGCATTTTCCGGTAGGGCCGTGGCTCTGGCCACAGCTCCCACGCCCGAAGAGCCAGGAGGGAAAGCCGTGCCTCGTTGGAAAGCTCTTTGGCAGCCGCTCGCGTGGCCCCACAGCCCGTGGGGCTGCGGGCTTTGCGGCGTCCATCAGCCTCGGCGTCATCGGCGCCCACCTGGCGCCGCCGCGCCAGCCCGCGAAGCATTTTCCGGTAGGGCCGCGGCTCTGGCCACAGATCCCACGCCCGAAGAGCCAGGAGGGAAAGCCGTGCCTCGTTGGAAAGCTCTTTGGCAGCCACTCGCGTGGCCCCACAGCCCGTGGGGCTGCGGGCTTTGCGGCGGCCGTCAGCCTCGGCGCCACCGGCGCCCACGTGCCGCCGCCGCGCCAGCCTGCGAAGCATTTTCTGGTAGGGCCGCGGCTCTGGCCACAGATCCCACGCCCGAAGAGCCAGGAGGGAAAGCCGTGCCTCGTTGGAAATCTCTTTGGCAGCCGCTCGCGTGGCCCCACAGCCCGTGGGGCTGCGGGCTTTGCGGCGGCCGTCAGCCTCGGCGACACCGGCGCCCACCTGGCGCAGCCGCGCCAGCCTGCGAAGCATTTTCCGGTAGGGCCGCGGCTCTGGCCACAGCTTCCACGCTCGAAGAGCCAGGAGGGAAAGCCGTGCCTCGTTGGAAAGCTCTTTGGCAGCCGCTCGCGTGGCCCCACAGCCCGTGGGGCTGCGGGCTTTGCGGCGGCCGTCAGCCTCGGCGACACCGGCGCCCACCTGGCGCAGCCGCGCCAGCCTGCGAAGCATTTTCCGGTAGGGCCGCGGCTCTGGCCACAGCTTCCACGCTCGAAGAGCCAGGAGGGAAAGCCGTGCCTCCTTGGAAAGCTCTTTGGCAGCCGCTCGCGTGGCCCCACAGCCCGTGGGGCTGCGGGCTTTGCGGCGGACGTCAGCCTCGGCGACACCGGCGCCCACCTGGCGCCGCCGCGCCAGCCTGCGAAGCATTTTCTGGTAGGTCCGCGGCTCTGGCCACAGCTCCCACGCCCGAAGAGCCAGGAGGGAAAGCCGTGCCTCGTTGGAAAGCTCTTTGGCAGGTGCTCGCGTGGCCCCACACCCCGTGGGGCTGCGGGCTTTGCGGCGGCCTTCAGCCTCGGCGCCACCGGCGCCCACCTGGCGCGGCCGCGCCAGCCTGCGAAGCATTTTCTAGTACGGCCGCGGCTCTGGCCACAGCTCCCACGCCCGAAGAGCCAGGAGGGAAAGCCGTGCCTCGTTGGAAAGCTCTTTGGCAGCCGCTCGCGTGGCCCCACAGCCCGTGGGGCTGCGGGCTTTGTGGCGGCCGTCAGCCTCGGCGCCACCGGCGCCCACGTGGCGCCGCTGCGCCACCCCGCGAAGCATTTTCCGGTAGGGCTGCGGCTCTGGCCACAGATCCCACGCCCGAAGAGCCAGGAGGGAAAGCCGTGCCTCGTTGGAAAGCTCTTTGGGAGCCGCTCGCGTGGCCCCACAGCCCGTGGGGCTTCGGGCTTTGCGGCAGCCATCAGCCTCGGCGCCACCGGCGCCCACCTGGCGCCGCCGCGCCAGCCCGCGAAGCATTTTCCGGTAGGGCCGTTGCTCTGGCCACAGCTCCCACGCCCGAAGAGCCAGGAGGGAAAGCCGTGCCTCGTTGGAAAGCTCTTTGGCAGCCGCTCGCGTGGCCCCACAGCCCGTGGGGCTGCGGGCTTTGCGGCGTCCGTCAGCCTCGGCGCCATCGGCGCCCACCTGGCGCCGCCGCGCCAGCCCGCGAAGCATTTTCCGGTAGGGCCGCGGCTCTGGCCACAGATCCCACGCCCGAAGAGCCAGGATGGGAAAGCCGTGCCTCGTTGGAAAGCTCTTTGGCAGCCACTCGCGTGGCCCCACAGCCCGTGGGGCTGCGGGCTTTGCGGCGGCCGTCAGCCTCGGCGCCACCGGCGCCCACGTGCCGCCGCCGCGCCAGCCTGCGAAGCATTTTCCGGTAGGGCCGCGGCTCTGGCCACAGATCCCACGCCCGAAGAGCCAGGAGGGAAAGCCGTGCCTCGTTGGAAATCTCTTTGGCAGCCGCTCGCGTGGCCCCACAGCCCGTGGGGCTGCGGGCTTTGAAGCGGCCGTCAGCGTCGGCGCCACCGGCGCCCACCTGGCGCAGCCGCGCCAGCCTGCGAAGCATTTTCCGGTAGGGCCGCGGCTCTGGCCACAGCTTCCACGCTCGAAGAGCCAGGAGGGAAAGCCGTGCCTCGTTGAAAAGCTCTTTGGCAGCCGCTCGCGTGGCCCCACAGCCCGTGGGGCTGCGGGCTTTGCGGCGGCCTTCAGCCTCGGCGCCACCGGCGCCCACGTGGCGCCGCTGCGCCAGCCTGCGAAGCATTTTCCGGTAGGGCCGCGGCTCTGGCCACAGCTCCCACGCCCGAAGAGCCAGGAGGGAAAGCCGTGCCTCCTTGGAAAGCTCTTTGGCAGCCGCTCGCGTGGCCCCACAGCCCGTGGGGCTGCGGGCTTTGCGGCAGCCGTCAGCCTTGGCGCCACCGGCGCCCACCTGGCGCCGCCGCGCCAGACTGCGAAGCATTTTTTGGTAGGGCCGCAGCTCTGGCCACAGCTCCTACGCCCGAAGAGCCAGGAGGGAAAGCCGTGCCTCATTGGAAAGCTCTTTGGCAGCCGCACGCGTGGCCCCACAGCCCGGGGGGCTGCGGGCTTTGTGGCGGCCGTCAGCCTCGGCGCCACCGGCGCCCACGTGGCGTCGCCGCGCCAGCCTGCGAAGCATTTTCCGGTAGGGCCGCGGCTCTGGCCACAGCTCCCACGCCCGAAGAGCCAGGAGGGAAAGCCGTGCCTCGTTGGAAAGCTCTTTGGCAGCCGCTCGCGTGGCCCCACAGCCCGTGGGGCTGCGGGCTTTGCGGCAGCCGTCAGCCTCGGCGCCACCGGCACCCACCTGGCGCCGCTGCGCCAGCCCGAGAAGCATTTTCCGGTAGGGCCGCGGCTCTAGCCACAGATCCCACGCCCGAAGAGCCAGGAGGGAAAGCCGTGCCTCGTTGGAAAGCTCTTTGGCAGCCGCTCGCGTGGCCCCACAGCCCGTGGGGCTGCGGGCTTTGCGGCGGCCGTCAGCCTCGGTGCCATCGGCGCCCACCTGGCGCCGCTGCGCCAGCCCGCGAAGCATTTTCCAGTAGGGCCGCGGCTCTGGCAAAAGATCCCACGCCCGAAGAGCCAGGACGGAAAGCCGTGCCTCGTTGGAAAGCTCTTTGGCAGCCGCTCGAGTGGCCCCACAGCCCGTGGGGCTTCGGGCTTTGCGGCAGCCATCAGCCTCGGCGCCACCGGCGCCCACCTGGCGCCGCCGCGCCAGCCCGCGAAGCATTTTCCGGTAGGGCCGTTGCTCTGGCCACAGCTCCCACGCCCGAAGAGCCAGGAGGGAAAGCCGTGCCTCGTTGGAAAGCTCTTTGGCAGCCGCTCGCGTGGCCCCACAGCCCGTGGGGCTGCGGGCTTTGCGGCGTCCGTCAGCCTCGGCGCCATCGGCGCCCACCTGGCGCCGCCGCGCCAGCCCGCGAAGCATTTTCCGGTAGGGCCGCGGCTCTGGCCACAGATCCCACGCCCGAAGAGCCAGGATGGGAAAGCTGTGCCTCGTTGGAAAGCTCTTTGGCAGCCACTCGCGTGGCCCCACAGCCCGTGGGGCTGCGGGCTTTGCGGCGGCCGTCAGCCTCGGCGCCACCGGCGCCCACGTGCCGCCGCCGCGCCAGCCTGCGAAGCATTTTCCGGTAGGGCCGCGGCTCTGGCCACAGATCCCACGCCCGAAGAGCCAGGAGGGAAAGCCGTGCCTCGTTGGAAATCTCTTTGGCAGCCGCTCGCGTGGCCCCACAGCCCGTGGGGCTGCGGGCTTTGAAGCGGCCGTCAGCGTCGGCGCCACCGGCGCCCACCTGGCGCAGCCGCGCCAGCCTGCGAAGCATTTTCCGGTAGGGCCGCGGCTCTGGCCACAGCTTCCACGCTCGAAGAGCCAGGAGGGAAAGCCGTGCCTCGTTGAAAAGCTCTTTGGCAGCCGCTCGCGTGGCCCCACAGCCCGTGGGGCTGCGGGCTTTGCGGCGGCCTTCAGCCTCGGCGCCACCGGCGCCCACGTGGCGCCGCTGCGCCAGCCTGCGAAGCATTTTCCGGTAGGGCCGCGGCTCTGGCCACAGCTCCCACGCCCGAAGAGCCAGGAGGGAAAGCCGTGCCTCCTTGGAAAGCTCTTTGGCAGCCGCTCGCGTGGCCCCACAGCCCGTGGGGCTGCGGGCTTTGCGGCGTCCGTCAGCCTCGGCGCCATCGACGCCCACCTGGCGCCGCTGCGCCAGCCCGCGAAGCATTTTCCGGTAGGGCCGCGGCTCTGGCCACAGATCCCACGCCCGAAGAGCCAGGAGGGACAGCCGTGCCTCGTTGGAAAGCTCTTTGGCAGCCGCTCGCGTGGCCCCACAGCCCGTGGGGCTGCGGGCTTTGTGGCGGCCGTCAGCCTCGGCACCACCGGCGCCCACGTGGCGCCGCCGAACCAGCCTGCGAAACATTTTCTGGTAGGGCCGCGGCTCTGGCCACAGCTCCCACGCCCGAAGAGCCAGGAGGGAAAGCCGTGCCTCGTTGGAAAGCTCTTTGGCAGCCGCTCGCGTGGCCCCACAGCCCGTGGGGCTGCGGGCTTTGCGGCAGCCGTCAGCCTTGGCGCCACCGGCGCCCACCTGGCGCCGCCGCGCCAGACTGCGAAGCATTTTTTGGTAGGGCCGCAGCTCTGGCCACAGCTCCTACGCCCGAAGAGCCAGGAGGGAAAGCCGTGCCTCATTGGAAAGCTCTTTGGCAGCCGCACGCGTGGCCCCACAGCCCGGGGGGCTGCGGGCTTTGCAGCGGCCGTCAGCCTCGGCGCCACCGGCGCCCACGTGGCGTCGCCGCGCCAGCCTGCGAAGCATTTTCCGGTAGGGCCGCGGCTCTGGCCACAGCTCCCACGCCCGAAGAGCCAGGAGGGAAAGCCGTGCCTCGTTGGAAAGCTCTTTGGCAGCCGCTCGCGTGGCCCCACAGCCCGTGGGGCTGCGGGCTTTGCGGCAGCCGTCAGCCTCGGCGCCACCGGCACCCACCTGGCGCCGCTGCGCCAGCCCGAGAAGCATTTTCCGGTAGGGCCGCGGCTCTAGCCACAGATCCCACGCCCGAAGAGCCAGGAGGGAAAGCCGTGCCTCGTTGGAAAGCTCTTTGGCAGCCGCTCGCGTGGCCCCACAGCCCGTGGGGCTGCGGGCTTTGCGGCGGCCGTCAGCCTCGGTGCCATCGGCGCCCACCTGGCGCCGCTGCGCCAGCCCGCGAAGCATTTTCCAGTAGGGCCGCGGCTCTGGCAAAAGATCCCACGCCCGAAGAGCCAGGACGGAAAGCCGTGCCTCGTTGGAAAGCTCTTTGGCAGCCGCTCGAGTGGCCCCACAGCCCGTGGGGCTGCGGGCTTTGCGGCGGCCTTCAGCCTCGGCGCCACCGGCGCCCACGTGGCGCCGCTGCGCCAGCCTGCGAAGCATTTTCCGGTAGGGCCGTGGCTCTGGCCACAGCTCCCACGCCCGAAGAGCCAGGAGGGAAAGCCGTGCCTCGTTGGAAAGCTCTTTGGCAGCCGCTCGCGTGGCCCCACAGCCCGTGGGGCTGCGGGCTTTGCGGCGTCCGTCAGCCTCGGCACCATCGGCGCCCACCTGGCGCCGCTGCGCCAGCCCGCGAAGCATTTTCCGGTAGGGCTGCGGCTCTGGCCACAGCTCCCACGCCCGAAGAGCCAGGAGGGAAAGCCGTGCCTCGTTGGAAAGCTCTTTGGCAGCCGCTCGCGTGGCCCCACAGCCCGTGGGGCTGCGGGCTTTGCGGCGGCCGTCAGCCTCGACACCACCGGCACCCACTTTGCGCCGCCGCGCCAGCCTGCGAAGCATTTTCCGGTAGGGCCGCGGCTCTGGCCACAGCTCCCACGCCCGAAGATCCAGGAGGGAAAGCCGTGCCTCCTTGGAAAGCTCTTTGGCAGCTGCTCGCGTGGCCCCACAGCCCGTGGGGCTGCGGGCTTTGCGGCAGCCGTCAGCCTCGGCGCCACCGGCGCCCACGTGGCGCCGCCGCGCCAGCCTGCGAAGCATTTTCCGGTAGGGCCGCGGCTCTGGCCACAGCTCCCACGCCCGAAGAGCCAGGAGGGAAAGCCGTGCCTCGTTGGAAAGTACTTTGGCAGCCGCTCGCGTGGCCCCACAGCCCGTGGGGCTGCGGGCTTTGCGGCGGCCGTCAGCCTCGGCGCCACTGGCGCCCACTTTGCGCCGCCTCGCCAGCCTGCGAAGCATTTTCCGGTAGGGCCGCGGCTCTGGCCACAGCTCCCACGCCCGAAGAGCCAGGAGGGAAAGCCGTGCCTCGTTGGAAAGCTCTTTGGCAGCCGCTCGCGTGGCCCCAGAGCCCGTGGGGCTGCGGGCTTTGCGGCGGCCGTCAGACTCGGCGCCACCGGCGCCCACCTGGCGCTGCCGCGCCAGCCTGCGAAGCATTTTCCGGTAGGGCCGCAGCTCTGGCCACAGCTCCCGCGCCCGAAGAGCCAGGAGAGAAAGCCGTGCCTCGTTGGAAAGCTCTTTGGCAGCCGCTCGCGTGGCCCCACAGCCCGTGGGGCTGCGGGCTGTGCGGCGGCCGTCAGCCTCGGCGCCACCGGCGCCCACCTGGCGCCGCCGCACCAGCCTGCGAAACATTTTCTGGTAGGGCCGCGGCTCTGGCCACAGCTTCCACGCCCGAAGAGCCAGGAGGGAAAGCCGTGCCTCCTTGGAAAGCTCTTTGACAGCTGCTCGCGTGGCCCCACAGCCTGTGGGGCTGCGGGCTTTGCGGCGGCCGTCAGCCTCGGCGCCACCGGCGCCCACCTGGCGCGGCCACGCCAGCCTGCGAAGCATTTTCCGGTAGGGCCGCGGCTCTGGCCACAGCTCCCACGCCCGAAGAGCCAGGAGAGAAAGCCGTGCCTCGTTGGAAAGATCTTTGGCAGCCGCTCGCGTGGCCCCACAGCCCGTGGGGCTGCGGGCTTTGCGGCGGCCGTCAGCCTCGGCGCCACCGGAGCCCACGTGCCGCCGCCACGCCAGCCTGCGAAGCATTTTCCGGTAGGGCCACGGCTCTGGCCACAGCTCCCACGCCCGAAGAGCCAGGAGGGAACGCCGTGCCTCGTTGGAAAGCTCTTTGGCAGCCGCTCGCGTGGCCCCACAGCCCGTGGGGCTGCGGGCTTTGTGGCGGCCGTCAGCCTCGGCACCATCGGCGCCCACCTGGCGCTGCTGCGCCAGCCCGCGAAGCATTTTCCGGTAGGGCCGCGGCTCTGGCCACAGATCCCACGCCCGAAGAGCCAGGAGGGAAAGCCGTGCCTCGTTGGAAAGCTCTTTGGCAGCCGCTCGCGTGGCCCCACAGCCCGTGGGGCTGCGGGCTTTGCAGCGGCCGTCAGCCTCGGCGCCACCGGCGCCCACGTGGCGCCGCCGCGCCAGCCTGCGAAGCATTTTCCGGTAGGGCCGCGGCTCTGGCCACAGCTCCCACGCCCGAAGAGCCAGGAGGGAAAGCCGTGCCTCGTTGGAAAGCTCTTTGGCAGCTGCTCGCGTGGCCCCACAGCCCGTGGGGCTGCGGGCTTTGCGGCGGCCATCAGCCTCGGCGCCACCGGCGCCCACCTGGCGCAGCCGCGCCAGCCTGCGAAGCATTTTCCGGTAGGGCCGCGGCTCTGGCCACAGCTCCCACGCCCGAAGAGCCAGGAGGGAAAGCCGTGCCTCGTTGGAAAGCTCTTTGGCAGCCGCTCGCGTGGCCCCACAGCCTGTGGGGCTGCGGGCTTTGCGGCTGCCGTCAGCCTCGGCGCCACCAGCGCCCACCTGGCACCGCCGCACCAGCCTGCGAAGCATTTTCTGGTAGGGCCGCGGCTCTGGCCACAGCTTCCACGCCCAAAGAGCCAGGAGGGAAAGCCGTGCCTCCTTGGAAAGCTCTTTGGCAGCCGCTCTAGTGGCCCCACAGCCCGTGGGGCTGCGGGCTTTGCGGCGGCCGTCAGCCTCGGCGCCACCGGCGCCCTCCTGGTGCGGCCGCGCCAGCCCGCAAAGCATTTTCCGGTAGGGCCGCGGCTCTGGCCACAGCTCCCACGCCCGAAGAGCCAGGAGGGAAAGCCGTGCCTCCTTGGAAAGCTCTTTGGCAGCCGCTCGCGTGGCCCCACAGCCCGTGGGGCTGCGGGCTTTGCGGCGGCCGTCAGCCTCGGCGCCACCGGCGCCCACGTGGCGCCGCCGCGCCACGCTCCGAAGCATTTTCCGGTAGGGCCGTGGCTCTGGCCACAGCTCCCACGCCCGAAGAGCCAGGAGGGAAAGCCGTGCCTCGTTGGAAAGCTCTTTGGCAGCCACTCGCGTGGCCCCACACCCCGTGGGGCTGCGGGCTTTGCAGCGGCCGTCAGCCTCGGCGCCATCGGCGCCCACCTGGCGCAGCCGCGCCAGCATGCAAAGCATTTTCCGGTAGGGCCACGGCTCTGGCCACAGCTTCCATGCTCGAAGAGCCAGGAGGGAAAGCCGTGCCTCCTTGGAAAGCTCTTTGGCAGCTGCTCGCGTGGCCCCACAGCCCGTGGGGCTGCGGGCTTTGCGGCGGCCGTCAGCCTCGGCGCCACCGGCGCCCACGTCGCGCCGCCACGCCAGCCTGCGAAGCATTTTCCGGTAGGTCCGCGGCTCTGGCCACAGCTCCCACGCCCGAAGAGGCAGGAGGGAAAGCCGTGCCTCGTTGGAAAGCTCTTTGGCAGCTGCTCGCGTGGCCCCACAGCCCGTGGGGCTGCGGGCTTTGCGGCGGCCTTCAGCCTCGGCGCCACCGGCGCCCACCTGGCGTCGCCGCGCCAGGCTGCGAAGCATTTTCCGGTAGGGCCGCGGCTCTGGCCACAGCTTCCACGCCCGAAGAGCCAGGAGGGAAAGCCGTGCCTCCTTGGAAAGCTCTTTGGCAGCCGCTCGCGTGGCCCCACAGCCCGTGGGGCTGCGGGCTTTGCGGCGGCCGTCAGCCTCGGCGCCACCGGCGCCCTCCTGGCGCGGCCGCGCCAGCCCGCGAAGCATTTTCCGGTAGGGCCGCGGCTCTGGCCACAGCTCCCACGCCCGAAGAGCCAGGAGGGAAAGCCGTGCCTCGTTGGAAAGCTCTTTGGCAGCTGCTCGCGTGGCCCCACACCCCGGGGGGCTGCGGGCTTTGCGGCGGCCTTCAGCCTCGGCGCCACCGGCGCCCACCTGGCGCGGCCGCGCCAGCCTGCGAAGCATTTTCTGGTACAGCCGCGGCTCTGGCCACAGCTCCCACGCCCGAAGAGGCAGGAGGGAAAGCCGTGCCTCGTTGGAAAGCTCTTTGGCAGCTGCTCGCGTGGCCCCACACCCCGTGGGGCTGCGGGCTTTGCGGCGGCCTTCAGCCTCGGCGCCAGCGGCGCCCACCTGGCGCGGCCGCGCCAGCCTGCGAAGCATTTTCTGGTACGGCCGCGGCTCTGGCCACAGCTCCCACGCCCGAAGAGCCAGGAGGGAAAGCCATGCCTCGTTGGAAAGCTCTTTGGCAGCCTCTCGCGTGGCCCCACAGCCCGTGGGGCTGCGGGCTTTGCGGCGGCCTTCAGCCTCGGCGCCACCGGCGCCCACCTGGCGCGGCCGCGCCAGCCTGCGAAGCATTTTCCGGTAGGGCCGCGGCTCTGGCCACAGCTCCCACGCCCGAAGAGCCAGGAGGGAAAGCCGTGCCTCGTTGGAAAGCTCTTTGGCAGCCGCTCGCGTGGCCCCACAGCCCGTGGGGCTGCGGGCTTTGCGGCGGCCGTCAGCCTCGGCACCATCGGCGCCCACGTGGCGCTGCTGCGCCAGCCCGCGAAGCATTTTCCGGTAGGGCCGCGGCTCTGGCCACAGATCCCACGCCCGAAGAGCCAGGAGGGAAAGCCGTGCCTCGTTGGAAAGCTCTTTGGCAGCCGCTCGCGTGGCCCCACAGCCCGTGGGGCTGCGGGCTTTGCGGCGGCCGTCAGCCTCGGCGCCACCGGCGCCCACGTGGCGCCGCCGCGCCAGCCTGCGAAGCATTTTCCGGTAGGGCCGCGGCTCTGGCCACAGCTCCCACGCCCGAAGAGCCAGGAGGGAAAGCCGTGCCTCGTTGGAAAGCTCTTTGGCAGCTGCTCGCGTGGCCACACAGGCCGTGGGGCTGCGGGCTTTGCGGCGGCCATCAGCCTCGGCGCCACCGGCGCCCACCTGTCGCAGCCGCGCCAGCCTGCGAAGCATTTTCCGGTAGGGCCGCGGCTCTGGCCACAGCTCCCACGCCCGAAGAGCCAGGAGGGGAAGCCGTGCCTCGTTGGAAAGCTCTTTGGCAGCCGCTCGCGTGGCCCCACAGCCTGTGGGGCTGCGGGCTTTGCGGCTGCCGTCAGCCTCGGCGCCACAGGCGCCCACGTGGCGCCGCCGCACCAGCCTGCGAAGCATTTTCTGGTAGGGTCACGGCTCTGGCCACAGCTTCCACGCCCAAAGAGCCAGGAGGGAAAGCCGTGCCTCGTTGGAAAGCTCTTTGGCAGCCGCTCGCGTGGCCCCACAGCCCGTGGGGCTGCGGGCTTTGCGGCGGCCGTCAGCCTCGGCGACACCGGCGCCCTCCTGGCGCGGCCGCGCCAGCCCGCGAAGCATTTTCCGGTAGGGCCGCGGCTCTGGCCACAGCTCCCACGCCCGAAGAGCCAGGAGGGAAAGCCGTGCCTCCTTGGAAAGCTCTTTGGCAGCCGCTCGCGTGGCCCCACAGCCCGTGGGGCTGCGGGCTTTGCGGCGGCCGTCAGCCTCGGCGCCACCGGCGCCCACGTGGCGCCGCCGCGCCAGGCTCCGAAGCATTTTCCGGTAGGGCCGTGGCTCTGGCCACAGCTCCCACGCCCGAAGAGGCAGGAGGGAAAGCCGTGCCTCGTTGGAAAGCTCTTTGGCAGCTGCTCGCGTGGCACCACACCCCGTGGGGCTGCGGGCTTTGCGGCGACCTTCAGCCTCGGCGCCACCGGCGCCCACCTGGCGCCGCCGCGCCAGCCTGCGAAGCATTTTCTGGTAGGGCCGCGGCTCTGGCCACAGCTTCCACGCCCGAAGAGCCAGGAGGGAAAGCCGTGCCTCCTTGGAAAGCTCTTTGGCAGCCGCTCGCGTGGCCCCACAGCCCGTGGGGCTGCGGGCTTTGCGGCGGCCGTCAGCCTCGGCGCCACCGGCGCCCTCCTGGCGCGGCCGCGCCAGCCCGCGAAGCATTTTCCGGTAGGGCCGCGGCTCTGGCCACAGCTCCCACGCCCGAAGAGCCAGGAGGGAAAGCCGTGCCTTGTTGGAAAGTTCTTTGGCAGCCGCTCGCGTGGCCCCACAGCCCGTGGGGCTGCGGGCTTTGCGGCGGCCGTCAGCCTCGGCGCCACTGGCGCCCACATGGCGCCGCCGCGCCAGCCTGCGAAGCATTTTCCGGTAGGGCCGCGGCTCTGGCCACAGCTCCCACGCCCGAAGAGCCAGGAGGGAAAGCCGTGCCTCCTTGGAAGGCTCTTTGGCAGCCGCTCGCGTGGCCCCACAGCCCGTGGGGCTGCGGGCTTTGCGGCGGCCGTCAGACTCGGCGCCACCGGCGCCCACCTGGCGCCGCCGTGCCAGCCTGCGAAGCATTTTCCGGTAGGGCCGCGGCTCTGGCCACAGATCCCACGCCCAAAGAGCCAGGAGGGAAAGCCGTGCCTCGTTGGAAAGCTCTTTGGCAGCCGCTCTCGTGGCCCCACAGCCCGTGGGGCTGCGGGCTTTGCGGCGGCCGTCAGCCTCGGCGCCACCGGCGCCCACCTGGCGCTGCCGCGCCAGCCCGCGAAGCATTTTCCGGTAGGGCCGCGGCTCTGGCCACAGCTCCCACGCCCGAAGAGCCAGGAGGGAAAGCCGTGCCTCGTTGGAAAGCTCTTTGGCAGCCGCTCGCGTGGCCCCACAGCCCGTGGGGCTGCGGGCTTTGTGGCGGCCGTCAGCCTCGTCGCCACCGGCGCCCACCTGGCGCCTCCGCGCCAGCCCGCGAAGCATTTTCCGGTAGGGCCGCGGCTCTGGCCACAGCTCCCACGCCCGAAGAGCCAGAAGGGAAAGCCGTGCCTCGTTGGAAAGCTCTGGGGCAGCTCCTCGCGTGGCCCCACAGCCCGTGGGGCTGCAAACTTTGCGGCGGCCGTCAGCCTCGGCGCCACCGGCGCCCACGTGGCGCCGCCGCGCCTGCCTGCGAAGCATTTTCCGGTAGGGCCGCGGCTCTGGCCACAGATCCCACGCCCAAAGAGCCAGGAGGGAAAGCCGAGCCTCGTTGGAAAGCTCTTTGGCAGCCGCTCGCGTGGCCCCACAGCCCGTGGGGCTGCGGGCTTTGCGGCGGCCGTCGACCTCGGCGCCACCGGCGCCCACCTGGCGCCTCCGCGCCAGCCCGCGAAGCATTTTCCGGTAGGGCTGCGGCTCTGGCCACAGCTCCCACGCCCGAAGAGCCAGGAGAGAAAGCCGTGCCTCCTTGGAAAGCTCTTTGGCAGCCGCTCGCGTGGCCCCACAGCCCGTGGGGCTGCGGGCTTTGCGGCAGCCGTCAGCCTCGGCGCCACCGGCGCCCACCTGGCGCCCCCGCGCCAGCCTGCGAAACATTTTCCGGTAGGGCCGCGGCTCTGGCCACAGCTTCCACGCCCGAAGAGCCAGGAGGGAAAGCCGTGCCTCCTTGGAAAGCTCTTTGGCAGCCGCTCGCTTGGCCCCACAGCCCGTGGGGCTGCGGGCTTTGCGGCAGCCGTCAGCCTCGGCGCCACCGGCGCCCACCTGGCGCTGCCGCGCCAGCCTGCGAAGCATTTTCTGGTAGGGCCGCGGCTCTGGCCACAGCTTACAAGCCCGAAGAGCCAGGAGGGAAAGCCGTGCCTCCTTGGAAAGCCCTTTGGCATCCGCTCGCGTGGCCCCACAGCCCGTGGGGCTGCGGGCTTTGCGGCGGCGGTCAGCATCGGCGCCACCGGCGCCCACCTGGCACCGCCGCGCCAGCCTGCGAAGCATTTTCCGGTAGGGCCGCGACTCTAGCCACAGCTCCCACGCCCGAAGAGCCAGGAGGGAAAGCCGTGCCTCGTTGGAAAGCTCTTTGGCAGCCGCTCACGTGGCCCCACAGCCCGTGGGGCTGCGGGCTTTGCGGCGGCCGTCAGCCTCGGCGCCACCGGCGCCCACGTGCCGCCGCCACGCCAGCCTGCGAAGCATTTTCCGGTAGGGCCGCGGCTCTGGCCACAGCTCCCACACCCGAAGAGCCAGGATGGAAAGCCGTGCCTCCTTGGAAAGCTCTTTGGCAGCCGCTCGCGTGGACCCACAGCCCGTGCGGCTGCGGGCTTTGCGGCGGCCGTAGGCCTCGGCGCCACCGGCGCCCACCTGGCGCCGCGGTGCAGGCCTGCGAAGCATTTTCCGGTAGGGCCGCGGCTCTGCCCACAGCTCCCACGCCCGAAGAGCCAGGAGGGAAAGCCGTGCCTCGTTGGAAAGCTCTTTGGCAGCCGCTCGCGTGGCCCCACAGCCCGTGGGGCTGCGGGCTTTGCGGCGGCCTTCAGCCTCGGCACCACCGGCGCCCACCTGGCGCCGCCGCGCCAGCCTGCGAAGCATTTTCCGGTAGGGCCGCGGCTCTGGCCACAGATCCCACGCCCGAAGAGCCAGGAGGGAAAGCCGTGCCTCGTTGGAAAGCTCTTTGGCAGCCGCTCTCGTGGCCCCACAGCCCGTGGGGCTGCGGGCTTTGCGGCGGCCGTCAGCCTCGGCGCCACCGGCGCCCACCTGGCGCTGCCGCGCCAGCCCGCGAAGCATTTTCCGGTAGGGCCGCGGCTCTGGCCACAGCTCCCACGCCCGAAGAGCCAGGAGGGAAAGCCGTGCCTCGTTGGAAAGCTCTTTGGCAGCCGCTCGCGTGGCCCCACAGCCCGTGGGGCTGCGGGCTTTGTGGCGGCCGTCAGCCTCGTCGCCACCGGCGCCCACCTGGCGCCTCCGCGCCAGCCCGCGAAGCATTTTCCGGTAGGGCCGCGGCTCTGGCCACAGCTCCCACGCCCGAAGAGCCAGGAGGAAAAGCCGTGCCTCGTTGGAAAGCTCTAGGGCAGCTCCTCGCGTGGCCCCACAGCCCGTGGGGCTGCGGACTTTGCGGCGGCCGTCAGCCTCGGCGCCACCGGCGCCCACGTGGCGCCGCCGCGCCTGCCTGCGAAGCATTTTCTGGTAGGGCCGCGGCTCTGGCCACAGCTCCCACGCCCGAAGAGCCAGGAGGGAAAGCCGTGCCTCGTTGGAAAGCTCTTTGGCAGCCGCTCGCGTGGCCCCACAGCCCGTGGGGCTGCGGGCTTTGCGGCGGCCGTCGACCTCGGCGCCACCGGCGCCCACCTGGCGCCTCCGCGCCAGCCCGCGAAGCATTTTCCGGTAGGGCTGCGGCTCTGGCCACAGCTCCCACGCCCGAAGAGCCAGGAGAGAAAGCCGTGCCTCCTTGGAAAGCTCTTTGGCAGCCGCTCGTGTGGCCCCACAGCCCGTGGGGCTGCGGGCTTTGCGGCGGCCGTCAGCCTCGGCGCCACCGGCGCCCACCTGGCGCTGCCGCGCCAGCCTGCGAAGCATTTTCCGGTAGGGCCGCGGCTCTGGCCACAGCTTCCACGCCCGAAGAGCCAGGAGGGAAAGCCGTGCCTCCTTGGAAAGCTCTTTGGCAGCCGCTCGCTTGGCCCCACAGCCCGTGGGGCTGCGGGCTTTGCGGCAGCCGTCAGCCTCGGCGCCACCGGCGCCCACCTGGCGCTGCCGCGCCAGCCTGCGAAGCATTTTCTGGTAGGGCCGCGGCTCTGGCCACAGCTTACAAGCCCGAAGAGCCAGGAGGGAAAGCCGTGCCTCCTTGGAAAGCCCTTTGGCATCCGCTCGCGTGGCCCCACAGCCCGTGGGGCTGCGGGCTTTGCGGCGGCGGTCAGCATCGGCGCCACCGGCGCCCACCTGGCACCGCCGCGCCAGCCTGCGAAGCATTTTCCGGTAGGGCCGCGACTCTAGCCACAGCTCCCACGCCCGAAGAGCCAGGAGGGAAAGCCGTGCCTCGTTGGAAAGCTCTTTGGCAGCCGCTCACGTGGCCCCACAGCCCGTGGGGCTGCGGGCTTTGCGGCGGCCGTCAGCCTCGGCGCCACCGGCGCCCACGTGCCGCCGCCACGCCAGCCTGCGAAGCATTTTCCGGTAGGGCCGCGGCTCTGGCCACAGCTCCCACGCCCGAAGAGCCAGGAGGGAAAGCCGTGCCTCCTTGGAAAGCTCTTTGGCAGCCGCTCGCGTGGACCCACAGCCCGTGCGGCTGCGGGCTTTGCGGCGGCCGTAGGCCTCGGCGCCACCGGCGCCCACCTGGCGCCGCGGTGCAGGCCTGCGAAGCATTTTCCGGTAGGGCCGCGGCTCTGGCCACAGCTCCCACGCCCGAAGAGCCAGGAGGGAAAGCCGTGCCTCGTTGGAAAGCTCTTTGGCAGCCGCTCGCGTGGCCCCACAGCCCGTGGGGCTGCGGGCTTTGCGGCGGCCTTCAGCCTCGGCGCCACCGGCGCCCACCTGGCGCCGCCGCGCCAGACCGCGAAGCATTTTCCGGTAGGGCCGCTGCTCTGGCCACAGATCCCACGCCCGAAGAGCCAGGAGGGAAAGCCGTGCCTCGTTGGAAAGCTCTTTGGCAGCCGCTCTCGTGGCCCCACAGCCCGTGGGGCTGCGGGCTTTGCGGCGGCCGTCAGCCTCGGCGCCACCGGCGCCCACCTGGCGCTGCCGCGCCAGCCCGCGAAGCATTTTCCGGTAGGGCCGCGGCTCTGGCCACAGCTCCCACGCCCGAAGAGCCAGGAGGGAAAGCCGTGCCTCGTTGGAAAGCTCTTTGGCAGCCGCTCGCGTGGCCCCACAGCCCGTGGGGCTGCGGGCTTTGTGGCGGCCGTCAGCCTCGTCGCCACCGGCGCCCACCTGGCGCCTCCGCGCCAGCCCGCGAAGCATTTTCCGGTAGGGCCGCGGCTCTGGCCACAGCTCCCACGCCCGAAGAGCCAGGAGGAAAAGCCGTGCCTCGTTGGAAAGCTCTGGGGCAGCTCCTCGCGTGGCCCCACAGCCCGTGGGGCTGCGGACTTTGCGGCGGCCGTCAGCCTCGGCGCCACCGGCGCCCACGTGGCGCCGCCGCGCCTGCCTGCGAAGCATTTTCTGGTAGGGCCGCGGCTCTGGCCACAGCTCCCACGCCCGAAGAGCCAGGAGGGAAAGCCGTGCCTCGTTGGAAAGCTCTTTGGCAGCCGCTCGCGTGGCCCCACAGCCCGTGGGGCTGCGGGCTTTGCGGCGGCCGTCAGCCTCGGCGCCACCGGCGCCCACGTGGCGCCGCTGCGCCAGCCTGCAAAGCATTTTCCGGTAGGGCCGCGGCTCTGGCCACAGCTCCCACACCCGAAGAGCCAGGAGGGAAAGCCGTGCCTCGTTGGAAAGCTATTTTGGCAGCCGCTCGCGTGGCCCCACAGCCCGTGGGGCTGCGGGCGTTGCGGCGGCCGTCGACCTCGGCGCCACCGGCGCCCACCTGGCGCGGCTGCGCAAGCCTGCGAAGCATTTTCCGGTAGGGCCGCGGCTCTGGCCACAGCTCCCACGCCCGAAGAGCCAGGAGGGAAAGCCGTGCCTCGTTGGAAAGCTCTTTGGCAGCCGCTCGCTTGGCCCCACAGCCCGTGGGGCTGCGGGCTTTGCGGCGGCCGTCAGCCTCGGCGCCACCTGCGCCCACGTGGCGCCGCCGCGCCAGCCTGTGAAGCATTTTCCGGTAGGGCCGCGGCTCTGGCCACAGATCCCACGCCCTAAGAGCCAGGAGGGAAAGCCGTGCCTCGTTGGAAAGCTCTTTGGCAGCCGCTCGCGTGGCCCCACAGCCCGTGGGGCTGCGGGCTTTGCGGCGCCTGTCAGCCTTGGCGCCACCGGCGCCCACCTGGCGCGGCCGCGCCAGCCTGCGAAGCATTTTCCGGTAGGGCCGCGGCTCTGTCCACAGCTCCCACGCCCGAAGAGCCAGGAGGGAAAGCCGTGCCTCGTTGGAAAGCTCTTTGGCAGCCGCTCGTGTGGCCCCACAGCCCGTGGGGCTGCGGGCTTTGCGGCGGCCGTCAGCCTCGGCGCCACCGGCGCCCACGTGGCGCAGCCGCGCCAGCCTGCGAAGCATTTTCCGGTAGGGCCGCGGCTCTGGCCACAGCTCCCACGCCCGAAGAGCCAGGAGGGAAAGCCGTGCCTCGTTGGAAAGCTCTTTGGCAGCCGCTCGCGTGGCCCCACAGCCCGTGGGGCTGCAGGCTTTGCGGCGGCCATCAACCTCGGCGCCACCGGCGCCCACGTGTCGCTGTCGTACCAGCCTGCGAAGCATTTTCTGGTAGGGCCGCGGCTCTGGCGACAGCTTCCACGCCCGAAGAGCCAGGAGGGAAAGCCGTGCCTCCTTGGAAAGCTCTTTGGCAGCCGCTCGCGTGGCCCCACAGCCCGTGGGGCTGCGGGCTTTGCGGCGGCCGTCAGCCTCGGCGCCACCGGCGCCCACCAGGCGCTGCCGCGCCAGCCTGCGCATCATTTTCCGGTAGGGCCGCGGCTCTGGCCACAGCTCCTACGCCCGAAGAGCCAGGAGGGAAAGCCGTGCCTCGTTGGAAAGCTCTTTGGCAGCCGCTCGCGTGGCCCCACAGCCCGTGGGGCTGCGGGCTTTGCGGCGGCCGTCAGCCTCGCCGTCACCGGCGCCCACGTGGCGCCGCCGCGCCAGCCTGAGAAGCATTTTCCAGTAGGGCCGCAGCTCTGGCCACAGCTCCCACGCCCGAAGAGCCAGGAGGGAAAGCCGTGCCTCGTTGGAAAGCTCTTTGGCAGCCGCTCGCGTGGCCCCACAGCCCATGGGGCTGCGGGCTTTGCGGCGGCCTTCAGCCTCGGCGCCACTGGCGCCCACCTGGCGCGGCCGCGCCAGCCTGCGAAGCATTTTCCGGTAGGGCCGCGGCTCTGGCCACAGCTCCCACGCCCGAAGAGCCAGGAGGGAAAGCCGTGCCTCCTTGGAAAGCTCTTTGGCAGCCGCTCGCGTGGCCCCACAGCCCGTGGGGCTGCGGGCTTTGCGGCGGCCGTCAGCCTCGTCGCCACTGGCGTCCACGTGGCGCCGCTGCGCTAGCCTGCAAAACCTGTGAAGAGGGTCACTCTTCACTACTTTGTAAATGGTAAACTTAAAGCGAATAACAACACCTGCTGCACCTTCAGGTGCTTTTATGCTTCTGGGTCTTGGCCCCACCCTTTACCCAGGGGATTGTGGGAAAGGTGGTGGGTGGGGCCTGAGGGCCTCAGGTGGGGCCCGGGGTATATGAGCCACAGCTTCAGGGCAGGACCTTGTTCTTTTGCTGGTCTTTTCCAGGGTCAGAGCTATGGAGTTTCTTAAGTGTCGTTTTGGAGCTTGTGCAGCTGTTCGGGAAGGCTTGTTTTAGCTTTTGAACTAGCGTAGGTAAGACATCAGAGGTAAGACTTCTCAATGTAAGGGTGGTTGCCATAGAAAGTGGAGTTGTATGTTATTTTTTTTTTTTTCCCCCCATATCTTTAGTTTTGTAGGGAGCATTTGGTTTTTTTAAATGGCTTAATAGTATGTATCTTTTTTTTTTTTGCTTATGGCAGGTGGCGTGTTTTACTATAATTTCTGACTTTATTGAAGATAAAATCTTGTGTTTTTTTTTCCAATTTTGATGTACACTATGTTAGTTGGTGTTTTTATTAGTCTTAATTGTGTGTGTTATGAGATACTGGAGTAGGATTTAGGGTGAGTGTTTTGTACGTATCTATATATTGAGTTTGTTTGTTTTGAGGAAGCAGCAGGGATGGCTCATCATTTTCCCCCAGAGCATGCAGGGTATCACAGTGGCCCTGAAGCTCTTGCGGGAGGCTACCAGTAGGTTCTGTAACTGTTTTCCCGGCTTTCCAGGTCTGTAGCAGAGCCCGGAGTCTCTATGAAGGCGGAAGACAGGAGGTGCCTGCCAAACACAGGGCATGGCTCAGAACAGCAGGTCCTGAGGAGCAGTTGGAAAATAAGGGGCAGGAGTTGTGGGGAAGCAGTGGGCCTCCTTCCCTGATGGTTCAGGAGGGGGATGGCTAGGAAAGGGAGGCGGGTTCCTGTGTCTTTCTCAAACCAGTTTTGTAATTGGGTTTGGTTGTCGATGGTATCTAGTCTGCTCTAGGCTCTCGCATTTGAGGCAAGACAGATAGTATTGAGGAGGAGCACAGGACTGGTGGTTTGGCAGAAGCGCAGTGCAAATGCTGTGTTTCTTGGTATCTTAGGTGCCGTGAATAACTGTCGCTACAGCATCCGACTCTAGAATCTGTGTGGAGCAGGCAATCAGACTGCATCAGCATTCAGGAGGCTTGAGGGGTTTTGTGGAGGAGGTCATCATCTCCTCTCAGGATGCTTATTGCTGGTGTTGTGGCTGCTTTTGTGATGACTTTCTCTTTTCCTTTTCCTTTTGCAGAGGAAGAGTAAGCCGGTGACTGCAGGAACGTATCGGATGGTTGTGTTTTGTGGACTATGTTGAGGATGGAATCAGATGCTAGCCCTCCAAAAGCCAAGTTGAGAGACCAGCACTGGAGAGGGGTGGAGGCTGACAATTGTGTAATGGGGTCTTTGACGTTAGTGTTGGGGGGAGGGCTGTTCTGGGGCACAGTCTCCTTTGGGCAGGTAAACAATGTAGCTTACTGTCCAGTGTGATGTTAGCGCATCCTAGGCAGGGCAGTTGCAGCCTGTGTGTGTTGTCGTGTCGTTCGTGTGGTCTGTGTTTTGCATCCTAGACCCTTTTTTTGGGTCTCGAGATCATCTTTAAGCTCCAGGAGCACGGAATGTGCATTGGGTGCCATCCTTATGGTGTCGAACACCTGCACCCGTGGGTGTAGCACCAACCGTCTGCCTCTCTTCTTGCATTAGCATCTTAAAGCGTGCATCGGTCTTGCATCTTGGAACTTTCTGGATGGCCCGCTTCAGCGACTGGGGCTTCTTCCCTGTGTCGTTAAGTTCTTAGGTCTTGAAGCTAGGCTTCCTGCGTGTCCATCTTGTCAGGCTCAACAGTCCCTTCTCAGGAACTGTGAAGTTCTACCCTTTGTTTCAGGGGGTTCTGTGGAGCCTCTTCACATTGTCTCCATCACAGTCCTGCAGGCTGTCTTGCCCGACGATGACTTTGGTCCCAGTGTCATCCTTCTTGCTGAGAGTTTTGTCTCATCCCAAGTTTGGCTTGGGGCTGCCCTGCCTGGGTGCGTAGTGTCCAGGGTAGGCAGAATCACGACAGCAGTCTGTACTGAATATGAGGATCTGTCTAGACCCAGGCAAAGGTTGCTCAGTCGTCTCGAATTGATTAGCTTTCGAGAGGCTGTGTGGACGGGTGTTTCATTAGCGGGCGCTGGCATAAGCGGAGACAAGTTGGAGAGGGTGTTCATGGCTAGTGAAGGGGACGGTATCTCAAAGATGGTAAACCTGCATTGTGTGGGGTGTAATGTTTGCAGGCGTCTCTTCTTTGGATGACAGGCTGTAGTTGGACTTATGTGAACAGGGTTCCTAAGTAGAAACAAGACCTTTGGAATTAAGCTACTGCTCTGCATTAGGGTAATGTTTGATGTTGGTGTGTTGCTTTTTTTTCAGATGCAGAGAGATGAGGTGGCCAGGGATACAGAGGGGAGCTGATGGGGGCGCAGGACAAAGGTGGCTGAGCCCGAGGTCTTAAAGGGAAGATGTGACCGGCGGCTCCATGAATACATTTGGCCACTTCTTCTTTTTTTCATGTGAATGTGAGGTTACGTAGCCATGTGTGGAAGTGCTGGTCTGAGGTACAACAGAACTGGTGTTGTTTGCAGTCACTTTACTTTTCAGGTAAGTCTCTTCCAATGAAGTGAACTCTCTGAAAATAATGACGTATTTTTCAGGTAGTATCTGCCTTCAGAGCACCAAGAACTTATATTTACACTTAATGCGAAGGGATGCCGTGCAGAGAGGCTCTTGCTTATACTTATTCCTACAACAGCACAGCCCAGCTAACTTTTATATATCTGCCCTGTTGGAGGGTTGGAAGCAGAAAAGCGTAGAGGGGTTGCACCCATAGTGAAGAGTAGACGGGACCGGTGACCTGAATCTGACTGATAGGGTATTCCATCCCATCCTCATCACGCTCAGTATAAAAGCGGAGGGATCAAAGGGGTCGGTACCTGTTGTCTGGCCTCTGAAGACTCCTCTGTCTGTTCATTGTCCTTTGACCTCGATCCGTGCATTTATGCAACCAGGTCCGGAGTCTGGTTCCAGTCTGTCACGGAGTCTGGTTCCGGACTTTGCCAGTGAAGCAGCGGTCATCCTGGGAGCTCTGTATCGGGTTGTGTATGTCCTGTATATATTTAATTGTTTTCTTGTTACTGTTGTCTTTTCTCAGTATTATTTTGCTGTTAAGATTTCATTACAGTTCAGTTTATCTTTCAGTCCCTAAGTCTCTCTCTCTTGTTCTATTCTGCCTCAGGAGAGAAGTTAAAAGGGAGCACGTGTCACTTGTTTTACTGCATGGCCTAAGGCACAACAGCAATGATGACAGACAGGGCACCGGAGCAGACTCGGCCGAAGAGAGCGGCGGCCCCAAGCCTTGGTTCTTTCTCAGCCACTGCATTACGGGCGGCGCACAAGCCTCTGCTTGCACTCTGTCTGTCCGTCCGATCCAGAACACAGTTCTGGCAGAAGTTGGATAATATGCGTCGTCTTGCTAGAAATGCTGTATGACTCGTTGTGGGGTTTCTTTTACAAGGAAACTAAAGCACATTGAGTCTTGATAAAAATATTGTTATTGTGCTTCATGATCTTCTGGCCTATTTAGGTTAGGATGATGTCTTTCTCTTTATGTCTACGCCCTGCAAAAGTTTAATTAAGTTTACTTACCTACCGGGCCCTGTTGCTGACACAGTTGATGTAGTTGTAATAAAAGAGCACATATTGTCCGTTCCTCTAAGGGTCGCTTTCTCCGTTTTGGTGTTTTGCATGCTGTACTTCTCAGGCCTGTGAGGAAAGGAGCAGCTTTTCCTCTGGCAGGCTCTATGCCTTGTGGAGGTCAGCCAGGCCCTTTCCCAGGTGCTGGTGGGAACGGGGGTGGGCGGGGCCCGGGGTATATAACCCACAGCCTCTGCTGGGGCAGCTCATTCTGCTGCTGGGCTTCTGCAGGGTCAGAGCTCTGCCTGTCCTTCAGTCGATTGCAGCTTTGGAGGCGGCTCAGCTCCTTGGGTGGAGATGTTATCCCATTTAGAGAATAGCAGGTAAGAAGCTGGAGGTGGCAAGACCTTCAGGACCAGGTGAGGTTTGGCAGCGTGTATAGTAGAGAGCGGCCTCATGTGCCGGTTCTCTTCCTTGTTGTTTTTCAGGTGAGTCGCGTGGTAATGAGTCTTAGGGGGCGGTGAGATAGTTTAAGGGTATGGTTTTCTCTCTTCCAGGCATGGCGCATTTTCCTGGAATCCCTGACTGTATTGAAGATGGAACTTTCTTGTTTGTGTGGTTTTTTTTTTTCCCACTAGCTTTGCTGTATCCCAGGTAAGATGCCAATAGAATTTTCTCAATCGGGCAGATGATGAGATTACTTTGCAGGGACTGGGTGAGCACCTTGTCTGCAGCTGTAGATGGAGTTTCCACATTTCTCAGGAAAGCAGCAGGGCCATAAAGCATAACGTATTTCAGGATGTGGGGTGCCTTGTCACCTTCCCCCACCGTGCTCAGGGTTTTGCCGTGTCCCTGGAGCCTTTGCGGCTTGTGGCAGGCCCCTGGTATAGGTCAGATCAGGGCTTCACTGACTCTGTGGGTCTGCAGCAGAGCCCAGAGTCCGTGGGAAGACAGAAGATGGGAGGTGGTGGTGGGACGCAGGGAGAGGCTGGGAAGAGTGTCTCTTGAGAAGCGTCCAACGCCGGGTGTTCGGGCTGGCAAATAAAGGGTGGGAAGAAGTGGGGCTCCTTCCCTGGCAGCTCAGGGAGAAGAGAAGGGGTTTCTAAAGTTTTGGCCCTGGGGGAGGGCTAGAAAAGGGAGCTGGGTTCATGAGTCCTTCTTGGACAGGTTTTGCAGATGGGTTCGGGTGTCGTCGGAGCCTGGTGTGCTCTAGGCTCTCGCATTTGAGGCGAGCCAGATAGTATCGAGGAGGAGCACGGGACTGGTGGTTTGGCAGTAGCGCAGTGGTAATGCTGTGTTTCTTGGTATCTTAGGTGCCGTGAATAACTGTTGCTGCAGCGTCAGACTCTGGAATTGGCACTGAGCGGGCGAGCAGAATGCCTCGGCGTTCATGAGGCTGAGGGTGTTGTGGAAGAGGTTGGCATCTCCTCTCAGGATGCTTATTGCTGGTGCTGTGGCTGCTTTTGGGATAACTTTTTTTTTTTCTTTTCCTTTTGCAGAGGAAGAGGAGGAAGCTGGTGACCACAGGAACGTACTGGATGGCTGTTTTCTGTGGACTGCCTCAAGGATGGATTCGGACCCCTGGCCCTCCAAAAGCTAAGTTGAGAGACTGGCGCTCGAGAGGGGACGAGGTTGAGAATTGCAAAAAGGTGTCTTTGAAGTTGGCGTAGGGGAGAGGTTTGTCCTGGAGGGCAGTCTCCTTTTAGGCACGTAAGGGATGCGGCTTACTGTTCGGCATTCCCGGGCAGGGTGGTTCCAGCCTGTGTGTGTTGTTGTCTTTCGTGTGGTCCGTGTTCTGTGTCTTAGACCTTTCTCGGGTCTCGAGGTCGTCTTTAAGCTCCAGGAGCACGGCATGGCGCCTCAGGCGCCATCCCTAGGGTCTCGAACACCTGCACCCATGGGCATAGCACCATTCGGCTGCTGGTCGTCTTGCGTTAGAAGCTTAAAGCTTGCATTGGTCTTGCGTCTTGGAAGTTTCCGGATGGCCCGCGTCTACAACTGGGACTTCTTCCCTATGTCATTACGTTCTTAGGTCTTGAAGCCAGGCTTCCCCCGCATACATCTTATCAGTCTTGACAGTCCCTTCTTATCACAGATGATGATGTCCTACACTCTGTTTCAGGGGCTTCCATAGAGCCTCTTCACATCACCACCACGGTCTCCAGGTCTTCTTCCCGACGGTGATATCCGTCTGGGTGTCATCCTTCTTGCTGAGAGTTTTCTCTCATCCTTGAGGTGCGTTGTTTTTAGCGTTCTGTGTAGTGTTGGTCTGTGCTTGTGTGTGTGTCTGGCTCGGAGCCCCCCTGCCCGGGTGTGTAGAGTCCAGGGCAGGCAGAATAGTGACGAGAGTCTACAGTTAATATGTGGATCTGTGGAGACCGAGGCAAAGGTTGGGTAGTCATCTGGAATTAATTGGCTCTCAGTAGGTTGGGTGCGTGGGTGTTTTATTAGTGGGTGTTGGCATAAGCAGAGCCAAGTCGGAGAGGCTGTTCACAGTCAGTGAAGGACGCAGTATCTCAAAGATGTTCAGGCTGCTTTGTGTGGGGTGTAATGTTTGTGGGCTTTTTCTGTGGTTTTTTTTTTTGATGGCAGGCTGTAGTTGGATCTAATTGAACAGTGTTCCGAAGTAGAAACAAGACCTTTGGAATTAAGCTATCGCTCTGCATCGGGGTAATGTTGGATTTTTTTTTTCTCTTTTTAGATGCCGAGAGATGAGATGTGCAGGGTGACGTAGGGGAGCCGAGAGGAGCGCTGTACGGAGGTGGCTCGGCATGTGGCATTAGAGGGAAGATGTGACTGGCGCCTCTATGAATACAATTGGGTGCTTTTTTTTTTCATGTGAATGAAGACAGAAGATAGGAGTTGATGGTGTGGCGGTTTGGCCGAAGCGCAGTGGTAATGTTGTGTTTCTTGGTCTCTTAGGTGCTGTGAATAACTATCACCGCAGCCTCGGACTCCGGAATCGGCGCCGAGCGGGCGAGCAGAACGCCACAGCATTTGGGAGGCTGAGGGTGTCGTCGAAGAGGTTGGCATCTCCTCTCAGGATGCTTATTGCTGGTGCTGTGGCGGCCTCTGGGATTATGTTTTATTTTCCTTTTGCAGAGGAAGAGGAGGAACCTGGTGACTGCGGAAATGTATCGGATGGCTGGTTTTTGTGGACTGCATCGAAGAAGGATTCAGATGCCTGGCCCTCCAAAAGCTAAGTTGACAGTCAGGCGCCGGAGAGGGGCCGAGGTGGACAATTGCAAAATGGGGTCTTTGACGTTAGCGTAGTGGCGAGGGCTGTCCCGGGGCACAGTCATATTTAGGAAGGTAAAGGATGTTGCTTACTGTTCAGTGTGACGCTAGCGTGTCCCGGGCAGGGCAGTTCCAGCCTGTGCGTGTTGTCATGTCGTTCATGTGGTCTGTGTTGTGTATCTTCGTCCCTTCTTGGGTCTCGAGGTCATCTTTGAGCTCCAGGAGCACGACGTGGGGCCCTGGGCGTCATCCTTAGGGTCTCGAATGCTTGGGCCTGTGGGCGTAGCACCATTCATCTGATGCTCTTCTTGCGTTAGCATCTTAAAGCGTGCATCAATCTTGCCTCTCGGAAGTTTCTGGACGGCCCACTTCCATGTCTGGGAGTTCTTCCCTGCGTCGTTACGTTCTTAGGTCTTGAAGCCAGACTTCCTGCATGTCCATCTTAGCGGGCTCAACAGTCCATTCTTATTACGTACCATCACGTTCTACAGTTTGCTTCAGGGGGTTCCGTAGAGCGTCTTCATGTTGACATCATCACGATCCCACAGATTTTCTTGCACGACGGTGACTTTGGTCCCCGTGTCATCTTTCTTGCTGAGAGTTTTCTCTCATCTTTGAGGCGTGTCGTTCGTAGCGTTCCGTGTAGTGTCTGTCCGTAACCGTGAGTGTTTGGCTCGGGGCTGCCCTGCCTGGGCACGTAGTGTCCAGGGTGGGCGGAATCCTGTGGAGAGTCTATATGCAGTACATGAATCCCAGTAGATTGGGGCAAAGGTGTTAGAGTTATCTCAGGGTAGCCATTGGGAGGCTGTGTAGACACCTCTTCTGTTTTGTTTGGGAAGAGCAGAGGCATGTTGGAAAGGCAATACAGCAGCAGTGAAGAAGAGTTCATGTGGAAGAGGGTACGACTGGTTTTGGTGCAGATTTTTCTTTTGTAATTTTCTTTGTGTACGGTTGTATTTGGACCTTAGATGGTATTTGTAAAAAGGTGCAAGACTTTTTGTTGTTATGACTCTATTGCTCTGCCTCAGGGTGATTTCTCTGATGTCGTTCTTGCAGATGCAGCGGGACAAGCTTGGCGGGGCAGCGTAGGAGAGGAGAGCAATGTAAGAAGGTGAGTCAGCACGTGGTATTAGAGAGAAGATGTGGCTCTGAGTACTGTATGTATTGGTTCTTTCCAATTTGAAGTTTTGAAGCAATGAATGACATGGGATGTGGGGATGGGGATGAGTCAGTCACTTCAGCCCACCCGCCGCTGCTGACCTTATCACATCTGCCTCAGAGGGAGCAACTTTCAAGTTTTAAAGCAACCCATGTCTGTTGGGTTTTATGGGTGGTTTGTGAGCCTTCAGGTTGCACGCCTCGGGGGAGGATGGGCGGGCAAGGTGAGGGAGTGGGAGATGGGGAATTTGGTAGGGTTTGGGGCAGTATCTCGGCGTGTGTTTCTTCGGTTGGTGTGACATGCAGGGTCAGAGGGGCGATACTGCACGCCCACTGAGTAGTCCCAGCAAGTGAGGCGGTTGTGGACACGTTGGTGTCTAATAGCCCAGTGCTACATTGCAGCTCAGGGGAGTTTTTGTCTTTGGTTTTGCAGGTGCCGCAGGCATCCGGAGCCGGACGAGCGTTGGAGGTGAGCTGGGTAGCAGAGAGGTAGCGCATGGGGGTGGTGGTTTCCCGTAAGCTCAACAGTAATATTGTGTGTCTTAGGTGTTTTAGGTGCCAGAACCAGAGTGTGCCACAAAGTCCATACCCGGAATCCATGCGGAGCAGGTGAGCAGAAGGGTACGGCGCGTGTGATGCGGGGGATATTGCAGTACAACTTAGCGTTGACGGACGCGATGGTGCCTGATGGCACCATTTTGTGCAAATCGGGATTACGTTGCTCAGTAACTTCCTTGACTGCCATTTGAGATGGTCTTGTGTCGTACGCTTAAGAATTTGGTTCCGTACTATGTTCTTGTATATTTGAAATAGTATTGCTCCGCCTCACTCAGTATCGGTTTCGCATCGTGTTGCCCCGTCACGCTCTTGATTGCTCTGTGATCTATTCTGGCATCGTACCACACCGTGTTGCGTGGTTTTTTTTTTTTTAATCGGTTGTTCTTTGACTGTGTAATGCCTTGTACCGCCCTCTATTGCGTTATGTCTTGTGTTATATTGCCCCGTCGTAGCCTTGACTGCCTTCTGATCTGTTCGGGCCTCGTACCACGCTGTATTGCGGGTTTTTTAATCGGTTGTTCTTTATTTGACTGTGTAATGCCTTGTACTGCTGTGTATTGTGTTACTTCTCATGTTATAGTGTGCTGTCGTTGTCTTGACTGCCTTCTGATCTTTTCTGGTATTACAGTTGAACATATGCTGGGTTTCTTAATCGGTTGTTCTTCGTTTGGCTGCATGTTGCCTTGTTACCACCTGGTATGGTGTTGTGTCTTGCATTGTATTGCCCTGTCACTGTCTCGACGGTCATTTTACACGTTCTGTCCTAGGACCGCGCTGTATTGTGAATTCTTTCATGGGTTGTTGTTTCCTTGACTGTGTCGCCTGGTAGGGCCCCGTATCGCGTTACGTCTTGCCTTGTATTGCTCTGTCATTGTGGTGACCGACATCTGATATACTCTACCGTTGTATGGCACTGTACCGTCAATTCTTTCATTGTCTGCTCTGCATTTGATTGTACGTTGCCTTGTACTGCCCTGTGTAAGGTTAGATCTTGCATGGTGTTGCCCTGTCGTTGTCTTGCCAGTTATTTTAGAGTCTCTGGCACTGTATTGTGCAATTTTTAACCGGTTGTTCTGTATTTGACCGCTGTTGCGATGTCACCCCCCTTTTTCCCCCAGGCTGCTGCTCGAGCTATAACGACCAGCAGGAGTTGCTACGAGTGGCACTTGAACTTTGTGGGATGGCTGGCACCAGAGTCAAGACACTGTGAGTCAGTTAGCTTGCTATAGACCTAGCGGACAGACCAAGAGCCCTTTGAGCTTTCTTGCAAGGCAGCGGCCTGTTCACCAGCATTTCCCGGGGACACTCACTTAAGGTTCTGCTCCTGGAGGCTGAGAGAAGCCTTGCCGCAACAGATTCTGGGTCAGTGACTAACAGCATGCCAGACTTTGCCATCTTAGCTGAGCGATACAAAGGGTTTGATCACGCAGATATGATCCTTTAGAGGTGAACCGTTGCCCAAGTCCGGGGCGAGGATGGGATCCAGCCGCACCTAGACTCCTCTCGGAGAAGGAGTTTAGAAAGCAAGGGGGTCCTTTCCGAGCCTCGTGACTCAACAGGAGGGTCTCCCAGACAGCGTGTCAGACCCTGGCCCCGAGGCAGTAAATGACCCGGGGTGCGTGGCCGTGCAATCTGGTAAAGTGCCATCATGTGCGCTGCTACCTTTAGTGAATCACTGTTATGTTTGTTAATGTTTCTCTACCTCTCTCTTAGGAGTGAATTTTATCATTGCGCCCGCCACAACTGCATATGGCCTGTGTTACATCTTGCATTGCATTGCCCTGTCGTCTTGACGGTCACGTTAGAGAATCTGTCCTAGGTCTGGACTGTAGTGTGATGTCTCTCATGGGTTCTGATGTGGCTGTGTATTGCCTTGTCTGGCCCCGTGTGGTGTTACGTCTTCCATTGTATTGCTCTGTTGTTGTCTTGATTGTCATCTGATCTATTCTGCCGTTGTAGGCCACCATATTGTCACTTCCTTCATCAGCTGTTTTTTATGAGCCATGTAAAGGGTTGACGGCACAGACATAATCCTTTAGAGGTGAACCGTTGCCCAAGTCCGGGGCTAGGAATTGGATCCAGCCGCACCTAGACTCCTCTCCGAGAAGGAGTTTAGAAAGCAAGGGGGTCCTCTCCGAGCTAGGAATTGGATCCAGCCGCACCTAGACTTCTCTCTGAGAAGGAGTTTAGAAAGCAAGGGGGTCCTTTCCGAGCCTTGTGACTCAACGGGAGGGTCTCCCTGACAGCTCGTCTGACCCTGGCCCCTAGGCAGGAAATAATCCAGGGTACGTGGCCACGGAACCTGATAAAGCGCCGTCATGCGCACTGATGCCTTTGGAGAATCACTGTGTTGATGTTTCTGAATGTTTCTCTACTTTTCTCTTGGGAGTGAAGTGAATGGCTCCACCTGCCACAACTGCATGTTGCCTTGTCCGGCCCCGTGTTGGGTTACGTCTTGCCTTGTGTTGCCCTGTCGTTGTCATGATTGCCACCTGACCCATGGTGTCATAGTAGTGCACTGCATTGTGAATTTTTTGACTGTCTGTTATTTATTTGGCTGAGTATTGGCTGGCAGTGGCCTGTATTGTGTTATCTTGCACCATATTGCCCTGTATTTGCCGTGACTGCCCTCTGAGACTTCCTGAGATCGTAGGGCGTTCTGTTGTGGGTTTTGTAATTGGCTGTTCTTTGTGTGACTGTGTATTGCTTTGTGCTGCCCTGTGTTGTGTTACGGCTCGTGTTGCCTTACTCTGTCGTTGTTTTGACTGTGTTTTGGGACAGTGTCATAGTGCTGCACTGGATTATGGGTATTTTAACTGTTCTTGACTTGGCTGCGCGTTGCCTTTTACTGCTCTGTATGATGTTAGGTCTTGCATTGTATTGGTCTGTCATTGTCTTGGCTGTTACCTTGGACTGTCTGGGATTGTACTTATTTATTGTGAAAGTTCCATTGGTTGTTCCTTATTTGACTGCTGGGGTGGTGTGGGCGCCCCTTCGTTTTGGCGCCCCAATCATCCATGGAGTTGTTCTGAGTGGTACTTGAAGTTGGGGGATGGTTGGCAACACGGTGGGGACCTAGATATCTTGTTCCCGTGCTGATGTGACTATAAGTCAATTAGCTTACCCCATAAATAGTGGACAGCCCAAGAGCCTTTTGACTTCTGCATGGCAGGGGCCTCCGTGCCAGGATCTCCCCTTGAGCAGGGACGCTCAATTAAGGTTCTGCTCCTCGAGATAGAGATGCCTTGCCGCAACAGATTCTCAGTAAGTGACTAATAGCATACAAAACCTTGTAGCTTTAGCTCAGTGATATAAAGGGTCGATGGCGCAGATACAATCCTTTAGAGGTGAACCATTGCCTAAGTCCGGGGCTAGGAATTGGATCCAGCCGCACCTAGACTCCTCTCGGAGAAGGAGTTTAGAAAGCAAGGGGGTCCTTTCCGAGCTAGGAATTGGATCCAGCCGCACCTAGACTCCTCTCCGAGAAGGAGTTTAGAAAGCAAGGGGGTCCTTTCCGAGCCTCGTGACTCAAGGGGAGGGTCTCCCAGACAGCTTGTCTGACCCTGGCCCCTAGGCAGTAAATAATCCGGGGTGCGTGGCCATATGGAATCTGGTAAAGCGCCGTCACATGCGCTGCTGCCTTTGGAGAATCACTGTGGTGATGTTTCTGAATGTTTCACCGCTTCTCTCTTAGAAGCGAAGTTAGCCGCTCGGCCTGCCACAACTGCGTATTGCCTTGTCCGGCCCCGTATGGTGTCACGTTTGGCATTGTGTTGCCCTCTATTTGCCTGGACTGCCATCTGATCTGTTCCGGCATTGTACTGGTGTGTATTGTGGGTTTTTTAATCGGTTTTGCGTTATTTGAATGCGTGTTGCCCTGTCTAGTGTTGTATCTTGCATTGTACTGCCCCGTCATTCCGTTCACTGTCACTTTAGATGTTCTGGGATTGCAGCGATCCGTATTGTGCAGGTTTTATTCGTTGTTCTGTGTTTGACCCATGTATTGTCTTGTTACCACCTTGTATTGTGTTGCGGCTTGCGTTGTATCGCTGTGTTGTTGTTCTGAGTGCCACCTGATACGTTTTGGTGTTGTACAGCCCTGCGTTATGTCTTCCATTGTATAGCTCTGTCACTGCCTCGACTGCTGTCTCACACGTTTTGGCATTGCATCGCACGGTATTGCGGGATACTTAATCAGTTATTTATTTGACCGTGTATTTCACTGTACTGCCCTGTATTGCGTTATTTCTTGCCTTGTATTGCTCTGTCATTGTCTTGACTGGCATCTGCATTTATTTTTGTTTTCTCCCGCACTGTACTGCGGTTCTTCTAATCGGTTGGTATTTAGTTGACTGCGTCTTCAGTTCTACTCTGTCGTGTAATGTTGCATCTTGGATCGTGTCGCCCTATAGTTGTCTTGACTGCCACTCGAGACCGTGTGGGATCGTACTGCACCATATTGTGGCGTTTTGATCGGTTGTTTATTATTCTGTATTGCGTTGTAGCAACCTGTATTGTGTTACATTGTGCGTTGTGTTGCCATGAAATAGTCTTAACTGTCCTTTTACACTCTCTGGGGTTGTACCGCACCGAACTGAGGGCGTTTTTGATCGGCTGTTCTATATTTGACTACGTATTGCTTTGTACTGCCCTGTATTTTCCTAAGTCTTGCGTCGTATTGCCCTCTCACCGTGCCGCGAGCCATCTGATGTATTCTGGCATTGACAGGCACTGTATTGAGGGCTTCTTAGACTGTTGTACTCTATTTGACCGTGCATCAATTTTGTGATCGGTCATTCCCTATTTGACTGTGTATTGGCCTTGTACTGCCCTGTGTAAAGTTACATCTTGCGTTGTATTGCCCTGTCATAGTATTGCCTGTCATAGTCTGTCATAGCACCAGGATGTGCCCTTGAGCGGGGACGCTTGCTTCAGGTTCTGCTCCTCAAGGCTGAGAGATCCCTTGCCGCAACAGAGTCTCGGTAAGTGACTAATACCACGCTAAACCTCGTAGCCTTAGCTCAGTGATATAAAGGGTTGATGGCGCGGATACAATCCTTTAGAGGTGAACCGTTGCCCAAGTCCGGGGCTAGGAATTGGATCCAGCCGCACTTAGACTGCTCGTCAAGAAGGAGTTTAGAAAGCAAGGGGGTTGTGGCTCAACGGGAGGGTCTCCCTAACAGCTCGTCTGACCCTGGCCCCTGTGCAATAAATTATCCGGGGGACGTGGCCACGGAACCTGGTAAAGGGATATTACGTTCACTGCTGCCTTTGTCGAATCACTGTGTTGATGTTTCTAAATGTTTCTCTACTTCTCTCAGGACTGAAGTGAATCGCTCCACCCGCCACAACTGCATATTGCCTTGTCCGGCCCCGTATTGGGTTACCTGTCGCCTTGTATTGCCCGGTCCTTCTTTTGGTTGCCATCTGACCCATGTGAATTCACTGCACTGTGAATTTTTTGACTGTCTGTTATTTATTTGACTGAGTATTGCCTTGTACTGCCTTGTGTACTGCGACGTAGTGCTTTGTATTGCCCTGTAATTGCCTTGACTGCCATCCGAGACATTTTGAGATCGTACGGCAGCGTAGTGCGGGTTTTCTGGTCAGCTGTACTTTATTTGACTGTGTACTGCCTTGTGCTGCCCTGCACGGTGTTCTGTCTCGCGTTGTCATTGTCTCGACCGACATGTGGGATTGTTTGCCATTGTTTGCCAGTGTGTTTTGGGTATTGTAGCTCACTGTTCTTCATTTGACTGCGTATTGCCTTGTACTGACCTGTATAACGTTATGTCTTGCACTGCGTTGCCCTGGCATTGTCTTGACCGACATCTGAGACTGTCTGGCATTGTACTGTACTGTATTGGGAGTCTTGTAATTTGCTCTAATTTATTTGTCTGCGAATCGGGTTGTACTGCCCTGTATACTGTAACGTGTGGCATCGTACCGCCTGTCACTGGCTTAACGGTGGCTTTAGAGATTCTGTCGTAAGACTGCACTCCGTTGTGAATTTCTCTATTGGTGATTCTGTGACGGCGTGTTGCCTGGCACGGCCCAGTACTGTGTTACGCTTTACGTTGTATCGCTCTGTCATTGTCTTCAATGAGATGTGACACTTGGTAACATACGATGGCACTGTATTGCCAATTTACAATTTTGCTTCTGCTGGGGCTGCTCATTCTGCTGCTGGGCTTCTCCAGGGTCAGAGCTCTGCCTGTCCTTCAGTCGATTGCAGCTTTGGAGGCGGCTCAGCTCCTTGGGTGGAGATGTTATCCCATTTAGAGAATAGCAGGTAAGAAGCTGGAGGTGGCAAGACCTTCAGGACCAGGTGAGGTTTGGCAGCGTGTATAGTAGAGAGCGGCCTCATGTGCCGGTTCTCTTCCTTGTGGTTTTTGAGGTGAGTCGCGTGGTAATGAGTCTTAGGGGGCGGTGAGATAGTTTAAGGGTATGGTTTTCTCTCTTCCAGGCATGGCGCATTTTCCTGGAATCCCTGACTGTATTGAAGACGGAACTTTCTTATTTGTTCTTTTTTTTCCCACTAGCTTTGCTGTATCCCAGGTAAGATGCCAATAGAATTTGTCTCAATCGGGCAGATGATGAGATTACTTTGCAGGGACTGGGTGAGCACCTTGTCTGCAGCTGTAGATGGAGTTTCCACATTTCTCAGGAAAGCAGCAGGGCCATAAAGCATAACGTATTTCAGGATGTGGGGTGCCTTGTCACCTTCCCCCATCGTGCTCAGGGTTTTGCCGTGTCCCTGGAGCCTTTGCGGCTTGTGGCAGGCCCCTGGTATAGGTCAGATCAGGGCTTCACTGACTCTGTGGGTCTGCAGAAGAGCCCAGAGTCCGTGGGAAGACAGAAGATGGGAGGTGGTGGTGGGACGCAGGGAGAGGCTGGGAAGAGTGTCTCTTGAGAAGCGTCCAACGCCGGGTGTTCGGGCTGGCAAATAAAGGGTGGGATCTATGGGGAAGAAGTGGGGCTCCTTCCCTGGCAGCTCAGGGAGAAGAGAAGGGGTTTCTAAAGTTTTGGCACTGGGGGAGGGCTAGAAAAGGGAGCCGGGTTCATGAGTCCTTCTTGGACAGGTTTTGCAGATGGGTTCGGGTGTCGTCGGAGCCTGGTGTGCTCTAGGCTCTCGCATTTGAGGCGAGCCAGATAGTATCGAGGAGGAGCACGGGACTGGTGGTTTGGCAGTAGCGCAGTGGTAATGCTGTGTTTCTTGGTATCTTAGGTGCCGTGAATAACTGTTGCCGCAGCGTCAGACTCTGGAATTGGCGCTGAGCGGGCGAGCAGAATGCCTCGGCGTTCATGAGGCTGAGGGTGTTGTGGAAGAGGTTGGCATCTCCTCTCAGGATGCTTATTGCTGGTGCTGTGGCTGCTTTTGGGATAACTTTTTTTTTTCTTTTGCAGAGGAAGAGGAGGAAGCTGGTGACCACAGGAACGTACTGGATGGCTGTTTTCTGTGGACTGCCTCAAGGATGGATTCGGACCCCTGGCCCTCCAAAAGCTAAGTTGAGAGACTGGCGCTCGAGAGGGGACGAGGTTGAGAATTGCAAAAAGGTGTCTTTGAAGTTGGCGTAGGGGAGAGGTTTGTCCTGGAGAGCAGTCTCCTTTAGGCATGTAAGGGACGCGGCTTACTGTTCGGCATTCCCGGGCAGGGTGGTTCCAGCCTGTGTGTGTTGTTGTCTTTCGTGTGGTCCGTGTTCTGTGTCTTAGACCTTTCTCGGGTCTCGAGGTCGTCTTTAAGCTCCAGGAGCACGGCATGGCGCCTCAGGCGCCATCCCTAGGGTCTCGAACACCTGCACCCATGGGCATAGCACCATTCGGCTGCTGGTCGTCTTGCGTTAGAAGCTTAAAGCTTGCATCGGTCTTGCGTCTTGGAAGTTTCCGGATGGCCCGCGTCTACAACTGGGACTTCTTCCCTATGTCATTACGTTCTTAGGTCTTGAAGCCAGGCTTCCCCCGCATACATCTTATCAGTCTTGACAGTCCCTTCTTATCACAGATGATGATGTCCTACACTCTGTTTCAGGGGCTTCCATAGAGCCTCTTCACATCACCACCACGGTCTCCAGGTCTTCTTCCCGACGGTGACTTCCGTCTGGGTGTCATCCTTCTTGCTGAGAGTTTTCTCTCATCCTTGAGATGCGTTGTTTTTAGCGTTTTGTGTAGTGTTGGTCTGTGCTTGTGTGTGTGTCTGGCTCGGAGCCCCCCTGCCCGGGTGTGTAGAGTCCAGGGCAGGCAGAATAGTGACGAGAGTCTACAGTTAATATGTGGATCTGTGGAGACCGAGGCAAAGGTTGGGTAGTCATCTGGAATTAATTGGCTCTCAGTAGGTTGGGTGCGTGGGTGTTTCATTAGTGGGTGTTGGCATAAGCAGAGCCAAGTCGGAGAGGCTGTTCACAGTCAGTGAAGGACGCAGTATCTCAAAGATGTTCAGGCTGCTTTGTGTGGGGTGTAATGTTTGTGGGCTTTTTCTGTGTTTTTTTTTTGATGGCAGGCTGTAGTTGGATCTAATTGAACAGTGTTCCGAAGTAGAAACAAGACCTTTGGAATTAAGCTATCGCTCTGCATCGGGGTAATGTTGGATTTTTTTTTCTCTTTTTAGATGCCGAGAGATGAGATGTGCAGGGTGACGTAGGGGAGCCGAGAGGAGCGCTGTACGGAGGTGGCTCGGCATGTGGCATTAGAGGGAAGATGTGACTGGCGCCTCTATGAATACAATTGGGTACTTTTTTTTCTCATGTGAATGAAGACAGAAGATAGGAGTCGATGGTGTGGCGGTTTGGCAGAAGCGCAGTGGTAATGTTGTGTTTCTTGGTCTCTTAGGTGCTGTGAATAACTATCACTGCAGCCTCGGACTCCGGAATCGGCGCAGAGCGGCCAAGCAGAACGCCACGGCATTCGGGAGGCTGAGGGTGTCGTCGAAGAGGTTGGCGTCTCCTCTCAGGATGCTTATTGCTGGTGCTGTGGCGGCCTCTGGGATTATGTTTTATTTTCCTTTTGCAGAGGAAGAGGAGGAACCTGGTGACTGCGGAAATGTATCGGATGGCGTGTTTTTGTGGACCGCATCGAAGAAGGATTCAGATGCCTGGCCCTCTAAAAGCTAAGTTGACAGTCAGGCGCCGGAGAGGGGCCGAGGTGGACAATTGCAAAATGGGGTCTTTGACGTTAGCGTAGTGGCGAGGGCTGTCCCGGGGCACAGTCATATTTAGGAAGGTAAAGGATGTTGCTTACTGTTCAGTGTGACGCTAGCGTGTCCCGGGCAGGGCAGTTCCAGCCTGTGCGTGTTGTCATGTCGTTCATGTGGTCTGTGTTGTGTATCTTCGTCCCTTCTTGGGTCTCGAGGTCATCTTTGAGCTCCAGGAGCACGACGTGGGGCCCTGGGCGTCATCCTTAGGGTCTCGAATGCTTGGGCCTGTGGGCGTAGCACCATTCATCTGATGCTCTTCTTGCGTTAGCATCTTAAAGCGTGCATCAATCTTGCCTCTCGGAAGTTTCTGGACGGCCCACTTCCATGTCTGGGAGTTCTTCCCTGCGTCGTTACGTTCTTAGGTCTTGAAGCCAGACTTCCTGCATGTCCATCTTAGCGGGCTCAACAGTCCATTCTTATTACGTACCATCACGTTCTACAGTTTGCTTCAGGGGGTTCCGTAGAGCATCTTCACGTTGACATCATCACGATCCCACAGATTTTCTTGCACGACGGTGACTTTGGTCCCCGTGTCATCTTTCTTGCTGAGAGTTTTCTCTCATCTTTGAGGCGTGTCGTTCGTAGCGTTCCGTGTAGTGTCTGTCCGTAACCGTGAGTGTTTGGCTCGGGGCTGCCCTGCCCGGGCACGTAGTGTCCAGGGTGGGCGGAATCCTGTGGAGAGTCTATATGCAGTACATGAATCCCAGTAGATTGGGGCAAAGGTGTTAGAGTTATCTCAGGGTAGCCATTGGGAGGCTGTGTAGACACCTCTTCTGTTTTGTTTGGGAAGAGCAGAGGCATGTTGGAAAGGCAATACAGCAGCAGTGAAGAAGAGTTCATGTGGAAGAGGGTACGGCTGGTTTTGGTGCAGATTTTTCTTTTGTAATTTTCTTTGTGTACGGTTGTATTTGGACCTTAGATGGTATTTGTAAAAAGGTGCAAGACTTTTTGTTGTTATGACTCTATTGCTCTGCCTCAGGGTGATTTCTCTGATGTCGTTCTTGCAGATGCAGCGGGACAAGCTTGGCGGGGCAGCGTAGGAGAGGAGAGCAATGTAAGAAGGTGAGTCAGCACGTGGTATTAGAGAGAAGATGTGGCTCTGAGTACTGTATGTATTGGTTCTTTCCAATTTGAAGTTTTGAAGCAATGAATGACATGGGATGTGGGGATGGGGATGAGTCAGTCACTTCAGCCCACCCGCCGCTGCTGACCTTATCACATCTGCCTCAGAGGGAGCAACTTTCAAGTTTTAAAGCAACCCATGTCTGTTGGGTTTTATGGGTGGTTTGTGAGCCTTCAGGTTGCACGCCTCGGGGGAGGATGGGCGGGCAAGGTGAGGGAGTGGGAGATGGGGAATTTGGTAGGGTTTTGGGCAGTATCTCGGCGTGTGTTTCTTCGGTTGGTGTGACATGCAGGGTCAGAGGGGCGATGCTGCACGCCCACTCAGTAGTCCCAGCAAGTGAGGCGGTTGTGGACACGTTGGTGTCTAATAGCCCAGTGCTACATTGCAGCTCAGGGGAGTGTTTGTCTTTGGTTTTGCAGGTGCCGCAGGCATCCGGAGCCGGACGAGCGTTGGAGGTGAGCTGGGTAGCAGAGAGGTAGCGCATGGGGGTGGTGGTTTCCCGTAAGCTCAACAGTAATATTGTGTGTCTTAGGTGTTTTAGGTGCCAGAACCAGAGTGTGCCACAAAGTCCATACCCGGAATCCATGCGGAGCAGGTGAGCAGAAGGGTACGGCGCGTGTGATGCGGGGGATATTGCAGTACAACTTAGCGTTGACGGACGCGATGGTGCCTGATGGCACCATTTTGTGCAAATCGGGATTACGTTGCTCAGTAACTTCCTTGACTGCCATTTGAGATGATCTTGTGTCGTACGCTTAAGAATTTGGTTCCGTACTATGTTCTTGTATATTTGAAATAGTATTGCTCCGCCTCACTCAGTATCGGTTTCGCATCGTGTTGCCCCGTCACGCTCTTGATTGCTCTGTGATCTATTCTGGCATCGTACCACACCGTGTTGCGTGGTTTTTTTTTTTTAATCGGTTGTTCTTTGACTGTGTAATGCCTTGTACCGCCCTCTATTGCGTTACGTCTCGCGTTATATTGCCCCGTCGTAGCCTTGACTGCCTTCTGATCTGTTCGGGCCTCGTACCACGCTGTATTGCGGGTTTTTTAATCGGTTCTTCTTTATTTGACTGTGTAATGCCTTGTACTGCTGTGTATTGTGTTACTTCTCATGTTATAGTGTGCTGTCGTTGTCTTGACTGCCTTCTGATCTTTTCTGGTATTACAGTTGAACGTATGCTGGGTTTCTTAATCGGTTGTTCTTCGTTTGGCTGCATGTTGCCTTGTTACCACCTGGTATGGTGTTGTGTCTTGCATTGTATTGCCCTGTCACTGTCTCGACGGTCATTTTACACGTTCTGTCCTAGGACCGCGCTGTATTGTGAATTCTTTCATGGGCTGTTGTTTCCTTGACTGTGTCGCCTGGTAGGGCCCCGTATCGCGTTACGTCTTGCCTTGTATTGCTCTGTCATTGTGGTGACCGACATCTGATATATTCTACCGTTGTATGGCACTGTACCGTCAATTCTTTCATTGTCTGCTCTGCATTTGATTGTACGTTGCCTTGTCCTGCCCTGTGTAAGGTATATCTTGCATGGTGTTGCCCTGTCGTTGTCTTGCCAGTTATTTTAGAGTCTCTGGCACGGTATTGTGCAATTTTTAACCGGTTGTTCTGTATTTGACCGCTGTTGCGATGTCACCCCCCTTTTTCCCCCAGGCTGCTGCTCGAGCTATAACGACCAGCAGGAGTTGCTACGAGTGGCACTTGAACTTTGTGGGATGGCTGGCACCAGAGTCAAGACACTGTGAGTCAGTTAGCTTGCTATAGACCTAGCGGACAGACCAAGAGCCCTTTGAGCTTTCTTGCAAGGCAGCGGCCTGTTCACCAGCATTTCCCGGGGACACTCACTTAAGGTTCTGCTCCTGGAGGCTGAGAGAAGCCTTGCCGCAACAGATTCTGGGTCAGTGACTAACAGCATGCCAGACTTTGCCATCTTAGCTGAGCGATACAAAGGGTTTGATCACGCAGATATGATCCTTTAGAGGTGAACCGTTGCCCAAGTCCGGGGCGAGGATGGGATCCAGCCGCACCTAGACTCCTCTCGGAGAAGGAGTTTAGAAAGCAAGGGGGTCCTTTCCGAGCCTCGTGACTCAACAGGAGGGTCTCCCAGACAGCGTGTCAGACCCTGGCCCTGAGGCAGTAAATGACCCGGGGTGCGTGGCCGTGCAATCTGGTAAAGTGCCATCATGTGCGCTGCTACCTTTAGTGAATCACTGTTATGTTTGTTAATGTTTCTCTACCTCTCTCTTAGGAGTGAATTTTATCATTGCGCCCGCCACAACTGCATATGGCCTGTGTTACATCTTGCATTGCATTGCCCTGTCGTCTTGACGGTCACGTTAGAGAATCTGTCCTAGGTCTGGACTGTAGTGTGATGTCTCTCATGGGTTCTGATGTGGCTGTGTATTGCCTTGTCTGGCCCCGTGTGGTGTTACGTCTTCCATTGTATTGCTCTGTTGTTGTCTTGATTGTCATCTGATCTATTCTGCCGTTGTAGGCCACCATATTGTCACTTCCTTCATCAGCTGTTTTTTATGAGCCATGTAAAGGGTTGACGGCACAGACATAATCCTTTAGAGGTGAACCGTTGCCCAAGTCCGGGGCTAGGAATTGGATCCAGCCGCACCTAGACTCCTCTCGGAGAAGGAGTTTAGAAAGCAAGGGGGTCCTCTCCGAGCTAGGAATTGGATCCAGCCGCACCTAGACTTCTCTCTGAGAAGGAGTTTAGAAAGCAAGGGGGTCCTTTCCGAGCCTTGTGACTCAACGGGAGGGTCTCCCTGACAGCTCGTCTGACCCTGGCCCCTAGGCAGGAAATAATCCAGGGTACGTGGCCACGGAACCTGATAAAGCGCCGTCATGCGCACTGATGCCTTTGGAGAATCACTGTGTTGATGTTTCTGAATGTTTCTCTACTTTTCTCTTGGGAGTGAAGTGAATGGCTCCACCTGCCACAACTGCATGTTGCCTTGTCCGGCCCCGTGTTGGGTTACGTCTTGCCTTGTGTTGCCCTGTCGTTGTCATGATTGCCACCTGACCCATGGTGTCATAGTAGTGCACTGCATTGTGAATTTTTTGACTGTCTGTTATTTATTTGGCTGAGTATTGGCTGGCAGTGGCCTGTATTGTGTTATCTTGCACCATATTGCCCTGTATTTGCCGTGACTGCCCTCTGAGACTTCCTGAGATCGTAGGGCGTTCTGTTGTGGGTTTTGTAATTGGCTGTTCTTTGTGTGACTGTGTATTGCTTTGTGCTGCCCTGTGTTGTGTTACGGCTCGTGTTGCCTTACTCTGTCGTTGTTTTGACTGTGTTTTGGGACAGTGTCATAGTGCTGCACTGGATTATGGGTATTTTAACTGTTCTTGACTTGGCTGCGCGTTGCCTTTTACTGCTCTGTATGATGTTAGGTCTTGCATTGTATTGGTCTGTCATTGTCTTGGCTGTTACCTTGGACTGTCTGGGATTGTACTTATTTATTGTGAAAGTTCCATTGGTTGTTCCTTATTTGACTGCTGGGGTGGTGTGGGCGCCCCTTCGTTTTGGCGCCCCAATCATCCATGGAGTTGTTCTGAGTGGTACTTGAAGTTGGGGGATGGTTGGCAACACGGTGGGGACCTAGATATCTTGTTCCCGTGCTGATGTGACTATAAGTCAATTAGCTTACCCCATAAATAGTGGACAGCCCAAGAGCCTTTTGACTTCTGCATGGCAGGGGCCTCCGTGCCAGGATCTCCCCTTGAGCAGGGACGCTCAATTAAGGTTCTGCTCCTCGAGATAGAGATGCCTTGCCGCAACAGATTCTCAGTAAGTGACTAATAGCATACAAAACCTTGTAGCTTTAGCTCAGTGATATAAAGGGTCGATGGCGCAGATACAATCCTTTAGAGGTGAACCATTGCCTAAGTCCGGGGCTAGGAATTGGATCCAGCCGCACCTAGACTCCTCTCGGAGAAGGAGTTTAGAAAGCAAGGGGGTCCTTTCCGAGCTAGGAATTGGATCCAGCCGCACCTAGACTCCTCTCCGAGAAGGAGTTTAGAAAGCAAGGGGGTCCTTTCCGAGCCTCGTGACTCAAGGGGAGGGTCTCCCAGACAGCTTGTCTGACCCTGGCCCCTAGGCAGTAAATAATCCGGGGTGCGTGGCCATATGGAATCTGGTAAAGCGCCGTCACATGCGCTGCTGCCTTTGGAGAATCACTGTGTTGATGTTTCTGAATGTTTCACCGCTTCTCTCTTAGAAGCGAAGTTAGCCGCTCGGCCTGCCACAACTGCGTATTGCCTTGTCCGGCCCCGTATGGTGTCACGTTTGGCATTGTGTTGCCCTCTATTTGCCTGGACTGCCATCTGATCTGTTCCGGCATTGTACTGGTGTGTATTGTGGGTTTTTTAATCGGTTTTGCGTTATTTGAATGCGTGTTGCCCTGTCTAGTGTTGTATCTTGCATTGTACTGCCCCGTCATTCCGTTCACTGTCACTTTAGATGTTCTGGGATTGCAGCGATCCGTATTGTGCAGGTTTTATTCGTTGTTCTGTGTTTGACCCATGTATTGTCTTGTTACCACCTTGTATTGTGTTGCGGCTTGCGTTGTATCGCTGTGTTGTTGTTCTGAGTGCCACCTGATACGTTTTGGTGTTGTACAGCCCTGCGTTATGTCTTCCATTGTATAGCTCTGTCACTGCCTCGACTGCTGTCTCACACGTTTTGGCATTGCATCGCACGGTATTGCGGGATACTTAATCAGTTATTTATTTGACCGTGTATTTCACTGTACTGCCCTGTATTGCGTTATTTCTTGCCTTGTATTGCTCTGTCATTGTCTTGACTGGCATCTGCATTTATTTTTGTTTTCTCCCGCACTGTACTGCGGTTCTTCTAATCGGTTGGTATTTAGTTGACTGCGTCTTCAGTTCTACTCTGTCGTGTAATGTTGCATCTTGGATCGTGTCGCCCTATAGTTGTCTTGACTGCCACTCGAGACCGTGTGGGATCGTACTGCACCATATTGTGGCGTTTTGATCGGTTGTTTATTATTCTGTATTGCGTTGTAGCAACCTGTATTGTGTTACATTGTGCGTTGTGTTGCCATGAAATAGTCTTAACTGTCCTTTTACACTCTCTGGGGTTGTACCGCACCGAACTGAGGGCGTTTTTGATCGGCTGTTCTATATTTGACTACGTATTGCTTTGTACTGCCCTGTATTTTCCTAAGTCTTGCGTCGTATTGCCCTCTCACCGTGCCGCGAGCCATCTGATGTATTCTGGCATTGACAGGCACTGTATTGAGGGCTTCTTAGACTGTTGTACTCTATTTGACCGTGCATCAATTTTGTGATCGGTCATTCCCTATTTGACTGTGTATTGGCCTTGTACTGCCCTGTGTAAAGTTACATCTTGCGTTGTATTGCCCTGTCATAGTATTGCCTGTCATAGTCTGTCATAGCACCAGGATGTGCCCTTGAGCGGGGACGCTTGCTTCAGGTTCTGCTCCTCAAGGCTGAGAGATCCCTTGCCGCAACAGAGTCTCGGTAAGTGACTAATACCACGCTAAACCTCGTAGCCTTAGCTCAGTGATATAAAGGGTTGATGGCGCGGATACAATCCTTTAGAGGTGAACCGTTGCCCAAGTCCGGGGCTAGGAATTGGATCCAGCCGCACTTAGACTGCTCGTCAAGAAGGAGTTTAGAAAGCAAGGGGGTTGTGGCTCAACGGGAGGGTCTCCCTAACAGCTCGTCTGACCCTGGCCCCTGTGCAATAAATTATCCGGGGGACGTGGCCACGGAACCTGGTAAAGGGATATTACGTTCACTGCTGCCTTTGTCGAATCACTGTGTTGATGTTTCTAAATGTTTCTCTACTTCTCTCAGGACTGAAGTGAATCGCTCCACCCGCCACAACTGCATATTGCCTTGTCCGGCCCCGTATTGGGTTACCTGTCGCCTTGTATTGCCCGGTCCTTCTTTTGGTTGCCATCTGACCCATGTGAATTCACTGCACTGTGAATTTTTTGACTGTCTGTTATTTATTTGACTGAGTATTGCCTTGTACTGCCTTGTGTACTGCGACGTAGTGCTTTGTATTGCCCTGTAATTGCCTTGACTGCCATCCGAGACATTTTGAGATCGTACGGCAGCGTAGTGCGGGTTTTCTGGTCAGCTGTACTTTATTTGACTGTGTACTGCCTTGTGCTGCCCTGCACGGTGTTCTGTCTCGCGTTGTCATTGTCTCGACCGACATGTGGGATTGTTTGCCACTGTTTGCCAGTGTGTTTTGGGTATTGTAGCTCACTGTTCTTCATTTGACTGCGTATTGCCTTGTACTGACCTGTATAACGTTATGTCTTGCACTGCGTTGCCCTGGCATTGTCTTGACCGACATCTGAGACTGTCTGGCATTGTACTGTACTGTATTGGGAGTCTTGTAATTTGCTCTAATTTATTTGTCTGCGAATCGGGTTGTACTGCCCTGTATACTGTAACGTGTGGCATCGTACCGCCTGTCACTGGCTTAACGGTGGCTTTAGAGATTCTGTCGTAAGACTGCACTCCGTTGTGAATTTCTCTATTGGTGATTCTGTGACGGCGTGTTGCCTGGCACGGCCCAGTACTGTGTTACGCTTTACGTTGTATCGCTCTGTCATTGTCTTCAATGAGATGTGACACTTGGTAACATACGATGGCACTGTATTGCCAATTTACAATTTTGCTTCTGCTGGGGCTGCTCATTCTGCTGCTGGGCTTCTCCAGGGTCAGAGCTCTGCCTGTCCTTCAGTCGATTGCAGCTTTGGAGGCGGCTCAGCTCCTTGGGTGGAGATGTTATCCCATTTAGAGAATAGCAGGTAAGAAGCTGGAGGTGGCAAGACCTTCAGGACCAGGTGAGGTTTGGCAGCGTGTATAGTAGAGAGCGGCCTCATGTGCCGGTTCTCTTCCTTGTGGTTTTTGAGGTGAGTCGCGTGGTAATGAGTCTTAGGGGGCGGTGAGATAGTTTAAGGGTATGGTTTTCTCTCTTCCAGGCATGGCGCATTTTCCTGGAATCCCTGACTGTATTGAAGACGGAACTTTCTTATTTGTTCTTTTTTTTCCCACTAGCTTTGCTGTATCCCAGGTAAGATGCCAATAGAATTTGTCTCAATCGGGCAGATGATGAGATTACTTTGCAGGGACTGGGTGAGCACCTTGTCTGCAGCTGTAGATGGAGTTTCCACATTTCTCAGGAAAGCAGCAGGGCCATAAAGCATAACGTATTTCAGGATGTGGGGTGCCTTGTCACCTTCCCCCATCGTGCTCAGGGTTTTGCCGTGTCCCTGGAGCCTTTGCGGCTTGTGGCAGGCCCCTGGTATAGGTCAGATCAGGGCTTCACTGACTCTGTGGGTCTGCAGAAGAGCCCAGAGTCCGTGGGAAGACAGAAGATGGGAGGTGGTGGTGGGACGCAGGGAGAGGCTGGGAAGAGTGTCTCTTGAGAAGCGTCCAACGCCGGGTGTTCGGGCTGGCAAATAAAGGGTGGGATCTATGGGGAAGAAGTGGGGCTCCTTCCCTGGCAGCTCAGGGAGAAGAGAAGGGGTTTCTAAAGTTTTGGCACTGGGGGAGGGCTAGAAAAGGGAGCCGGGTTCATGAGTCCTTCTTGGACAGGTTTTGCAGATGGGTTCGGGTGTCGTCGGAGCCTGGTGTGCTCTAGGCTCTCGCATTTGAGGCGAGCCAGATAGTATCGAGGAGGAGCACGGGACTGGTGGTTTGGCAGTAGCGCAGTGGTAATGCTGTGTTTCTTGGTATCTTAGGTGCCGTGAATAACTGTTGCCGCAGCGTCAGACTCTGGAATTGGCGCTGAGCGGGCGAGCAGAATGCCTCGGCGTTCATGAGGCTGAGGGTGTTGTGGAAGAGGTTGGCATCTCCTCTCAGGATGCTTATTGCTGGTGCTGTGGCTGCTTTTGGGATAACTTTTTTTTTTCTTTTGCAGAGGAAGAGGAGGAAGCTGGTGACCACAGGAACGTACTGGATGGCTGTTTTCTGTGGACTGCCTCAAGGATGGATTCGGACCCCTGGCCCTCCAAAAGCTAAGTTGAGAGACTGGCGCTCGAGAGGGGACGAGGTTGAGAATTGCAAAAAGGTGTCTTTGAAGTTGGCGTAGGGGAGAGGTTTGTCCTGGAGGGCAGTCTCCTTTAGGCACGTAAGGGACGCGGCTTACTGTTCGGCATTCCCGGGCAGGGTGGTTCCAGCCTGTGTGTGTTGTTGTCTCTCGTGTGGTCCGTGTTCTGTGTCTTAGACCTTTCTCGGGTCTCGAGGTCGTCTTTAAGCTCCAGGAGCACGGCATGGCGCCTCAGGCGCCGTCCCTAGGGTCTCGAACACCTGCACCCATGGGCATAGCACCATTCGGCTGCTGGTCGTCTTGCGTTAGAAGCTTAAAGCTTGCATCGGTCTTGCGTCTTGGAAGTTTCCGGATGGCCCGCGTCTACAACTGGGACTTCTTCCCTATGTCATTACGTTCTTAGGTCTTGAAGCCAGGCTTCCCCCGCATACATCTTATCAGTCTTGACAGTCCCTTCTTATCACAGATGATGATGTCCTACACTCTGTTTCAGGGGCTTCCATAGAGCCTCTTCACATCACCACCACGGTCTCCAGGTCTTCTTCCCGACGGTGACTTCCGTCTGGGTGTCATCCTTCTTGCTGAGAGTTTTCTCTCATCCTTGAGATGCGTTGTTTTTAGCGTTTTGTGTAGTGTTGGTCTGTGCTTGTGTGTGTGTCTGGCTCGGAGCCCCCCTGCCCGGGTGTGTAGAGTCCAGGGCAGGCAGAATAGTGACGAGAGTCTACAGTTAATATGTGGATCTGTGGAGACCGAGGCAAAGGTTGGGTAGTCATCTGGAATTAATTGGCTCTCAGTAGGTTGGGTGCGTGGGTGTTTCATTAGTGGGTGTTGGCATAAGCAGAGCCAAGTCGGAGAGGCTGTTCACAGTCAGTGAAGGACGCAGTATCTCAAAGATGTTCAGGCTGCTTTGTGTGGGGTGTAATGTTTGTGGGCTTTTTCTGTGTTTTTTTTTTGATGGCAGGCTGTAGTTGGATCTAATTGAACAGTGTTCCGAAGTAGAAACAAGACCTTTGGAATTAAGCTATCGCTCTGCATCGGGGTAATGTTGGATTTTTTTTTCTCTTTTTAGATGCCGAGAGATGAGATGTGCAGGGTGACGTAGGGGAGCCGAGAGGAGCGCTGTACGGAGGTGGCTCGGCATGTGGCATTAGAGGGAAGATGTGACTGGCGCCTCTATGAATACAATTGGGTACTTTTTTTTCTCATGTGAATGAAGACAGAAGATAGGAGTCGATGGTGTGGCGGTTTGGCAGAAGCGCAGTGGTAATGTTGTGTTTCTTGGTCTCTTAGGTGCTGTGAATAACTATCACTGCAGCCTCGGACTCCGGAATCGGCGCAGAGCGGCCAAGCAGAACGCCACGGCATTCGGGAGGCTGAGGGTGTCGTCGAAGAGGTTGGCGTCTCCTCTCAGGATGCTTATTGCTGGTGCTGTGGCGGCCTCTGGGATTATGTTTTATTTTCCTTTTGCAGAGGAAGAGGAGGAACCTGGTGACTGCGGAAATGTATCGGATGGCGTGTTTTTGTGGACCGCATCGAAGAAGGATTCAGATGCCTGGCCCTCTAAAAGCTAAGTTGACAGTCAGGCGCCGGAGAGGGGCCGAGGTGGACAATTGCAAAATGGGGTCTTTGACGTTAGCGTAGTGGCGAGGGCTGTCCCGGGGCACAGTCATATTTAGGAAGGTAAAGGATGTTGCTTACTGTTCAGTGTGACGCTAGCGTGTCCCGGGCAGGGCAGTTCCAGCCTGTGCGTGTTGTCATGTCGTTCATGTGGTCTGTGTTGTGTATCTTCGTCCCTTCTTGGGTCTCGAGGTCATCTTTGAGCTCCAGGAGCACGACGTGGGGCCCTGGGCGTCATCCTTAGGGTCTCGAATGCTTGGGCCTGTGGGCGTAGCACCATTCATCTGATGCTCTTCTTGCGTTAGCATCTTAAAGCGTGCATCAATCTTGCCTCTCGGAAGTTTCTGGACGGCCCACTTCCATGTCTGGGAGTTCTTCCCTGCGTCGTTACGTTCTTAGGTCTTGAAGCCAGACTTCCTGCATGTCCATCTTAGCGGGCTCAACAGTCCATTCTTATTACGTACCATCACGTTCTACAGTTTGCTTCAGGGGGTTCCGTAGAGCATCTTCACGTTGACATCATCACGATCCCACAGATTTTCTTGCACGACGGTGACTTTGGTCCCCGTGTCATCTTTCTTGCTGAGAGTTTTCTCTCATCTTTGAGGCGTGTCGTTCGTAGCGTTCCGTGTAGTGTCTGTCCGTAACCGTGAGTGTTTGGCTCGGGGCTGCCCTGCCCGGGCACGTAGTGTCCAGGGTGGGCGGAATCCTGTGGAGAGTCTATATGCAGTACATGAATCCCAGTAGATTGGGGCAAAGGTGTTAGAGTTATCTCAGGGTAGCCATTGGGAGGCTGTGTAGACACCTCTTCTGTTTTGTTTGGGAAGAGCAGAGGCATGTTGGAAAGGCAATACAGCAGCAGTGAAGAAGAGTTCATGTGGAAGAGGGTACGGCTGGTTTTGGTGCAGATTTTTCTTTTGTAATTTTCTTTGTGTACGGTTGTATTTGGACCTTAGATGGTATTTGTAAAAAGGTGCAAGACTTTTTGTTGTTATGACTCTATTGCTCTGCCTCAGGGTGATTTCTCTGATGTCGTTCTTGCAGATGCAGCGGGACAAGCTTGGCGGGGCAGCGTAGGAGAGGAGAGCAATGTAAGAAGGTGAGTCAGCACGTGGTATTAGAGAGAAGATGTGGCTCTGAGTACTGTATGTATTGGTTCTTTCCAATTTGAAGTTTTGAAGCAATGAATGACATGGGATGTGGGGATGGGGATGAGTCAGTCACTTCAGCCCACCCGCCGCTGCTGACCTTATCACATCTGCCTCAGAGGGAGCAACTTTCAAGTTTTAAAGCAACCCATGTCTGTTGGGTTTTATGGGTGGTTTGTGAGCCTTCAGGTTGCACGCCTCGGGGGAGGATGGGCGGGCAAGGTGAGGGAGTGGGAGATGGGGAATTTGGTAGGGTTTGGGGCAGTATCTCGGCGTGTGTTTCTTCGGTTGGTGTGACATGCAGGGTCAGAGGAGCGATGCTGCACGCCCACTCAGTAGTCCCAGCAAGTGAGGCGGTTGTGGACACGTTGGTGTCTAATAGCCCAGTGCTACATTGCAGCTCAGGGGAGTTTTTGTCTTTGGTTTTGCAGGTGCCGCAGGCATCCGGAGCCGGACGAGCGTTGGAGGTGAGCTGGGTAGCAGAGAGGTAGCGCATGGGGGTGGTGGTTTCCCGTAAGCTCAACAGTAATATTGTGTGTCTTAGGTGTTTTAGGTGCCAGAACCAGAGTGTGCCACAAAGTCCATACCCGGAATCCATGCGGAGCAGGTGAGCAGAAGGGTACGGCGCGTGTGATGCGGGGGATATTGCAGTACAACTTAGCGTTGACGGACGCGATGGTGCCTGATGGCACCATTTTGTGCAAATCGGGATTACGTTGCTCAGTAACTTCCTTGACTGCCATTTGAGATGATCTTGTGTCGTACGCTTAAGAATTTGGTTCCGTACTATGTTCTTGTATATTTGAAATAGTATTGCTCCGCCTCACTCAGTATCGGTTTCGCATCGTGTTGCCCCGTCACGCTCTTGATTGCTCTGTGATCTATTCTGGCATCGTACCACACCGTGTTGCGTGGTTTTTTTTTTTTAATCGGTTGTTCTTTGACTGTGTAATGCCTTGTACCGCCCTCTATTGCGTTACGTCTCGCGTTATATTGCCCCGTCGTAGCCTTGACTGCCTTCTGATCTGTTCGGGCCTCGTACCACGCTGTATTGCGGGTTTTTTAATCGGTTCTTCTTTATTTGACTGTGTAATGCCTTGTACTGCTGTGTATTGTGTTACTTCTCATGTTATAGTGTGCTGTCGTTGTCTTGACTGCCTTCTGATCTTTTCTGGTATTACAGTTGAACGTATGCTGGGTTTCTTAATCGGTTGTTCTTCGTTTGGCTGCATGTTGCCTTGTTACCACCTGGTATGGTGTTGTGTCTTGCATTGTATTGCCCTGTCACTGTCTCGACGGTCATTTTACACGTTCTGTCCTAGGACCGCGCTGTATTGTGAATTCTTTCATGGGCTGTTGTTTCCTTGACTGTGTCGCCTGGTAGGGCCCCGTATCGCGTTACGTCTTGCCTTGTATTGCTCTGTCATTGTGGTGACCGACATCTGATATATTCTACCGTTGTATGGCACTGTACCGTCAATTCTTTCATTGTCTGCTCTGCATTTGATTGTACGTTGCCTTGTCCTGCCCTGTGTAAGGTATATCTTGCATGGTGTTGCCCTGTCGTTGTCTTGCCAGTTATTTTAGAGTCTCTGGCACGGTATTGTGCAATTTTTAACCGGTTGTTCTGTATTTGACCGCTGTTGCGATGTCACCCCCCTTTTTCCTCCAGGCTGCTGCTCGAGATATAACGACCAGCAGGAGTTGCTACGAGTGGCACTTGAACTTTGTGGGATGGCTGGCACCAGAGTCAAGACACTGTGAGTCAGTTAGCTTGCTATAGACCTAGCGGACAGACCAAGAGCCCTTTGAGCTTTCTTGCAAGGCAGCGGCCTGTTCACCAGCATTTCCCGGGGACACTCACTTAAGGTTCTGCTCCTGGAGGCTGAGAGAAGCCTTGCCGCAACAGATTCTGGGTCAGTGACTAACAGCATGCCAGACTTTGCCATCTTAGCTGAGCGATACAAAGGGTTTGATCACGCAGATATGATCCTTTAGAGGTGAACCGTTGCCCAAGTCCGGGGCGAGGATGGGATCCAGCCGCACCTAGACTCCTCTCGGAGAAGGAGTTTAGAAAGCAAGGGGGTCCTTTCCGAGCCTCGTGACTCAACAGGAGGGTCTCCCAGACAGCGTGTCAGACCCTGGCCCCGAGGCAGTAAATGACCCGGGGTGCGTGGCCGTGCAATCTGGTAAAGTGCCATCATGTGCGCTGCTACCTTTAGTGAATCACTGTTATGTTTGTTAATGTTTCTCTACCTCTCTCTTAGGAGTGAATTTTATCATTGCGCCCGCCACAACTGCATATGGCCTGTGTTACATCTTGCATTGCATTGCCCTGTCGTCTTGACGGTCACGTTAGAGAATCTGTCCTAGGTCTGGACTGTAGTGTGATGTCTCTCATGGGTTCTGATGTGGCTGTGTATTGCCTTGTCTGGCCCCGTGTGGTGTTACGTCTTCCATTGTATTGCTCTGTTGTTGTCTTGATTGTCATCTGATCTATTCTGCCGTTGTAGGCCACCATATTGTCACTTCCTTCATCAGCTGTTTTTTATGAGCCATGTAAAGGGTTGACGGCACAGACATAATCCTTTAGAGGTGAACCGTTGCCCAAGTCCGGGGCTAGGAATTGGATCCAGCCGCACCTAGACTCCTCTCGGAGAAGGAGTTTAGAAAGCAAGGGGGTCCTCTCCGAGCTAGGAATTGGATCCAGCCGCACCTAGACTTCTCTCTGAGAAGGAGTTTAGAAAGCAAGGGGGTCCTTTCCGAGCCTTGTGACTCAACGGGAGGGTCTCCCTGACAGCTCGTCTGACCCTGGCCCCTGTGCAATGAATTATCCGGGGGATGTGGCCACGGAACCTGGTAAAGGGATGTTACGTTCACTGCTGCCTTTGGAGAATCACTGTGTTGATGTTTCTGAATGTTTCTCTACTTTTCTCTTGGGAGTGAAGTGAATCGCTCTACCTGCCACAACTGCATATTGCCTTGTCCAGCCCCGTATTGGGTTACCTGTCGCCTTGTATTGCCCGGTCCTTCTTTTGGTTGCCATCTGACCCATGTGAATTCACTGCACTGTGAATTTTTTGACTGTCTGTTATTTATTTGACTGAGTATTGCCTTGTACTGCCTTGTGTACTGCGACGTAGTGCTTTGTATTGCCCTGTAATTGCCTTGACTGCCATCCGAGACATTTTGAGATCGTACGGCAGCGTAGTGCGGGTTTTCTGGTCAGCTGTACTTTATTTGACTGTGTACTGCCTTGTGCTGCCCTGCACGGTGTTCTGTCTCGCGTTGTCATTGTCTCGACCGACATGTGGGATTGTTTGCCATTGTTTGCCAGTGTGTTTTGGGTATTGTAGTTTACTGTTCTTCATTTGACTGCGTATTGCCTTGTACTGACCTGTATAACGTTATGTCTCGCAGTGCGTTGCCCTGGCATTGTCTTGATCGACATCTGAGACTGTCTGGCATTGTACTGTACTGTATTGGGAGTCTTGTAATTTGCTCTAATTTATTTGTCTGCGAATGAGGTTGTACTGCCCTGTATACTGTAACGTGTGGCATTGTACCGCCTGTCACTGGCTTAACGGTGGCTTTAGATATTCTGTCGTAAGACTGCACTCCGTTGTGAATTTCTCTATTGGTGATTCTGTGACGGCGTGTTAACTGGCACGGCCCAGTACTGTGTTACGCTTTACGTTGTATCGCTCTGTCATTGTCTTCAATGAGATGTGACACTTCGTAACATACGATGGCACTATATTGCCAATTTTTCCATTGGCTATGCTTAATTTGAGCATGTATTGATGTGTAGCGCTCTGTATAATGTTAAGTCGTACACTGTCTTGACTTAATAATAGAAATGCTAGAGGCTGGCGTGGTGCCAAGTGGGAAAGAGTGGCTGTGAGAGTGTGAAGGCAGCAGGAAAGCCCGCAGCCGGAGGTGGTGCCGCCGTGCCAGCCTGCAAAGCATTTTCCGGTAGGGCCGCGGCTCTGGCCACAGCTCCCACGCCCGAAGAGCCAGGAGGGAAAGCCGTGCCTCCTTGGAAAGCTCTTTGGCAGCCGCTCGCGTGGCCCCACAGACCATGGGGCTGCGGGCTTTGCGGCGGCCGTCAGCCTCGGCGACACCGGCGCCCACGTGGCGCCGCCACGCCAGCCTGCGAAGCATTTTCCGGTAGTGCTGCGTTTCTGGCCACAGCTCCCACGCACGAAGAGCCAGGAGGGAAAGCCGTGCCTCGTTGGAAAGCTCTTTGGCAGCCGCTCGCGTGGCCCCACAGACCATGGGGCTGCGCGCTTTGTGGCAGCCGTCAGCCTCGGCAACACCGGCGCCCACCTTGCTCTGCTGCGTCAGCCTGCGAAGCATTTTCAGGAAGGGCCACGGCTCTGGCCCCAGCTCCCACGCCCGAAGAGCCAGGAGGGAAAGCCGTGCCTCGTTGGAAAGCTTTTGGCAGCCGCTCGCGTGGCCCCACAGCCCGTGGGGCTGCGGGCTTTGCGGCGGCCGTCAGCCTCGGCGCCTCCTGCGCCCACCTGGCGCCGCCGCGCAGGCCTGCGAAGCATTTTCCGGTAGGGCCGCGGCTCTGGCCACAGCTCCCACGCCCGAAGAGCCAGGAGGGAAAGACGTGCCTCGTTGGAAAGCTCTTTGGCAGCCGCTCGCGTGGCCCCACAGCCCGTGGGGCTGCGGGCTTTGCGGCGGCCGTCAGCCTCGGCGCCACCGGCACCCACGTGGCGCCGCCGTACCAGCCTGCGAAGCATTTTCCGGTAGGGCCGCGGCTCTGGCCACAGCTCTCACGCCCGAAGAGCCAGGAGGGAAAGCCATGCCTCGTTGGAAAGCTCTTTGGCAGCCGCTCGCGTGGCCCCAAAGAACATGGGACTGTGGGATTTGTGGCGGCCGTCAGCCTTGGCGACACCGGCGCCCACCTTGCTCTGCTGCGTCAGCCTGCGAAGCGTTTTCGGGAAGGGCCACGGCTCTGGCCACAGCTGCCACGCCTGAAGAGCCAGGAGGGAAAGCCGTGCCTCGTTGGAAAGCTCTTCGGCAGCCGCTCGCGTGGCCCCACAGCCCGTGGGGCTGCGGGCTTTGCGGCGGCCGTCAGCCCCGACGCCACCGGCGCACACGTGGCGCCGCCGCGCCAGCCTGCGAAGCATTTTCCGGTAGGGCCGCGGCTCTGGCCACAGCTCCCACGCCCGAAGAGCCAGGAGGGAAAGCCGTGCCTCGTTGGGAAGCTCTTTGGCAGCCGCTCGCGTGGCCCCACAGCCCGTGGGGCTGCGGGATTTGCGGCTGCCGTCAGCCTCGGCGCCACCGGCGCCCACGTGGCGCCGCCGCGCCAGCCTGCGAAGTATTTTCCGGTAGGGCCGCGGCTCTGGCCACAGCTCCCACGCCCGAAGAGCCAGGAGGGAAAGACGTGCCTCGTTGGGAAGCTCTTTGGCAGCCGCTCGCGTGGCCCCACAGACCATGGGGCTGCGGGCTTTGCGCCGGCCATAAGCCTAGGCGCCTCCTGCGCCCACCTGGCGCCGCCGTGCCAGCCTGCGAAGCATTTTCCGGTAGGGCCGCGGCTCTGGCCACAGCTCCCACGCCCGAAGAGCCAGGAGGGAAAGCCGTGCCTCGTTGGAAAGCTCTTTGGCAGCCGCTCGCGTGGCCCCACAGCCCGTGGGTCTGCGGGCTTTGCGGCGGCTGTCAGCCTCGGCGTCACCGGCACCCACGTGGCGCCGCCGTGCCAGCCTGCGAAGCATTTTCCGGTAGGGCCGCGGCTCTGGCCACAGCTCCCACGCCCGAAGAGGCAGGAGGGAAAGCCGTGCCTCGTTGGAAAGCTCTTTGGCAGCCGCTCGCGTGGCCCCACAGCCCGTGGGGCTGTGGGCTTTGCGGCGGCCGTCAGCCTCGGCGACACCAGCGCCCACGTGGCACCGCGGCGCCAGCCTGCGAAGCATTTTCCGGTAGGGCCGCGGCTCTGGCCACAGCTCCCACGCCCGAAGAGCCAGGAGGGAAAGCCGTGCCTCGTTGGAAAGCTCTTTGGCAGCCGCTCGCATGGCCCCACAGCCCGTGGGGCTGCGGGCTTTGCGGCGGCCGTCAGCCTCGGCGCCACCGGCACCCACGTGGCGCCGCCTTTCCAGCCTGCGAAGCATTTTCCTGTAGGGTCGCGGCTCTGGCCACAGCTCCCACGCCCGAAGAGCCAGGAGGGAAAGCCGTGCCTCGTTGGAAAGCTCTTTGGCAGCCGCTCGCGTGGCCCCACAGACCATGGGGCTGCGGGCTTTGCGGCAGCCGTCAGCCTCGGCACCACCGGCGCCCACCTTCCTCCGCTGCGCCAGCCTGCGAAGCATTTTCCGGTAGGGCCGCGACTTTGGCGACAGCTCCCACGCCCGAAGAGCCAGGAGGGAAAGCCGTGCCTCGTTGGAAAGCTCTTTGGCAGTCGCTCGCGTGGCCCCAGTTCGTGGGGCTGCGGGCTTTGCGGCGGCCGTCAGCCTCGGCGCCACCGGCGCACATGTGGCGCCGCCGCGCCAGCCTCCGAAGCATTTTCCGGTAGGGCCGCGGCTCTGGCCACAGCTCCCACGCCCGAAGACCAAGGAGGGAAAGCCGTGCCTCGTTGGAAAGCTCTTTGGCAGCCGCTCGCGTGGCCCCACAGCCCATGGGGCTGCGGGCTTTGCGGCGGCCGTCAGCTTCGGCAACACCGTCGCCCACGTGGCGCCGCCGCGCCAGCCTGCGAAGCATTTTCCGGTAGGGCCGCGGCTCTGGCCACAGCTCCCACGCCCGAAGAGCCAGGAGGGAAAGCCGTGCCTCGTTGGAAAGCTCTTAGGCAGCCGCTCGCGTGGCCCCAAAGACCATGGGACTGTGGGATTTGTGGCGGCCGTCAGCCTCGGCGACACCGGCGCCCACCTTTCTCTGCTGCGTCAGCCTGCGAAGCATTTTCGGGAAGGGCCACGGCTCTGGCCACAGCTCCCACGCCTGAAGAGCCAGGAGGGAAAGCCGTGCCTCGTTGGAAAGCTCTTTGGCAGCCGCTCGCGTGGCCCCACAGCCCGTGGGGCTGCGGGCTTTGCGGCAGCCGTCAGCCTCGGCGCCACCGGCACCCACGTGGCGCCGCCTTTCCAGCCTGCGAAGCATTTTCCTGTAGGGCCGCGGCTCTGGCCACAGCTCCCACGCCCGAAGAGCCAGGAGGGAAAGCCGTGCCTCGTTGGAAAGCTCTTTAGCAGCCGCTCGCGTGGCCCCACAGACCATGGGGCTGCGGGCTTTGCGGCAGCCGTCAGCCTCGGCACCACCGGCGCCCACCTTCCTCCGCTGCGCCAGCCTGCGAAGCATTTTCCGGTAGGGCCGCGGCTTTGGCGACAGCTCCCACGCCCGAAGAGCCAGGAGGGAAAGCCGTGCCTCGTTGGAAAGCTCTTTGGCAGCTGCTCGCGTGGCCCCACAGCCCGTGGGGCTGCGGGCTTTGCGGCGGCCGTCAGCCTCGGCGCCACCGGCGCACACGTGCCGCCGCCGCGCCAGCCTGCGAAGCATTTTCCGGTAGGGCCGCGGCTCTGGCCACAGCTCCCACGCCCGAAGAGCCAGGAGGGAAAGCCGTGCCTCGTTGGAAAGCTCTTTGGCAGCCGCTCGCGTGGCCCCACAGCCCGTGGGGCTGCGGGATTTGCGGCGGCCATCAGCCTCGGCGCCACCGGCGCCCACGTGGCGCCGCCGCGCCAGCCTGCGAAGTATTTTCCGGTACGGCCGCGGCTCTGGCCACAGCTCCCACGCCCGAAGAGCCAGGAGGGAAAGACGTGCCTCGTTGGAAAGCTCTTTGGCAGCCGCTCGCGTGGCCCCACAGACCATGGGGCTGCGGGCTTTGCGCCGGCCATAAGCTTAGGCGCCACCGGCGCACACGTGGCGCTGCCACACCAACCTGCGAAGCATTTTCCGGTAGGGCCGCGGCTCTGGCCACAGCTCCCACGCCCGAAGAGCCAGGAGGGAAAGCCGTGCCTCGTTGGAAAGCTCTTTGGCAGCCGCTCGCGTGGCCCCACAGCCCGTGGGGCTGCGGGCTTTGCGGCGGCCGTCAGCCTCGGCGTCACCGGCGCCCACCTTGCTCCGCTGCATCAGCCTGTGAAGCATTTTCCGGTAGGGCTGCGGCTCTGACCACAGCTCCCACGCCCGAAGAGCCAGGAGGGAAAGCAGTGCCTCGTTGGAAAGCTCTTTGGCAGCCGCTCGCATGGCCCCACAGCCCGTGGGGCTGCACGCTTTGCGGCGGCCGTCAGCCTCGGCGCCACCGGCGCCCACCTGGCGCCGCCACGCCAGCCTGCGAAGCATTTTCGGGAAGGGCCGCGGCTCTGGCCACAGCTCCCACGCCCGAAGAGCCAGGAGGGAAAGCCGTGCCTCGTTGGAAAGCTCTTTGGTAGCCGCTCGCATGGCCCCACAGCCCATGGGGCCACGGGCTTTGCGGCGGCTGTCAGCCTCGGCGCCACCGGCGCCCACCTGGCGCCGACGCGCCAGCCTGCGAAGCATTTTCGGGTAGGGCCGCGGCTCTGGCCACAGCTCCCACGCCCGAAGAGCCAGGAGGGAAAGCCGTGCCTTGTTGGAAAGCTCTTTGGCAGCCGCTCGCGTGGCCCCACAGCCCGTGGGGCTGCAGGCTTTGCGGCGGCCGTCAGCCTCGGCGCCACCGGCGCACACGTGGCGCCGCCGCGCCAGCCTGCGAAGCATTTTCCGGTAGGGCCGCGGCTCTGGCCACAGCTCCCACGCCCGAAGAGCCAGGAGGGAAAGCCGTGCCTCGTTGGAAAGCTCTTTGGCAGCCGCTCGCGTGGCCCCACAGCCCGTGGGGCTGCGGGCTTTGCGGCGGCCATCAGCCTCGGCGCCACCAGCGCCCACGTGGCGCCGCCGCGCCAGCCTGCGAAGCATTTTCCGGTAGGGCCGCGGCTCTAGCCACAGCTCCCACGCCCGAAGAGCCAGGAGGGAAAGCCGTGCCTCGTTGGAAAGCTCTTTGGCAGCCGCTCGCGTGGCCCCACAGCCCGTGGGGCTGCGGGTTTTGTGGCGGCCGTCAGCCTCGGCGACACCGGCGCCCACCTTGCCCTGCTGCGTCAGCCTGCGAAGCATTTTCGGGAAGGGCCACGGCTCTGGCGACAGCTCCCACGCCCGAAGAGCCAGGAGGGAAAGACGTGCCTCGTTGGAAAGCTCTTTGGCAGCCGTTCGCGTGGCCCCACAGACCATGGGGCTTCGGGCTTTGCGACGGCCATCAGCCTAGGCGCCACCGGCGCACACGTGGCGCTGCCGCGCCAGCCTGCGAAGCATTTTCCGGTAGGGCCGCGGCTCTGGCCACAGCTCCCACGCCCGAAGAGCCAGGAGGGATAGCCGTGCCTCGTTGGAAAGCTCTTTGGCAGCCGCTCGCGTGGCCCCACAGCCCATGGGGCTGCGGGTTTTGCGGCGGCCATCAGCCTCGGCCCCACCGGCGCCCACGTGGCGCCGCCGCGCCAGCCTGTGAAGCATTTTCCGGTAGGACCGCGGCTCTGGCCACAGCTCCCACGCCCGAAGAGCCAGGAGGGAAAGCCGTGCCTCGTTGGAAAGCTCTTTGGCAGCCGCTCGCGTGGCCCCACAGCCCGTGGGGCTGCGGGATTAGCGGCTGCCGTCAGCCTCGGCGCCACTGGCGCCCACCTTGCTCTGCCGCGCCAGCCTGCGAAGTATTTTCCGGTAGGGCCGCGGCTCTGGCCACAGCTCCCACGCCCGAAGAGCCAGGAGGGAAAGCCGTGCCTCGTTGGAAAGCTCTTTGGCAGCCGCTCGCGTGGCCCCACAGCCCGTAAGGCTGCGGGCTTTGCCGCGGCCGTCAGCCTCGGCACCACCTGCGCCCACCTTGCTCTGCTGCGTCAGCCTGCGAAGCATTTTCGGGAAGGGCCACGGCTCTGGCCACAGCTCCCACGCCCGAAGAGCCAGGAGGGAAAGCCGTGCCTCGTTGGAAAGCTCTTTGGCAGCCGCTCGCGTGGCCCCACAGCCCGTGGGGCTGCGGGCTTTGCGGCGGCCGTAGGCCTTGGCGCCAACGGCGCCCACCTTGCTCTGCTGCGTCAGCCTGCGAAGCATTTTCGGGTAGGGCCACGTCTCTGGCGACAGCTCCCACGCCCGAAGACCAAGGAGGGAAAGCCGTGCCTCGTTGGAAAGCTCTTTGGCAGCCGCTCGCGTGGCCCCACAGCCCGTGGGGCTGCGGGCTTTGCGGCGACCGTCAGCCTCGGCGACACCGGCGCCCACGTGGCGCCGCCTCGCCAGCCTGCGAAGCATTTTCCAGTAGGGCCGCGGCTCTGGCCACAGCTCCCACGCCCGAAGAGCCAGGAGGGAAAGCCGTGCCTTGTTGGAAAGCTCTTTGGCAGCCGCTCGCGTGGCCCCACAGCCCGTGGGGCTGCGGGCTTTGTGGCGGCCGTCAGCCTCGGGGACACCGGCGCCCACCTTGCTCTGCTGCGTCAGCCTGCGAAGCATTTTCGGGAAGGGCCACGGCTCTGGCCACAGCTCCCACGCCCGAAGAGCCAGGAGGGAAAGCCGTGCCTCGTTGGAAAGCTCTTTGGCAGCCGCTCGCGTGGCCCCACAGCCCGTGGGGCTGCGGGCTTTGCGGCGACCGTCAGCTTCGGCGACACCGTCGCCCACGTGGCGCCGCCGCGCCAGCCTGCGAAGCATTTTCCTGTAGGGCCGCGGCTCTGGCCACAGCTCCCACGCCCGAAGAGCCAGGAGGGAAAGCCGTGCCTCGTTGGAAAGCTCTTTGGCAGCCGCTCGCGTGGCCCCACAGCCCGTGGGGCTGCGCGCTTTGCGGTGGCCGTCAGCCTCGGCACCACCGGCGCCCACCTGGCGCCGCCGCGCCAACCTGCGAAGCATTTTCCGATAGGGCCGCGGCTCTGGCCACAGCTCCCACGCCCGAAGAGCCAGGAGGGAAAGCCGTGCCTCGTTGGAAAGCTCTTTGGCAGCCGCTCGCGTGGCCCCACAGCCCGTGGGGCTGCGGGTTTTGTGGCGGCCGTCAGCCTCGGCGACACCGGCGCCCACCTTGCTCTGCTGCGTCAGCCTGCGAAGCATTTTCGGGAAGGGCCACGGCTCTGGCCACAGCTCCCACGCCCGAAGAGCCAGGAGGGAAAGCCGTGCCTCGTTGGAAAGCTCTTTGGCAGCCGCTCGCGTGGCCCCACAGCCCGTGGGGCTGCGGGCTTTGTGGCGGCCGTCAGCCTCGGCGACACCGGCGCCCACCTTGCTCTCCTGCGTCAGCCTGCGAAGCATTTTCGGGAAGGGTCACGGCTCTGGCCACAGCTCTCACGCCCGAAGAGCCAGGAGGGAAAGCCGTGCCTCGTTGGAAAGCTCTTTGGCAGCCGCTCGCGTGGCCCCACAGCCCGTGGGGCTGCGGGCTTTGCGGCGGCCGTCAGCCTCGGCGACTCCTGCGCCCACCTGGCGCCGCCGCGCAGGCCTGCGAAGCATTTTCCGGTAGGGCCGCGGCTCTGGCCACAGCTCCCACGCCCGAAGAGCCAGGAGGGAAAGCCGTGCCTCGTTGGAAAGCTCTTTGGCAGCCGCTCGCGTGGCCCCACAGCCCGTGGGGCTGCGGGCTTTGCGGCGGCCGTCAGCCTCGGCGCCACCGGCACCCACTTGGCGCCGCCGTGCCAGCCTGCGAAGCATTTTCCGGTAGGGCCGCGGCTCTGGCCACAGCTCCCACGCCCGAAGAGCCAGGAGGGAAAGCCGTGCCTCGTTGGAAAGCTCTTTGGCAGCCGCTCGTGTGGCCCCACAGCCCGTGGGGCTGCGGGCTTTGCGGCGGCCGTCAGCTTCGGCAACACCGTCGCCCACGTGGCGCCGCCGCGCCAGCCTGCGAAGCATTTTCCGGTAGGGCCGCGGCTCTGGCCACAGCTCCCACGCCCGAAGAGCCAGGAGGGAAAGCCGTGCCTCGTTGGAAAGCTCTTTGGCAGCCGCTCGCGTGTCCCCAAAGACCATGGGGCTGCGGACTTTGCGTCGGCCGTCAGCCTCGGCGCCACCGGCGCCCACGTGGCGCCGCCGCGCCAGCCTGAGAAGTATTTTCCGGTAGGGCCGCGGCTCTGGCCACAGCTCCCACGCCCGAAGAGCCAGGAGGGAAAGACGTGCCTCGTTGGAAAGCTCTTTGGCAGCCGCTCGCGTGGCCCCACAGACCATGGGGCTGCGGGCTTTGCGGCGGCCGTCAGCCTCGGCGACACCGGCGCCCACCTTGCTCTGCTGCGTCAGCCTGCGAAGCATTTTCAGGAAGGGCCACGGCTCTGGCCACAGCTCCCACACCCGAAGAGCCAGGAGGGAAAGCCGTGCCTCGTTGGAAAGCTCTTTGGCAGCCGCTCGCGTGGCCCCACAGCTCGTGGGGCTGCGGGCTTTGCGGCGGCCGTCAGCTTCGGCGACACCATCGCCCACGTGGCGCCGCCTTTCCAGCCTGCGAAGCATTTTCCGGTAGGGCCGCGGCTCTGGCCACAGCTCCCACGCCCGAAGAGCCAGGAGGGAAAGCCCTGCCTCGTTGGAAAGCACTTTGGCAGCCGCTCGCGTGGCCCCACAGCCCGTGGGGCTGCGGGCTTTGCGCCGGCCGTCAGCTTCGGCGACACCTTCGCCCACGTGACGCCGCCGCCCCAGCCTGCGAAGCATTTTCCGGTAGGGCCGCGGCTCTGGCCACAGCTCCCACGCCCGAAGAGCCAGGAGGGAAAGCCGTGCCTCGTTGGAAAGCTCTTTGGCAGCTGCTCGCGTGGCCCCACAGACCATGGGGCTGTGGGCTTTGTGGCGGCCGTCAGCCTCGGCGACACCGGCGCCCACCTTGCTCTGCTGCGTCAGCCTGCGAAGCATTTTCGGGAAGGGCCACGGCTCTGGCCACAGCTCCCACGCCCGAAGACCAAGGAGGGAAAGCCGTGCCTCGTTGGAAAGCTCTTTGGCAGCCGCTCGCGTAGCCCCACAGCCCTTGGGGCTGCGGGCTTTGCGGTGGCCGTCAGCCTCGGCGCCACCGGCGCCCACGTGGCGCCGCCGCGTCAGCCTGAGAAGTATTTTCCGGTAGGGCCGCGGCTCTGGCCACAGCTTCCACGCCCGAAGAGCTAGGAGGGAAAGCCGTGCCTCGTTGGAAAGCACTTTGGCAGCCGCTCGCGTGGCCCCACAGACCATGGGGCTGCGGGCTTTGTGGCGGCCGTCAGCCTCGGCGACACCGGCGCCCACCTTGCTCTGCTGCGTCAGCCTGTGAAGCATTTTCGGGAAGGGTCACGGCTCTGGCCACAGCTCTCACGCCCGAAGAGCCAGGAGGGAAAGCTGTGCCTCGTTGGAAAGCTCTTGGGCAGCCGCTCGCGTGGCCCCACAGCCCGTGGGGCTGTGGGCTTTGCGGCGGCCGTCAGCCTCGGCGACTCCTGCGCCCACCTGGCGCCGCCGCGCAGGCCTGCGAAGCATTTTCCGGTAGGGCCGCGGCTCTGGCCACAGCTCCCACGCCCGAAGAGCCAGGAGGGAAAGCCATGCCTCGTTGGAAAGCTCTTCGGCAGCCGCTCGCGTGGCCCCACAGCCCGTGGGGCTGCGGGCTTTGCGGCGGCCGTCAGCTTCGGCAACACCGTCGCCCACGTGGCGCCGCCGCGCCAGCCTGCGAAGCATTTTCCGGTAGGGCCGCGGCTCTGGCCACAGCTCCCACGCCCGAAGAGGCAGGAGGGAAAGCCGTGCCTCGTTGCAAAGCTCTTTGGCAGCCGCTCGCGTGGCCCCACAGCCCGTGGGGCTGTGGGCTTTGCGGCGGCCGTCAGCCTCGGCGACACCAGCGCCCACGTGGCACCGCGGCGCCAGCCTGCGAAGCATTTTCCGGTAGGGCCGCGGCTCTGGCCACAGCTCCCACGCCCGAAGAGCCAGGAGGGAAAGCCGTGCCTCGTTGGAAAGCTCTTTGGCAGCCGCTCGCATGGCCCCACAGCCCGTGGGGCTGCGGGCTTTGCGGCGGACGTCAGCCTCGGCGCCACCGGCACCCACGTGGCGCCGCCTTTCCAGCCTGCGAAGCATTTTCCTGTAGGGTCGCGGCTCTGGCCACAGCTCCCACGCCCGAAGAGCCAGGAGGGAAAGCCGTGCCTCGTTGGAAAGCTCTTTGGCAGCCGCTCGCGTGGCCCCACAGACCATGGGGCTGCGGGCTTTGCGGCAGCCGTCAGCCTCGGCACCACCGGCGCCCACCTTCCTCCGCTGCGCCAGCCTGCGAAGCATTTTCCGGTAGGGCCGCGACTTTGGCGACAGCTCCCACGCCCGAAGAGCCAGGAGGGAAAGCCGTGCCTCGTTGGAAAGCTCTTTGGCAGTCGCTCGCGTGGCTCCAGTTCGTGGGGCTGCGGACTTTGCGGCGGCCGTCAGCCTCGGCGCCACCGGCGCACAAGTGGCGCCGCCGCGCCAGCCTCCGAAGCATTTTCCGGTAGGGCCGCGGCTCTGGCCACAGCTCCCACGCCCGAAGACCAAGGAGGGAAAGCCGTGCCTCGTTGGAAAGCTCTTTGGCAGCCGCTCGCGTGGCCCCACAGCCCATGGGGCTGCGGGCTTTGCGGCGGCCGTCAGCTTCGGCAACACCGTCGCCCACGTGGCGCCGCCGCGCCAGCCTGCGAAGCATTTTCCGGTAGGGCCGCGGCTCTGGCCACAGCTCCCACGCCCGAAGAGCCAGGAGGGAAAGCCGTGCCTCGTTGGAAAGCTCTTAGGCAGCCGCTCGCGTGGCCCCAAAGACCATGGGACTGTGGGATTTGTGGCGGCCGTCAGCCTCGGCGACACCGCAGCCCACCTTTCTCTGCTGCGTCAGCCTGCGAAGCATTTTCGGGAAGGGCCACGGCTCTGGCCACAGCTCCCACGCCTGAAGAGCCAGGAGGGAAAGCCGTGCCTCGTTGGAAAGCTCTTTGGCAGCCGCTCGCGTGGCCCCACAGCCCGTGGGGCTGCGGGCTTTGCGGCAGCCGTCAGCCTCGGCGCCACCGGCACCCACGTGGCGCCGCCTTTCCAGCCTGCGAAGCATTTTCCTGTAGGGCCGCGGCTCTGGCCACAGCTCCCACGCCCGAAGAGCCAGGAGGGAAAGCCGTGCCTCGTTGGAAAGCTCTTTAGCAGCCGCTCGCGTGGCCCCACAGACCATGGGGCTGCGGGCTTTGCGGCAGCCGTCAGCCTCGGCACCACCGGCGCCCACCTTCCTCCGCTGCGCCAGCCTGCGAAGCATTTTCCGGTAGGGCCGCGGCTTTGGCGACAGCTCCCACGCCCGAAGAGCCAGGAGGGAAAGCCGTGCCTCGTTGGAAAGCTCTTTGGCAGCCGCTCGCGTGGCCCCAGTCCGTGGGGCTGCGGGCTTTGCGGCGGCCGTCAGCCTCGGCGCCACCGGCGCACATGTTGCGCCGCCGCGCCAGCCTCGGAAGCATTTTCGGGTAGGGCCGCGGCTCTGGCCACAGCTCCCTCGCCCAAAGAGCAAGGATTGAAAGCCGTGCCTCGTTGGAAATCTCTTTGGCAGCCGCTCGCGTGGCCCCACAGCCCATGGGGCTGTGGGATTTGTGGCGGCCGTCAGCCTCGGCGACACCGGCGCCCACCTTGCTCTGCTGCGTCAGCCTGCGAAGCATTTTCGGGAAGGGCCGCGGCTCTGGCCACAGCTCCCACGCCTGAAGAGCCAGGAGGGAAAGCCGTGCCTCGTTGGAAAGCTCTTTGGCAGCTGCTCGCGTGGCCCCACAGCCCGTGGGGCTGCGGGCTTTGCGGCGGCCGTCAGCCTCGGCGCCACCGGCGCACACGTGCCGCCGCCGCGCCAGCCTGCGAAGCATTTTCCGGTAGGGCCGCGGCTCTGGCCACAGCTCCCACGCCCGAAGAGCCAGGAGGGAAAGCCGTGCCTCGTTGGAAAGCTCTTTGGCAGCCGCTCGCGTGGCCCCACAGCCCGTGGGGCTGCGGGATTTGCGGCGGCCATCAGCCTCGGCGCCACCGGCGCCCACGTGGCGCCGCCGCGCCAGCCTGCGAAGTATTTTCCGGTACGGCCGCGGCTCTGGCCACAGCTCCCACGCCCGAAGAGCCAGGAGGGAAAGACGTGCCTCGTTGGAAAGCTCTTTGGCAGCCGCTCGCGTGGCCCCACAGACCATGGGGCTGCGGGCTTTGCGCCGGCCATAAGCTTAGGCGCCACCGGCGCACACGTGGCGCTGCCACACCAACCTGCGAAGCATTTTCCGGTAGGGCCGCGGCTCTGGCCACAGCTCCCACGCCCGAAGAGCCAGGAGGGAAAGCCGTGCCTCGTTGGAAAGCTCTTTGGCAGCCGCTCGCGTGGCCCCACAGCCCGTGGGGCTGCGGGCTTTGCGGCGGCCGTCAGCCTCGGCGCCACCGGCGCCCACCTGGCGCAGCCGCGCCAGCCTGTGAAGCATTTACCGGTAGGGCCGCGGCTCTGGCGACAGCTCCCACGCCCGAAGAGCCAGGAGGGAAAGCCGTGCCTCGTTGGAAAGCTCTTTGGCAGCCGCTCGCGTGGCCCCACAGCCCGTGGGGCTGCGGGCTTTGCGGCGGCCGTCAGCCTCGGCGTCACCGGCGCCCACCTTGCTCCGCTGCATCAGCCTGTGAAGCATTTTCCGGTAGGGCTGCGGCTCTGACCACAGCTCCCACGCCCGAAGAGCCAGGAGGGAAAGCAGTGCCTCGTTGGAAAGCTCTTTGGCAGCTGCTCGCATGGCCCCACAGCCCGTGGGGCTGCACGCTTTGCGGCGGCCGTCAGCCTCGGCGCCACCGGCGCCCACCTGGCGCCGCCACGCCAGCCTGCGAAGCATTTTCGGGAAGGGCCACGGCTCTGGCGACAGCTCCCACGCCCGAAGAGCCAGGAGGGAAAGACGTGCCTCGTTGGAAAGCTCTTTGGCAGCCGTTCGCGTGGCCCCACAGACCATGGGGCTTCGGGCTTTGCGACGGCCATCAGCCTAGGCGCCACCGGCGCACACGTGGCGCTGCCGCGCCAGCCTGCGAAGCATTTTCCGGTAGGGCCACGGCTCTGGCCACAGCTCCCACGCCCGAAGAGCCAGGAGGGATAGCCGTGCCTCGTTGGAAAGCTCTTTGGCAGCCGCTCGCGTGGCCCCACAGCCCATGGGGCTGCGGGTTTTGCGGCGGCCATCAGCCTCGGCCCCACCGGCGCCCACGTGGCGCCGCCGCGCCAGCCTGTGAAGCATTTTCCGGTAGGACCGCGGCTCTGGCCACAGCTCCCACGCCCGAAGAGCCAGGAGGGAAAGCCGTGCCTCGTTGGAAAGCTCTTTGGCAGCCGCTCGCGTGGCCCCACAGCCCGTGGGGCTGCGGGATTAGCGGCTGCCGTCAGCCTCGGCGCCACCGGCGCCCACCTTGCTCTGCCGCGCCAGCCTGCGAAGTATTTTCCGGTAGGGCCGCGGCTCTGGCCACAGCTCCCACGCCCGAAGAGCCAGGAGGGAAAGCCGTGCCTCGTTGGAAAGCTCTTTGGCAGCCGCTCGCGTGGCCCCACAGCCCGTAAGGCTGCGGGCTTTGCCGCGGCCGTCAGCCTCGGCACCACCGGCGCCCACCTTGCTCTGCTGCGTCAGCCTGCGAAGCATTTTCGGGAAGGGCCACGGCTCTGGCCACAGCTCCCACGCCCGAAGAGCCAGGAGGGAAAGCCGTGCCTCGTTGGAAAGCTCTTTGGCAGCCGCTCGCGTGGCCCCACAGCCCGTGGGGCTGCGGGCTTTGCGGCGGCCGTAGGCCTTGGCGCCAACGGCGCCCACCTTGCTCTGCTGCGTCAGCCTGCGAAGCATTTTCGGGTAGGGCCACGTCTCTGGCTACAGCTCCCACGCCCGAAGACCAAGGAGGGAAAGCCGTGCCTCGTTGGAAAGCTCTTTGGCAGCCGCTCGCGTGGCCCCACAGCCCGTGGGGCTGCGGGCTTTGCGGCGACCGTCAGCTTCGGCGACACCGTCGCCCACGTGGCGCCGCCTCGCCAGCCTGCGAAGCATTTTCCAGTAGGGCCGCGGCTCTGGCCACAGCTCCCACGCCCGAAGAGCCAGGAGGGAAAGCCGTGCCTTGTTGGAAAGCTCTTTGGCAGCCGCTCGCGTGGCCCCACAGCCCGTGGGGCTGCGGGCTTTGTGGCGGCCGTCAGCCTCGGGGACACCGGCGCCCACCTTGCTCTGCTGCGTCAGCCTGCGAAGCATTTTCGGGAAGGGCCACGGCTCTGGCCACAGCTCCCACGCCCGAAGAGCCAGGAGGGAAAGCCGTGCCTCGTTGGAAAGCTCTTTGGCAGCCGCTCGCGTGGCCCCACAGCCCGTGGGGCTGCGGGCTTTGCGGCGGCCGTCAGACTCGGCGCTAACGGAGCCCACCTTGCTCTGCTGCGTCAGCCTGCGAAGCATTTTCGGGTAGGGCCACGTCTCTGGCTACAGCTCCCACGCCCGAAGACCAAGGAGGGAAAGCCGTGCCTCGTTGGAAAGCTCTTTGGCAGCCGCTCGCGTGGCCCCACAGCCCGTGGGGCTGCGGGCTTTGCGGCGACCGTCAGCTTCGGCGACACCGTCGCCCACGTGGCGCCGCCGCGCCAGCCTGCGAAGCATTTTCCTGTAGGGCCGCGGCTCTGGCCACAGCTCCCACGCCCGAAGAGCCAGGAGGGAAAGCCGTGCCTCGTTGGAAAGCTCTTTGGCAGCCGCTCGCGTGGCCCCACAGCCCGTGGGGCTGCGCGCTTTGCGGTGGCCGTCAGCCTCGGCACCACCGGCGCCCACCTGGCGCCGCCGCGCCAACCTGCGAAGCATTTTCCGATAGGGCCGCGGCTCTGGCCACAGCTCCCACGCCCGAAGAGCCAGGAGGGAAAGCCGTGCCTCGTTGGAAAGCTCTTTGGCAGCCGCTCGCGTGGCCCCACAGCCCGTGGGGCTGCGGGTTTTGTGGCGGCCGTCAGCCTCGGCGACACCGGCGCCCACCTTGCTCTGCTGCGTCAGCCTGCGAAGCATTTTCGGGAAGGGCCACGGCTCTGGCCACAGCTCCCACGCCCGAAGAGCCAGGAGGGAAAGCCGTGCCTCGTTGGAAAGCTCTTTGGCAGCCGCTCGCGTGGCCCCACAGCCCGTGGGGCTGCGGGCTTTGCAGCGGCCGTCAGCCTCGGCGACACCGGCGCCCACCTTGCTCTCCTGCGTCAGCCTGCGAAGCATTTTCGGGAAGGGTCACGGCTCTGGCCACAGCTCTCACGCCCGAAGAGCCAGGAGGGAAAGCCGTGCCTCGTTGGAAAGCTCTTTGGCAGCCGCTCGCGTGGCCCCACAGCCCGTGGGGCTGCGGGCTTTGCGGCGGCCGTCAGCCTCGGCGACTCCTGCGCCCACCTGGCGCCGCCGCGCAGGCCTGCGAAGCATTTTCCGGTAGGGCCGCGGCTCTGGCCACAGCTCCCACGCCCGAAGAGCCAGGAGGGAAAGCCATGCCTCGTTGGAAAGCTCTTTGGCAGCCGCTCGCGTGGCCCCACAGCCCGTGGGGCTGCGGGCTTTGCGGCGGCCGTCAGCCTCGGCGCCACCGGCACCCACTTGGCGCCGCCGTGCCAGCCTGCGAAGCATTTTCCGCTAGGGCCGCGGCTCTGGCCACAGCTCCCACGCCCGAAGAGCTAGGAGGGAAAACCGTGCCTCGTTGGAAAGCTCTTTGGCAGCCGCTCGTGTGGCCCCACAGCCCGTGGGGCTGCGGGCTTTGCGGCGGCCGTCAGCTTCGGCAACACCGTCGCCCACGTGGCGCCGCCGCGCCAGCCTGCGAAGCATTTTCCGGTAGGGCCGCGGCTCTGGCCACAGCTCCCACGCCCGAAGAGCCAGGAGGGAAAGCCGTGCCTCGTTGGAAAGCTCTTTGGCAGCCGCTCGCGTGTCCCCAAAGACCATGGGGCTGCGGACTTTGCGTCGGCCGTCAGCCTCGGCGCCACCGGCGCCCACGTGGCGCCGCCGCGCCAGCCTGAGAAGTATTTTCCGGTAGGGCCGCGGCTCTGGCCACAGCTCCCACGCCCGAAGAGCCAGGAGGGAAAGACGTGCCTCGTTGGAAAGCTCTTTGGCAGCCGCTCGCGTGGCCCCACAGACCATGGGGCTGCGGGCTTTGCGGCGGCCGTCAGCCTCGGCGACACCGGCGCCCACCTTGCTCTGCTGCGTCAGCCTGCGAAGCATTTTCAGGAAGGGCCACGGCTCTGGCCACAGCTCCCACACCCGAAGAGCCAGGAGGGAAAGCCGTGCCTCGTTGGAAAGCTCTTTGGCAGCCGCTCGCGTGGCCCCACAGCTCGTGGGGCTGCGGGCTTTGCGGCGGCCGTCAGCTTCGGCGACACCATCGCCCACGTGGCGCCGCCTTTCCAGCCTGCGAAGCATTTTCCGGTAGGGCCGCGGCTCTGGCCACAGCTCCCACGCCCGAAGAGCCAGGAGGGAAAGCCCTGCCTCGTTGGAAAGCACTTTGGCAGCCGCTCGCGTGGCCCCACAGCCCGTGGGGCTGCGGGCTTTGCGCCGGCCGTCAGCTTCGGCGACACCTTCGCCCACGTGACGCCGCCGCCCCAGCCTGCGAAGCATTTTCCGGTAGGGCCGCGGCTCTGGCCACAGCTCCCACGCCCGAAGAGCCAGGAGGGAAAGCCGTGCCTCGTTGGAAAGCTCTTTGGCAGCTGCTCGCGTGGCCCCACAGACCATGGGGCTGTGGGCTTTGTGGCGGCCGTCAGCCTCGGCGACACCGGCGCCCACCTTGCTCTGCTGCGTCAGCCTGCGAAGCATTTTCGGGAAGGGCCACGGCTCTGGCCACAGCTCCCACGCCCGAAGACCAAGGAGGGAAAGCCGTGCCTCGTTGGAAAGCTCTTTGGCAGCCGCTCGCGTAGCCCCACAGCCCGTGGGGCTGCGGGCTTTGCGGTGGCCGTCAGCCTCGGCGCCACCGGCGCCCACGTGGCGCCGCCGCGCCAGCCTGAGAAGTATTTTCCGGTAGGGCCGCGGCTCTGGCCACAGCTTCCACGCCCGAAGAGCTAGGAGGGAAAGCCGTGCCTCGTTGGAAAGCACTTTGGCAGCCGCTCGCGTGGCCCCACAGACCATGGGGCTGCGGGCTTTGTGGCGGCCGTCAGCCTCGGCGACACCGGCGCCCACCTTGCTCTGCTGCGTCAGCCTGTGAAGCATTTTCGGGAAGGGTCACGGCTCTGGCCACAGCTCTCACGCCCGAAGAGCCAGGAGGGAAAGCTGTGCCTCGTTGGAAAGCTCTTGGGCAGCCGCTCGCGTGGCCCCACAGCCCGTGGGGCTGTGGGCTTTGCGGCGGCCGTCAGCCTCGGCGACTCCTGCGCCCACCTGGCGCCGCCGCGCAGGCCTGCGAAGCATTTTCCGGTAGGGCCGCGGCTCTGGCCACAGCTCCCACGCCCGAAGAGCCAGGAGGGAAAGCCATGCCTCGTTGGAAAGCTCTTCGGCAGCCGCTCGCGTGGCCCCACAGCCCGTGGGGCTGCGGGCTTTGCGGCGGCCGTCAGCTTCGGCAACACCGTCGCCCACGTGGCGCCGCCGCGCCAGCCTGCGAAGCATTTTCCGGTAGGGCCGCGTTTCTGGCCACAGCTCCCACGCCCGAAGAGCCAGGAGGGAAAGCCGTGCCTCGTTGGAAAGCTCTTTGGCAGCCGCTCGCGTGGCCCCAAAGACCATGGGGCTGCGGACTTTGCGGCGGCCGTCAGCCTCGGCGCCACCGGCGCCCACGTGGCGCCGCCGCGCCAGCCTGAGAAGTATTTTCCGGTAGGGCCGCGGTTCTGGCCACAGCTCCCACGCCCGAAGAGCCAGGAGGGAAAGACGTGCCTTGTTGGAAAGCTCTTTGGCAGCCGCTCGCGTGGCCCCACAGACCATGGGGCTGCGGGCTTTGCGGCGGCCGTCAGCCTCGGCGACACCGGCGCCCACCTTGCTCTGCTGCGTCAGCCTGCGAAGCATTTTCAGGAAGGGCCACGGCTCTGGCCACAGCTCCCACACCCGAAGAGCCAGGAGGGAAAGCCGTGCCTCGTTGGAAAGCTCTTTGGCAGCCGCTCGCGTGGCCCCAAAGCTCGTGGGGCTGCGGGCTTTGCGGCGGCCGTCAGCTTCGGCGACACCATCGCCCACGTGGCCCCGCCTTTCCAGCCTGCGAAGCATTTTCCGGTAGGGCCGCGGCTCTGGCCACAGCTCCCACGCTCGAAGAGCCAGGAGGGAAAGCCGTGCCTCGTTGGAAAGCTCTTTGGCAGCCGCTCGCGTGGCCCAAAAGACCATGGGGCTGCGGACTTTGCGGCGGCCGTCAGCCTCGGCGCCACCGGCGCCCACGTGGCACCGCCGCGCCAGCCTGAGAAGTATTTTCCGGTAGGGCCGCGGCTCTGGCCACAGCTCCCACGCCCGAAGAGCCAGGAGGGAAAGCCGTGCCTCGTTGGAAAGCTCTTTGGCAGCCGCTCGCGTGGCCTCACAGACCATGGGGCTGCGGGCTTTGTGGCGGCCGTCAGCCTCGGCGACACCGGCGCCCACCTTGCTCTGCTGCGTCAGCCTGCGAAGCATTTTCAGGAAGGGCCACGGCTCTGGCCACAGCTCCCACACCCGAAGAGCCAGGAGGGAAAGCCGTGCCTCGTTGGAAAGCTCTTTGGCAGCCGCTCGCGTGGCCCCACAGCTCGTGGGGCTGCAGGCTTTGCGGCGGCCGTCAGCTTCGGCGACAGCATCGCCCACGTGGCGCCGCCTTTCCAGCCTGCGAAGCATTTTCCGGTAGGGCCGCGGCTCTGGCCACAGCTCCCACGCCCGAAGAGCCAGGAGGGAAAGCCGTGCCTCGTTGGAAAGCACTTTGGCAGCCGCTCGCGTGGCCCCACAGCCCGTGGGGCTGCGGGCTTTGCGCCGGCCGTCAGCTTCGGCGACACCTTCGCCCACGTGGCGCCGCCGCGCCAGCCTGCGAAGCATTTTCCGTTAGGGCCGCGGCTCTGGCCACAGCTCCCACGCCCGAAGAGCCAGGAGGGAAAGCCGTGCCTCGTTGGAAAGCTCTTTGGCAGCCGCTCGCGTGGCCCCACAGCCCGTGGGGCTGCGGGTTTTGTGGCGGCCGTCAGCCTCGGCGACACCGGCGCCCACCTTGCTCTGCTGCGTCAGCCTGCGAAGCATTTTCCGGTAGGGCCACGGCTCTGGCCACAGCTCCCACGCCCGAAGAGCCAGGAGGGAAAGCCGTGCCTCGTTGGAAAGCTCTTTGGCAGCCGCTCGCGTGGCCCCACAGCCCGTGGGGCTGCGGGCTTTGTGGCGGCCGTCAGCCTCGGCGACACCGGCGCCCACCTTGCTCTGCTGCGTCAGCCTGCGAAGCATTTTCCGGTAGGGCCACGGCTCTGGCCACAGCTCTCACGCCCGAAGAGCCAGGAGGGAAAGCCGTGCCTCGTTGGAAAGCTCTTTGGCAGCCGCTCGCGTGGCCCCACAGCCCGTGGGGCTGCGGGCTTTGCGGCGGCCGTCAGCCTCGGCGACTCCTGCGCCCACCTGGCGCCGCCGCGCAGGCCTGCGAAGCATTTTCCGGTAGGGCCGCGTTTCTGGCCACAGCTCCCACGCCCGAAGAGCCAGGAGGGAAAGCCATGCCTCGTTGGAAAGCTCTTTGGCAGCCGCTCGCGTGGCCCCAAAGACCATGGGGCTGCGGACTTTGCGGCGGCCGTCAGCCTCGGCGCCACCGGCGCCCACGTGGCGCCGCCGCGCCAGCCTGAGAAGTATTTTCCGGTAGGGCCGCGGTTCTGGCCACAGCTCCCACGCCCGAAGAGCCAGGAGGGAAAGACGTGCCTTGTTGGAAAGCTCTTTGGCAGCCGCTCGCGTGGCCCCACAGACCATGGGGCTGCGGGCTTTGCGGCGGCCGTCAGCCTCGGCGACACCGGCGCCCACCTTGCTCTGCTGCGTCAGCCTGCGAAGCATTTTCAGGAAGGGCCACGGCTCTGGCCACAGCTCCCACACCCGAAGAGCCAGGAGGGAAAGCCGTGCCTCGTTGGAAAGCTCTTTGGCAGCCGCTCGCGTGGCCCCAAAGCTCGTGGGGCTGCGGGCTTTGCGGCGGCCGTCAGCTTCGGCGACACCATCGCCCACGTGGCCCCGCCTTTCCAGCCTGCGAAGCATTTTCCGGTAGGGCCGCGGCTCTGGCCACAGCTCCCACGCCCGAAGAGCCAGGAGGGAAAGCCGTGCCTCGTTGGAAAGCTCTTTGGCAGCCGCTCGCGTGGCCCAAAAGACCATGGGGCTGCGGACTTTGCGGCGGCCGTCAGCCTCGGCGCCACCGGCGCCCACGTGGCACCGCCGCGCCAGCCTGAGAAGTATTTTCCGGTAGGGCCGCGGCTCTGGCCACAGCTCCCACGCCCGAAGAGCCAGGAGGGAAAGCCGTGCCTCGTTGGAAAGCTCTTTGGCAGCCGCTCGCGTGGCCTCACAGACCATGGGGCTGCGGGCTTTGTGGCGGCCGTCAGCCTCGGCGACACCGGCGCCCACCTTGCTCTGCTGCGTCAGCCTGCGAAGCATTTTCAGGAAGGGCCACGGCTCTGGCCACAGCTCCCACACCCGAAGAGCCAGGAGGGAAAGCCGTGCCTCGTTGGAAAGCTCTTTGGCAGCCGCTCGCGTGGCCCCACAGCTCGTGGGGCTGCAGGCTTTGCGGCGGCCGTCAGCTTCGGCGACAGCATCGCCCACGTGGCGCCGCCTTTCCAGCCTGCGAAGCATTTACCGGTAGGGCCGCGGCTCTGGCCACAGCTCCCACGCCCGAAGAGCCAGGAGGGAAAGCCGTGCCTCGTTGGAAAGCACTTTGGCAGCCGCTCGCGTGGCCCCACAGCCCGTGGGGCTGCGGGCTTTGCGCCGGCCGTCAGCTTCGGCGACACCTTCGCCCACGTGGCGCCGCCGCGCCAGCCTGCGAAGCATTTTCCGGTAGGGCCGCGGCTCTGGCCACAGCTCCCACGCCCGAAGAGCCAGGAGGGAAAGCCGTGCCTCGTTGGAAAGCTCTTTGGCAGCCGCTCGCGTGGCCCCACAGACCATGGGGCTGTGGGCTTTGTGGCGGCCGTCAGCCTCGGCGACACCGGCGCCCACCTTGCTGTGCTGCGTCAGACTGCGAAGCATTTTCGGGAAGGGCCACGGCTCTGGCCACAGCTCCCACGCCCGAAGACCAAGGAGGGAAAGCCGTGCCTCGTTGGAAAGCTCTTTGGCAGCCGCTCGCGTAGCCCCACAGCCCGTGGGGCTGCGGGCTTTGCGGCGGCCGTCAGCCTCGGCGCCACCGGCGCCCACGTGGAGCCGCCGCGCCAGCCTGAGAAGTATTTTCTGGTAGGGCCGCGGCTCTGGCCACAGCTCCCACGCCCGAAGAGCCAGGAGGGAAAGCCATGCCTCGTTGGAAAGCTCTTTGGCAGCCGCTCGCGTGGCCCCACAGACCATGGGGCTGCGGGCTTTGTGGCGGCCGTCAGCCTCGGCGACACCGGCGCCCACCTTGCTGTGCTGCGTCAGCCTGCGAAGCATTTTCAGGAAGGGCCACGGCTCTGGCCACAGCTCCCACGCCCGAAGACCAAGGAGGGAAAGCCGTGCCTCGTTGGAAAGCTCTTTGGCAGCTGCTCGCGTGGCCCCACAGCCCGTGGGGCTGCGGGTTTTGCGGCGGCCATCAGCCTCGGCGCCACCGGCGCCCATGTGGCGCCGCCTCGCCAGCGTGTGAAGCATTTTCCAGTAGGGCCGCGGCTCTGGCCACAGCTCCCACGCCGGAAGAGCCAGGAGGGAAAGCCGTGCCTCGTTGGAAAGCTCTTTGGCAGCCGCTCGCGTGGCCCCACAGCCTGTGGGGCTGCGGGCTTTGTGGCGGCCGTCAGCCTCGGCGACACCGGCGCCCACCTTGCTCTGCTGCGTCAGCCTACGAAGCATTTTCGGGAAGGGCCACGGCTCTGGCCACAGCTCCCACGCTCGAAGAGCCAGGAGGGAAAGCCGTGCCTCGTTGGAAAGCTCTTTGGCAGCCGCTCGCGTGGCCCCACAGACCATGGGGCTGCGGGCTTTGCGGCGGCCGTCAGCCTCGGCGCCACCGGCGCCCACCTTGCTCTGCTGCGTCAGTCTGCGAAGCATTTTCAGGAAGGGCCACGGCTCTGGCCACAGCTCCCACACACGAAGACCAAGGAGGGAAAGCCGTGCCTCGTTGGAAAGCTCTTTGGCAGCCGCTCGCGTGGCCCCACAGCCCGTGGGGCTGCGGGCTTTGCGGCGGCCGTCAGCCTCGGCGCCACCGGCGCCCACGTGGCGCCGCCGCGCCAGCCTGCGAAGCATTTTCCGGTAGGTCCACGGCTCTGGCCACAGCTCCCACGCCCGAAGAGCCAGGAGGGAAAGCCGTGCCTCGTTGGAAAGCTCTTTGGCAGCCGCTCGCGTGGCCCCACAGCCCGTGGGGCTGCGGGCTTTGCGGCGGCCGTCAGCCTCGGCGACACCGGCGCACACGTGGCGCCGCCGCGCCAGCTTGCGAAGCATTTTCCGGTAGGGCCGCGGCTCTGGCCACAGCTCCCACGCCCGAAGAGCCAGGAGGGAAAGCCGTGCCTCGTTGGAAAGCTCTTTGGCAGCCGCTCGCGTGGCCCCACAGCCCGTGGGGCTGCGGGCTTTGCGGCGGCCGTCAGCCTCGGCGCCACCGGCGCGCACCTGGCGCCGCCGCGCCAGCCTGCGAAGCATTTTCCGGTAGGGCCGCGGCTCTGGCCACAGCTCCCACGCCCGAAGAGCCAGGAGGGAAAGCCGTGCCTCGTTGGAAAGTTCTTTGGAGCCGCTCGCGTGGCCCCACAGCCCGTGGGGCTGCGGGATTTGCGGCGGCCGTCAGCCTCGGCGCCTCCTGCGCCCACCTGGCGCCGCCGCGCAGGCCTGCGAAGCATTTTCCGGTAGGGCCGCGGCTCTGGCGACAGCTCCCACGCCCGAAGAGCCAGGAGGGAAAGCCGTGCCTCGTTGGAAAGCTCTTGGGCAGCCGCTCGCGTGGCCCCACAGCCCGTGGGGCTGCGGGCTTTGCGGCGGCCGTCAGCCTCGGCGCCACCGGCACCCACGTGGCGCCGTCGTGCCAGCCTGCGAAGCATTTTCCTGTAGGGTCGCGGCTCTGGCCACAGCTCCCACGCCCGAAGAGCCAGGAGGGAAAGCCATGCCTCGTTGGAAAGCTCTTTGGCAGCCACTCGCGTGGCCCCACAGCCCGTGGGGCTGCGGGCTTTGCGGCGGCCGTCAGCCTCGGCGCCACCGGCACCCACGTGGCGCCGTCGTGCCAGCCTGCGAAGCATTTTCCGGTAGGGCCGCGGCTCTGGCCACAGCTCCCACGCCCGAAGAGCCAGGAGGGAAAGCCGTGCCTCGTTGGAAAGCTCTTTGGCAGCCGCTCGCGTGGCCCCAGAGACCATGGGGCTGCGGGCTTTGCGGCAGCCGTCAGCCTCGGCGCCACCGGCGCCCACCTTCCTCCGCTGCGCCAGCCTGCGAAGCATTTTCCGGTAGGGCCGCGGCTCTGGCCACAGCTCCCACGCCCGAAGAGCCAGGAGGGAAAGCCGTGCCTCGTTGGAAAGCTCTTTGGCAGCCGCTCGCGTGGCCCCACAGTCCGTGGGGCTGCGGGCTTTGCGGCGGCCGTCAGCCTCGGCGCCACCGGCGCACATGTGGCGCCGCCGCGCCAGCCTGCGAAGCATTTTCCGGTAGGGCCGCGGCTCTGGCCACAGCTCCCACGCCCGAAGAGCAAGGATTGAAAGCCGTGCCTCGTTGGAAAGCTCTTTGGCAGCCGCTCGCATGGCCCCACAGCGCGTGGGGCTGCGGGCTTTGCGGCGGCCGTCAGCCTCGGCGACACCGGCGCCCACCTTGCGCCGCCACGCCAGCCTGCGAAGCATTTTCCGGTAGTGCTGCGTTTCTGGCCACAGCTCCCACGCCCGAAGAGCCAGGAGGGAAAGCCGTGCCTCGTTGGAAAGCTCTTTGGCAGCCGCTCGCGTGGCCCCACAGCCCGTGGGGCTGTAGGCTTTGCGGCAGCCGTCAGCCTCGGCGCCACCGGCGCCCACCTTCCTCCGCTGCGCCAGCCTGCGAAGCATTTTCCGGTAGGGCCGCGGCTCTGGCCACAGCTCCCACGCCCGAAGAGCCAGGAGGGAAAGCCGTGCCTCGTTGGAAAGCTCTTTGGCAGCCGCTCGCGTGGACCCACAGCCCGTGGGGCTGCGGACTTTGCGGCGGCCGTCAGCCTCGGCGACACCAGCGCCCACGTGGCACCGCCGCCCCAGCCTGCGAAGCATTTTCCGGTAGGGCCGCGGCTCTGGCGTCAGCTCCCACACCCGAAGAGCAAGGATTGAAAGCCGTGCCTCGTTGGAAAGCTCTTTGGCAGCCGCTCGCATGAATCCACAGCCCGTGGGGCTGCGGGCTTTGCGGCGGCCTTCAGCTTCGGAGACACCGGACCCCACGTGGCGCCGCCGCGCCAGCCTGCGAAGCATTTTCCGGTAGGGCTGCGGCTCTGGCCACAGCTCCCACGCCCGAAGAGCCAGGAGGGAAAGCCGTGCCTCGTTGGAAAGCTCTTTGGCAGCCGCTCGCGTGGCCCCACAGCCAGTGGGGCTGCGGGCTTTGCGGCGGCCGTCAGCCTCGGCGACACCGGCACCTAGTGGCGCCGCTGTGCCAGTCTTCAAAGCATTTTCCGGTAGGGCCGCGGCTCTGGCCACAGCTTCCACGCCCGAAGAGCCAGGAGGGAAAGCCGTGCCTCGTTGGAAAGCTCTTTGGCAGCCGCTCGCGTGGCCCCACAGCCCGTGCGGCTGCGGGCTTTGCGGCGGCCGTCAGCCTCGGCGACACCGGCGCCCACGAGGCACCGCCGCGCCAGCCTGCGAAGCATTTTCCGGTAGGGCCGCGGCTCTGGCCACAGCTCCCACGCCCGAAGAGCCAGGAGGGAAAGACGTGCCTCGTTGGAAAGCTCTTTGGCAGCCGCTCGCGTGGCCCCACAGACCATGGGGCTGCGGGCTTTGCGGCGGCCGTCAGCCTCGGCGACACCGGCGCCCACCTTGCTCTGCTGCGTCAGCCTGCGAAGCATTTTCAGGAAGGGCCACGGCTCTGGCCACAGCTCCCACGCCCGAAGAGCCAGGAGGGAAAGCCGTGCCTCGTTGGAAAGCTCTTTGGCAGCCGCTCGCGTGGCCCCACAGCTCGTGGGGCTGCGGGCTTTGCGGCGGCCGTCAGCTTCGGCGACACCATCGCCCACGTGGCGCCGCCTTTCCAGCCTGCGAAGCATTTTCCGGTAGGGCCGCGGCTCTGGCCACAGCTCCCACGCCCGAAGAGCCAGGAGGGAAAGCCGTGCCTCGTTGGAAAGCACTTTGGCAGCCGCTCGCGTGGCCACACAGCCCGTGGGGCTGCGGGCTTTGCGGCGGCCGTCAGCTTCGGCAACACCGTCGCCCACGTGGCGCCGCCGCGCCAGCCTGCGAAGCATTTTCCGGTAGGGCCGCGGCTCTGGCCACAGCTCCCACGCCCGAAGAGCCAGGAGGGAAAGCCGTGCCTCGTTGGAAAGCTCTTTGGCAGCCGCTCGCGTGGCCCCACAGCCCGTGGGGCTGCGGGCTTTGCGGCGGCCGTCAGCCTCGGCGCCACCGGCGCCCACGTGGCGCCGCCGCGCCAGCCTGAGAAGTATTTTCCGGTAGGGTCGCGGCTCTGGCCACAGCTCCCACGCCCGAAGAGCCAGGAGGGAAAGCCGTGCCTCGTTGGAAAGCTCTTTGGCAGCCGCTCGCGTGGCCCCACAGACCATGGGGCTGCGGGCTTTGCGGCGGCCGTCAGCCTCGGCGACACCGGCGCCCACCTTGCTCTGCTGCGTCAGCCTGCGAAGCATTTTCAGGAAGGGCCACGGCTCTGGCCACAGCTCCCACACCCGAAGAGCCAGGAGGGAAAGCCGTGCCTCGTTGGAAAGCTCTTTGGCAGCCGCTCGCGTGGCCCCACAGCTCGTGGGGCTGCGGGCTTTGCGGCGGCCGTCAGCCTCGGCGCCACCGGCGTGCACCTGGCGCCGCCGCGCCAGTCTGCGAAGCATTTTCCGGTAGGGCCGCGGCTCTGGCCACAGCTCCCACGCCCGAAGAGCCAGGAGGGAAAGCCGTGCCTCGTTGGAAAGCTCTTTGGCAGCCGCTCGCGTGGCCCCACAGCCCGTGGGGCTGCGGGCTTTGCGGCGGCCGTCTGCCTCGGCGTCACCGGCACCCACCTGGCACCGCCGCGCCAGCCTGTGAAGCATTTTCCGGTAGGGCCGCGGCTCTGGCCACAGCTCCCACGCTCGAAGAGCCAGGAGGGAAAGCCGTGCCTCGTTGGAAAGCTCTTTGGCAGCCGCTCGCGTGGCCCCACAGACCATGGGGCTGCGGGCTTTGCGGCGGCCGTCAGCCTCGGCGCCACCGGCGCCCACCTGGCGCCGCCGCGCCAGCCTGCGAAGCATTTTCCGGTAGGTCCGCGGCTCTGGCCACAGCTCCCACGCCCGAAGAGCCAGGAGGGAAAGCCGTGCCTTGTTGGAAAGCTCTTTGGCAGCCGCTCGCGTGGCCCCACAGCCCGTGGGGCTGCGGGCTTTGCGGCGGCCGTCAGCCTCGGCGCCTCCTGCGCCCACCTGGCGCCGCCGCGCAGGCCTGCGAAGCATTTTCGGGTAGGGCCGCGGCTCTGGCCACAGCTCCCACGCCCGAAGAGCCAGGAGGGAAAGCCGTGCCTCGTTGGAAAGCTCTTTGGCAGCCGCTCGCGTGGCCCCACAGCCCGTGGGGCTGCGGGATTTGCGACTGCCGTCAGCCTCGGCGCCACCGGCGCACACGTGGCGCCGCCGCGCCAGCCTGCGAAGCATTTTCGGGTAGGGCCGCGGCTCTGGCCACAGCTCCCACGCCCGAAGAGCCAGGAGGGAAAGCCGTGCCTCGTTGGAAAGCTCTTTGGCAGCCGCTCGCGTGGCCCCACAGCCCGTGGGGCTGCGGGCTTTGTGGCGGCCGTCAGCCTCGGCGCCTCCTGCGCCCACCTGGCGCCGCCGCGCAGGCCTGCGAAGCATTTTCCGGTAGGGCCGCGGCTCTGGCCACAGCTTCCACGCCCGAAGAGCCAGGAGGGAAAGCCGTGCCTCGTTGGAAAGCTCTTTGGCAGCCGCTCCCGTGGCCCCACAGCCCGTGGGGCTGCGGGCTTTGCGGCGGCCGTCAGCCTCGGCGACACCGGCGCCCACGTGGCACCGCCGCGCCAGCCTGCGAAGCATTTTCCGGTAGGGCCGCGGCTCTGGCCACAGCTCCCACGCCCGAAGAGCCAGGAGGGAAAGACGTGCCTCGTTGGAAAGCTCTTTGGCAGCCGCTCGCGTGGCCCCACAGACCATGGGGCTGCGGGCTTCGCGGCGGCCGTCAGCCTCGGCGACACCGGCGCCCACCTTGCTCTGCTGCGTCAGCCTGCGAAGCATTTTCAGGAAGGGCCACGGCTCTGGCCACAGCTCCCACGCCCGAAGAGCCAGGAGGGAAAGCTGTGCCTCGTTGGAAAGCTCTTTGGCAGCCGCTCGCGTGGCCCCAAAGACCATGGGGCTGCGGGCTTTGCGGCGGCCGTCAGCCTCGGCGCCACCGGCGCCCACGTGGCGCCGCCGCGCCAGCCTGAGAAGTATTTTCCGGTAGGGCCGCGGCTCTGGCCACAGCTCCCACGCCCGAAGAGCCAGGAGGGAAAGACGTGCCTCGTTGGAAAGCTCTTTGGCAGCCGCTCGCGTGGCCCCACAGCCCGTGGGGCTGCGGGCTTTGCGGCGGCCGTCAGCCTCGGCGACACCGGCGCCCACCTTGCTCTGCTGCGTCAGCCTGCGAAGCATTTTCAGGAAGGGCCACGGCTCTGGCCACAGCTCCCACGCCCGAAGAGCCAGGAGGGAAAGCCGTGCCTCGTTGGAAAGCTCTTTGGCAGCCGCTCGCGTGGCCCCACAGCTCGTGGGGCTGCGGGCTTTGCGGCGGCCGTCAGCTTCGGCGACACCATCGCCCACGTGGCGCCGCCTTTCCAGCCTGCGAAGCATTTTCCAGTAGGGCCGCGGCTCTGGCCACAGATCCCACGCCGGAAGAGCCAGGAGGGAAAGCCGTGCCTCGTTGGAAAGCTCTTTGGCAGCCGCTCGCGTGGCCCCACAGCCTGTGGGGCTGCGGGCTTTGTGGCGGCCGTCAGCCTCGGCGACACCGGCGCCCACCTTGCTCTGCTGCGTCAGCCTACGAAGCATTTTCGGGAAGGGCCACGGCTCTGGCCACAGCTTCCACGCCCGAAGAGCCAGGAGGGAAAGCCGTGCCTCGTTGGAAAGCTCTTTGGCAGCCGCTCGCGTGGCCCCACAGCCCGTGGGGCTGCGGGCTTTGCGGCGGCCGTCAGCCTCGGCGACACCGGCGCCCACGTGGCACCGCCGCGCCAGCCTGCGAAGCATTTTCCGGTAGGGCCGCTACTCTGGCCACAGCTCCCACGCCCGAAGAGCCAGGAGGGAAAGCCGTGCCTCGTTGGAAAGCTCTTTGGCAGCCGCTCGCGTGGCCCCACAGACCATGGGGCTGCGGGCTTTGCGGCGGCCGTCAGCCTCGGCGACACCGGCGCCCACCTTGCTCTGCTGCGTCAGCCTGCGAAGCATTTTCAGGAAGGGCCACGGCTCTGGCCACAGCTCCCACACCCGAAGAGCCAGGAGGGAAAGCCGTGCCTCGTTGGAAAGCTCTTTGGCAGCCGCTCGCGTGGCCCCACAGCTCGTGGGGCTGCGGGCTTTGCGGCGGCCGTCAGCTTCGGCGACACCATCGCCCACGTGGCGCCGCCTTTCCAGCCTGCGAAGCATTTTCCGGTAGGGCCGCGGCTCTGGCCACAGCTCCCACGCCCGAAGAGCCAGGAGGGAAAGCCGTGCCTCGTTGGAAAGCACTTTGGCAGCCGCTCGCGTGGCCACACAGCCCGTGGGGCTGCGGGCTTTGCGGCGGCCGTCAGCTTCGGCAACACCGTCGCCCACGTGGCGCCGCCGCGCCAGCCTGCGAAGCATTTTCCGGTAGGGCCGCGGCTCTGGCCACAGCTCCCACGCCCGAAGAGCCAGGAGGGAAAGCCGTGCCTCGTTGGAAAGCTCTTTGGCAGCCGCTCGCGTGGCCCCAAAGACCATGGGGCTGCGGGCTTTGCGGCGGCCGTCAGCCTCGGCGCCACCGGCGCCCACGTGGCGCCGCCGCGCCAGCCTGAGAAGTATTTTCCGGTAGGGCCGCGGCTCTGGCCACAGCTCCCACGCCCGAAGAGCCAGGAGGGAAAGCCGTGCCTCGTTGGAAAGCTCTTTGGCAGCCGCTCGCGTGGCCCCACAGACCATGGGGCTGCGGGCTTTGCGGCGGCCGTCAGCCTCGGCGACACCGGCGCCCACCTTGCTCTGCTGCGTCAGCCTGCGAAGCATTTTCAGGAAGGGCCACGGCTCTGGCCACAGCTCCCACGCCCGAAGAGCCAGGAGGGAAAGCCGTGCCTCGTTGGAAAGCTCTTTGGCAGCCGCTCGCGTGGCCCCACAGCTCGTGGGGCTGCGGGCTTTGCGGCGGCCGTCAGCTTCGGCGACACCATCGCCCACGTGGCGCCGCCTTTCCAGCCTGCGAAGCATTTTCCAGTAGGGCCGCGGCTCTGGCCACAGATCCCACGCCGGAAGAGCCAGGAGGGAAAGCCGTGCCTCGTTGGAAAGCTCTTTGGCAGCCGCTCGCGTGGCCCCACAGCCTGTGGGGCTGCGGGCTTTGTGGCGGCCGTCAGCCTCGGCGACACCGGCGCCCACCTTGCTCTGCTGCGTCAGCCTACGAAGCATTTTCGGGAAGGGCCACGGCTCTGGCCACAGCTCCCACGCCCGACGACCAAGGAGGGAAAGCCGTGCCTCGTTGGAAAGCTCTTTGGCAGCCGCTCGCGTGGCCCCACAGCCCGTGGGGCTGCGGGCTTTGCGGCGGCCGTCTGCCTCGGCGTCACCGGCACCCACCTGGCACCGCCGCGCCAGCCTGCAAAGCGTTTTCCGGTAGGGCCGCGGCTCTGGCCACAGCTCCCACGCTCGAAGAGCCAGGAGGGAAAGCCGTGCCTCATTGGAAAGCTCTTTGGCAGCCGCTCGCGTGGCCCCACAGACCATGGGGCTGCGGGCTTTGCGGCGGCCGTCAGCCTCGGCGCCACCGGCGCCCACCTTGCTCTGCTGCGTCAGTCTGCGAAGCATTTTCAGGAAGGGCCATGGTTCTGGCCACAGCTCCCACGCCCAAAGAGCCAGGAGGGAAAGCCGTGCCTCGTTGGAAAGCTCTTTGGCAGCCGCTCGCGTGGCCCCACAGCCCGTGGGGCTGCGGGCTTTGCGGCGGCCGTAAGCCTCGGCGCCACCGGCGCCCACGTGGCGCCGCCGCGCCAGCCTGCGAAGCATTTTCCGGTAGGTCCGCGGCTCTGGCCACAGCTCCCACGCCCGAAGAGCCAGGAGGGAAAGCCGTGCCTCGTTGGAAAGCTCTTTGGCAGCCGCTCGCGTGGCCCCACAGCCCGTGGGGCTGCGGGCTTTGCGGCGGCCGTCAGCCTCGGCGCCTCCTGCGCCCACCTGGAGCCGCCGCGCAGGCCTGCGTAGCATTTTCCTGTAGGGCCGCGGCTCTGGCCACAGCTCCCACGCCCGAAGAGCCAGGAGGGAAAGTCGTGCCTCGTTGGAAAGCTCTTTGGCAGCCGCTCGCGTGGCCCCACAGCCCGGGGGGCTACGGGCTTTGCGGCGGCCGTCAGCCTCGGCGCCACCGGCACCCACCTGGCGCCGCCGCGCCAGCCTGCGAAGCATTTTCCGGTAGGGCCGCGGCTCTGGCCACAGCTCCCACGCCCGAAGAGCCAGGAGGGAAAGCCGTGCCTCGTTGGAAAGCTCTTTGGCAGCCGCTCGCGTGGCCACACAGCCCGTGGGGCTGCGGGCTTTGCGGCGGCCGTCAGCTTCGGCAACACCGTCGCCCACGTGGCGCCGCCGCGCCAGCCTGCGAAGCATTTTCCGGTAGGGCCGCGGCTCTGGCCACAGCTCCCACGCCCGAAGAGCCAGGAGGGAAAGCCGTGCCTCGTTGGAAAGCTCTTTGGCAGCCGCTCGCGTGGCCCCACAGCCCGTGGGGCTGCGGGCTTTGCGGCGGCCGTCAGCTTCGGCGACACCATCGCCCACGTGGCGCCGCCTTTCCAGCCTGCGAAGCATTTTCCGGTAGGGCCGCGGCTCTGGCCACAGCTCCCACGCCCGAAGAGCCAGGAGGGAAAGCCGTGCCTCGTTGGAAAGCACTTTGGCAGCCGCTCGCGTGGCCACACAGCCCGTGGGGCTGCGGGCTTTGCGGCGGCCGTCAGCTTCGGCAACACCGTCGCCCACGTGGCGCCGCCGCGCCAGCCTGCGAAGCATTTTCCGGTAGGGCCGCGGCTCTGGCCACAGCTCCCACGCCCGAAGAGCCAGGAGGGAAAGCCGTGCCTCGTTGGAAAGCTCTTTGGCAGCCGCTCGCGTGGCCCCAAAGACCATGGGGCTGCGGGCTTTGCGGCGGCCGTCAGCCTCGGCGCCACCGGCGCCCACCTTGCTCTGCTGCGTCAGCCTGCGAAGCATTTTCAGGAAGGGCCACGGCTCTGGCCACAGCTCCCACGCCCGAAGAGCCAGGAGGGAAAGCCGTGCCTCGTTGGAAAGCTCTTTGGCAGCCGCTCGCGTGGCCCCACAGCTCGTGGGGCTGCGGGCTTTGCGGCGGCCGTCAGCTTCGGCGACACCATCGCCCACGTGGCGCCGCCTTTCCAGCCTGCGAAGCATTTTCCAGTAGGGCCGCGGCTCTGGCCACAGATCCCACGCCGGAAGAGCCAGGAGGGAAAGCCGTGCCTCGTTGGAAAGCTCTTTGGCAGCCGCTCGCGTGGCCCCACAGCCTGTGGGGCTGCGGGCTTTGTGGCGGCCGTCAGCCTCGGCGACACCGGCGCCCACCTTGCTCTGCTGCGTCAGCCTACGAAGCATTTTCGGGAAGGGCCACGGCTCTGGCCACAGCTCCCACGCCCGACGACCAAGGAGGGAAAGCCGTGCCTCGTTGGAAAGCTCTTTGGCAGCCGCTCGCGTGGCCCCACAGCCCGTGGGGCTGCGGGCTTTGCGGCGGCCGTCTGCCTCGGCGTCACCGGCACCCACCTGGCACCGCCGCGCCAGCCTGCAAAGCATTTTCCGGTAGGGCCGCGGCTCTGGCCACAGCTCCCACGCTCGAAGAGCCAGGAGGGAAAGCCGTGCCTCATTGGAAAGCTCTTTGGCAGCCGCTCGCGTGGCCCCACAGACCATGGGGCTGCGGGCTTTGCGGCGGCCGTCAGCCTTGGCGCCACCGGCGCCCACCTTGCTCTGCTGCGTCAGTCTGCGAAGCATTTTCAGGAAGGGCCATGGTTCTGGCCACAGCTCCCACGCCCAAAGAGCCAGGAGGGAAAGCCGTGCCTCGTTGGAAAGCTCTTTGGCAGCCGCTCGCGTGGCCCCACAGCCCGTGGGGCTGCGGGCTTTGCGGCGGCCGTAAGCCTCGGCGCCACCGGCGCCCACGTGGCGCCGCCGCGCCAGCCTGCGAAGCATTTTCCGGTAGGTCCGCGGCTCTGGCCACAGCTCCCACGCCCGAAGAGCCAGGAGGGAAAGCCGTGCCTCGTTGGAAAGCTCTTTGGCAGCCGCTCGCGTGGCCCCACAGCCCGTGGGGCTGCGGGCTTTGCGGCGGCCGTCAGCCTCGGCGCCTCCTGCGCCCACCTGGAGCCGCCGCGCAGGCCTGCGTAGCATTTTCCTGTAGGGCCGCGGCTCTGGCCACAGCTCCCACGCCCGAAGAGCCAGGAGGGAAAGTCGTGCCTCGTTGGAAAGCTCTTTGGCAGCCGCTCGCGTGGCCCCACAGCCCGGGGGGCTACGGGCTTTGCGGCGGCCGTCAGCCTCGGCGCCACCGGCACCCACCTGGCGCCGCCGCGCCAGCCTGCGAAGCATTTTCCGGTAAGGCCGCGGCTCTGGCCACAGCTCCCACGCCCGAAGAGCCAGGAGGGAAAGCCGTGCCTCGTTGGAAAGCTCTTTGGCAGCCGCTCGCGTGGCCACACAGCCCGTGGGGCTGCGGGCTTTGCGGCGGCCGTCAGCTTCGGCAACACCGTCGCCCACGTGGCGCCGCCGCGCCAGCCTGCGAAGCATTTTCCGGTAGGGCCGCGGCTCTGGCCACAGCTCCCACGCCCGAAGAGCCAGGAGGGAAAGCCGTGCCTCGTTGGAAAGCTCTTTGGCAGCCGCTCGCGTGGCCCCACAGCCCGTGGGGCTGTGGGCTTTGCGGCGGCCGTCAGCCTCGGCGCCACCGGCACCCACGTGGCGCCGTCGTGCCAGCCTGCAAAGCATTTTCCTGTAGGGTCGCGGCTCTGGCCACAGCTCCCAAGCCCGAAGAGCCAGGAGGGAAAGCCGTGTCTCGTTGGAAAGCTCTTTGGCAGCCGCTCGCGTGGCCCCAGAGACCATGGGGCTGCGGGCTTTGCGGCAGCCGTCAGCCTCGGCGCCACCGGCGCCCACCTTCCTCCGCTGCGCCAGCCTGCGAAGCATTTTCCGGTAGGGCCGCGGCTCTGGCCACAGCTCCCACGCCCGAAGAGCCAGGAGGGAAAGCCGTGCCTCGTTGGAAAGCTCTTTGGCAGCCGCTCGCGTGGCCCCACAGTACGTGGGGCTGCGGGCTTTGCGGCGGCCGTCAGCCTCGGCGCCACCGGCGCACATGTGGCGCCGCCGCGCCAGCCTGCGAAGCATTTTCCGGTAGGGCCGCGGCTCTGGCCACAGCTCCCACGCCCGAAGAGCAAGGATTGAAAGCCGTGCCTCGTTGGAAAGCTCTTTGGCAGCCGCTCGCGTGGCCCCACAGTCCGTGGGGCTGCGGACTTTGCGGCGGCCGTCAGCCTCGGCGACACCAGCGCCCACGTGGCACCGCCGCCCCAGCCTGCGAAGCATTTTCCGGTAGGGCCGCGGCTCTGGCGTCAGCTCCCACACCCGAAGAGCAAGGATTGAAAGCCGTGCCTCGTTGGAAAGCTCTTTGGCAGCCGCTCGCGTGGCCCCACAGCCCGTGGGGCTGCGGGCTTTGTGGCGGCCGTCAGCCTCGGCGACACCGGCGCCCACCTTGCTCTGCTGCGTCAGCCTGCGAAGCATTTTCGGGAAGGGCCATGGCTATGGCCACAGCTCCCACGCCCAAAGAGCCAGGAGGGAAAGCCGTGCCTCGTTGGAAAGCTCTTTGGCAGCCGCTCGCGTGTCCCCACAGCCCGTGGGGCTGCGGGCTTTGCGGCGGCCTTCAGCCTCGGCGCCACCGGCGCCCACCTGGCGCCGCCGCGCCAGCCTGCGAAGCATTTTCCGGTAGGTCCGCGGCTCTGGCGACAGCTCCCACGCCCGAAGAGCCAGGAGGGAAAGCCGTGCCTTGTTGGAAAGCTCTTTGGCAGCCGCTCGCGTGGCCCCACAGCCCGTGGGGCTGCGGGCTTTGCGGCGGCCATCAGCCTCGGCGCCTCCTGCGCCCACCTGGCGCCGCCGCGCAGGCCTGCGAAGCATTTTCCGGTAGGTCTGCGGCTCTGGCCACAGCTCCCACGCCCGAAGAGCCAGGAGGGAAAGCCGTGCCTCGTTGGAAAGCTCTTTGGCAGCCGCTCGCGTGGCCCCACAGCCCGTGGGGCTGCGGGCTTTGCGGCGGCCGTCAGCCTCGGCGCCACCGGCGCCCACCTGGCACCGCCGCGCCAGCGTGCGAAGTATTTTCGGGTAGGGCCGCGGCTCTGGCCACAGCTCCCACGCCCGAAGAGCCAGGAGGGAAAGCCGTGCCTCGTTGGAAAGCTCTTTGGCAGCCGCTCGCGTGGCTCCACAGCCCGTGGGGCTGCGGGCTTTGCGGCGGCCTTCAGCTTCGGAGACACCGGACCCCACGTGGCGCCGCCGCGCCAGCCTGCGCAGCATTTTCCGGTAGGGCTGCGGCTCTGGCCACAGCTCCCACGCCCGAAGAGCCAGGAGGGAAAGCCGTGCCTCGTTGGAAAGCTCTTTGGCAGCCGCTCGCGTGGCCCCACAGCCCGTGGGGCTGCGGGCTTTGCGGCGGCCGTCAGCCTCGGCGACACCGGCGCCCACGTGGCACCGCCGCGCCAGCCTGCGAAGCATTTTCTGGTAGGGCCGCGGCTCTGGCCACAGCTCCCACGCCCGAAGAGCCAGGAGGGAAAGCCGTGCCTCGTTGGAAAGCTCTTTGGCAGCCGCTCGCGTGGCCCCACAGACCATGGGGCTGCGGGCTTTGCGGCAGCCGTCAGCCTCGGCGCCACCGGCGCCCACCTGGCACCGCCGCGCCAGCCTGCGAAGCATTTTCCGGTAGGGCCGCGGCTCTGGCCACAGCTCCCACGCCCGAAGAGCCAGGAGGGAAAGCCGTGCCTCGTTGGAAAGCTCTTTGGCAGCCGCTCGCGTGGCCCCACAGCCCGTGGGGCTGCGGGCTTTGCGGCGGCCGTCAGCCTCGGCGCCACCGGCGCCCACCTGGCGCCGCCGCGCCAGCCTGCGAAGCATTTTCCGGTAGGGCCGCGGCTCTGGCGACAGCTCCCACGCCCGAAGAGCCAGGAGGGAAAGCCGTGCCTCGTTGGAAAGCTCTTTGGCAGCCGCTCGCGTGGCCCCACAGCCCGTGGGGCTGCGGGATTTGCGACTGCCGTCAGCCTCAGCGCCACCGGCGCCCACGTGGCGCCGCCGCGCCAGCCTGCGAAGTATTTTCGGGTTGGGCCGCGGCTCTGGCCACAGCTCCCACGCCCGAAGAGCCAGGAGGGAAAGCCGTGCCTCGTTGGAAAGCTCTTTGGCAGCCGCTCGCGTGGCCTCACAGCCCGTGGGGCTGCGGGTTTTGCGGCGGCCATCAGCCTCGGCGCCACCGGCGCCCATGTGGCGCCGCCGCGCCAGCCTGTGAAGCATTTTCCGGTAGGGCCGCGGCTCTGGCCACAGCTCCCACGCCGGAAGAGCCAGGAGGGAAAGCCGTGCCTCGTTGGAAAGCTCTTTGGCAGCCGCTCGCGTGGCCCCACAGCCCGTGGGGTTGCGGGCTTTGCGGCGGCCGTCAGCCTCGGCGCCACCGGCGCCCACCTGGCGCCGCCGCGCCAGCCTGCGAAGCATTTTCCGGTAGGGCCGCGGCTCTGGCCACAGCTCCCACGCCCGAAGAGCCAGGAGGGAAAGCCGTGCCTCGTTGGAAAGCTCTTTGGCAGCCGCTCGCGTGGCCCCACAGACCATGGGGCTGCGGGCTTTGCGCCGGACATCAGCCTAGGCGCCACCGGCGCACACGTGGCGCTGCCGCGCCAGCCTGCGAAGCATTTTCCGGTAGGGCCGCGGCTCTGGCGACAGCTCCCACGCCCGAAGAGCCAGGAGGGAAAGCCGTGCCTCTTTGGAAAGCTCTTTGGCAGCCGCTCGCGTGGCCCCACAGCCCGTGGGGCTGCGGGCTTTGCGGCGGCCGTCAGCCTCGGCGCCACCGGCTCCCACCTGGCGCCGCCGCGACAGCCTGCGAAGCATTTTCCGGTAGGGCCGCGGCTCTGGCCACAGCTCCCACGCCCGAAGAGCCAGGAGGGAAAGTCGTGCCTCGTTGGAAAGCTCTTTGGCAGCCGCTCGCGTGGCCCCACAGCCCGTGGGGCTGCGGGTTTTGCGGCGGCCATCAGCCTCGGCGCCACCGGCGCCCATGTGGCGCCGCCGCGCCAGCCTGTGAAGCATTTACTGGTAGGGCCGCGGCTCTGGCCACAGCTCCCACGCCGGAAGAGCCAGGAGGGAAAGCCGTGCCTCGTTGGAAAGCTCTTTGGCAGCCGCTCGCGTGGCCCCACAGCCCGTGGGGCTGCGGGCTTTGCGGCGGCCGTCAGCCTCGGCGCCACAGGCGCCCACCTGGCGCCGCCGCGACAGCCTGCGAAGCATTTTCCGGTAGGGCCGCGGCTCTGGCCACAGCTCCCACGCTCGAAGAGCCAGGAGGGAAAGACGTGCCTCGTTGGAAAGCTCTTTGGCAGCCGCTCGCGTGGCCCCACAGACCATGGGGCTGCGGGCTTTGCGGCGGCCGTCAGCCTCGGCGCCACCGGCGCCCACCTTGCTCTGCTGCGTCAGCCTGCGAAGCATTTTCAGGAAGGGCCACGGTTCTGGCCACAGCTCCCACACACGAAGACCAAGGAGGGAAAGCCGTGCCTCGTTGGAAAGCTCTTTGGCAGCCGCTCGCGTGGCCCCACAGCCCGTGGGGCTGCGGGCTTTGTGGCGGCCGTCAGCCTCGGCGACACCGGCGCCCACCTTGCTCTGCTGCGTCAGCCTGCGAAGCATTTTCGGGAAGGGCCATGGCTCTGGCCACAGCTCCCACGCCCAAAGAGCCAGGAGGGAAAGCCGTGCCTCGTTGGAAAGCTCTTTGGCAGCCGCTCGCGTGGCCCCACAGCCCGTGGGGCTGCGGGCTTTGTGGCGGCCGTCAGCCTCGGCGACACCGGCGCCCACCTTGCTCTGCTGCGTCAGCCTGCGAAGCATTTTCCGGTAGGGCCACGGCTCTGGCCACAGCTCCCACGCCCGAAGACCAAGGAGGGAAAGCCGTGCCTCGTTGGAAAGCTCTTTGGCAGCCGCTCGCGTGGCCCCACAGCCCGTGGGGCTGCGGGCTTTGTGGCGGCCGTCAGCCTCGGCGACACCGGCGCCCACCTTGCTCTGCTGCGTCAGCCTACGAAGCATTTTCGGGAAGGGCCACGTCTCTGGCCACAGCTCCCACGCCCGAAGAGCCAGGAGGGAAAGCCGTGCCTCTTTGGAAAGCTCTTTGGCAGCCGCTCGCGTGGCCCCACAGCCCGTGGGGCTGCGGGCTTTGCGGCGGCCGTCAGCCTCGGCGCCTCCTGCGCCCACCTGGCGCCGCCGCGCAGGCCTGCGAAGCATTTTCCGGTAGGGCCGCGGCTCTGGCCACAGCTCCCACGCCCGAAGAGCCAGGAGGGAAAGCAGTGCCTCGTTGGAAAGCTCTTTGGCAGCCGCTCGCGTGGCCCCACAGCCCGTGGGGCTGCGGGCTTTGCGGCGGCCGTCAGCTTCGGCAACACCGTCGCCCACGTGGCGCCGCCACGCCAGCCTGCGAAGCATTTTTCGATAGTGCTGCGTTTCTGGCCACAGCTCCCACGCCCGAAGAGCCAGGAGGGAAAGCCGTGCCTCGTTGGAAAGCTCTTTGGCAGCCGCTCGCGTGGCCCCACAGCCCGTGGGGCTGCGGGCTTTGCGGCGGCCGTCAGCCTCGGCGACAACGGCGCCCACGTGGCGCCGCCACTCCAGCCTGCGAAGCATTTTCCGGTAGTGCTGCGTTTCTGGCCACAGCTCCCACGCCCGAAGAGCCAGGAGGGAAAGCCGTGCCTCGTTGGAAAGCTCTTTGGCAGCCGCTCGCGTGGCCCCAAAGACCATGGGGCTGTGGGCTTTGCGGCAGCCGTCAGCCTCGGCGCCACCGGCGCCCACCTGGCGCCGCTGCGCCAGCCTGCGAAGCATTTTCCGGTAGGGCCGCGGCTCTGGCCACAGCTCCCACGCCTGAAGAGCCAGGAGGGAAAGCCGTGCCTCGTTGGAAAGCTCTTTGGCAGCCGCTCGCGTGGCCCCACAGTCCGTGGGGCTGCGGGCTTTGCGGCGGCCGTCAGCCTCGGCGACACCGGCGCCCACGTGGCGCCGCCGCGCCAGCCTCCGAAGCATTTTCCGGTAGGGCCGCGGCTCTGGCGTCAGCTCCCACGCCCGAAGAGCCAGGAGGGAAAGCCGTGCCTCGTTGGAAAGCTCTTTGGCAGCCGCTCGCGTGGCCCCACAGCCCGTGGGGCTGTGGGCTTTGCGGCGGCCGTCAGCCTCGGCGACACCGGCGCCCACGTGGCGCCGCCGCGCCAGCCTGCGAAGCATTTTCCGGTAGGGCCGCGGCTCTGGCCACAGCTCCCACACCCGAAGAGCCAGGAGGGAAAGCCGTGCCTCGTTGGAAAGCTCTTTGGCAGACGCTCGCGTGGCCCCACAGCCCGTGGGGCTGCGGGCTTTGTGGCGGCCGTCAGCCTCGGCGCCACCGGCACCTAGTGGCGCCGCTGTGCCAGCCTTCAAAGCATTTTCCGGTAGGGCCGCGGCTCTGGCCACAGCTCCCACGCCCGAAGAGCCAGGAGGGAAAGCCGTGCCTCGTTGGAAAGCTCTTTGGCAGCCGCTCGCGTGGCCCCACAGCCCGTGGGGCTGCGGGCTTTGCGGCGGCCTTCAGCCTCGGCGACACTGGCGCCCAGGTGGCACCGCCGCGCCAGCCTGCGAAGCATTTTCCGGTAGGGCCGCGGCTCTGGCCACAGCTCCCATGCCCGAAGAGCCAGGAGGGAAAGCCGTGCCTCTTTGGAAAGCTCTTTGGCAGCCGCTCGCGTGGCCCCACAGCCCGTGGGGCTGCGGGCTTTGCGGCGGCTGTCAGCCTCGGCGCCTCCTGCGCCCACCTGGCGCCGCCGCGCAGGCCTGCGAAGCATTTTCCGGTAGTGCTGCGTTTCTGGCCACAGCTCCCACGCCCGAAGAGCCAGGAGGGAAAGCAGTGCCTCGTTGGAAAGCTCTTTGGCAGCCGCTCGCGTGGCCCCACAGCCCGTGGGGCTGCGGGCTTTGCGGCGGCCGTCAGCTTCGGCAACACCGTCGCCCACGTGGCGCCGCCACGCCAGCCTGCGAAGCATTTTCCGATAGTGCTGCGTTTCTGGCCACAGCTCCCACGCCCGAAGAGCCAGGAGGGAAAGCCGTGCCTCGTTGGAAAGCTCTTTGGCAGCCGCTCGCGTGGCCCCACAGCCCGTGGGGCTGCGGGCTTTGCGGCGGCCATCAGCCTCGGCGACAACGGCGCCCACGTGGCGCCGCCACTCCAGCCTGCGAAGCATTTTCCGGTAGTGCTGCGTTTCTGGCCACAGCTCCCACGCCCGAAGAGCCAGGAGGGAAAGCCGTGCCTCGTTGGAAAGCTCTTTGGCAGCCGCTCGCGTGGCCCCACAGTCCGTGGGGCTGCGGGCTTTGCGGCGGCCGTCAGCCTCGGCGACACCGGCGCCCACGTGGCGCCGCCGCGCCAGCCTCCGAAGCATTTTCCGGTAGGGCCGCGGCTCTGGCGTCAGCTCCCACGCCCGAAGAGCAAGGATTGAAAGCCGTGCCTCGTTGGAAAGCTCTTTGGCAGCCGCTCGCATGGCCCCACAGCCCGTGGGGCTGCGGGCTTTGCGGCGGCCGTCAGCCTCGGCGACACCGGCGCCCACCTGGCGCAGCCGCGCCAGCCTGCGAAGCATTTTCCGGTAGTGCTGCGTTTCTGGCCACAGCTCCCACGCCCGAAGAGCCAGGAGGGAAAGCCGTGCCTCGTTGCAAAGCTCTTTGGCAGCCGCTCGCGTGGCCCCACAGCCCGTGGGGCTGCGGGCTTTGCGGCGGCCGTCAGCCTCGGCGACACCGGCGCCCACGTGTCGCCGCCGCGCCAGCCTGCGAAGCATTTTCCGGTAGGGCCGCGGCTCTGGCCACAGCTCCCACGCCCGAAGAGCCAGGAGGGAAAGCCGTGCCTCGTTGGAAAGCTCTTTGGCAGCCGCTCGCGTGGCCCCACAGCCCGTGGGGCTGCGGGCTTTGTGGCGGCCGTCAGCCTCGGCGCCACCGGCACCTAGTGGCGCCGCTGTGCCAGCCTTCAAAGCATTTTCCGGTAGGGCCGCGGCTCTGGCCACAGCTCCCACGCCCGAAGAGCCAGGAGGGAAAGCCGTGCCTCGTTGGAAAGCTCTTTGGCAGCCGCTCGCGTGGCCCCACAGCCCGTGGGGCTGCGGGCTTTGCGGCGGCCTTCAGCCTCGGCGACACCGGCGCCCAGGTGGCACCGCCGCGCCAGCCTGCGAAGCATTTTCGGGTAGGGCCGCGGCTCTGGCCACAGCTCCCACGCCCGAAGAGCCAGGAGGGAAAGCCGTGCCTCGTTGGAAAGCTCTTTGGCAGCATCTCGCGTGGCCCCACAGACCATGGGGCTGCGGGCTTTGCGGCAGCCGTCAGCCTCGGCGCCACCGGCGCCCACCTTGCTCTGCTGCGCCAGCCTGCGAAGCATTTTCCGGTAGGGCCGCGGCTCTGGCCACAGCTCCCACGCCCGAAGAGCCAGGAGGGAAAGCCGTGCCTCGTTGGAAAGCTCTTTGGCAGCCGCTCGCGTGGCCCCACAGCCCGTGGGCCTGCGGGCTTTGCGGCGGCCGTCAGCCTCGGCGACACCGGCGCCCACCTTGCTCTGCTGCGTGAGCCTGCGAAGCATTTTCCGGTAGGGCCGCGGCTCTGGCCACAGCTCCCACGCCCGAAGACCAAGGAGGGAAAGCCGTGCCTCGTTGGAAAGCTCTTTGGCAGCCGATCGCGTGGCCCCACAGACCATGGGGCTGCGGGCTTTGCGGCGGCCGTCAGCCTCGGCGACACCGGCGCCCACCTGGCGCTGCCGCGCCAGCCTGTGAAGCATTTTCCGGTAGAGCCGCGGCTCTGACCACATCTCCCACGCCCGAAGATCCAGGAGGGAAAGCCGTGCCTCGTTGGAAAGCTCTTTGGCAGCCGCTCGCGTGGCCCCACAGCCCGTGGGGCTGCGGGCTTTGCGGCGGCCGTCAGCCTCGGCGCCACCGGCGCTCACGTGGCGCCGCCGCGCCAGCCTGCGAAGCATTTTCCGGTAGGGCCGCGGCTCTGGCCACAGCTCCCACGCCCGAAGAGCCAGGAGGGAAAGCCGTGCCTCGTTGGAAAGCTCTTTGGCAGCCGCTCGCGTGGCCCCACAGCCCGTAAGGCTGCGGGCTTTGCCGCGGCCGTCAGCCTCGGCACCACCGGCGCCCACCTTGCTCTCCTGCGTTAGCCTGCGAAGCATTTTCCGGTAGGGCCACGTCTCTGGCGACAGCTCCCACGCCCGAAGAGCCAGGAGGGAAAGCCGTGCCTCGTTGGAAAGCTCTTTGGCAGCCGCTCGCGTGGCCCCACAGCCCGTGGGGCTGCGGGCTTTGCTGCGGCCGTCAGCCTCGGAGACACCGGCACCTAGTGGCGCCGCTGTGCCAGCCTTCAAAGCATTTTCCAGTAGGGCCGCAGCTCTGGCCACAGCTCCCACGCCCGAAGAGCCAGGAGGGAAAGCCGTGCCTCGTTGGAAAGCTCTTTGGCAGCCGCTCGCGTGGCCCCACAGCCCGTGGGGCTGCGGGCTTTGCGGCGGCCGTCAGCCTCGGCGACACCGGCGCCCACCTTGCTCTGCTGCGTGAGCCTGCGAAGCATTTTCCGGTAGGGCCACGGCTCTGGCGACAGCTCCCACGCCCGAAGAGCCAGGAGGGAAAGCCGTGCCTCGTTGGAAAGCTCTTTGGCAGCCGATCGCGTGGCCCCACAGCCCGTGGGGCTGCGGGCTTTGCGGCGGCCGTCAGCCTCGGCGCCTCCTGCGCCCACCTGGCGCCGCCGCGCAGGCCTGCGAAGCATTTTCCGGTAGGGCCGCGGCTCTGGCCACAGCTCCCACGCCCGAAGAGCCAGGAGGGAAAGCAGTGCCTCGTTGGAAAGCTCTTTGGCAGCCGCTAGCGTGGCCCCACAGCCCGTGGGGCTGCGGGCTTTGCGGCGGCCGTCAGCTTCGGCAACACCGTCGCCCACGTGGCGCCGCCACGCCAGCCTGCGAAGCATTTTCCGATAGTGCTGCGTTTCTGGCCACAGCTCCCACGCTCGAAGAGCCAGGAGGGAAAGCCGTGCCTCGTTGGAAAGCTCTTTGGCAGCCGCTCGCGTGGCCCCACAGCCCGTGGGGCTGCGGGCTTTGCGGCGGCCGTCAGCCTCGGCGACAACGGCGCCCACGTGGCGCCGCCACTCCAGCCTGCGAAGCATTTTCCGGTAGTGCTGCGTTTCTGGCCACAGCTCCCACGCCCGAAGAGCCAGGAGGGAAAGCCGTGCCTCGTTGGAAAGCTCTTTGGCAGCCGCTTGCGTGGCCCCAAAGACCATGGGGCTGCGGGCTTTGCGGCAGCCGTCAGCCTCGGCGCCACCGGCGCCCACCTGGCGCCGCTGCGCCAGCCTGCGAAGCATTTTCCAGTAGGGCCGCGGCTCTGGCCACAGCTCCCACGCCTGAAGAGCCAGGAGGGAAAGCCGTGCCTCGTTGGAAAGTTCTTTGGCAGCCGCTCGCGTGGCCCCACAGTCCGTGGGGCTGCGGGCTTTGCGGCGGCCGTCAGCCTCGGCGACACCGGCGCCCACGTGGCGCCGCCGCGCCAGCCTCCGAAGCATTTTCCGGTAGGGCCGCGGCTCTGGCCACAGCTCCCACGCCCGAAGACCAAGGAGGGAAAGCCGTGCCTCGTTGGAAATCTCTTTGGCAGCCGCTCGCGTGGCCCCACAGCCCGTGGGGCTGCGGGCTTTGCGGCGGCCGTCAGCCTCAGCGCCACCGGCGCCCACGTAGGGCCGCCGCGCCAGCCTGTGAAGCATTTTCTGGTAGTGCCGCGGCTCTGGCGACAGCTCCCACGCCCGAAGAGCCAGGAGGGAAAGCCGTGCCTCGTTGGAAAGCTCTTTGGCAGCCACTCGCGTGGCCCCACAGACCATGGGGCTGCGGGCTTTGCGGCGGCCGTCAGCCTCGGCGACACCGGCGCCCACCTGGCGCTGCCGCGCCAGCCTGTGAAGCATTTTCCGGTAGAGCCGCGGCTCTGACCACAGCTCCCACGCCCGAAGATCCAGGAGGGAAAGCCGTGCCTCGTTGGAAAGCTCTTTGGCAGCCGCTCGCGTGGCCCCACAGCCCGTGGGGCTGCGGGCTTTGCGGCGGCCGTCAGCCTCGGCGCCACCGGCGCTCACGTGGCGCCGCCGCGCCAGCCTGTGAAGCATTTTCCGGTAGGGCTGCGTCTCTGGCAACAGCTCCCACGCCCGAAGAGCCAGGAGGGAAAGCCGTGCCTCGTTGGAAAGCTCTTTGGCAGCCGCTCGCGTGGCCCCACAGCCCGTGGGGCTGCGGGCTTTGCGGCGGCCGTCAGCCTCGGCGCCACCGGCGCCCACCTGGCGCCGCCGCGCCAGCCTGCGAAGCATTTTCCGGTAGGGCCGCGGCTCTGGCCACAGCTCCCACGCCCGAAGAGCCAGGAGGGAAAGCCGTGCCTCGTTGGAAAGCTCTTTGGCAGCCGCTCGCGTGGCCCCACAGCCCGTAAGGCTGCGGGCTTTGCCGCGGCCGTCAGCCTCGGCACCACCGGCGCCCACCTTGCTCTCCTGCGTTAGCCTGCGAAGCATTTTCCGGTAGGGCCACGTCTCTGGCGACAGCTCCCACGCCCGAAGAGCCAGGAGGGAAAGCCGTGCCTCGTTGGAAAGCTCTTTGGCAGCCGCTCGCGTGGCCCCACAGCCCGTGGGGCTGCGGGCTTTGCGGCGGCCGTCAGCCTCGGAGACACCGGCACCTAGTGGCGCCGCTGTGCCAGCCTTCAAAGCATTTTCCAGTAGGGCCGCAGCTCTGGCCACAGCTCCCACGCCCGAAGAGCCAGGAGGGAAAGCCGTGCCTCGTTGGAAAGCTCTTTGGCAGCCGCTCGCGTGGCCCCACAGCCCGTGGGGCTGCGGGCTTTGCGGCGGCCGTCAGCCTCGGCGACACCGGCGCCCACCTTGCTCTGCTGCGTGAGCCTGCGAAGCATTTTCCGGTAGGGCCACGGCTCTGGCGACAGCTCCCACGCCCGAAGAGCCAGGAGGGAAAGCCGTGCCTCGTTGGAAAGCTCTTTGGCAGCCGATCGCGTGGCCCCACAGCCCGTGGGGCTGCGGGCTTTGCGGCGGCCGTCAGCCTCGGCGCCTCCTGCGCCCACCTGGCGCCGCCGCGCAGGCCTGCGAAGCATTTTCCGGTAGGGCCGCGGCTCTGGCCACAGCTCCCACGCCCGAAGAGCCAGGAGGGAAAGCAGTGCCTCGTTGGAAAGCTCTTTGGCAGCCGCTAGCGTGGCCCCACAGCCCGTGGGGCTGCGGGCTTTGCGGCGGCCGTCAGCTTCGGCAACACCGTCGCCCACGTGGCGCCGCCACGCCAGCCTGCGAAGCATTTTCCGATAGTGCTGCGTTTCTGGCCACAGCTCCCACGCCCGAAGAGCCAGGAGGGAAAGCCGTGCCTCGTTGGAAAGCTCTTTGGCAGCCGCTCGCGTGGCCCCACAGCCCGTGGGGCTGCGGGCTTTGCGGCGGCCGTCAGCCTCGGCGACAACGGCGCCCACGTGGCGCCGCCACTCCAGCCTGCGAAGCATTTTCCGGTACTGCTGCGTTTCTGGCCACAGCTCCCACGCCCGAAGAGCCAGGAGGGAAAGCCGTGCCTTGTTGGAAAGCTCTTTGGCAGCCGCTCGCGTGGCCCCAAAGACCATGGGGCTGTGGGCTTTGCGGCAGCCGTCAGCCTCGGCGCCACCGGCGCCCACCTGGCGCCGCTGCGCCAGCCTGCGAAGCATTTTCCGGTAGGGCCGCGGCTCTGGCCACAGCTCCCACGCCTGAAGAGCCAGGAGGGAAAGCCGTGCCTCGTTGGAAAGCTCTTTGGCAGCCGCTCGCGTGGCCCCACAGCCCGTGGGGCTGCGGGCTTTGCGGCGGCCTTCAGCCTCGGCGACACCGGCGCCCAGGTGGCACCGCCGCGCCAGCCTGCGAAGCATTTTCCGGTAGGGCCGCGGCTCTGGCCACAGCTCCCACGCCCGAAGAGCCAGGAGGGAAAGCCGTGCCACGTTGGAAAGCTCTTTGGCAGCCGCTCGCGTGGCCCCACAGACCATGGGGCTGCGGGCTTTGCGGCAGCCGTCAGCCTCGGCGCCACCGGCGCCCACCTTGCTCTGCTGCGCCAGCCTGCGAAGCATTTTCCGGTAGGGCCACGTCTCTGGCGACAGCTCCCACGCCCGAAGAGCCAGGAGGGAAAGCCGTGCCTCGTTGGAAAGCTCTTTGGCAGCCGCTCGCGTGGCCCCACAGCCCGTGGGGCTGCGGGCTTTGCGGCGGCCGTCAGCCTCGGCGACACCGGCACCTAGTGGCGCCGCTGTGCCAGCCTTCAAAGCATTTTCCAGTAGGGCCGCAGCTCTGGCCACAGCTCCCACGCCCGAAGAGCCAGGAGGGAAAGCCGTGCCTCGTTGGAAAGCTCTTTGGCAGCCGCTCGCGTGGCCCCACAGCCCGTGGGGCTGCGGGCTTTGCGGCGGCCGTCAGCCTCGGCGCCACCGGCGCCCACCTTGCTCTGCTGCGTGAGCCTGCGAAGCATTTTCCGGTAGGGCCACGGCTCTGGCGACAGCTCCCACGCCCGAAGACCAAGGAGGGAAAGCCGTGCCTCGTTGGAAAGCTCTTTGGCAGCCGATCGCGTGGCCCCACAGCCCGTGGGGCTGCGGGCTTTGCGGCGGCCGTCAGCCTCGTCGCCACCGGCACCTAGTGGCGCCGCTGTGCCAGCCTTCAAAGCATTTTCGGGTAGGGCCGCAGCTCTGGCCACAGCTCCCACGCCCGAAGAGCCAGGAGGGAAAGCCGTGCCTCGTTGGAAAGCTCTTTGGCAGCCGCTCGCGTGGCCCCACAGCCCGTGGGGCTGCGGGCTTTGCGGCGGCCGTCAGCCTCGGCGCCACCGGCGCCCACCTTCCTCCGCTGCGCCAGCCTGCGAATCATTTTCCGGTAGGGCCGCGGCTCTGGCCACAGCTCCCACGCCCGAAGACCAAGGAGGGAAAGCCGTGCCTCGTTGGAAAGCTCTTTGGCAGCCGCTCGCGTGGCCCCACAGCCCGTGGGGCTGCGGGCTTTGCGGCGGCCGTCAGCCTCAGCGCCACCGGCGCCCACGTAGGGCCGCCGCGCCAGCCTGTGAAGCATTTTCTGGTAGTGCCGCGGCTCTGGCGACAGCTCCCACGCCCGAAGAGCCAGGAGGGAAAGCCGTGCCTCGTTGGAAAGCTCTTTGGCAGCCGCTCGCGTGGCCCCACAGACCATGGGGCTGCGGGCTTTGCGGCGGCCGTCAGCCTCGGCGCCACTGACGCCCACCTTGCTCTGCTGCGTGAGCCTGTGAAGCATTTTCCGGTAGAGCCGCGGCTCTGACCACATCTCCCACCCCCGAAGATCCAGGAGGGAAAGCCGTGCCTCGTTGGAAAGCTCTTTGGCAGCCGCTCGCGTGGCCCCACAGCCCGTGGGGCTGCGGGCTTTGCGGCGGCCGTCAGCCTCGGCGCCACCGGCGCTCACGTGGCGCCGCCGCGCCAGCCTGTGAAGCATTTTCCGGTAGGGCCGCGGCTCTGGCCACAGCTCCCACGCCCGAAGAGCCAGGAGGGAAAGCCGTGCCTCGTTGGAAAGCTCTTTGGCAGCCGCTCGCGTGGCCCCACAGCCCGTAAGGCTGCGGGCTTTGCCGCGGCCGTCAGCCTCGGCGCTACCGGCGCCCACCTTGCTCTCCTGCGTTAGCCTGCGAAGCATTTTCCGGTAGGGCCACGTCTCTGGCGACAGCTCCCACGCCCGAAGAGCCAGGAGGGAAAGCCGTGCCTCGTTGGAAAGCTCTTTGGCAGCCGCTCGCGTGGCCCCACAGCCCGTGGGGCTGCGGGCTTTGCGGCGGCCGTCAGCCTCGGCGACACCGGCACCTAGTGGCGCCGCTGTGCCAGCCTTCAAAGCATTTTCCAGTAGGGCCGCAGCTCTGGCCACAGCTCCCACGCCCGAAGAGCCAGGAGGGAAAGCCGTGCCTCGTTGGAAAGCTCTTTGGCAGCCGCTCGCGTGGCCCCACAGCCCGTGGGGCTGCGGGCTTTGCGGCGGCCGTCAGCCTCGGCGACACCGGCGCCCACCTTGCTCTGCTGCGTGAGCCTGCGAAGCATTTTCCGGTAGGGCCACGGCTCTGGCGACAGCTCCCACGCCCGAAGACCAAGGAGGGAAAGCCGTGCCTCGTTGGAAAGCTCTTTGGCAGCCGCTCGCGTGGCCCCACAGCCCGTGGGGCTGCGGGCTTTGCGGCGGCCGTCAGCTTCGGCAACACCGTCGCCCACGTGGCGCCGCCACGCCAGCCTGCGAAGCATTTTTCGATAGTGCTGCGTTTCTGGCCACAGCTCCCACGCCCGAAGAGCCAGGAGGGAAAGCCGTGCCTCGTTGGAAAGCTCTTTGGCAGCCGCTCGCGTGGCCCCACAGCCCGTGGGGCTGCGGGCTTTGCGGCGGCCGTCAGCCTCGGCGACAACGGCGCCCACGTGGCGCCGCCACTCCAGCCTGCGAAGCATTTTCCGGTAGTGCTGCGTTTCTGGCCACAGCTCCCACGCCCGAAGAGCCAGGAGGGAAAGCCGTGCCTCGTTGGAAAGCTCTTTGGCAGCCGCTCGCGTGGCCCCAAAGACCATGGGGCTGTGGGCTTTGCGGCAGCCGTCAGCCTCGGCGCCACCGGCGCCCACCTGGCGCCGCTGCGCCAGCCTGCGAAGCATTTTCCGGTAGGGCCGCGGCTCTGGCCACAGCTCCCACGCCTGAAGAGCCAGGAGGGAAAGCCGTGCCTCGTTGGAAAGCTCTTTGGCAGCCGCTCGCGTGGCCCCACAGTCCGTGGGGCTGCGGGCTTTGCGGCGGCCGTCAGCCTCGGCGACACCGGCGCCCACGTGGCGCCGCCGCGCCAGCCTCCGAAGCATTTTCCGGTAGGGCCGCGGCTCTGGCGTCAGCTCCCACGCCCGAAGAGCCAGGAGGGAAAGCCGTGCCTCGTTGGAAAGCTCTTTGGCAGCCGCTCGCGTGGCCCCACAGCCCGTGGGGCTGCGGGCTTTGCGGCGGCCGTCAGCCTCGGCGACACCGGCGCCCACGTGGCGCCGCCGCGCCAGCCTGCGAAGCATTTTCCGGTAGGGCCGCGGCTCTGGCCACAGCTCCCACGCCCGAAGAGCCAGGAGGGAAAGCCGTGCCTCGTTGGAAAGCTCTTTGGCAGCCGCTCGCGTGGCCCCACAGCCCGTGGGGCTGCGGGCTTTGTGGCGGCCGTCAGCCTCGGCGCCACCGGCACCTAGTGGCGCCGCTGTGCCAGCCTTCAAAGCATTTTCCGGTAGGGCCGCGGCTCTGGCCACAGCTCCCACGCCCGAAGAGCCAGGAGGGAAAGCCGTGCCTCGTTGGAAAGCTCTTTGGCAGCCGATCGCGTGGCCCCACAGCCCGTGGGGCTGCGGGCTTTGCGGCGGCCATCAGCCTCGTCGCCACCGGCACCTAGTGGCGCCGCTGTGCCAGCCTTCAAAGCATTTGCGGGTAGGGCCGCAGCTCTGGCCACAGCTCCCACGCCCGAAGAGCCAGGAGGGAAAGCCGTGCCTCGTTGGAAAGCTCTTTGGCAGCCGCTCGCGTGGCCCCACAGCCCGTGGGGCTGCGGGCTTTGCGGCGGCCGTCAGCCTCGGCGCCACCGGCGCCCACCTTCCTCCGCTGCGCCAGCCTGCGAATCATTTTCCGGTAGGGCCGCGGCTCTGGCCACAGCTCCCACGCCCGAAGACCAAGGAGGGAAAGCCGTGCCTCGTTGGAAAGCTCTTTGGCAGCCGCTCGCGTGGCCCCACAGCCCGTGGGGCTGCGGGCTTTGCGGCGGCCGTCAGCCTCAGCGCCACCGGCGCCCACGTAGGGCCGCCGCGCCAGCCTGTGAAGCATTTTCTGGTAGTGCCGCGGCTCTGGCGACAGCTCCCACGCCCGAAGAGCCAGGAGGGAAAGCCGTGCCTCGTTGGAAAGCTCTTTGGCAGCCGCTCGCGTGGCCCCACAGACCATGGGGCTGCGGGCTTTGCGGCGGCCGTCAGCCTCGGCGACACCGGCGCCCACCTGGCGCTGCCGCGCCAGCCTGTGAAGCATTTTCCGGTAGAGCCGCGGCTCTGACCACATCTCCCACGCACGAAGATCCAGGAGGGAAAGCCGTGCCTCGTTGGAAAGCTCTTTGGCAGCCGCTCGCGTGGCCCCACAGCCCGTGGGGCTGCGGGCTTTGCGGCGGCCGTCAGCCTCGGCGCCACCGGCGCTCACGTGGCGCCGCCGCGCCAGCCTGTGAAGCATTTTCCGGTAGGGCTGCGTCTCTGGCAACAGCTCCCACGCCCGAAGAGCCAGGAGGGAAGGCCGTGCCTCGTTGGAAAGCTCTTTGGCAGCCGCTCACGTGGCCCCACAGCCCGTCAAGCTGCGGGCTTTGCGGCGGCCGTCAGCCTCGGCGCCACCGGCGCCCACCTGGCGCCGCCGCGCCAGCCTGCGAAGCATTTTCCGGTAGTGCTGCGTTTCTGGCCACAGCTCCCACGCCCGAAGAGCCAGGAGGGAAAGCCATGCCTCGTTGGAAAGCTCTTTGGCAGCCGCTCGCGTGGCCCCACAGATCATGGGGCTGCAGGCTTTGCGGCGGCCGTCAGCCTCGGCGCCATTGGCGCCCACGTGGCGCCGCCGCGCCAGCCTGAGAAGCATTTTCGGGTAGGGCCGCGGCTCTGGCCACAGCTCCCACGCCCGAAGACCAAGGAGGAAAAGCCGTGCCTCGTTGGAAAGCTCTTTGGCAGCCGCTCGCGTGGCCCCACAGCCCGTGGGGCTGCGGGCTTTGCGCCGGCCGTCAGCCTCGGCGCCACCGGCACCCACGTGTTGCCGCCGCGCCAGCCTGCGAAGCATTTTCCGGTAGGGCCGCGGCTCTGGCCACAGCTCCCACGCCCGAAGAGCCAGGAGGGAAGGCCGTGCCTCGTTGGAAAGCTCTTTGGCAAGCGCTCGCATGGCCCCACAGCCCGTCAAGCTGCGGGCTTTGCGGCGGCCGTCAGCCTCGGCGCCACCGGCGCTCACCTTGCTCTGCTGCGTAAGCCTGCGAAGCATTATCCGATAGAGCCACGGCTCTGGCCACAGCTCCCACACCCGAAGAGCCAGGAGGGAAAGCCATGCCTCGTTGGAAAGCTCTTTGGCATCTGCTCACGTGGCCCCACAGCCCGTGGGGCTGCGGGCTTTGCGGCGGCCGTCAGCCTCGGCGACACCAGCGCCCACGTGGCACCGCCGCGCCAGCCTGCGAAGCATTTTCCGGTAGGGCCGCGGCTCTGGCCACAGCTCCCACGCCCAAAGACCAAGGAGGGAAAGCCGTGCCTCGTTGGAAAGCTCTTTGGCAGTTGCTCGCGTGGCCCCACAACCCGTGGGGCTGCGGGCTTTGCGGCGGCCGTCAGCCTCAGCGCCACCGGCGCCCACCTGGCGCCGCCGCGCCAGCCTGCGAAGCATTTTCCGGTAGTGCTGCGTTTCTGGCCACAGCTCCCACGCCCGAAGAGCCAGGAGGGAAAGCCGTGCCTCGTTGGAAAGCTCTTTGGCAGACGCTCGCATGGCCCCACAGCCCGTGGGGCTGCGGGCTTTGCGGCAGCCGTCAGCCTCGGCGCCACCGGCGCCCACGTGGCGCCGCCGCGCCAGCCTGCGAAGCATTTTCGGGTAGGGCCGCGGCTCTGGCCACAGCTCCCACGCCCGAAGAGCCAGGAGGGAAAGCCGTGCCTCGTTGGAAAGCTCTTTGGCAGCGGCTCGCGTGGCCTTACAGCCCGTTGGGCTGCGGGCTTTGCGCCGGCCGTCAGCCTCGGCGCCACCGGCGCCCATCTGGCGCCGCCGCGCCAGCCTGCGAAGCATTTACTGTTAGGGCCGCGGCTCTGGCCACAGCTCCCACGCCCGAAGACCAAGGAGGGAAAGCCGTGCCTCGTTGGAAAGCTCTTTGGCAGCCGCTCGCGTGGCCCCACAGACCATGGGGCTGCGGGCTTTGCGGCGGCCGTCAGCCTCGGCGACACCCGCGCCCAACTTGCTCTGCTGCGTCAGCCTGCGAAGCATTTTCGGGAAGGGCCACGGCTCTGGCCACAGCTCCCACGCCCAAAGAGCCAGGAGGGAAAGCCGTGCCTCGTTGTAAAGCTCTTTGGCAGCCGCTCGCGTGGCCCCACAGCCCATGGGGCTGCGGGCTTTGCGGCGGCCGTCAGCCTTGGCGCCACCGGCGCCCACCTGGCGCCGCCGCGCCAGACTGTGAAGCATTTTCGGGTAGGGCCGCGGCTCTGGCCACAGCTCCCACGCCCAAAGAGCCAGGAGGGAAAGCCGTGCCTCGTTGGAAAGCTCTGTGGCAGCCGCTCACGTGGCCCCACAGCCCGTGGGGCTGCTGGCTTTGCGGCGGCCGTCAGCCTCGGTGCCACCGGCGCCCAACTTGCTCCGCTGTGTCAGCCTGCGAAGCATTTTCCGGTAGGGCCGCGGCTCTGGCCACAGCTCCCACGCCCAAAGAGCCAGGAGGGAAAGCCGTGCCTCGTTGGAAAGCTCTTTGGCAACCGCTCGCGTGGCCCCACAGCCCGTGGGGCTGCGGGCTTTGCGGCGGCCGTCAGCCTCGGCGACACCAGCGCCCACCTGGCGCCGCCGCGCCAGCCTGTGAAGCATTTTCCGGTAGGGCCGCGGCTCTGGCCACAGCTCCCACACCCGAAGAGCCAGGAGGGAAAGCCGTGCCTCGTTGGAAAGCTCTTTGGCAGCCGTTCGCGTGGCCCCACAACCCGTGGGGCTGCGGGCTTTGCAGCGGCCGTCAGCCTCGGCGCCACCAGCGCCCCCGAGGCACCGCCGCGCCAGCCTGCGAAGCATTTTCCGGTAGGGCCGCGGCTCTGGCCACAGCTCCCACGCCCGAAGAGACAGGAGGGAAAGCCGTACCTCCTTGGAAAGCTCTTTGGCAGCCGCTCGTGTGGCCCCACAGCCCGTGGGGCTGCGGGCTTTGCGGCGGCCGTCAGTCTCGCCCCCACTGGCACCCACGTGGCGCCGCCGCGCCAGCCTGCGAAGCATTTTCCGGTAGGGCCGCGGCTCTGGCCACAGCTCCCACGCCCGAAGAGACAGGAGGGAAAGCCGTACCTCGTTGGAAAGCTCTTTGGCAGCCGCTCGCGTGGCCCCACAGTCCGTGGGGCTGCGGGCTTTGCGGCTTCTGTCAGCCTCGGCGCCAGCGGCGCTCACCTTGCTCTGCTGCGTAAGCCTGCGAAGCATTATCCGATAGAGCCACGGCTCTGGCCACAGCTCCCACGCCCGAAGAGCCAGGAGGGAAAGCCATGCCTCGTTGGAAAGCTCTTTGGCAGACGCTCGCATGGCCCCACAGCCCGTGGGGCTGCGGGCTTTGCGGCAGCCGTCAGCCTCGGCGCCACCGGAGCCCACGTGGCGCCGCCGCGCCAGCCTGCGAAGCATTTTCCGGTAGGGCCGCTGCTCTGGCCACAGCAACCACGCCCGAAGAGCCAGGAGGGAAAGCCGTGCCTCGTTGGAAAGCTCTTTGGCAGCCGCTCGCGTGGCCCCACAGACCATGGGGCTGCGGGCTTTGCGCCGGCCGTCAGCCTCGGCGACACCGGCGCCCACCTTGCTCTGCTGCGTGAGCCTGCGAAGCATTTTCCGGTAGGGCCACGGCTCTGGCGACAGCTCCCACGCCCGAAGACCAAGGAGGGAAAGCTGTGCCTCGTTGGAAAGCTCTTTGGCAGCCGATCGCGTGGCCCCACAGCCCGTGGGGCTGCGGGCTTTGCAGCGGCCGTCAGCCTCGGCGCCACTGGCGCCCACCTGGCGCCGCCGCGCCAGCCTGCGAAGCATTTTCCGGTAGGGCCGCGGCTCTGACCACATCTCCCACGCCCGAAGAGCCAGGAGGGAAAGCCGTGCCTCGTTGGAAAGCTCTTTGGCAGCCGCTCGCGTGGCCCCACAGACCATGGGGCTGAGGGCTTTGCGCCGGCCGTCAGCTTCGGAGACACCGGCGCCCACGTGTCGCCGCCGCGCCAGCCTGCGAAGCATTTTCCGGTAGGGCCGCGGCTCTGGCGACAGCTCCCACGCCCGAAGAGCCAGGAGGGAAAGCCGTGCCTCGTTGGAAAGCTCTTTGGCAGCCGCTCGCGTGGCCCCACAGCCCGTGGGGCTGCGGGCTTTGCGGCGGCCGTCAGCCTCGTCGCCACCGGCACCTAGTGGCGCCGCTGTGACAGCCTTCAAAGCATTTTCGGGTAGGGCCGCAGCTCTGGCCACAGCTCCCACGCCCGAAGAGCCAGGAGGGAAAGCCGTGCCTCCTTGGAAAGCTCTTTGGCAGCCGCTCGCGTGGCCCCACAGCCCGTGGGGCTGCGGGCTTTGCGGCGGCCGTCAGCCTCGGCGCCACCGGCGCCCACCTTCCTCCGCTGCGCCAGCCTGCGAATCATTTTCCGGTAGGGCCGCGGCTCTGGCCACAGCTCCCACGCCCGAAGAGCCAGGAGGGAAAGCCGTGCCTCGTTGGAAAGCTCTTTGGCAGCCGCTCGCGTGGCCCCACAGCCCGTGGGGCTGCGGGCTTTGCGGCGGCCATCAGCCTCGGCGCCACCGGCGCCCACGTGGCGCCGCCGCGCCAGCCTGTGAAGCATTTTCCGGTAGGGCCGCGGATCTGGCGACAGCTCCCACGCCCGAAGAGCCAGGAGGGAAAGCCGTGCTTCGTTGGAAAGCTCTTTGGCAGCCGCTCGCGTGACCCCACAGACCATGGGGCTGCGGGCTTTGCAGCGGCCATCAGCCTCGGCGACACCGGCGCCCACCTTGCTCTGCTGCGTGAGCCTGCGAAGCATTTTCCGGTAGGGCCACGGCTCTGGCGACAGCTCCCACGCCCGAAGACCAAGGAGGGAAAGCCATGCCTCGTTGGAAAGCTCTTTGGCAGCCTCTCGCGTGGCCCCACAGCCCGTGGGGCTGCGGGCTTTGCGGCGGCCGTCAGCCTCGGCGCCACCGGCGCACACGTGGCGCCGCAGCGCCAGCCTGCGAATCATTTTTGGGTAGGGCCGCGGCTCTGGCCACAGCTCCCACGCCCGAAGACCAAGGAGGGAAAGCCGTGCCTCGTTGGAAAGCTCTTTGGCAGCCGCTCGCGTGGCCCCACAGCCCGTGGGGCTGCGGGCTTTGCGGCGGCCGTCAGCCTCGGCGCCACCGGCGCCCACCTGGCGCCGCCGCGCCAGCCTGTGAAGAATTTTCCGGTAGGGCCGCGGCTCTGGCGACAGCTCCCACGCCCGAAGAGCCAGGAGGGAAAGCCGTGCCTCGTTGGAAAGCTCTTTGGCAGCCGCTCGCGTGGCCCCACAGACCATGGGGCTGTGGGCTTTGCGGCGGCCGTCAGCCTCGGCGCCATTGGCGCCCACGTGGCGCCGCCGCGCCAGCCTGCGAAGCATTTTCGGGTAGGGCCGCAGCTCTGGCCACAGCTCCCACGCTCGAAGACCAAGGAGAGAAAGCCGTGCCTCGTTGGAAAGCTCTTTGGCAGCCGCTCGTGTGGCCCCACAGCCCGTGGGGCTGCGGGCTTTGCGGCGGCTGTCAGCCTCGGCGACACCGGCACCCACGTGTCGCCGCCGCGCCAGCCTGCGAAGCATTTTCCGGTAGGGCCGCGGCTCTGGCCACAGCTCCCACGCCCGAAGAGACAGGAGGGAAAGCCGTACCTCGTTGGAAAGCTCTTTGGCAGCCGCTCGCGTGGCCCCACAGTCCGTGGGGCTGTGGGCTTTGCGGCTTCTGTCAGCCTCGGCGCCAGCGGCGCTCACCTTGCTCTGCTGCGTAAGCCTGCGAAGCATTTTCCGATAGAGCCACGGCTCTGGCCACAGCTCCCACACCCGAAGAGCCAGGAGGGAAAGCCATGCCTCGTTGGAAAGCTCTTTGGCATCTGCTCACGTGGCCCCACAGCCCGTGGGGCTGCGGGCTTTGCGACTGCCGTCAGCCTCAGCGCCACCGGCGCCCAACTTGCTCTGCTGCGTCAGCCTGCGAAGCATTTTCCGGTAGGGCCACGGCTCTGGCCACAGCTCCCACGCCCAAAGAGCCAGGAGGGAAAGCCGTGCGTCGTTGGAAAGCTCTTTGGCAACCGCTCGCGTGGCCCCACAGCCCATGGGGCTGCGGGCTTTGCGGCGGCCGTCAGCCTTGGCGCCACCGGCGCCCACCTGGCGCCGCCGCGCCAGACTGCGAAGCATTTTCGGGTAGGGCCGCGGCTCTGGCCACAGCTCCCACGCCCAAAGATCCAGGAGGGAAAGCCGTGCCTCGTTGGAAAGCTCTGTGGCAGCCGCTCACGTGGCCCCACAGCCCGTGGGGCTGCTGGCTTTGCGGCGGCCGTCAGCCTCGGCGCCACCGGAGCCCAAGTTGCTCCGCTGTGTCAGCCTGCGAAGCATTTTCCGGTAGGGCCGCGGCTCTGGCCACAGCACCCACGCCCAAAGAGCCAGGAGGGAAAGCCGTGCCTCGTTGGAAAGCTCTTTGGCAACCGCTCGCGTGGCCCCACAGCCCATGGGGCTGCGGGCTTTGCGGCGGCCGTCAGCCTTGGCGCCACCGGCGCCCACCTGGCGCCACTGCGTCAGCCTGCGAAGCATTTTCCGGTAGGGCCACAGCTCTGGCCACAGCTCCCACGCCCGAAGAGCCAGGAGGGAAAGCCGTGCCTCGTTGGAAAGCTCTTTGGCAGCCGCTCGCGTGACCCCACAGCCCGTGGGGCTGCGGGCTTTGCGGCGGCCATCAGCCTCGGCGCCACCGGCGCCCCCGAGGCGCCGCTGCGCCAGCCTGCGAAGCATTTTCCTGTAGGGCTGCGGCTCTGGCCACAGCTCCCACGCCCGAAGAGCCAGGAGGGAAAGCCGTGCCTCGTTGGAAAGCTCTTTGGCAGCCGCTCGCGTGACCCCACAGCCCATGGGGCTGCGGGCTTTGCGGCGGCCGTCAGCCTCGGCGCCACCGGCGCCCACCTGGCGCCGCCGCGCCAGCCTGCGAAGCATTTTCGGGTAGGGCCGCGGCTCTGGCCACAGCTCCCACGCCCGAAGAGCCAGGAGGGAAAGCCGTGCCTCGTTGGAAAGCTCTTTGGCAGCCGCTCGCGTGGCCCCACAGCCCGTGGGGCTGCGGGCTTTGCGGCGGCCGTCAGCCTTGGCGCCACCGGCGCCCACCTGGCGCCGCCGTGCCAGCCTGCGAAGCATTTTCCGGTAGGGCCGCGGCTCTGGCCACAGCTCCCACGCCCGAAGACCAAGGAGTGAAAGCCGTGCCTCATTGGAAAGGTCTTTGGCAGCCGCTCGCGTGGCCCCACAGCCCGTGGGGCTGCGGGCTTTGCGGCGGCTCTCAGCCTCGGAGCCACCAGCGCCCACGTGGCGCCGCCGCGCCAGCCTGCGAAGCATTTTCCTGTAGGGCTGCGGCTCTGGCCACAGCTCCCACGCCCGAAGAGCCAGGAGGGAAAGCCGTGCCTCGTTGGAAATCTCTTTGGCAGCCGCTCGCGTGGCCCCACAGCCCGTGGGGCTGCGGGCTTTGCGGCGGCCATCAGCCTCGGCGACACCGGCGCCCACGTGGCGCCGCCGCGCCAGCCTGCGAAGCATTTTCCGGTAGCGCCACGGCTCTGGCCACAGCTCCCACGCCCGAAGACCAAGGAGGGAAAGCCGTGCCTCGTTGGAAAGCTCTTTGGTAGCCGCTCCCGTGGCCCCACAAGCCGTGGGGCTGCGGGCTTTGCAGCGGCCGTCAGCCTCGGCGCCACCGATGCCCCCGAAGCGCCGCCGCGCCAGCCTGCGAAGCATTTTCGGGTAGGGCTGCGGCTCTGGCCACAGCTCCCACGCCCGAAGAGCCAGGAGGGAAAGCCGTGCCTCGTTGGAAATCTCTTTGGCAGCCGCTCGCGTGGCCCCACAGCCCGTGGGGCTGCGGGCTTTGCGGCGGCCATCAGCCTCGGCGACACCGGCGCCCACGTGGCGCCGCCGCGCCAGCCTGCGAAGCATTTTCCGGTAGCGCCACGGCTCTGGCCACAGCTCCCACGCCCGAAGAGCCAGGAGGGAAAGCCGTGCCTCGTTGGAAAGCTCTTTGGTAGCCGCTCCCGTGGCCCCACAAGCCGTGGGGCTGCGGGCTTTGCAGCGGCCGTCAGCCTCGGCGCCACCGATGCCCCCGAAGCGCCGCCGCGCCAGCCTGCGAAGCATTTTCGGGTAGGGCTGCGGCTCTGGCCACAGCTCCCACGCCCGAAGACCAAGGAGGGAAAGCCGTGCCTCGTTGGAAAGCTCTTTGGCAGCCGCTCGCGTGGCCCCACAGCCCGTGGGGCTGCGGGCTTTGCGGCGGCCGTCAGCCTCGGCGCCACCGGCGCCCATTTTGCGCAGCCGCGCCAGCCTGCGAAGCATTTTCCGGTAGGGCCACGGCTCTGGCCACAGCTCCCACGCCCAAAGAGCCAGGAGGGAAAGCCGTGCCTCGTTGGAAAGCTCTTTCGCAGCCACTTGCGTGGCCCCACAGCTCGTGGGGCTGTGGGATTTGCGGCGGCCGTCAGCCTCGGCGCCACCGGCGCCCACGTGGCGCCGCCGCGCCAGCCTGCGAAGCATTTTCCGGTAGGGCCACGGCTCTGGCGACAGCTCCCACGCCCGAAGACCAAGGAGGGAAAGCCGTGCCTCGTTGGAAAGCTCTTTGGCAGCCGATCGCGTGGCCCCACAGCCCGTGGGGCTGCGGGCTTTGCAGCGGCCGTCAGCCTCGGCGACACCGGCGCCCACCTGGCGCCGCCGCGCCAGCCTGTGAAGCATTTTCCGGTAGGGCCGCGGCTCAGACCACATCTCCCACGCCCGAAGAGCCAGGAGGGAAAGCCGTGCCTCGTTGGAAAGCTCTTTGGCAGCCGCTCGCATGGCCCCACAGCCCGTCAAGCTGCGGGCTTTGCGGCTGCCGTCAGCCTCGGCGCCACCGGCGCCCACGTGGCGCCGCCGTGCCAGCCTGAGAAGCATTTTCCGGTAGGGCCGCGGCTCTGGCCACAGCTCCCACGCCCGAAGAGCCAGGAGGGAAAGCCGTGCCTCGTTGGAAAGCTCTTTGGCAGCCGCTCGCGTGGCCCCACAGCCCGTGGGGCTGCGGGCTTTGCGGCGGCAGTCAGCCTCGGCGCCACCGGCGCCCAACTTGCTCTGCTGCGTCAGCCTGCGAAGCATTTTCCGGTAGGGCCGCGGCTCTGGCCACAGCTCCCACGCCCGAAGAGCCAGGAGGGAAAGCCGTGCCTCGTTGGAAAGCTCTTTGGCAGCCGCTCGCGTGGCCCCACAGCCCGTGGGGCTGCGGGTTTTGCGGCGGCAGTCAGCCTCGGCGCCACCGGCGCCCAACTTGCTCTGCTGCGTCAGCCTGCGAAGCATTTTCCGGTAGGGCCGCGGCTCTGGCCACAGCTCCCACGCCCAAAGAGCCAGGAGGGAAAGCCGTGCCTCGTTGGAAAGCTCTTTGGCAACCGCTCGCGTGGCCCCACAGCCCATGGGGCTGCGGGCTTTGCGGCGGCCATCAGCCTTGGCGCCACCGGCGCCCACCTGGCGCCGCCGCGCCAGCCTGCGAAGCATTTTCAGGTGGGGCTGCGGCTCTGGCCACACCTCCCACGCCCGAAGACCAAGGAGGGAAAGCCGTGCCTCGTTGGAAAGCTCTTTGGCAGCCGCTCGCGTGGCCCCACAGCCCGTGGGGCTGCGGGCTTTGCGGCGGCCGTCAGCCTCGGCGCCACCGGCGCCCATTTTGCGCCGCCACGCCAGCCTGTGAAGCATTTTCCGGTAGGGCCGCGGCTCTGGCCACAGCTCTCACGCCCGAAGAGCCAGGAGGGAAAGCCGTGCCTCGTTGGAAAGCTCTTTGGCAGCCGCTCGCGTGGCCCCACAGCCCGTGGGGCTGCGGGCTTTGCGGCGGCCGTCAGTCTCGGCGCCACCGGCGCTCACGTGGCGCCGCTGCGCCAGCCTGTGAAGCATTTTCCGGTAGGGCCGCGGCTCTGGCGACAGCTCCCACGCTCGAAGACCAAGGAGGGAAAGCCGTGCCTCGTTGGAAAGCTCTTTGGCAGCCGCTCGCGTGGCCCCACAGTCCGTGGGGCTGCGGGCTTTGCGGCTTCTGTCAGCCTCGGCGCCAGCGGCGCTCACATTGCTCTGCTGCGTAAGCCTGCGAAGCATTTTCCAGTAGGGCCACGGCTCTGGCCACAGCTCCCACACCCGAAGAGCCAGAAGGGAAAGCCATGACTCGTTGGAAAGCTCTTTGGCATCCGCTCACGTGGCCCCACAGCCCGTGGGGCTGCGGGCTTTGCGGCGGCCGTCAGCCTCGGCGACACCAGCGCCCACCTGGCGCCGCCGCGCCAGCCTGTGAAGCATTTTCCAGTAGGGCTGCGGCTCTGGCCACAGCTCCCACGCCCGAAGAGCCAGGAGGGAAAGCCGTGCCTCGTTGGAAAGCTCTTTGGCAGCCGCTCGCGTGGCCCCACAGACTATGGGGCTGCGGGCTTTGCGGCGGCCGTCAGCCTCGGCGCCCTTGGCGCCCACGTGGCACCGCCGCGCCAGCCTGCGAAGCATTTTCCGGTAGGGCCGCAGCTCTGGCCACAGCTCCCACGCTCGAAGACCAAGGAGGGAAAGCCGTGCCTCGTTGGAAAGCTCTTTGGCAGCCGCTCGTGTGGCCCCACAGCCCGTGGGGCTGCGGGCTTTGCGGCGGCCGTCAGCCTCGGCGACACCGGCACCCACGTGTCGCCGCCGCGCCAGCCTGCGAAGCATTTTCCGGTAGGGCCGCGGCTCTGGCCACAGCTCCCACGCCCGAAGAGACAGGAGGGAAAGCCGTACCTCGTTGGAAAGCTCTTTGGCAGCCGCTCGCGTGGCCCCACAGTCCGTGGGGCTGCGGGCTTTGCGGCTTCTGTCAGCCTCGGCGCCAGCGGCGCTCACCTTGCTCTGCTGCGTAAGCCTGCGAAGCATTTTCCGATAGAGCCACGGCTCTGGCCACAGCTCCCACACCCGAAGAGCCAGGAGGGAAAGCCATGCCTTGTTGGAAAGCTCTTTGGCATCTGCTCACGTGGCCCCACAGCCCGTGGGGCTGCGGGCTTTGCGGCGGCCGTCAGCCTCGGCGACACCAGCGCCCACCTGGCGCCGCCGCGCCAGCCTGCGAAGCATTTTCCGGTAGTGCTGCGTTTCTGGCCACAGCTCCCACGCCCGAAGGGCCAGGAGGGAAAGCCGTGCCTCGTTGGAAAACTCTTTGGCAGCCACTCGCGTGACCCCACAGACCATGGGGCTGCGGGCTTTGCGGCGGCCGTCAGCCTCGGCGACACCGGCGCCCAACTTGCTCTGCTGCGTCAGCCTGCGAAGCATTTTCAGGAAGGGCCACGGCTCTGGCCACAGCTCCCACGCCCAAAGAGCCAGGAGGGAAAGCCGTGCGTCGTTGGAAAGCTCTTTGGCAACCGCTCGCGTGGCCCCACAGCCCATGGGGCTGCGGGCTTTGCGGCGGCCGTCAGCCTTGGCGCCACCGGCGCCCACCTGGCGCCGCCGCGCCAGCCTGCGAAGCATTTTCGGGTAGGGCCGCGGCTCTGGCCACAGCTCCCACGCTTGAAGACCAAGGAGGGAAAGCCGTGCCTCGTTGGAAAGCTCTTTGGCAGCCGCTCGCGTGGCCCCACAGCCCATGGGGCTGCGGGCTTTACGGCGGCCGTCAGCCTCAGCGACACCAGCGCCCACGTAGCACCGTCGCGCCAGCCTGCAAAGCATTTTCCTGTAGGGCCGCGGCTCTGGCCACAGCTCCCACGCCCGAAGAGCCAGGAGGGAAAGCCGTGCCTCGTTGGAAAGCTCTTTGGTAGCCGCTCCCGTGGCCCCACAACCCGTGGGGCTGCGGGCTTTGCAGCGGCCGTCAGCCTCGGCGCCACCGGCGCCCCCGAGGCGCCGCCGCGCCAGCCTGCGAAGCATTTTCCTGTAGGGCCACAGCTCTGGCCACAGCTCCCACGCCCGAAGAGCCAGGAGGGAAAGCCGTGCCTCGTTGGAAAGCTCTTTGGCAGCCTCTCGCGTGGCCCCACAGCCCGTGGGGCTGCGGGCTTTGCGGCGGCTCTCAGCCTCGGCGCCACCGGCACCCACGTGTTGCCGCCGCGCCAGCCTGCGAAGCATTTTCCGGTAGGGCCGCGGCTCTGGCCACAGCTCCCATGCCCGAAGAGCCAGGAGGGAAAGCCGTGCCTCGTTGGAAAGCTCTTTGGCAGCCGCTCGCGTGGCCCCACAGACCATGGGGCTGCGGGCTTTGCGGCGGCCGTCAGCTTCGGAGACACCGGCGCCCACGTGTCGCTGCCGCGCCAGCCTGCGAAGCATTTTCCGGTAGGGCCGCGGCTGTGGCGACAGCTCCCACGCCCGAAGAGCCAGGAGGGAAAGCCGTGCCTCGTTGGAAAGCTCTTTGGCAGCCGCTCGCGTGACCCCACAGCCCGTGGGGCTGCGGGCTTTGCGGCGGCCGTCAGCCTCGGCGCCACTGGCACCTAGTGGCGCCACTGTGCCAGCCTTCAAAGCATTTTCGGGTAGGGCCGCAGCTCTGGCCACAGCTCCCACGCCCGAAGAGCCAGGAGGGAAAGCCGTGCCTCGTTGGAAAGCTCTTTGGCAGCCGCTCGCGTGGCCCCACAGCCCGTGGGGCTGCGGGCTTTGCGGCGGCCGTCAGCCTCGGCGACACCGGCGCCCACCTTGCTCTGCTGCGTGAGCCTGCGAAGCATTTTCCGGTAGGGCCACGGCTCTGGTGACAGCTCCCACGCCCGAAGAGCCAGGAGGGAAAGCCGTGCCTCGTTGGAAAGCTCTTTGGCAGCCGATCGCGTGGCCCCACAGCCCGTGGGGCTGCGGGCTTTGCAGCGGCCGTCAGCCTCGGCGCCACCGGCGCCCACCTGGCGCCGCCGCGCCAGCCTGTGCAGCATTTTCCGGTAGGGCCGCGGCTCTGACCACATCTCCCACGCCCGAAGACCAAGGAGGGAAAGCCGTGCCTCGTTGGAAAGCTCTTTTGCAGCCGCTCGCGTGGCCCCACTGCCCGTGGGGCTGCGGGCTTTGCGGCGGCCGTCAGCCTCGGCGCCACCGGCGCTCACGTGGCGCCGCCGCGCCAGCCTGTGAAGCATTTTCCGGTAGGGCTGGGTCTCTGGCAACAGCTCCCACGCCCGAAGAGCCAGGAGGGAAGGCCGTGCCTCGTTGGAAAGCTCTTTGGCAGCCGCTCGCATGGCCCCACAGCCCGACAAGCTGCGGGCTTTGCGGCGGCCGTCAGCCTCGGCGCCACCGGCGCCCACCTGGCGCCGCCGCGCCAGCCTGCGAAGCATTTTCCGGTAGGGCCGCGGCTCTGGCCACAGCTCCCACGCCCGAAGAGCCAGGAGGGAAAGCCGTGCCTCGTTGGAAAGCTCTTTGGCAGCCGCTCGCGTGGCCCCACAGTCCGTGGGGCTGCGGGCTTTGCGGCTTCTGTCAGCCTCGGCGCCACCGGCACCCACGTGTTGCCGCCGCGCCAGCCTGCGAAGCATTTTCCGGTAGGGCCGCGGCTCTGGCCACAGCTCCCACGCCCGAAGAGCCAGGAGGGAAAGCCGTGCCTCGTTGGAAAGCTCTATGGCAACCGCTCGCGTGGCCCCACAGCCCGTGGGGCTGCGGGCTTTGCGGCGGCCATCAGCCTCGGCGCCACCGGCGCCCACGTGGCGCCGCCGCGCCAGCCTGCGAAGCATTTTCCGGTAGGGCCGCGGCTCTGGCGACAGCTCCCACGCCCGAAGAGCCAGGAGGGAAAGCCGTGCCTCGTTGGAAAGCTCTTTGGCAGCCGCTCGCGTGGCCCCACAGCCCGTGGGGCTGCGGGTTTTGCGGCGGCCGTCAGCCTCAACGCCACCGGCGCCCAACTTGCTCTGCTGCGTCAGCCTGCGAAGCATTTTCCGGTAAGGCCGCGGCTCTGGCCACAGCTCCCACGCCCAAAGAGCCAGGAGGGAATGCCGTGCCTCGTTGGAAAGCTCTTTGGCAACCGCTCGCGTGGCCCCACAGCCCATGGGGCTGCGGCCTTTGCGGCGGCCGTCAGCCTTGGCGCCACCGGCGCCCACCTGGCGCCGCCGCCCCAGGCTGCGAAGCATTTTCGGGTGGGGCTGCGGCTCTGGCCACACCTCCCACGCCCGAAGACCAAGGAGGGAAAGCCGTGCCTCGTTGGAAAGCTCTTTGGCAGCCGCTCGCGTGGCCCCACAGCCCGTGGGGCTGCGGGCTTTGCGGCGGCCGTCACCCTCGGCGCCACCGGCGCCCATTTTGCGCCGCCGCGCCAGCCTGCGAAGCATTTTCCGGTAGGGCCGCGGCTCTGGCCACAGCTCTCACGCCCGAAGAGCCAGGAGGGAAAGCCGTGCCTCGTTGGAAAGCTCTTTGGCAGCCGCTCGTGTGGCCCCACAACCCGTGGGGCTGCGGGCTTTGCGGCGGCCGTCAGCCTCGGCGCCACCGGCGCCCACGTGGGGCCGCCGCGCCAGCCTGTGAAGCATTTTCCGGTAGGGCCGCGGCTCTGGCGACAGCTCCCACGCCCGAAGAGCCAGGAGGGAAAGCCGTGCTTCGTTGGAAAGCTCTTTGGCAGCCGCTCGCGTGGCCCCACAGCCCGTGGGTCTGCTGGCTTTGCGGCGGCCGTCAGCCTCGGCGCCACCGGCGCCCAACTTGCTCCGCTGCGTCAGCCTGCGAAGCATATTCCGGTAGGGCCGCGGCTCTGGCCACAGCTCCCACGCCCGAAGAGCCAGGAGGGAAAGCCGTGCCTCGTTGGAAAGCTCTTTGGCAACCACTCGCGTGGCCCCACAGCCCATGGGGCTGCGGGCTTTGCGGCGGCCGTCAGCCTTGGCGCCACCGGCGCCCACCTGGCGCCGCCGCGCCAGCCTGCGAAGCATTTTCGGGTAGGGCCGCGGCTCTGGCCACAGCTCCCACGCCCGAAGACCAAGGAGGGAAAGCCGTGCCTCGTTGGAAAGCTCTTTGGCAGCCGCTCGCGTGGCCCCACAGCCCGTGGGGCTGCGGGCTTTGCGGCGGCCGTCAGCCTCAGCGACACCAGCGCCCACGTAGCACCGTCGCGCCAGCCTGCAAAGCATTTTCCTGTAGGGCCGCGGCTCTGGACACAGCTCCCACGCCCGAAGAGCCAGGAGGGAAAGCCGTGCCTCGTTGGAAAGCTCTTTGGTAGCCGCTCCCGTGGCCCCACAACCCGTGGGGCTGCGGGCTTTGCAGCGGCCGTCAGCCTCGGCGCCACCGGCGCCCCCGAGGCGCCGCCGCGCCAGCCTGCGAAGCATTTTCCTGTAGGGCCACAGCTCTGGCCACAGCTCCCACGCCCGAAGAGCCAGGAGGGAAAGCCGTGCCTCGTTGGAAATCTATTTGGCAGCCGCTCGCGTGGCCCCACAGCCTGTGGGGCTGCGGGCTTTGCGGCGGCCATCAGCCTCGGCGACACCGGCGCCCACGTGGCGCCGCCGTTCCAGCCTGCGAAGCATTTTCCGGTAGCGCCTCGGCTCTGGCGACAGCTCCCACGCCCGAAGAGCCAGGAGGGAAAGCCGTGCTTCGTTGGAAAGCTCTTTGGCAGCCGCTCGCGTGGCCCCACAGCCCGTGGGTCTGCTGGCTTTGCGGCGGCCGTCAGCCTCGGCGCCACTGGCACCTAGTGGCGCCGCTGTGCCAGCCTTCAAAGCATTTTCGGGTAGGGCCGCAGCTCTGGCCACAGCTCCCACGCCCGAAGAGCCAGGAGGGAAAGCCGTGCCTCGTTGGAAAGCTCTTTGGCAGCCGCTCGCGTGGCCCCACAGCCCGTGGGGCTGCGGGCTTTGCGGCGGCCGTCAGCCTCGGCGACACCGGCGCCCACCTTGCTCTGCTGCGTGAGCCTGCGAAGCATTTTCCGGTAGGGCCACGGCTCTGGTGACAGCTCCCACGCCCGAAGACCAAGGAGGGAAAGCCGTGCCTCGTTGGAAAGCTCTTTGGCAGCCACTCGCGTGGCCCCACAGCCCGTGGGGCTGCGGGCTTTGCAGCGGCCGTCAGCCTCAGCGCCACCGGCGCCCACCTGGCGCCGCCGCGCCAGCCTGTGCAGCATTTTCCGGTAGGGCCGCGGCTCTGACCACATCTCCCACGCCCGAAGACCAAGGAGGGAAAGCCGTGCCTCGTTGGAAAGCTCTTTTGCAGCCGCTCGCGTGGCCCCACTGCCCGTGGGGCTGCGGGCTTTGCGGCGGCCGTCAGCCTCGGCGCCACCGGCGCTCACGTGGCGCCGCCGCGCCAGCCTGTGAAGCATTTTCCGGTAGGGCTGGGTCTCTGGCAACAGCTCCCACGCCCGAAGAGCCAGGAGGGAAGGCCGTGCCTCGTTGGAAAGCTCTTTGGCAGCCGCTCGCATGGCCCCACAGCCCGACAAGCTGCGGGCTTTGCGGCGGCCGTCAGCCTCGGCGCCACCGGCGCCCACCTGGCGCCGCCGCGCCAGCCTGCGAAGCATTTTCCGGTAGGGCCGCGGCTCTGGCCACAGCTCCCACGCCCGAAGAGCCAGGAGGGAAAGCCGTGCCTCGTTGGAAAGCTCTTTGGCAGCCGCTCGCGTGGCCCCACAGCCCGTGGGGCTGCGGGCTTTGCGGCGGCCGTCAGCCTCAGCGACACCAGCGCCCACGTAGCACCGTCGCGCCAGCCTGCAAAGCATTTTCCTGTAGGGCCGCGGCTCTGGACACAGCTCCCACGCCCGAAGAGCCAGGAGGGAAAGCCGTGCCTCGTTGGAAAGCTCTTTGGTAGCCGCTCCCGTGGCCCCACAACCCGTGGGGCTGCGGGCTTTGCAGCGGCCGTCAGCCTCGGCGCCACCGGCGCCCCCGAGGCGCCGCCGCGCCAGCCTGCTAAGCATTTTCCGGTAGGGCCACAGCTCTGGCCACAGCTCCCACGCCCGAAGAGCCAGGAGGGAAAGCCGTGCCTCGTTGGAAATCTATTTGGCAGCCGCTCGCGTGGCCCCACAGCCTGTGGGGCTGCGGGCTTTGCGGCGGCCATCAGCCTCGGCGACACCGGCGCCCACGTGGCGCCGCCGTTCCAGCCTGCGAAGCATTTTCCGGTAGCGCCTCGGCTCTGGCGACAGCTCCCACGCCCGAAGAGCCAGGAGGGAAAGCCGTGCTTCGTTGGAAAGCTCTTTGGCAGCCGCTCGCGTGGCCCCACAGCCCGTGGGTCTGCTGGCTTTGCGGCGGCCGTCAGCCTCGGCGCCACTGGCACCTAGTGGCGCCGCTGTGCCAGCCTTCAAAGCATTTTCGGGTAGGGCCGCAGCTCTGGCCACAGCTCCCACGCCCGAAGAGCCAGGAGGGAAAGCCGTGCCTCGTTGGAAAGCTCTTTGGCAGCCGCTCGCGTGGCCCCACAGCCCGTGGGGCTGCGGGCTTTGCGGCGGCCGTCAGCCTCGGCGACACCGGCGCCCACCTTGCTCTGCTGCGTGAGCCTGCGAAGCATTTTCCGGTAGGGCCACGGCTCTGGTGACAGCTCCCACGCCCGAAGACCAAGGAGGGAAAGCCGTGCCTCGTTGGAAAGCTCTTTGGCAGCCACTCGCGTGGCCCCACAGCCCGTGGGGCTGCGGGCTTTGCAGCGGCCGTCAGCCTCAGCGCCACCGGCGCCCACCTGGCGCCGCCGCGCCAGCCTGTGCAGCATTTTCCGGTAGGGCCGCGGCTCTGACCACATCTCCCACGCCCGAAGACCAAGGAGGGAAAGCCGTGCCTCGTTGGAAAGCTCTTTTGCAGCCGCTCGCGTGGCCCCACTGCCCGTGGGGCTGCGGGCTTTGCGGCGGCCGTCAGCCTCGGCGCCACCGGCGCTCACGTGGCGCCGCCGCGCCAGCCTGTGAAGCATTTTCCGGTAGGGCTGGGTCTCTGGCAACAGCTCCCACGCCCGAAGAGCCAGGAGGGAAGGCCGTGCCTCGTTGGAAAGCTCTTTGGCAGCCGCTCGCATGGCCCCACAGCCCGACAAGCTGCGGGCTTTGCGGCGGCCGTCAGCCTCGGCGCCACCGGCGCCCACCTGGCGCCGCCGCGCCAGCCTGCGAAGCATTTTCCGGTAGGGCCGCGGCTCTGGCCACAGCTCCCACGCCCGAAGAGCCAGGAGGGAAAGCCGTGCCTCGTTGGAAAGCTCTTTGGCAGCCGCTCGCGTGGCCCCACAGCCCGTGGGGCTGCGGGCTTTGCGGCGGCCGTCAGCCTCAGCGACACCAGCGCCCACGTAGCACCGTCGCGCCAGCCTGCAAAGCATTTTCCTGTAGGGCCGCGGCTCTGGACACAGCTCCCACGCCCGAAGAGCCAGGAGGGAAAGCCGTGCCTCGTTGGAAAGCTCTTTGGTAGCCGCTCCCGTGGCCCCACAACCCGTGGGGCTGCGGGCTTTGCAGCGGCCGTCAGCCTCGGCGCCACCGGCGCCCCCGAGGCGCCGCCGCGCCAGCCTGCTAAGCATTTTCCGGTAGGGCCACAGCTCTGGCCACAGCTCCCACGCCCGAAGAGCCAGGAGGGAAAGCCGTGCCTCGTTGGAAATCTATTTGGCAGCCGCTCGCGTGGCCCCACAGCCTGTGGGGCTGCGGGCTTTGCGGCGGCCATCAGCCTCGGCGACACCGGCGCCCACGTGGCGCCGCCGTTCCAGCCTGCGAAGCATTTTCCGGTAGCGCCTCGGCTCTGGCGACAGCTCCCACGCCCGAAGAGCCAGGAGGGAAAGCCGTGCTTCGTTGGAAAGCTCTTTGGCAGCCGCTCGCGTGGCCCCACAGCCCGTGGGTCTGCTGGCTTTGCGGCGGCCGTCAGCCTCGGCGCCACTGGCACCTAGTGGCGCCGCTGTGCCAGCCTTCAAAGCATTTTCGGGTAGGGCCGCAGCTCTGGCCACAGCTCCCACGCCCGAAGAGCCAGGAGGGAAAGCCGTGCCTCGTTGGAAAGCTCTTTGGCAGCCGCTCGCGTGGCCCCACAGCCCGTGGGGCTGCGGGCTTTGCGGCGGCCGTCAGCCTCGGCGACACCGGCGCCCACCTTGCTCTGCTGCGTGAGCCTGCGAAGCATTTTCCGGTAGGGCCACGGCTCTGGTGACAGCTCCCACGCCCGAAGACCAAGGAGGGAAAGCCGTGCCTCGTTGGAAAGCTCTTTGGCAGCCGATCGCGTGGCCCCACAGCCCGTGGGGCTGCGGGCTTTGCAGCGGCCGTCAGCCTCAGCGCCACCGGCGCCCACCTGGCGCCGCCGCGCCAGCCTGTGCAGCATTTTCCGGTAGGGCCGCGGCTCTGACCACATCTCCCACGCCCGAAGACCAAGGAGGGAAAGCCGTGCCTCGTTGGAAAGCTCTTTTGCAGCCGCTCGCGTGGCCCCACTGCCCGTGGGGCTGCGGGCTTTGCGGCGGCCGTCAGCCTCGGCGCCACCGGCGCTCACGTGGCGCCGCCGCGCCAGCCTGTGAAGCATTTTCCGGTAGGGCTGGGTCTCTGGCAACAGCTCCCACGCCCGAAGAGCCAGGAGGGAAGGCCGTGCCTCGTTGGAAAGCTCTTTGGCAGCCGCTCGCGTGGCCCCACAGCCCGTGGGGCTGCGGGTTTTGCGGCGGCCGTCAGCGTCAACGCCACCGGCGCCCAACTTGCTCTGCTGCGTCAGCCTGCGAAGCATTTTCCGGTAAGGCCGCGGCTCTGGCCACAGCTCCCACGCCCAAAGAGCCAGGAGGGAAAGCCGTGCCTCGTTGGAAAGCTCTTTGGCAACCGCTCGCGTGGCCCCACAGCCCATGGGGCTGCGGGCTTTGCGGCGGCCGTCAGCCTTGGCGCCACCGGCGCCCACCTGGCGCCGCCGCGCCAGCCTGCGAAGCATTTTCGGGTGGGGCTGCGGCTCTGGCCACACCTCCCACGCCCGAAGACCAAGGAGGGAAAGCCGTGCCTCGTTGGAAAGCTCTTTGGCAGCCGCTCGCGTGGCCCCACAGCCCGTGGGGCTGCGGGCTTTGCGGCGGCCGTCACCCTCGGCGCCACCGGCGCCCATTTTGCGCCGCCGCGCCAGCCTGCGAAGCATTTTCCGGTAGGGCCGCGGCTCTGGCCACAGCTCTCACGCCCGAAGAGCCAGGAGGGAAAGCCGTGCCTCGTTGGAAAGCTCTTTGGCAGCCGCTCGTGTGGCCCCACAACCCGTGGGGCTGCGGGCTTTGCGGCGGCCGTCAGCCTCGGCGCCACCGGCGCCCACGTGGGGCCGCCGCGCCAGCCTGTGAAGCATTTTCCGGTAGGGCCGCGGCTCTGGCCACAGCTCCCACGCCCAAAGAGCCAGGAGGGAAAGCCGTGCCTCGTTGGAAAGCTCTTTGGCAACCACTCGCGTGGCCCCACAGCCCATGGGGCTGCGGGCTTTGCGGCGGCCGTCAGCCTTGGCGCCACCGGCGCCCACCTGGCGCCGCCGCGCCAGCCTGCGAAGCATTTTCGGGTAGGGCCGCGGCTCTGGCCACAGCTCCCACGCCCGAAGACCAAGGAGGGAAAGCCGTGCCTCGTTGGAAAGCTCTTTGGCAGCCGCTCGCGTGGCCCCACAGCCCGTGGGGCTGCGGGCTTTGCGGCGGCCGTCAGCCTCAGCGACACCAGCGCCCACGTAGCACCGTCGCGCCAGCCTGCAAAGCATTTTCCTGTAGGGCCGCGGCTCTGGACACAGCTCCCACGCCCGAAGAGCCAGGAGGGAAAGCCGTGCCTCGTTGGAAAGCTCTTTGGTAGCCGCTCCCGTGGCCCCACAACCCGTGGGGCTGCGGGCTTTGCAGCGGCCGTCAGCCTCGGCGCCACCGGCGCCCCCGAGGCGCCGCCGCGCCAGCCTGCGAAGCATTTTCCTGTAGGGCCACAGCTCTGGCCACAGCTCCCACGCCCGAAGAGCCAGGAGGGAAAGCCGTGCCTCGTTGGAAATCTATTTGGCAGCCGCTCGCGTGGCCCCACAGCCTGTGGGGCTGCGGGCTTTGCGGCGGCCATCAGCCTCGGCGACACCGGCGCCCACGTGGCGCCGCCGTTCCAGCCTGCGAAGCATTTTCCGGTAGCGCCTCGGCTCTGGCGACAGCTCCCACGCCCGAAGAGCCAGGAGGGAAATCCGTGCCTCGTTGGAAAGCTCTTTGGTAGCCACTCCCGTGGCCCCACAAGCCGGTGGGCTGCGGGCTTTGCAGCGGCCGTCAGCCTCGGCGCCACACGTGCCCCCGAGGCGCCGCCGCGCCAGCCTGCGAAGCATTTTCGGGTAGGGCCGCGGCTCTGGCCACAGCTCCCACGCCCGAAGAGCCAGGAGGGAAAGCCGTGCCTCGTTGGAAAGCTCTTTGGCAGCCGCTCGCGTGGCCCCACAGCCCGTGGGGCTGCGGGCTTTGCGGCGGCCGTCAGCCTCGGCGCCACCGGCGCCCACCTTGCTCCACTGCGTCAGCCTGCGAAGCATTTTCCGGTAGGGCCGCGGCTCTGTCCACAGCTCCCACGCCCGAAGAGCCAGGAGGGAAAGCCGTGCCTCGTTGGAAAGCTCTTTGGCAGCCACTCGCGTGACCCCACAGCCCGTGGGGCTGCGGGCTTTGCGGCGGCCGTCAGCCTCGGCGCCACCGGCGCCCACCTTGCTCCACTGCGTCAGCCTGCGAAGCATTTTCCGGTAGGGCCGCGGCTCTGTCCACAGCTCCCACGCCCGAAGAGCCAGGAGGGAAAGCCGTGCCTCGTTGGAAAGCTCTTTGGCAGCCACTCGTGTGGCCCCACAGCCCGTGGGGCTGCGGGCTTTGCGGCGGCCGTCAGCCTCGGCACCACCGGCGCCCACCTGGCGCCGCCGCGCCAGCCTGCGAAGCATTTTCCGGTAGGGCCGTGGCTCTGGCCACAGCTCCCACACCCGAAGAGCCAGGAGGGAAAGCCGTGCCTCGTTGGAAAGCTCTTTGGCAGCCGCTCGCGTGGCCCCACAGACCATGGGGCTGCGGGCTTTGCGGCGGCCGTCAGCCTCGGCGCCACCGGCGCCCACCTGGCGCCGCCGCGCCAGCCTGCGAAGCATTTTCGGGTAGGGCCGCGGCTCTGGCCACAGCTCCCACGCCCGAAGAACCAGGAGGGAAAGCCGTGCCTCGTTGGAAAGCTCTTTGGCAGCCGCTCGCGTGGCCCCACAGCCCGTGGGGCTGCGGGCTTTGCGGCGGCTCTCAGCCTCGGCGCCACCGGCGCCCACCTTGCTCCGCTGCGTCAGCCTGCGAAGCATTTTCCGGTAGGGCCGCGGCTCTGGCCACAGCTCCCACGCCCGAAGACCAAGGAGGGAAAGCCGTGCCTCATTGGAAAGGTCTTTGGCAGCCGCTCGCGTGGCCCCACAGCCCGTGGGGCTGCGGGCTTTGCGGCGGCCGTCAGCCTCGGCGCCACCGGCGCCCACCTGGCGCTCCTGCGCCTGCCTGCGAAGCATTTTCGGGTAGGGCCGCGGCTCTGGCCACAGCTCCCACGCCCGAAGAGCCAGGAGGGAATGCCGTGCCTCGTTGGAAAGCTCTTTGGCAGCCACTCGCATGGCCCCACAGCCCGTGGGGCTGCGGGCTTTGCGGCGGCCGTCAGCCTCGGCACCACCGGCGCCCACGTGGCGCCGCCGCGCCAGCCTGCGAAGCATTTTCCGGTAGGGCCGCGGCTCTGGCCACAGCTCCCACACCCGAAGAGCCAGGAGGTAAAGCCGTGCCTCGTTGGAAAGCTCTTTGGCAGCCGCTCGCGTGGCCCCACAGACCATGGGGCTGCGGGCTTTGCGGCGGCCGTCGGCCTCGGCGCCACCGGCGCCCACCTTGCTCTGCTGCGTCAGCCTGCGAAGCATTTTCCGGTAGGGCCACAGCTCTGGCCACAGCTCCCACGCCCGAAGAGCCAGGAGGGAAAGCCGTGCCTCGTTGGAAAGCTCTTTGGTAGCCGCTCCCGTGGCCCCACAAACCGTGGAGCTGCGGGCTTTGCAGCGGCCGTCAGCCTCGGCGCCACCGGCGCCCCCGAGGCGCCGCCGCACCAGCCTGCGAAGCATTTTCCTGTAGGGCCGCGGCTCTGGCCACAGCTCCCACGCCCGAAGAGCCAGGAGGGAAAGCCGTGCCTCGTTGGAAAGCTCTTTGGCAGCCGCTCGCGTGACCCCACAGCCCATGGGGCTGCGGGCTTTGCGGCGGCCATCAGCCTCGGCGCCACCGGCGCCCACCTGGCGCCGCCGCGCCAGCCTGCGAAGCATTTTCGGGTAGGGCCGCGGCTCTGGCGAGAGCTCCCACGCCCAAAGAGCCAGGAGGGAAAGCCGTGCCTCGTTGGAAAGCTCTTTGGCAGCCGCTCGCGTGGCCCCACAGCCCGTGGGGCTGCGGGCTTTGCGGAGGCCGTCAGCCTCGGCGCCACCGGCGCCCACGTGGCGTCGCCGTGCCAGCCTGCGAAGCATTTTCCGGTAGGTCCGCGGCTCTGGCCACAGCTCCCACGCCCGAAGACCAAGGAGGGAAAGCCGTGCCTCATTGGAAATGTCTTTGGCAGCCGCTCGCGTGGCCCCACAGCCCGTGGGGCTGCGGGCTTTGCGGCGGCTCTCAGCCTCGGCGACACCGGCGCCCACGTGGCGCCGCCGCGCCAGCCTGCGAAGCATTTTCCGGTAGGGCCGCTGCTCTGGCCACAGCTCCCACGCCCGAAGAGCCAGGAGGGAAAGCCGTGCCTCGTTGGAAAGCTCTTTGGCAGCCGCTCGCGTGGCCCCACAGACCATGGGGCTGCGGGCTTTGCGGCGGCCGTCAGCCTCGGCGCCACCGGCGCCCAACTTGCTCCGCTGCGTCAGCCTGCGAAGCATTTTCAGGAAGGGCCGCGGCTCTGGCCACAGCTCCCACGCCCAAAGAGCCAGGAGGGAAAGCCGTGCCTCGTTGGAAAGCTCTTTGGCAACCACTCGCGTGGCCCCACAGCCCATGGGGCTGCGGGCTTTGCGGCGGCCGTCAGCCTTGGCGCCACCGGCGCCCACCTGGCGCCGCCGCGCCAGCCTGCGAAGCATTTTCGGGTAGGGCCGCGGCTCTGGCCACAGCTCCCACGCCCAAAGAGCCAGGAGGGAAAGCCGTGCCTCGTTGGAAAGCTCTTTGGCAGCCGCTCGCGTGGCCCCACAGACCATGGGGCTGCGGGCTTTGCGGCGGCCGTCGGCCTCGGCGCCACCGGCGCCCACCTTGCTCTGCTGCGTCAGACTGCGAAGCATTTTCCGGTAGGGCCACAGCTCTGGCCACAGCTCCCACGCCCGAAGAGCCAGGAGGGAAAGCCGTGCCTCGTTGGAAAGCTCTTTGGCAGCCGCTCGCGTGACCCCACAGCCCGTGGGGCTGCGGGCTTTGCGGCGGCCATCAGCCTCGGCGCCACCGGCGCCCCCGAGGCGCCGCTGCGCCAGCCTGCGAAGCATTTTCCTGTAGGGCTGCGGCTCTGGCCACAGCTCCCACGCCCGAAGATCCAGGAGGGAAAGCCGTGCCTCGTTGGAAAGCTCTTTGGCAGCCGCTCGCGTGACCCCACAGCCCATGGGGCTGCGGGCTTTGCGGCGGCCATCAGCCTCAGCGCCACCGGCGCCCACCTGGCGCCGCCGCGCCAGCCTGCGAAGCATTTTCCGGTAGGGCCGCGGCTCTGGCCACAGCTCCCACGCCCGAAGACCAAGGAGGGAAAGCCGTGCCTCATTGGAAAGGTCTTTGGCAGCCGCTCGCGTGGCCCCACAGCCCGTGGGGCTGCGGGCTTTGCGGCGGCCGTCAGCCTCGGCGCCACCGGCGCCCACGTGGCGCCGCCGCGCCAGCCTGCGAAGCATTTCCGGGTAGGGCCGCGGCTCTGGCCACAGCTCCCACGCCCGAAGAGCCAGGAGGGAAAACCATGCCTCGTTGGAAAGCTCTTTGGCAGCCGCTCGCGTGGCCCCACAGCCCGTGGGGCTGCGGGCTTTGCGGCGGCCGTCAGCCTCGGCGCCACCGGCGCCCACCTTGCTCCGCTGCGTCAGCCTGCGAAGCATTTTCCTGTAGGGCCGCGGCTCTGGCCACAGCTCCCACGCCCGAAGAGCCAGGAGGGAATGCCGTGCCTCGTTGGAAAGCTCTTTGGCAGCCACTCGCGTGGCCCCACAGCCCGTGGGGCTGCGGGCTTTGCGGCGGCCGTCAGCCTCGGCACCACCGGCGCCCACGTGGCGCCGCCGCGCCAGCCTGCGAAGCATTTTCCGGTAGGGCCGCGGCTCTGGCCACAGCTCCCACACCCGAAGAGCCAGGAGGTAAAGCCGTGCCTCGTTGGAAAGCTCTTTGGCAGCCGCTCGCGTGGCCCCACAGCCCGTGGGGCTGCGGGCTTTGCGGCGGCTCTCAGCCTCGGCGACACCGGCGCCCACGTGGCGCCGCCGCGCCAGCCTGCGAAGCATATTCCGGTAGGGCCGCTGCTCTGGCCACAGCTCCCACGCCCGAAGAGCCAGGAGGGAAAGCCGTGCCTCGTTGGAAAGCTCTTTGGCAACCGCTCGCGTGGCCCCACAGCCCATGGGGCTGCTGGCTTTGCGGCGGCCGTCAGCCTCGGCGCCACCGGCGCCCAACTTGCTCCGCTGCGTCAGCCTGCGAAGCATTTTCCGGTAGGGCCGCGGCTCTGGCCACAGCTCCCACGCCCAAAGAGCCAGGAGGGAAAGCCGTGCCTCGTTGGAAAGCTCTTTGGCAGCCGCTTGCGTGGCCCCACAGCCCGTGGGGATGCGGGCTTTACGGCGGCCGTCAGCCTTGGCGCCACCGGCGCCCACCTGGCGCCGCCGCGCCAGCCTGCGAAGCATTTTCGGGTAGGGCCGCGGCTCTGGCCACAGCTCCCACGCCCGAAGACCAAGGAGGGAAAGCCGTGCCTCGTTGGAAAGCTCTTTGGCAGCCGCTCGCGTGGCCCCACAGCCCATGGGGCTGCGGGCTTTGCGGCGGCCGGCAGCCTCAGCGACACCAGCGCCCACGTAGCACCGTCGCGCCAGCCTGCAAAGCATTTTCCTGTAGGGCCGCGGCTCTGGCCACAGCTCCCACGCCCGAAGAGCCAGGAGGGAAAGCCGTGCCTCGTTGGAAAGCTCTTTGGTAGCCGCTCCCGTGGCCCCACAACCCGTGGGGCTGCGGGCTTTGCAGCGGCCGTCAGCCTCCCCGCCACCGGCGCCCACCTGGCGTGGCCGCGCCAGCCTGCGAAGCATTTTCCAGTAGGGCCGCGGCTCTGGCCACAGATCCCACGCCCGAAGAGCCAGGAGGGAAAGCCGTGCCTCGTTGGAAAGCTCTTTGGCAGCCGCTCGCGTGGCCCCACAGCCCGTGGGGCTGCGGGCTTTGCGGCGGCCGTCAGCCTCGGCGCCACCGGCGCCCACGTGCCGCCGCCGCGCCAGCCTGCGAAGCATTTTCCGGTAGGGCCGCGGCTCTGGCCACAGCTCCCACGCCCGAAGAGCCAGGAGGGAAAGCCGTGCCTCGTTGCAAAGCTCTTTGGCAGCCACTCGCGTGGCCCCACAGCCCGTGGGGCTGCGGGCCTTGCGGCGGCCGTCAGCCTCGGCGCCACCGGCGCCCACCTGGCACAGCCGCGCCAGCCTGCGAAGCATTTTCCGGTAGGTCCGCGGCTCTGGCCACAGCTCCCACGCCCGAAGAGCAAGGAGGGAAAGCCGTGCCTCGTTGGAAAGCTCTTTGGCAACCGCTCGCGTGGCCCCACAGCCCATGGGGCTGCGGGCTTTGCGGCGGCCGTCAGCCTTGGCGCCACCGGCGCCCACCTGGCGCCACCGCGCCAGCCTGCGAAGCATTTTCGGGTGGGGCTGCGGCTGTGGCCACACCTCCCACGCCCGAAGACCAAGGAGGGAAAGCCGTGCCTCGTTGAAAAGCTCTTTGGCAGCCGCTCGCGTGGCCCCACAGCCCGTGGGGCTGCGGGCTTTGCGGCGGCCGTCACCCTCGGCGCCACCGGCGCCCATTTTGCGCGGCCGCGCCAGCCTGCGAAGCATTTTCCGGTAGGGCCGCGGCTCTGGCCACAGCTCTCACGCCCGAAGAGCCAGGAGGGAAAGCCGTGCCTCGTTGGAAAGCTCTTTGGCAGCCGCTCGTGTGGCCCCACAACCCGTGGGGCTGCGGGCTTTGCGGCGGCCGTCAGCCTCGGCGCCACCGGCGCCCACGTGGGGCCGCCGCGCCAGCCTGTGAAGCATTTTCCGGTAGGGCCGCGGCTCTGGCGACAGCTCCCACGCCCGAAGAGCCAGGAGGGAAAGCCGTGCTTCGTTGGAAAGCTCTTTGGCAGCCGCTCGCGTGGCCCCACAGCCCGTGGGGCTGCTGGCTTTGCGGCGGCCGTCAGCCTCGGCGCCACCGGCGCCCAACTTGCTCCGCTGCGTCAGCCTGCGAAGCATATTCCGGTAGGGCCGCGGCTCTGGCCACAGCTCCCACGCCCGAAGAGCCAGGAGGGAAAGCCGTGCCTCGTTGGAAAGCTCTTTGGCAACCACTCGCGTGGCCCCACAGCCCATGGGGCTGCGGGCTTTGCGGCGGCCGTCAGCCTTGGCGCCACCGGCGCCCACCTGGCGCCGCCGCGCCAGCCTGCGAAGCATTTTCGGGTAGGGCCGCGGCTCTGGCCACAGCTCCCACGCCCGAAGACCAAGGAGGGAAAGCCGTGCCTCGTTGGAAAGCTCTTTGGCAGCCGCTCGCGTGGCCCCACAGCCCGTGGGGCTGCGGGCTTTGCGGCGGCCGTCAGCCTCAGCGACACCAGCGCCCACGTAGCACCGTCGCGCCAGCCTGCAAAGCATTTTCCTGTAGGGCCGCGGCTCTGGACACAGCTCCCACGCCCGAAGAGCCAGGAGGGAAAGCCGTGCCTCGTTGGAAAGCTCTTTGGTAGCCGCTCCCGTGGCCCCACAACCCGTGGGGCTGCGGGCTTTGCAGCGGCCGTCAGCCTCGGCGCCACCGGCGCCCCCGAGGCGCCGCCGCGCCAGCCTGCGAAGCATTTTCCTGTAGGGCCACAGCTCTGGCCACAGCTTCCACGCCCGAAGAGCCAGGAGGGAAAGCCGTGCCTCGTTGGAAATCTATTTGGCAGCCGCTCGCGTGGCCCCACAGCCTGTGGGGCTGCGGGCTTTGCGGCGGCCATCAGCCTCGGCGACACCGGCGCCCACGTGGCGCCGCCGTTCCAGCCTGCGAAGCATTTTCCGGTAGCGCCTCGGCTCTGGCGACAGCTCCCACGCCCGAAGAGCCAGGAGGGAAATCCGTGCCTCGTTGGAAAGCTCTTTGGTAGCCACTCCCGTGGCCCCACAAGCCGGTGGGCTGCGGGCTTTGCAGCGGCCGTCAGCCACGGCGCCACACGTGCCCCCGAGGCGCCGCCGCGCCAGCCTGCGAAGCATTTTCGGGTAGGGCCGCGGCTCTGGCCACAGCTCCCACGCCCGAAGAGCCAGGAGGGAAAGCCGTGCCTCGTTGGAAAGCTCTTTGGCAGCCGCTCGCGTGGCCCCACAGCCCGTGGGGCTGCGGGCTTTGCGGCGGCCGTCAGCCTCGGCGCCACCGGCGCCCACCTTGCTCCACTGCGTCAGCCTGCGAAGCATTTTCCTGTAGGGCCGCGGCTCTGGCCACAGCTCCCACGCCCAAAGAGCCAGGAGGGAAAGCCGTGCCTCGTTGGAAAGCTCTTTGGCAGCCACTCGTGTGGCCCCACAGCCCGTGGGGCTGCGGGCTTTGCGGCGGCCGTCAGCCTCGGCACCACCGGCGCCCACGTGGCGCCGCCGCGCCAGCCTGCGAAGCATTTTCCGGTAGGGCCGCGGCTCTGGCCACAGCTCCCACACCCGAAGAGCCAGGAGGGAAAGCCGTGCCTCGTTGGAAAGCTCTTTGGCAGCCGCTCGCGTGGCCCCACAGACCATGGGGCTGCGGGCTTTGCGGCGGCCGTCAGCCTCGGCGCCACCGGCGCCCACCTGGCGCCGCCGTGCCAGCCTGCGAAGCATTTTCGGGTAGGGCCGCGGCTCTGGCCACAGCTCCCACGACCGAAGACCAAGGAGGGAAAGCCGTGCCTCATTGGAAAGGTCTTTGGCAGCCGCTCGCGTGGCCCCACAGCCCGTGGGGCTGCGGTCTTTGCGGCGGCTCTCAGCCTCGGCGCCACCGGCGCCCACCTTGCTCCGCTGCGTCAGCCTGCGAAGCATTTTCCTGTAGGGCCGCGGCTCTGGCCACAGCTCCCACGCCCGAAGAGCCAGGAGGGAAAGCCGTGCCTCGTTGGAAAGCTCTTCGGCAGCCACTCGCGTGGACCCACAGCCCGTGGGGCTGCGGGCTTTGCGGCGGCCGTCAGCCTCGGCACCACCGGCGCCCACGTGGCGCCGCCGCGCCAGCCTGCGAAGCATTTTCCGGTAGGGCCGCGGTTCTGGCCACAGCTCCCACACCCGAAGAGCCAGGAGGGAAAGCCGTGCCTCGTTGGAAAGCTCTTTGGCAGCCGCTCGCGTGGCCCCACAGACCATGGGGCTGCGGGCTTTGCGGCGGCCGTCGGCCTCGGCGCCACCGGCGCCCACCTTGCTCTGCTGCGTCAGCCTGCGAAGCATTTTCCGGTAGGGCCACAGCTCTGGCCACAGCTCCCACGCCCGAAGAGCCAGGAGGGAAAGCCGTGCCTCGTTGGAAAGCTCTTTGGCAGTCGCTCGCGTGACCCCACAGCCCGTGGGGCTGCGGGCTTTGCGGCGGCCATCAGCCTCGGCGCCACCGGCGCCCCCGAGGCGCCGCTGCGACAGCCTGCGAAGCATTTTCCTGTAGGGCTGCGGCTCTGGCCAGACCTCCCACGCCCGAAGAGCCAGGAGGGAAAGCCGTGCCTCGTTGGAAAGCTCTTTGGCAGCCGCTCGCGTGACCCCACAGCCCATGGGGCTGCGGGCTTTGCGGCGGCCGTCAGCCTCAGCTCCACCGGCGCCCACCTGGCGCCGCCGCGCCAGCCTGCGAAGCATTTTCGGGTAGGGCCGCGGCTCTGGCCACAGCTCCCACGCCCGAAGACCAAGGAGGGAAAGCCGTGCCTCATTGGAAAGGTCTTTGGCAGCCGCTCGCGTGGCCCCACAGCCCGTGGGGCTGCGGGCTTTGCGGCGGCCGTCAGCCTCGGCGCCACCGGCGCCCACCTGGCGCTCCTGCGCCTGCCTGCGAAGCATTTTCGGGTAGGGCCGCGGCTCTGGCCACAGCTCCCACGCCCGAAGAGCCAGGAGGGAAAGCCGTGCCTCGTTGGAAAGCTCTTTGGCAGCCGCTCGCGTGACCCCACAGCCCATGGGGCTGCGGGCTTTGCGGCGGCCGTCAGCCTCAGCTCCACCGGCGCCCACCTGGCGCCGCCGCGCAGGCCTGCGAAGCATTTTCCGGTAGGGCCGCGGCTCTGGCCACAGCTCCCACGCCCGAAGACCAAGGAGGGAAAGCCGTGCCTCATTGGAAAGCTCTTTGGCAGCCGCTCGCGTGGCCCCACAGCCCGTGGGGCTGCGGGCTTTGCGGCGGCCGTCAGCCTCGGCGCCACCGGCGCCCACCTTCCTCCGCTGCGTCAGCCTGCGAAGCATTTTCCTGTAGGGCCGCGGCTCTGGCCACAGCTCCCACGCCCGAAGAGCCAGGAGGGAATGCCGTGCCTCGTTGGAAAGCTCTTTGGCAGCCACTCGCGTGGCCCCACAGCCCGTGGGGCTGCGGGCTTTGCGGCGGCCGTCAGCCTCGGCACCACCGGCGCCCACGTGGCGCCGCCGCGCCAGCCTGCGAAGCATTTTCCGGTAGGGCCGCGGCTCTGGCCACAGCTCCCACACCCGAAGAGCCAGGAGGTAAAGCCGTGCCTCGTTGGAAAGCTCTTTGGCAGCCGCTCGCGTGGCCCCACAGACCATGGGGCTGCGGGCTTTGCGGCGGCCGTCGGCCTCGGCGCCACCGGCGCCCACCTTGCTCTGCTGCGTCAGCCTGCGAAGCATTTTCCGGTAGGGCCACAGCTCTGGCCACAGCTCCCACGCCCGAAGAGCCAGGAGGGAAAGCCGTGCCTCGTTGGAAAGCTCTTTGGTAGCCGCTCCCGTGGCCCCACAAACCGTGGAGCTGCGGGCTTTGCAGCGGCCGTCAGCCTCGGCGCCACCGGCGCCCCCGAGGCGCCGCCGCACCAGCCTGCGAAGCATTTTCCGGTAGGGCCGCGGCTCTGGCCACAGCTCCCACGCCCGAAGAGCCAGGAGGGAAAGCCGTGCCTCGTTGGAAAGCTCTTTGGCAACCGCTCGCGTGGCCCCACAGACCATGGGGCTGCGGGCTTTGCGGCGGCCGTCAGCCTCGGCGCCACCGGCGCCCACCTGGCGCCGCCGCGCCAGCCTGCGAAGCATTTTCGGGTAGGGCCGCGGCTCTGGCCACAGCTCCCACGCCCGAAGAGCCAGGAGGGAAAGCCGTGCCTCGTTGGAAAGCTCTTTGGTAGCCGCTCCCGTGGCCCCACAAACCGTGGAGCTGCGGGCTTTGCAGCGGCCGTCAGCCTCGGCGCCACCGGCGCCCACCTTGCTCTGCTGCGTCAGCCTGCGAAGCATTTTCCGGTAGGGCCACAGCTCTGGCCACAGCTCCCACACCCGAAGAGCCAGGAGGGAAAGCCGTGCCTCGTTGGAAAGCTCTTTGGCAGCCGCTCGCGTGGCCCCACAGACCATGGGGCTGCAGGCTTTGCGGCGGCCGTCAGCCTCGGCGCCACCGGCGCCCACCTGGCGCCGCCGCGCCAGCCTGCGAAGCATTTTCGGGTAGGGCCGCGGCTCTGGCCACAGCTCCCACGCCCGAAGAGCAAGGAGGGAAAGCCGTGCCTCGTTGGAAAGCTCTTTGGCAACCGCTCGCGTGGCCCCACAGCCCATGGGGCTGCGGGCTTTGCGGCGGCCGTCAGCCTTGGCGCCACCGGCGCCCACCTGGCGCCGCCGCGACAGCCTGAGAAGCATTTTCGGGTGGGGCTGCGGCTCTGGCCACACCTCCCACGCCCGAAGACCAAGGAGGGAAAGCCGTGCCTCGTTGGAAAGCTCTTTGGCAGCCGCTCGCGTGGCCCCACAGCCCGTGGGGCTGCGGGCTTTGCGGCGGCCGTCACCCTCGGCGCCACCGGCGCCCATTTTGCGCCGCCGCGCCAGCCTGCGAAGCATTTTCCGGTAGGGCCGCGGCTCTGGCCACAGCTCTCACGCCCGAAGAGCCAGGAGGGAAAGCCGTGCCTCGTTGGAAAGCTCTTTGGCAGCCGCTCGTGTGGCCCCACAACCCGTGGGGCTGCGGGCTTTGCGGCGGCCGTCAGCCTCGGCGCCACCGGCGCCCACGTGGGGCCGCCGCGCCAGCCTGTGAAGCATTTTCCGGTAGGGCCGCGGCTCTGGCGACAGCTCCCACGCCCGAAGAGCCAGGAGGGAAAGCCGTGCTTCGTTGGAAAGCTCTTTGGCAGCCGCTCGCGTGGCCCCACAGCCCGTGGGGCTGCTGGCTTTGCGGCGGCCGTCAGCCTCGGCGCCACCGGCGCCCAACTTGCTCCGCTGCGTCAGCCTGCGAAGCATATTCCGGTAGGGCCGCGGCTCTGGCCACAGCTCCCACGCCCGAAGAGCCAGGAGGGAAAGCCGTGCCTCGTTGGAAAGCTCTTTGGCAACCACTCGCGTGGCCCCACAGCCCATGGGGCTGCGGGCTTTGCGGCGGCCGTCAGCCTTGGCGCCACCGGCGCCCACCTGGCGCCGCCGCGCCAGCCTGCGAAGCATTTTCGGGTAGGGCCGCGGCTCTGGCCACAGCTCCCACGCCCGAAGACCAAGGAGGGAAAGCCGTGCCTCGTTGGAAAGCTCTTTGGCAGCCGCTCGCGTGGCCCCACAGCCCGTGGGGCTGCGGGCTTTGCGGCGGCCGTCAGCCTCAGCGACACCAGCGCCCACGTAGCACCGTCGCGCCAGCCTGCAAAGCATTTTCCTGTAGGGCCGCGGCTCTGGACACAGCTCCCACGCCCGAAGAGCCAGGAGGGAAAGCCGTGCCTCGTTGGAAAGCTCTTTGGTAGCCGCTCCCGTGGCCCCACAACCCGTGGGGCTGCGGGCTTTGCAGCGGCCGTCAGCCTCGGCGCCACCGGCGCCCCCGAGGCGCCGCCGCGCCAGCCTGCGAAGCATTTTCCTGTAGGGCCACAGCTCTGGCCACAGCTTCCACGCCCGAAGAGCCAGGAGGGAAAGCCGTGCCTCGTTGGAAATCTATTTGGCAGCCGCTCGCGTGGCCCCACAGCCTGTGGGGCTGCGGGCTTTGCGGCGGCCATCAGCCTCGGCGACACCGGCGCCCACGTGGCGCCGCCGTTCCAGCCTGCGAAGCATTTTCCGGTAGCGCCTCGGCTCTGGCGACAGCTCCCACGCCCGAAGAGCCAGGAGGGAAAGCCGTGCCTCGTTGGAAAGCTCTTTGGTAGCCACTCCCGTGGCCCCACAAGCCGGTGGGCTGCGGGCTTTGCAGCGGCCGTCAGCCACGGCGCCACACGTGCCCCCGAGGCGCCGCCGCGCCAGCCTGCGAAGCATTTTCGGGTAGGGCCGCGGCTCTGGCCACAGCTCCCACGCCCGAAGAGCCAGGAGGGAAAGCCGTGCCTCGTTGGAAAGCTCTTTGGCAGCCGCTCGCGTGGCCCCACAGCCCGTGGGGCTGCGGGCTTTGCGGCGGCCGTCAGCCTCGGCGCCACCGGCGCCCACCTTGCTCCACTGCGTCAGCCTGCGAAGCATTTTCCTGTAGGGCCGCGGCTCTGGCCACAGCTCCCACGCCCGAAGAGCCAGGAGGGAAAGCCGTGCCTCGTTGGAAAGCTCTTTGGCAGCCACTCGTGTGGCCCCACAGCCCGTGGGGCTGCGGGCTTTGCGGCGGCCGTCAGCCTCGGCACCACCGGCGCCCACGTGGCGCCGCCGCGCCAGCCTGCGAAGCATTTTCCGGTAGGGCCGCGGCTCTGGCCACAGCTCCCACACCCGAAGAGCCAGGAGGGAAAGCCGTGCCTCGTTGGAAAGCTCTTTGGCAGCCGCTCGCGTGGCCCCACAGACCATGGGGCTGCGGGCTTTGCGGCGGCCGTCAGCCTCGGCGCCACCGGCGCCCACCTGGCGCCGCCGCGCCAGCCTGCGAAGCATTTTCGGGTAGGGCCGCGGCTCTGGCCACAGCTCCCACGCCCGAAGAACCAGGAGGGAAAGCCGTGCCTCGTTGGAAAGCTCTTTGGCAGCCGCTCGCGTGGCCCCACAGCCCGTGGGGCTGCGGGCTTTGCGGCGGCCGTCAGCCTCGGCGCCACCGGCGCCCACGTGGCGCCGCCGTGCCAGCCTGCGAAGCATTTTCCGGTAGGGCCGCGGCTTTAGCCACAGCTCCCACGACCGAAGACCAAGGAGGGAAAGCCGTGCCTCATTGGAAAGGTCTTTGGCAGCCGCTCGCGTGGCCCCACAGCCCGTGGGGCTGCGGTCTTTGCGGCGGCTCTCAGCCTCGGCGCCACCGGCGCCCACCTTGCTCCGCTGCGTCAGCCTGCGAAGCATTTTCCTGTAGGGCCGCGGCTCTGGCCACAGCTCCCACGCCCGAAGAGCCAGGAGGGAAAGCCGTGCCTCGTTGGAAAGCTCTTCGGCAGCCACTCGCGTGGACCCACAGCCCGTGGGGCTGCGGGCTTTGCGGCGGCCGTCAGCCTCGGCACCACCGGCGCCCACGTGGCGCCGCCGCGCCAGCCTGCGAAGCATTTTCCGGTAGGGCCGCGGTTCTGGCCACAGCTCCCACACCCGAAGAGCCAGGAGGGAAAGCCGTGCCTCGTTGGAAAGCTCTTTGGCAGCCGCTCGCGTGGCCCCACAGACCATGGGGCTGCGGGCTTTGCGGCGGCCGTCGGCCTCGGCGCCACCGGCGCCCACCTTGCTCTGCTGCGTCAGCCTGCGAAGCATTTTCCGGTAGGGCCACAGCTCTGGCCACAGCTCCCACGCCCGAAGAGCCAGGAGGGAAAGCCGTGCCTCGTTGGAAAGCTCTTTGGCAGTCGCTCGCGTGACCCCACAGCCCGTGGGGCTGCGGGCTTTGCGGCGGCCATCAGCCTCGGCGCCACCGGCGCCCCCGAGGCGCCGCTGCGACAGCCTGCGAAGCATTTTCCTGTAGGGCTGCGGCTCTGGCCAGACCTCCCACGCCCGAAGAGCCAGGAGGGAAAGCCGTGCCTCGTTGGAAAGCTCTTTGGCAGCCGCTCGCGTGACCCCACAGCCCATGGGGCTGCGGGCTTTGCGGCGGCCGTCAGCCTCAGCTCCACCGGCGCCCACCTGGCGCCGCCGCGCCAGCCTGCGAAGCATTTTCCGGTAGGGCCGCGGCTCTGGCCACAGCTCCCACGCCCGAAGACCAAGGAGGGAAAGCCGTGCCTCATTGGAAAGGTCTTTGGCAGCCGCTCGCGTGGCCCCACAGCCCGTGGGGCTGCGGGCTTTGCGGCGGCCGTCAGCCTCGGCGCCACCGGCGCCCACCTGGCGCTCCTGCGCCTGCCTGCGAAGCATTTTCGGGTAGGGCCGCGGCTCTGGCCACAGCTCCCACGCCCGAAGAGCCAGGAGGGAAAGCCGTGCCTCGTTGGAAAGCTCTTTGGCAGCCGCTCGCGTGGCCCCACAGCCCGTGGGGCTGCGGGCTTTGCGGCGGCCGTCAGCCTCGGCGCCACCGGCGCCCACGTGGCGCCGCCGTGCCAGCCTGCGAAGCATTTTCCGGTAGGGCCGCGGCTTTAGCCACAGCTCCCACGACCGAAGACCAAGGAGGGAAAGCCGTGCCTCATTGGAAAGGTCTTTGGCAGCCGCTCGCGTGGCCCCACAGCCCGTGGGGCTGCGGGCTTTGCGGCGGCTCTCAGCCTCGGCGCCACCGGCGCCCACCTTGCTCCGCTGCGTCAGCCTGCGAAGCATTTTCCTGTAGGGCCGCGGCTCTGGCCACAGCTCCCACGCCCAAAGAGCCAGGAGGGAAAGCCGTGCCTCGTTGGAAAGCTCTTCGGCAGCCACTCGCGTGGACCCACAGCCCGTGGGGCTGCGGGCTTTGCGGCGGCCGTCAGCCTCGGCACCACCGGCGCCCACGTGGCGCCGCCGCGCCAGCCTGCGAAGCATTTTCCGGTAGGGCCGCGGCTCTGGCCACAGCTCCCACGCCCGAAGAGCCAGGAGGGAAAGCCGTGCCTCGTTGGAAAGCTCTTTGGCAGCCGCTCGCGTGGCCCCACAGACCATGGGGCTGCGGGCTTTGCGGCGGCCGTCGGCCTCGGCGCCACCGGCGCCCACCTTGCTCTGCTGCGTCAGCCTGCGAAGCATTTTCCGGTAGGGCCACAGCTCTGGCCACAGCTCCCACGCCCGAAGAGCCAGGAGGGAAAGCCGTGCCTCGTTGGAAAGCTCTTTGGCAGTCGCTCGCGTGACCCCACAGCCCGTGGGGCTACGGGCTTTGCGGCGGCCATCAGCCTCGGCGCCACCGGCGCCCCCGAGGCGCCGCTGCGACAGCCTGCGAAGCATTTTCCTGTAGGGCTGCGGCTCTGGCCAGACCTCCCACGCCCGAAGAGCCAGGAGGGAAAGCCGTGCCTCTTTGGAAAGCTCTTTGGCAGCCGCTCGCGTGACCCCACAGCCCATGGGGCTGCGGGCTTTGCGGCGGCCGTCAGCCTCAGCTCCACCGGCGCCCACCTGGCGCCGCCGCGCCAGCCTGCGAAGCATTTTCCGGTAGGGCCGCGGCTCTGGCCACAGCTCCCACGCCCGAAGACCAAGGAGGGAAAGCCGTGCCTCATTGGAAAGGTCTTTGGCAGCCGCTCGCGTGGCCCCACAGCCCGTGGGGCTGCGGGCTTTGCGGCGGCCGTCAGCCTCGGCGCCACCGGCGCCCACCTGGCGCTCCTGCGCCTGCCTGCGAAGCATTTTCGGGTAGGGCCGCGGCTCTGGCCACAGCTCCCACGCCCGAAGAGCCAGGAGGGAAAGCCGTGCCTCGTTGGAAAGCTCTTTGGCAGCCGCTCGCGTGACCCCACAGCCCATGGGGCTGCGGGCTTTGCGGCGGCCGTCAGCCTCAGCTCCACCGGCGCCCACCTGGCGCCGCCGCGCCAGCCTGCGAAGCATTTTCCGGTAGGGCCGCGGCTCTGGCCACAGCTCCCACGCCCGAAGACCAAGGAGGGAAAGCCGTGCCTCATTGGAAAGCTCTTTGGCAGCCGCTCGCGTGGCCCCACAGCCCGTGGGGCTGCGGGCTTTGCGGCGGCCGTCAGCCTCGGCGCCACCGGCGCCCACCTTCCTCCGCTGCGTCAGCCTGCGAAGCATTTTCCTGTAGGGCCGCGGCTCTGGCCACAGCTCCCACGCCCGAAGAGCCAGGAGGGAATGCCGTGCCTCGTTGGAAAGCTCTTTGGCAGCCACTCGCGTGGCCCCACAGCCCGTGGGGCTGCGGGCTTTGCGGCGGCCGTCAGCCTCGGCACCACCGGCGCCCACGTGGCGCCGCCGCGCCAGCCTGCGAAGCATTTTCCGGTAGGGCCGCGGCTCTGGCCACAGCTCCCACACCCGAAGAGCCAGGAGGTAAAGCCGTGCCTCGTTGGAAAGCTCTTTGGCAGCCGCTCGCGTGGCCCCACAGACCATGGGGCTGCGGGCTTTGCGGCGGCCGTCGGCCTCGGCGCCACCGGCGCCCACCTTGCTCTGCTGCGTCAGCCTGCGAAGCATTTTCCGGTAGGGCCACAGCTCTGGCCACAGCTCCCACGCCCGAAGAGCCAGGAGGGAAAGCCGTGCCTCGTTGGAAAGCTCTTTGGTAGCCGCTCCCGTGGCCCCACAAACCGTGGAGCTGCGGGCTTTGCAGCGGCCGTCAGCCTCGGCGCCACCGGCGCCCCCGAGGCGCCGCCGCACCAGCCTGCGAAGCATTTTCCTGTAGGGCCGCGGCTCTGGCCACAGCTCCCACGCCCGAAGAGCCAGGAGGGAAAGCCGTGCCTCGTTGGAAAGCTCTTTGGCAGCCGCTCGCGTGACCCCACAGCCCATGGGGCTGCGGGCTTTGCGGCGGCCATCAGCCTCGGCGCCACCGGCGCCCACCTGGCGCCGCCGCGCCAGCCTGCGAAGCATTTTCGGGTAGGGCCGCGGCTCGGGCGAGAGCTCCCACGCCCAAAGAGCCAGGAGGGAAAGCCGTGCCTCGTTGGAAAGCTCTTTGGCAGCCGCTCGCGTGGCCCCACAGCCCGTGGGGCTGCGGGCTTTGCGGAGGCCGTCAGCCTCGGCGCCACCGGCGCCCACGTGGCGTCGCCGTGCCAGCCTGCGAAGCATTTTCCGGTAGGTCCGCGTCTCTGGCCACAGCTCCCACGCCCGAAGACCAAGGAGGGAAAGCCGTGCCTCATTGGAAAGGTCTTTGGCAGCCGCTCGCGTGGCCCCACAGCCCGTGGGGCTGCGGGCTTTGCGGCGGCTCTCAGCCTCGGCGACACCGGCGCCCACGTGGCGCCGCCGCGCCAGCCTGCGAAGCATTTTCCGGTAGGGCCGCTGCTCTGGCCACAGCTCCCACGCCCAAAGAGCCAGGAGGGAAAGCCGTGCCTCGTTGGAAAGCTCTTTGGCAGCCACTCGCGTGGCCCCACAGCCCGTGGGGCTGCGGGCCTTGCGGCGGCCGTCAGCCTCGGCGCCACCGGCGCCTACCTGGCACAGCCGCGCCAGCCTGCGAAGCATTTTCCGGTAGGTCCGCGGCTCTGGCCACAGCTCCCACGCCCGAAGAGCAAGGAGGGAAAGCCGTGCCTCGTTGGAAAGCTCTTTGGCAACCGCTCGCGTGGCCCCACAGCCCATGGGGCTGCGGGCTTTGCGGCGGCCGTCAGCCTTGGCGCCACCGGCGCCCACCTGGCGCCGCCGCGCCAGCCTGCGAAGCATTTTCGGGTGGGGCTGCGGCTCTGGCCACACCTCCCACGCCCGAAGACCAAGGAGGGAAAGCCGTGCCTCGTTGGAAAGCTCTTTGGCAGCCGCTCGCGTGGCCCCACAGCCCGTGGGGCTGCGGGCTTTGCGGCGGCCGTCACCCTCGGCGCCACCGGCGCCCATTTTGCGCCGCCGCGCCAGCCTGCGAAGCATTTTCCGGTAGGGCCGCGGCTCTGGCCACAGCTCTCACGCCCGAAGAGCCAGGAGGGAAAGCCGTGCCTCGTTGGAAAGCTCTTTGGCAGCCGCTCGTGTGGCCCCACAACCCGTGGGGCTGCGGGCTTTGCGGCGGCCGTCAGCCTCGGCGCCACCGGCGCCCACGTGGGGCCGCCGCGCCAGCCTGTGAAGCATTTTCCGGTAGGGCCGCGGCTCTGGCGACAGCTCCCACGCCCGAAGAGCCAGGAGGGAAAGCCGTGCTTCGTTGGAAAGCTCTTTGGCAGCCGCTCGCGTGGCCCCACAGCCCGTGGGGCTGCTGGCTTTGCGGCGGCCGTCAGCCTCGGCGCCACCGGCGCCCAACTTGCTCCGCTGCGTCAGCCTGCGAAGCATATTCCGGTAGGGCCGCGGCTCTGGCCACAGCTCCCACGCCCGAAGAGCCAGGAGGGAAAGCCGTGCCTCGTTGGAAAGCTCTTTGGCAACCACTCGCGTGGCCCCACAGCCCATGGGGCTGCGGGCTTTGCGGCGGCCGTCAGCCTTGGCGCCACCGGCGCCCACCTGGCGCCGCCGCGCCAGCCTGCGAAGCATTTTCGGGTAGGGCCGCGGCTCTGGCCACAGCTCCCACGCCCGAAGACCAAGGAGGGAAAGCCGTGCCTCGTTGGAAAGCTCTTTGGCAGCCGCTTGTGTGGCCCCACAGCCCGTGGGGCTGCGGGCTTTGCGGCGGCCGTCAGCCTCAGCGACACCAGCGCCCACGTAGCACCGTCGCGCCAGCCTGCAAAGCATTTTCCTGTAGGGCCGCGGCTCTGGCCACAGCTCCCACGCCCGAAGAGCCAGGAGGGAAAGCCGTGCCTCGTTGGAAAGCTCTTTGGTAGCCGCTCCCGTGGCCCCACAACCCGTGGGGCTGCGGGCTTTGCAGCGGCCGTCAGCCTCGGCGCCACCGGCGCCCCCGAGGCGCCGCCGCGCCAGCCTGCGAAGCATTTTCCTGTAGGGCCGCGGCTCTGGCCACAGCTCCCACGCCCGAAGAGCCAGGAGGGAAAGCCGTGCCTCGTTGGAAAGCTCTTTGGCAGCCACTCGTGTGGCCCCACAGCCCGTGGGGCTGCGGGCTTTGCGGCGGCCGTCAGCCTCGGCACCACCGGCGCCCACGTGGCGCCGCCGCGCCAGCCTGCGAAGCATTTTCCGGTAGGGCCGCGGCTCTGGCCACAGCTCCCACACCCGAAGAGCCAGGAGGGAAAGCCGTGCCTCGTTGGAAAGCTCTTTGGCAGCCGCTCGCGTGGCCCCACAGACCATGGGGCTGCGGGCTTTGCGGCGGCCGTCAGCCTCGGCGCCACCGGCGCCCACCTGGCGCCGCCGCGCCAGCCTGCGAAGCATTTTCGGGTAGGGCCGCGGCTCTGGCCACAGCTCCCACGCCCGAAGAACCAGGAGGGAAAGCCGTGCCTCGTTGGAAAGCTCTTTGGCAGCCGCTCGCGTGGCCCCACAGCCCGTGGGGCTGCGGGCTTTGCGGCGGCCGTCAGCCTCGGCGCCACCGGCGCCCACGTGGCGCCGCCGTGCCAGCCTGCGAAGCATTTTCCGGTAGGGCCGCGGCTTTAGCCACAGCTCCCACGACCGAAGACCAAGGAGGGAAAGCCGTGCCTCATTGGAAAGGTCTTTGGCAGCCGCTCGCGTGGCCCCACAGCCCGTGGGGCTGCGGGCTTTGCGGCGGCTCTCAGCCTCGGCGCCACCGGCGCCCACCTTGCTCCGCTGCGTCAGCCTGCGAAGCATTTTCCTGTAGGGCCGCGGCTCTGGCCACAGCTCCCACGCCCGAAGAGCCAGGAGGGAAAGCCGTGCCTCGTTGGAAAGCTCTTCGGCAGCCACTCGTGTGGACCCACAGCCCGTGGGGCTGCGGGCTTTGCGGCGGCCGTCAGCCTCGGCACCACCGGCGCCCACGTGGCGCCGCCGCGCCAGCCTGCGAAGCATTTTCGGGTAGGGCCGCGGCTCTGGCCACAGCTCCCACACCCGAAGAGCCAGGAGGGAAAGCCATGCCTCGTTGGAAAGCTCTTTGGCAGCCGCTCGCGTGGCCCCACAGACCATGGGGCTGCGGGCTTTGCGGCGGCCGTCGGCCTCGGCGCCACCGGCGCCCACCTTGCTCTGCTGCGTCAGCCTGCGAAGCATTTTCCGGTAGGGCCACAGCTCTGGCCACAGCTCCCACGCCCGAAGAGCCAGGAGGGAAAGCCGTGCCTCGTTGGAAAGCTCTTTGGCAGTCGCTCGCGTGACCCCACAGCCCGTGGGGCTGCGGGCTTTGCGGCGGCCATCAGCCTCGGCGCCACCGGCGCCCCCGAGGCGCCGCTGCGACAGCCTGCGAAGCATTTTCCTGTAGGGCTGCGGCTCTGGCCAGACCTCCCACGCCCGAAGAGCCAGGAGGGAAAGCCGTGCCTCGTTGGAAAGCTCTTTGGCAGCCGCTCGCGTGACCCCACAGCCCATGGGGCTGCGGGCTTTGCGGCGGCCGTCAGCCTCAGCTCCACCGGCGCCCACCTGGCGCCGCCGCGCCAGCCTGCGAAGCATTTTCCGGTAGGGCCGCGGCTCTGGCCACAGCTCCCACGCCCGAAGAGCCAGGAGGTAAAGCCGTGCCTCGTTGGAAAGCTCTTTGGCAGCCGCTCGCGTGGCCCCACAGACCATGGGGCTGCGGGCTTTGCGGCGGCCGTCGGCCTCGGCGCCACCGGCGCCCACCTTGCTCTGCTGCGTCAGCCTGCGAAGCATTTTCCGGTAGGGCCACAGCTCTGGCCACAGCTCCCACGCCCGAAGAGCCAGGAGGGAAAGCCGTGCCTCGTTGGAAAGCTCTTTGGTAGCCGCTCCCGTGGCCCCACAAACCGTGGAGCTGCGGGCTTTGCAGCGGCCGTCAGCCTCGGCGCCACCGGCGCCCCCGAGGCGCCGCCGCACCAGCCTGCGAAGCATTTTCCTGTAGGGCCGCGGCTCTGGCCACAGCTCCCACGCCCGAAGACCAAGGAGGGAAAGCCGTGCCTCATTGGAAAGGTCTTTGGCAGCCGCTCGCGTGGCCCCACAGCCCGTGGGGCTGCAGGCTTTGCGGCGGCTCTCAGCCTCGGCGACACCGGCGCCCACGTGGCGCCGCCGCGCCAGCCTGCGAAGCATTTTCCGGTAGGGCCGCTGCTCTGGCCACAGCTCCCACGCCCGAAGAGCCAGGAGGGAAAGCCGTGCCTCGTTGGAAAGCTCTTTGGCAGCCGCTCGCGTGGCCCCACAGACCATGGGGCTGCGGGCTTTGCGGCGGCCATCAGCCTCGGTGCCACCGGCGCCCACCTGGCGCCGCCGCGCCAGCCTGCGAAGCATTTTCGGGTAGGGCCGCGGCTCTGGCGAGAGCTCCCACGCCCAAAGAGCCAGGAGGGAAAGCCGTGCCTCGTTGGAAAGCTCTTTGGCAGCCGCTCGCGTGGCCCCACAGCCCGTGGGGCTGCGGGCTTTGCGGAGGCCGTCAGCCTCGGCGCCACCGGCGCCCACGTGGCGTCGCCGTGCCAGCCTGCGAAGCATTTTCCGGTAGGTCCGCGGCTCTGGCCACAGCTCCCACGCCCGAAGACCAAGGAGGGAAAGCCGTGCCTCATTGGAAAGGTCTTTGGCAGCCGCTCGCGTGGCCCCACAGCCCGTGGGGCTGCAGGCTTTGCGGCGGCTCTCAGCCTCGGCGACACCGGCGCCCACGTGGCGCCGCCGCGCCAGCCTGCGAAGCATTTTCCGGTAGGGCCGCTGCTCTGGCCACAGCTCCCACGCCCGAAGAGCCAGGAGGGAAAGCCGTGCCTCGTTGGAAAGCTCTTTGGCAGCCGCTCGCGTGGCCCCACAGACCATGGGGCTGCGGGCTTTGCGGCGGCCGTCAGCCTCGGCGCCACCGGCGCCCAACTTGCTCCGCTACGTCAGCCTGCGAAGCATTTTCAGGAAGGGCCGCGGCTCTGGCCACAGCTCCCACGCCCAAAGAGCCAGGAGGGAAAGCCGTGCCTCGTTGGAAAGCTCTTTGGCAACCGCTCGCGTGGCCCCACAGCCCATGAGGCTGCGGGCTTTGCGGCGGCCGTCAGCCTTGGCGCCACCGGCGCCCACCTGGCGCCGCCGCGCCAGCCTGCGAAGCATTTTCGGGTAGGGCCGCGGCTCTGGCCACAGCTCCCACGCCCAAAGAGCCAGGAGGGAAAGCCGTGCCTCGTTGGAAAGCTCTTTGGCAGCCGCTCGCGTGGCCCCACAGACCATGGGGCTGCGGGCTTTGCGGCGGCCGTCGGCCTCGGCGCCAACGGCGCCCACCTTGCTCTGCTGCGTCAGCCTGCGAAGCATTTTCCGGTAGGGCCACAGCTCTGGCCACAGCTCCCACGCCCGAAGAGCCAGGAGGGAAAGCCGTGCCTCGTTGGAAAGCTCTTTGGCAGCCGCTCGCGTGACCCCACAGCCCGTGGGGCTGCGGGCTTTGCGGCGGCCATCAGCCTCGGCGCCACCGGCGCCCCCGAGGCGCCGCTGCGCCAGCCTGCGAAGCATTTTCCTGTAGGGCTGCGGCTCTGGCCACAGCTCCCACGCCCGAAGAGCCAGGAGGGAAAGCCGTGCCTCGTTGGAAAGCTCTTTGGCAGCCGCTCGCGTGACCCCACAGCCCATGGGGCTGCGGGCTTTGCGGCGGCCATCAGCCTCAGCGCCACCGGCGCCCACCTGGCGCCGCCGCGCCAGCCTGCGAAGCATTTTCCGGTAGGGCCGCGGCTCTGGCCACAGCTCCCACGCCCGAAGACCAAGGAGGGAAAGCCGTGCCTCATTGGAAAGGTCTTTGGCAGCTGCTCGCGTGGCCCCACAGCCCGTGGGGCTGCGGGCTTTGCGGCGGCCGTCAGCCTCGGCGCCACCGGCGCCCACGTGGCGCCGCCGCGCCAGCCTGCGAAGCATTTCCGGGTAGGGCCGCGGCTCTGGCCACAGCTCCCACGCCCGAAGAGCCAGGAGGGAAAACCATGCCTCGTTGGAAAGCTCTTTGGCAGCCGCTCGCGTGGCCCCACAGCCCGTGGGGCTGCGGGCTTTGCGGCGGCCATCAGCCTCGGCGCCACCGGCGCCCACCTTGCTCCGCTGCATCAGCCTGCGAAGCATTTTCCTGTAGGGCCGCGGCTCTGGCCACAGCTCCCACGCCCGAAGAGCCAGGAGGGAATGCCGTGCCTCGTTGGAAAGCTCTTTGGCAGCCGCTCGCGTGACCCCACAGCCCGTGGGGCTGCGGGCTTTGCGGCGGCCGTCAGCCTCGGCACCACCGGCGCCCACGTGGCGCCGCCGCGCCAGCCTGCGAAGCATTTTCCGGTAGGGCCGCGGCTCTGGCCACAGCTCCCACACCCGAAGAGCCAGGAGGTAAAGCCGTGCCTCGTTGGAAAGCTCTTTGGCAGCCGCTCGCGTGGCCCCACAGCCCGTGGGGCTGCGGGCTTTGCGGCGGCTCTCAGCCTCGGCGACACCGGCGCCCACGTGGCGCCGCCGCGCCAGCCTGCGAAGCATTTTCCGGTAGGGCCGCTGCTCTGGCCACAGCTCCCACGCCCGAAGAGCCAGGAGGGAAAGCCGTGCCTCGTTGGAAAGCTCTTTGGCAACCGCTCGCGTGGCCCCACAGCCCATGGGGCTGCTGGCTTTGCGGCGGCCGTCAGCCTCGGCGCCACCGGCGCCCAACTTGCTCCGCTGCGTCAGCCTGCGAAGCATTTTCCGGTAGGGCCGCGGCTCTGGCCACAGCTCCCACGCCCAAAGAGCCAGGAGGGAAAGCCGTGCCTCGTTGGAAAGCTCTTTGGCAACCGCTCGCGTGGCCCCACAGCCCATGGGGCTGCGGGCTTTGCGGCGGCCGTCAGCCTTGGCGCCACCGGCGCCCACCTGGCGCCGCCGCGCCAGCCTGCGAAGCATTTTCGGGTAGGGCCGCGGCTCTGGCCACAGCTCCCACGCCCGAAGACCAAGGAGGGAAAGCCGTGCCTCGTTGGAAAGCTCTTTGGCAGCCGCTCGCGTGGCCCCACAGCCCATGGGGCTGCGGGCTTTGCGGCGGCCGGCAGCCTCAGCGACACCAGCGCCCACGTAGCACCGTCGCGCCAGCCTGCAAAGCATTTTCCTGTAGGGCCGCGGCTCTGGCCACAGCTCCCACGCCCGAAGAGCCAGGAGGGAAAGCCGTGCCTCGTTGGAAAGCTCTTTGGTAGCCGCTCCCGTGGCCCCACAACCCGTGGGGCTGCGGGCTTTGCAGCGGCCGTCAGCCTCGGCGCCACTGGCGCCCCCGAGGCGCCGCCGCGCCAGCCTGCGAAGCATTTTCCTGTAGGGCCACAGCTCTGGCCACAGCTCCCACGCCCGAAGAGCCAGGAGGGAAAGCCGTGCCTCGTTGGAAATCTCTTTGGCAGCCGCTCGCGTGGCCCCACAGCCCGTGGGGCTGCGGGCTTTGCGGCGGCCATCAGCCTCGGCGACACCGGCGCCCACGTGGCGCCGCCGTTCCAGCCTGCGAAGCATTTTCCGGTAGCGCCTCGGCTCTGGCGACAGCTCCCACGCCCGAAGAGCCAGGAGGGAAAGCCGTGCCTCGTTGGAAAGCTCTTTGGTAGCCGCTCCCGTGGCCCCACAAGCCGTGGGGCTGCGGGCTTTGCAGCGGCCGTCAGCCTCGGCGCCACAGGTGCCCCCGAGGCGCCGCCGCGCCAGCCTGCGAAGCATTTTCGGGTAGGGCCGCGGCTCTGGCCACAGCTCCCACGCCCGAAGAGCCAGGAGGGAAAGCCGTGCCTCGTTGGAAAGCTCTTTGGCAGCCGCTCGCGTGGCCCCACAGCCCGTGGGGCTGCGGGCTTTGCGGCGGCCGTCAGCCTCGGCGCCACCGGCGCCCACGTGGCGCGGCCGCGCCAGCCTGCGAAGCATTTTCCGGTAGGGCCGCGGCTCTGGCCACAGCTCCCACACCCGAAGAGCCAGGAGGGAAAGCCGTGCCTCGTTGGAAAGCTCTTTGGCAGCCGCTCGCGTGGCCCCACAGACCATGGGGCTGCGGGCTTTGCGGCGTCCGTCAGCCTCGGCGCCACCGGCGCCCACCTGGCGCCGCCGCGCCAGCCTGCGAAGCATTTTCGGGTAGGGCCGCGGCTCTGGCCACAGCTCCCACGCCCGAAGAGCCAGGAGAGAAAGCCGTGCCTCGTTGGAAAGCTCTTTGGCAGCCGCTCGCGTGGCCCCACAGCCCGTGGGGCTGCGGGCTTTGCGGCGGCCGTCAGCCTCGGCGCCACCGGCGCCCACCTGGCGCCGCCGCGCCAGCCTGCGAAGCATTTTCCGGTAGGGCCGCGGCTCTGGCCACAGCTCCCACACCCGAAGAGCCAGGAGGGAAAGCCGTGCCTCGTTAGAAAGCTCTTGGGCAGCTGCTCACGTGGCCCCACAGCCCGTGGGGCTGCGGGCTTTGCGGCGGCCGTCAGCCTCCCCGCCGCCGGCGCCCACCTGGCGTGGCCGCGCCAGCCTGCGAAGCATTTTCCAGTAGGGCCGCGGCTCTGGCCACAGATGCCACGCCCGAAGAGCCAGGAGGGAAAGCCGTGCCTCGTTGGAAAGCTCTTTGGCAGCCGCTCGCGTGGCCCCACAGCCCGTGGGGCTGCGGGCTTTGCGGCGGCCGTCAGCCTCGGCGCCACCGGCGCCCACGTGCCGCCGCCGCGCCAGCCTGCGAAGCATTTTCCGGTAGGGCCGCGGCTCTGGCCACAGCTCCCACGCCCGAAGAGCCAGGAGGGAAAGCCGTGCCTCGTTGCAAAGCTCTTTGGCAGCCACTCGCGTGGCCCCACAGCCCGTGGGGCTGCGGGCCTTGCGGCGGCCGTCAGCCTCGGTGCCACCGGCGCCTACCTGGCACAGCCGCGCCAGCCTGCGAAGCATTTTCCGGTAGGGCCGCGGCTCTGGCCACAGCTCCCACGCCCGAAGAGCAAGGAGGGAAAGCCGTGCCTCGTTGGAAAGCTCTTTGGCAGCTGCTCGCGTGGCCCCACAGCCCGTGGGGCTGCGGGCATTGCGGCAGCCGTCAGACTCGGCGCCACCGGCGCCCACCTGGCGCGGCCGCGCCAGCCTGCGAAGCATTTTCCGGTAGGGCCGCGGCTCTGGCCACAGCTCCCACGCCCGAAGAGCCAGGAGGGAAAGCCCTGCCTCGTTGGAAAGCTCTTTGGCAGTTGCTCCCTTGGCTCCACAGCCCGTGGGGCTGCGGGCTTTGCGGTGGCCGTCAGCCTCGGCGCCACTGGCGCACACGTGGCGCCGCCGCGCCAGCCTGCGAAGCATTTTCCGGTAGGTCCGCGGCTCTGGCCACAGCTCCCACGCCCGAAAAGCCAGGAGGGAAAGCCGTGCCTCGTTGGAAAGCTCTTTGGCAGCCGCTCGCGTGGCTCCACAGCCCGTGGGGCTGCAGGCTTTGTGGCGGTCGTCAGCCCCGGCGCCACCGGCGCCCACGTGGCGCCGCTGCGCCAGCCTGCGAAGCATTTTCCGTTAGGGCCGCGGCTCTGGCCACAGCTCCCACGCCCGAAGAGCCAGGAGGGAAAGCCGTGCCTCGTTGGAAAGCTCTTTGGCAGCCGCTCGCGTGGCCCCACAGCCCGTGGGGCTACGGGCTTTGCGGCGGCCGTCAGCCTCGGCGCCACCGGCGCCCACGTGGCGCCGCCGCGCCAGCCCGCAAAGCATTTTCCGCTACGGCTGCGGCTCTGGCCACAGCTCTCACGCCCGAAGAGACAGGAGGGAAAGCCGTGCCTCGTTGGAAAGCTCTTTGGCAGCGGCTCGCGTGGCCCCACAGCCCGTGGGGCTGCGGGCTTTGCGGCGGCCGTCAGCCTCGGCGCCACCGGCGCCCACGTGCCGCCGCCGCGCCAGCCTGCGAAAAATTTTCCGGTAGGGCCGCGGCTCTGGCCACAGCTCCCACGCCCGAACAGCCAGGAGGGAAAGCCGTGCCTCCTTGGAAAGCTCTTTGGCAGCCGCTCGCGTGGCCCCACAGACCATGGGGCTGCGGGCTTTGCGGCGGCCGTCAGCCTCGGCGCCACCGGCGCTCACCTGGCGCCTCCGCGCCAGCCCGCGAAGCATTTTCCGGTAGGGCCGCTGCTCTGGCCACAGCTCCCACGCCCGAAGAGCCAGGAGAGAAAGCCGTGCCTCGTTGGAAAGCTCCTTGGCAGCCGCTCGCGTGGCCCCACAGCCCGTGGGGCTGCGGGCTTTGCGGCGGCCGTCAGCCTCGGTGCCACCGGCGCCCACGTGGCGCCGCCGCGCCAGCCTGCGAAGCATTTTCCAGTAGGGCCGCAGCTCTGGCCACAGCTCCCACGCCCGAAAAGCCAGGAGGGAAAGCCGTGCCTCGTTGGAAAGCTTTTTGGCAGCTGCTCGCGTGGCCCCACAGCCCGTGGGGCTGTGGGCCTTGCGGCGGCCATCAGCCTCGGCGCCACCGGCGCCCACCTGGCGCCTCCGCGCCAGCCCGCGAAGCATTTTCCGGTAGGGCCGCGGCTCTGGCCACAGCTCCCACGCCCGAAGAGCCAGGAGGGAAAGCCGTGCCTCGTTGGAAAGCTCCTTGGCAGCCGCTCGCGTGGCCCCACAGCCCGTGGGGCTGCGGGCTTTGCGGCGGCCGTCAGTCTCGGCGCCACCGGCACCCACGTGGCGCCGCCGCGCCAGCCTGCGAAGCATTTTCCGGTAGGGCCGCGGCTCTGGCCACAGATCCCACGCCCAAAGAGCCAGGAGGGAAAGCCGTGCCTCGTTGGAAAGCTCTTTGGCAGCCGCTCGCGTGGCCCCACAGACCATGGGGCTGCGGGCTTTGCGGCGGCCGTCAGCCTCGGCGCCACCGGCGCCCACCTGGCGCTGCCGCGCCAGCCTGCGAAGCATTTTCCGGTAGGGCCGCTGCTCTGGCCACAGCTCCCACGCCCGAAGAGCCAGGAGAGAAAGCCGTGCCTCGTTGGAAAGCTCCTTGGCAGCCGCTCGCGTGGCCCCACAGCCCGTGGGGCTGCGGGCTTTGCTGCGGGCTTTGCGGCGGCCGTCAGCCTCGGCGCCACCGGCGCCCACGTGGCGCCGCTGCGCTAGCCTGCAAAACCTGTGAAGAGGGTCACTCTTCACTACTTTGTAAATGGTAAACTTAAAGTAAATAACAACACCTGCTGCACCTTCAGGTGCTTTTATGCTTCTGGGTCTTGGCCCCACCCTTTACCCAGGGGATTGTGGGAAAGGTGGTGGGTGGGGCCTGAAGGCCTCAGGTGGGGCCCGGGGAATATGAGCCACAGCTTCAGGGCAGGACCTTGTTCTGCTGCTGGTCTTTTCCAGCGTCAGAGCTCTGGAGCTTCTTAAGTGTTGTTTTGGTGCTTGTGCAGCTGTTCGGGAAGGCTTGTTTTAGCGTTTGAACTAGCGTAGGTAAGACATCAGAGGTAAGACTTCTCAATGTAAGGGTGGTTGCCATAGAAAGTGGAATTGTATGTTATCTTTTTTTTTCCCCCCATATCTTTAGTTTTGTAGGGAGCATTTGGTTTGTTTAAATGGTTTAATAGTATGTATCTTTTTTTTTTTTTGCTTATGGCAGGTGGCGTGTTTTACTATAATTTCTGACTTCATTGAAGATAAAATCTTGTGTTTTTTTCCAATTTTGATGTACACTATGTTAGTTGGTGTTTTTATTAGTCTTAATTGTGTGTGTTATGAGATACTGGAGTAGGATTTAGGGTGAGTGTTTTGTACGTATCTATATATTGAGTTTGTTTGTTTTGAGGAAGCAGCAGGGATGGCTCATCATTTTCCCCCAGAGCATGCAGGGTATCACAGTGGCCCTGAAGCTCTTGCGGGAGGCTACCAGTAGGTTCTGTAACTGTTTTCCCGGCTTTCCAGGTCTGTAGCAGAGCCCGGAGTCTCTATGAAGGCGGAAGACAGGAGGTGCCTGCCAAACACAGGGCATGGCTCAGAACAGCAGGTCCTGAGGAGCAGTTGGAAAATAAGGGGCAGGAGTTGTGGGGAAGCAGTGGGCCTCCTTCCCTGATGGTTCAGGAGGGGGATGGCTAGGAAAGGGAGGCGGGTTCCTGTGTCTTTCTCAAACCAGTTTTGTAATTGGGTTTGGTTGTCGATGGTATCTAGTCTGCTCTAGGCTCTCGCATTTGAGGCAAGACAGATAGTATTGAGGAGGAGCACAGGACTGGTGGTTTGGCAGAAGCGCAGTGCAAATGCTGTGTTTCTTGGTATCTTAGGTGCCGTGAATAACTGTCGCTACAGCATCCGACTCTAGAATCTGTGTGGAGCAGGCAATCAGACTGCATCAGCATTCAGGAGGCTTGAGGGGTTTTGTGGAGGAGGTCATCATCTCCTCTCAGGATGCTTATTGCTGGTGTTGTGGCTGCTTTTGTGATGACTTTCTCTTTTCCTTTTCCTTTTGCAGAGGAAGAGTAAGCCGGTGACTGCAGGAACGTATCGGATGGTTGTGTTTTGTGGACTACGTCGAGGATGGAATCAGATGCTAGCCCTCCAAAAGCCAGGTTGAGAGACCAGCACTGGAGAGGGGTGGAGGCTGACAATTGTGTAATGGGGTCTTTGACGTTAGTGTTGGGGGGAGGGCTGTTCTGGGGCACAGTCTCCTTTGGGCAGGTAAACAATGTAGCTTACTGTCCAGTGTGATGTTAGCGCATCCTAGGCAGGGCAGTTGCAGCCTGTGTGTGTTGTCGTGTCGTTCGTGTGGTCTGTGTTTTGCATCCTAGACCCTTTTTTTGGGTCTCGAGATCATCTTTAAGCTCCAGGAGCACGGAATGTGCATTGGGTGCCATCCTTATGGTGTCGAACACCTGCACCCGTGGGTGTAGCACCAACCGTCTGCCTCTCTTCTTGCATTAGCATCTTAAAGCGTGCATCGGTCTTGCATCTTGGAACTTTCTGGATGGCCCGCTTCAGCGACTGGGGCTTCTTCCCTGTGTCGTTAAGTTCTTAGGTCTTGAAGCTAGGCTTCCTGCGTGTCCATCTTGTCAGGCTCAACAGTCCCTTCTCAGGAACTGTGAAGTTCTACACTTTGTTTCAGGGGGTTCTGTGGAGCCTCTTCACATTGTCTCCATCACAGTCCTGCAGGCTGTCTTGCCTGACGATGACTTTGGTCCCGGTGTCATCCTTCTTGCTGAGAGTTTTGTCTCATCCTTGAGGCGCGTCGTTCGTTGTGTTCTGTGTAGCGTCAGTCTGTGTGTGTTTGGCTTGGGGCTGCCCTGCCCGGGTGCGTAGTGTCCAGGGTAGGCAGAATCATGACAGCAGTCTGTACTGAATATGAGGATCTGTCTAGACCCAGGCAAAGGTTGCTCAGTCGTCTCGAATTGATTAGCTTTCGAGAGGCTGTGTGGACGGGTGTTTCATTAGCGGGCGCTGGCATAAGCGGAGACAAGTTGGAGAGGGTGTTCATGGCTAGTGAAGGGGACGGTATCTCAAAGATGGTAAACCTGCATTGTGTGGGGTGTAATGTTTGCAGGCGTCTCTTCTTTGGATGACAGGCTGTAGTTGGACTTATGTGAACAGGGTTCCTAAGTAGAAACAAGACCTTTGGAATTAAGCTACTGCTCTGCATTAGGGTAATGTTTGATGTTGGTGTGTTGATTTTTTTTCAGATGCAGAGAGATGAGGTGGCCAGGGATACAGAGGGGAGCTGATGGGGGCGCAGGACAAAGGTGGCTGAGCCCGAGGTCTTAAAGGGAAGATGTGACCGGCGGCTCCATGAATACATTTGGCCACTTCTTCTTTTTTTCATGTGAATGTGAGGTTACGTAGCCATGTGTGGAAGTGCTGGTCTGAGGTACAACAGAACTGGTGTTGTTTGCAGTCACTTTACTTTTCAGGTAAGTCTCTTCCAATGAAGTGAACTCTCTGAAAATAATGACGTATTTTTCAGGTAGTATCTGCCTTCAGAGCACCAAGAACTTATATTTACACTTAATGCGAAGGGATGCCGTGCAGAGAGGCTCTTGCTTATACTTATTCCTACAACAGCACAGCCCAGCTAACTTTTATATATCTGCCCTGTTGGAGGGTTGGAAGCAGAAAAGCGTAGAGGGGTTGCACCCATAGTGAAGAGTAGACGGGACCGGTGACCTGAATCTGACTGATAGGGTATTCCATCCCATCCTCATCACGCTCAGTATAAAAGCGGAGGGATCAAAGGGGTCGGTACCTGTTGTCTGGCCTCTGAAGACTCCTCTGTCTGTTCATTGTCCTTTGACCTCGATCCGTGCATTTATGCAACCAGGTCCGGAGTCTGGTTCCGGTCTGTCATGGAGTCTGGTTCCGGTCTGTCACGGAGTCTGGTTCCGGACTTTGCCAGTGAAGCAGCGGTCATCCTGGGAGCTCTGTATCGGGTTGTGTATGTCCTGTATATATTTAATTGTTTTCTTGTTACTGTTGTCTTTTCTCAGTATTATTTTGCTGTTAAGATTTCATTACAGTTCAGTTTATCTTTCAGTCCCTAAGTCTCTCTCTCTTGTTCTTTTCTGCCTCAGGAGAGAAGTTAAAAGGGAGCACGTGTCACTTGTTTTACTGCATGGCCTAAGGCACAACAGCAATGATGACAGACAGGGCACTGGAGCAGACTCGGCCGAGGAGAGCGGCGGCCCCAAGCCTTGGTTCTTTCTCAGCCACTGCATTACGGGCGGCACACAAGCCTCTGCTGGCACTCTGTCTGTCGGTCCGATCCAGAACACAGTTCTGGCAGAAGTTGGATAATATGCGTCGTCTTGCTAGAAATGCTGTATGACTCGTTGTGGGGTTTCTTTTACAAGGAAACTAAAGCACATTGAGTCTTGATAAAAATATTGTTATTGTGCTTCATGATCTTCTGGCCTATTTAGGTTAGGATGATGTCTTTCTCTTTATGTCTACGCCCTGCAAAAGTTTAATTAAGTTTACTTACCTACCGGGCCCTGTTGCTGACACAGTTGATGTAGTTGTAATAAAAGAGCACATATTGTCCGTTCCTCTAAGGGTCGCTTTCTCCGTTTTGGTGTTTTGCATGCTGTACTTCTCAGGCCTGTGAGGAAAGGAGCAGCTTTTCCTCTGGCAGGCTCTGTGCCTTGTGGAGGTCAGCCAGGCCCTTTCCCAGGTGCTGGTGGGAACGGGGGTGGGCAGGGCCCGGGGTATATAACCCACAGCCTCTGCTGGGGCAGCTCATTCTGCTGCTGGGCTTCTCCAGGGTCAGAGCTCTGCCTGTCCTTCAGTCGATTGCAGCTTTGGAGGCGGCTCAGCTCCTTGGGTGGAGATGTTATCCCATTTAGAGAATAGCAGGTAAGAAGCTGGAGGTGGCAAGACCTTCAGGACCAGGTGAGGTTTGGCAGCGTGTATAGTAGAGAGCGGCCTCATGTGCCGGTTCTCTTCCTTGTGGTTTTTCAGGTGAGTCGCGTGGTAATGAGTCTTAGGGGGCGGTGAGATAGTTTAAGGGTATGGCTTTCTCTCTTCCAGGCATGGCGCATTTTCCTGGAATCCCTGACTGTATTGAAGATGGAACTTTCTTGTTTGTGTGGTTTTTTTCTTTCCCACTAGCTTTGCTGTATCCCAGGTAAGATGCCAATAGAATTTGTCTCAATCGGGCAGATGATGAGATTACTTTGCAGGGACTGGGTGAGCACCTTGTCTGCAGCTGTAGATGGAGTTTCCACATTTCTCAGGAAAGCAGCAGGGCCATAAAGCATAACGTATTTCAGGATGTGGGGTGCCTTGTCACCTTCCCCCACCGTGCTCAGGGTTTTGCCGTGTCCCTGGAGCCTTTGCGGCTTGTGGCAGGCCCCTGGTATAGGTCAGATCAGGGCTTCACTGACTCTGTGGGTCTGCAGCAGAGCCCAGAGTCTGTGGGAAGACAGAAGATGGGAGGTGGTGGTGGGACGCAGGGAGAGGCTGGGAAGAGTGGCTCTCGAGAAGCGTCCAACGCCGGGTGTTCGGGCTGGCAAATAAAGGGTGGGATCTATGGGGAAGAAGTGGGGCTCCTTCCCTGGCAGCTCAGGGAGAAGAGAAGGGGTTTCTAAAGTTTTGGCACTGGGGGAGGGCTAGGAAAGGGAGCCGGGTTCATGAGTCCTTCTTGGACAGGTTTTGCAGATGGGTTCGGGTGTTGTCGGAGCCTGGTGTGCTCTAGGCTCTCGCATTTGAGGCGAGCCGGATAGTATCGAGGAGGAGCACGGGACTGGTGGTTTGGCAGTAGCGCAGTGGTAATGCTGTGTTTCTTGGTATCTTAGGTGCCGTGAATAACTGTTGCTGCAGCGTCAGACTCTGGAATTGGCGCTGAGCGGGTGAGCAGAATGCCTCGGCGTTCATGAGGCTGAGGGTGTTGTGGAAGAGGTTGGCATCTCCTCTCAGGATGCTTATTGCTGGTGCTGTGGCTGCTTTTGGGATAACTTTTTTTTTTCTTTTCCTTTTGCAGAGGAAGAGGAGGAAGCTGGTGACCACAGGAACGTACTGGATGGCTGTTTTCTGTGGACTGCCTCAAGGATGGATTCGGAGCCCTGGCCCTCCAAAAGCTAAGTTGAGAGACTGGCGCTCGAGAAGGGACGAGGTTGAGAATTGCAAAAAGGTGTCTTTGAAGTTGGCGTAGGGGAGAGGTTTGTCCTGGAGGGCAGTCTCCTTTTAGGCACGTAAGGGATGCGGCTTACTGTTCGGCATTCCCGGGCAGGGTGGTTCCAGCCTGTGTGTGTTGTTGTCTTTCGTGTGGTCCGTGTTCTGTGTCTTAGACCTTTCTCGGGTCTCGAGGTCATCTTTAAGCTCCAGGAGCACGGCATGGCGCCTCAGGCGCCATCCCTAGGGTCTCGAACACCTGCACCCATGGGCATAGCACCATTCGGCTGCTGGTCGTCTTGCGTTAGAAGCTTAAAGCTTGCATTGGTCTTGCGTCTTGGAAGTTTCCGGATGGCCCGCGTCTACAACTGGGACTTCTTCCCTACGTCATTACGTTCTTAGGTCTTGAAGCCAGGCTTCCCCCGCATACATCTTATCAGTCTTGACAGTCCCTTCTTATCACAGATGATGATGTCCTACACTCTGTTTCAGGGGCTTCCACAGAGCCTCTTCACATCACCACCACGGTCTCCAGGTCTTCTTCCCGACGGTGACTTCCGTCTGGGTGTCATCCTTCTTGCTGAGAGTTTTCTCTCATCCTTGAGGTGCGTTGTTTTTAGCGTTTTGTGTAGTGTTGGTCTGTGCTTGTGTGTGTGTCTGGCTCGGAGCCCCCCTGCCCGGGTGTGTAGAGTCCAGGGCAGGCAGAATAGTGACGAGAGTCTACAGTTAATATGTGGATCTGTGGAGACCGAGGCAAAGGTTGGGTAGTCATCTGGAATTAATTTGCTCTCAGTAGGTTGGGTGCGTGGGTGTTTTATTAGTGGGTGTTGGCATAAGCAGAGCCAAGTCGGAGAGGCTGTTCACAGCCAGTGAAGGACGCAGTATCTCAAAGATGTTCAGGCTGCTTTGTGTGGGGTGTAATGTTTGTGGGCTTTTTCTGTGTTTTTTTTTTTTTGACGGCAGGCTGTAGTTGGATCTAATTGAACAGTGTTCCGAAGTAGAAACAAGACCTTTGGAATTAAGCTATCGCTCTGCATCGGGGTAATGTTGGATTTTTTTTTTTTTCTCTTTTTAGATGCCGAGAGATGAGATGTGCAGGGTGACGTAGGGGAGCCGAGAGGAGCGCTGTACGGAGGTGGCTCGGCATGTGGCATTAGAGGGAAGATGTGACTGGCGCCTCTATGAATACAATTGGGTACTTTTTTTTTTCATGTGAATGAAGACAGAAGGTAGGAGTCGATGGTGTGGCGGTTTGGCAGAAGCGCAGTGGTAATGTTGTGTTTCTTGGTCTCTTAGGTGCTGTGAATAACTATCACTGCAGCCTCGGACTCCGGAATTGGCGCGGAGCGGGCGAGCAGAACGCCACGGCATTCGGGAGGCTGAGGGTGTTGTCGAAGAGGTTGGCATCTCCTCTCAGGATGCTTATTGCTGGTGCTGTGGCGGCCTCTGGGATTATGTTTTATTTTCCTTTTGCAGAGGAAGAGGAGGAACCTGGTGACTGCGGAAATGTATCGGATGGCTGGTTTTTGTGGACCGCATCGAAGAAGGATTCAGATGCCTGGCCCTCCAAAAGCTAAGTTGACAGTCAGGCGCCGGAGAGGGGCCGAGGTGGACAATTGCAAAATGGGGTCTTTGACGTTAGCGTAGTGGTGAGGGCTGTCTCGGGGCACAGTCATATTTAGGAAGGTAAAGGATGTTGCTTACTGTTCAGTGTGACGCTAGCGTGTCCCGGGCAGGGCAGTTCCAGCCTGTGCGTGTTGTCATGTCGTTCATGTGGTCTGTGTTGTGTATCTTCGTCCCTTCTTGGGTCTCGAGGTCATCTTTGAGCTCCAGGAGCACGACGTGGGGCCCTGGGCGTCATCCTTAGGGTCTCGAATGCTTGGGCCTGTGGGCGTAGCACCATTCATCTGATGCTCTTCTTGCGTTAGCATCTTAAAGCGTGCATCAATCTTGCCTCTCGGAAGTTTCTGGACGGCCCACTTCCATGTCTGGGAGTTCTTCCCTGCGTCGTTACGTTCTTAGGTCTTGAAGCCAGACTTCCTGCATGTCCATCTTAGCGGGCTCAACAGTCCATTCTTATTACGTACCATCACGTTCTACAGTTTGCTTCAGGGGGTTCCGTAGAGCGTCTTCATGTTGACATCATCACGATCCCACAGTTTTTCTTGCACGACGGTGACTTTGGTCCCCGTGTCATCTTTCTTGCTGAGAGTTTTCTCTCATCTTTGAGGCGTGTCGTTCGTAGCGTTCCGTGTAGTGTCCGTCCGTAACCGTGAGTGTTTGGCTCGGGGCTGCCCTGCCTGGGCACGTAGTGTCCAGGGTGGGCGGAATCCTGTGGAGAGTCTATATGCAGTACATGAATCCCAGTAGATCGGGGCAAAGGTGTTAGAGTTATCTCAGGGTAGCCATTGGGAGGCTGTGTAGACACCTCTTCTGTTTTGTTTGGGAAGAGCAGAGGCATGTTGGAAAGGCAATACAGCAGCAGTGAAGAAGAGTTCATGTGGAAGAGGGTACGGCTGGTTTTGGTGCGGATTTTTTTTTTGTAATTTTCTTTGTGTACGGTTGTATTTGGACCTTAGATGGTATTTGTAAAAAGGTGCAAGACTTTTTGTTGTTATGGCTCTATTGCTCTGCCTCAGGGTGATTTCTCTGATGTCGTTCTTGCAGATGCAACAGGACAAGCTTGGCGGGGCAGCGTAGGAGAGGAGAGCAATGTAAGAAGGTGAGTCAGCACGTGGTATTAGAGAGAAGATGTGGCTCTGAGTACTGTATGTATTGGTTCTTTCCAATTTGAAGTTTTGAAGCAATGAATGACATGGGATGTGGGGATGGGGATGAGTCAGTCACTTCAGCCCACCCGCCGCTGCTGACCTTATCACATCTGCCTCAGAGGAAGCAACTTTCAAGTTTTAAAGCAACCCATGTCTGTTGGGTTTTATGGGTGGTTTGCGAGCCTTCAGGTTGCACGCCTTGGGGGAGGATGGGCGGGCAAGGTGAGGGAGTGGGAGATGGGGAATTTGGTAGGGTTTGGGGCAGTATCTCGGCGTGTGTTTCTTCGGTTGGTGTGACATGCAGGGTCAGAGGGGCGATACTGCACGCCCACTGAGTAGTCCCAGCAAGTGAGGCGGTTGTGGACACGTTGGTGTCTAATAGCCCAGTGCTACATTGCAGCTCAGGGGAGTGTTTGTCTTTGGTTTTGCAGGTGCCGCAGGCATCCGGAGCCGGACGAGCGTTGGAGGTGAGCTGGGTAGCAGAGAGGTAGCGCATGGGGGTGGTGGTTTCCCGTAAGCTCAACAGTAATATTGTGTGTCTTAGGTGTTTTAGGTGCCAGAACCAGAGTGTGCCACAAAGTCCATACCCGGAATCCATGCGGAGCAGGTGAGCAGAAGGGTACGGCGCGTGTGATGCGGGGGATATTGCAGTACAACTTAGCGTTGACGGACGCGATGGTGCCTGATGGCACCATTTTGTGCAAATCGGGATTACGTTGCTCAGTAACTTCCTTGACTGCCATTTGAGATGGTCTTGTGTCGTACGCTTAAGAATTTGGTTCCGTACTATGTTCTTGTATATTTGAAATAGTATTGCTCCGCCTCACTCAGTATCGGTTTCGCATCGTGTTGCCCCGTCACGCTCTTGATTGCTCTGTGATCTATTCTGGCATCGTACCACACCGTGTTGCGTGGTTTTTTTTTAATCGGTTGTTCTTTGACTGTGTAATGCCTTGTACCGCCCTCTATTGCGTTATGTCTCGTGTTATATTGCCCCGTCGTAGCCTTGACTGCCTTCTGATCTGTTCGGGCCTCGTACCACGCTGTATTGCGGGTTTTTTAATCGGTTCTTCTTTATTTGACTGTGTAATGCCTTGTACTGCTGTGTATTGTGTTACTTCTCATGTTATAGTGTGCTGTCGTTGTCTTGACTGCCTTCTGATCTTTTCTGGTATTACAGTTGAACGTATGCTGGGTTTCTTAATCGGTTGTTCTTCGTTTGGCTGCATGTTGCCTTGTTACCACCTGGTATGGTGTTGTGTCTTGCATTGTATTGCCCTGTCACTGTCTCGACGGTCATTTTACACGTTCTGTCCTAGGACCGCGCTGTATTGTGAATTCTTTCATGGGCTGTTGTTTCCTTGACTGTGTCGCCTGGTAGGGCCCCGTATCACGTTACGTCTTGCCTTGTATTGCTCTGTCATTGTGGTGACCGACATCTGATATATTCTACCGTTGTATGGCACTGTACCGTCAATTCTTTCATTGTCTGCTCTGCATTTGATTGTACGTTGCCTTGTCCTGCCCTGTGTAAGGTATATCTTGCATGGTGTTGCCCTGTCGTTGTCTTGCCAGTTATTTTAGAGTCTCTGGCACGGTATTGTGCAATTTTTAACCGGTTGTTCTGTATTTGACCGCTGTTGCGATGTCACCCCCCTTTTTCCTCCAGGCTGCTGCTCGAGCTATAACGACCAGCAGGAGTCGCTACGAGTGGCACTTGAACTTTGTGGGATGGCTGGCACCAGAGTCAAGACACTGTGAGTCAGTTAGCTTGCTATAGACCTAGCGGACAGACCAAGAGCCCTTTGAGCTTTCTTGCAAGGCAGCGGCCTGTTCATCAGCATTTCCCGGGGACACTCACTTAAGGTTCTGCTCCTCTAGGTTGAGAGAAGCCTTGCCGCAACAGATTCTGGGTAAGTGACTAACAGCATGCCAGACTTTGCCATCTTAGCTGAGCGATACAAAGGGTTTGATCACGCAGATATGATCCTTTAGAGGTGAACCGTTGCCCAAGTCCGGGGCGAGGATGGGATCCAGCCGCACCTAGACTCCTCTCGGAGAAGGAGTTTAGAAAGCAAGGGGGTCCTTTCCGAGCCTCGTGACTCAAGGGGAGGGTCTCCCAGACAGCGTGTCAGACCCTGGCCCCGAGGCAGTAAATGACCCGGGGTGCGTGGCCGTGCAATCTGGTAAAGTGCCATCATGTGCGCTGCTACCTTTAGTGAATCACTGTTGTGTTTGTTAATGTTTCTCTACCTCTCTCTTAAGAGTGAATTTTATCATTGCGCCCGCCACAACTGCATATGGCCTGTGTTACATCTTGCATTGCATTGCCCTGTCGTCTTGACGGTCACGTTAGAGAATCTGTCCTAGGTCTGGACTGTAGTGTGATGTCTCTCATGGGTTCTGATGTGGCTGTGTATTGCCTTGTCTGGCCCCGTGTGGTGTTACGTCTTCCATTGTATTGCTCTGTTGTTGTCTTGATTGTCATCTGATCTGTTCTGCTGTTGTAGGCCACCATATTGTCACTTCCTTCATCAGCTGTTTTTTATGAGCCATGTAAAGGGTTGACGGCACAGACATAATCCTTTAGAGGTGAACCGTTGCCCAAGTCCGGGGCTAGGAATTGGATCCAGCCGCACCTAGACTCCTCTCCGAGAAGGAGTTTAGAAAGCAAGGGGGTCCTCTCCGAGCTAGGAATTGGATCCAGCCGCACCTAGACTCCTCTCTGAGAAGGAGTTTAGAAAGCAAGGGGGTCCTTTCCGAGCCTTGTGACTCAACGGGAGGGTCTCCCAGACAGCTCGTCTGACCCTGGCCCCTAGGCAGGAAATAATCCAGGGTACGTGGCCACGGAACCTGATAAAGCGCCGTCATGCGCACTGCTGCCTTTGGAGAATCACTGTGTTGATGTTTCTGAATGTTTCTCTACTTTTCTCTTGGGAGTGAAGTGAATCGCTCCACCTGCCACAACTGCATGTTGCCTTGTCCGGCCCCGTGTTGGGTTACGTCTTGCCTTGTATTGCCCTGTCGTTGTCATGATTGCCACCTGACCCATGGTGTCAGAGTAGTGCACTGCATTGTGAATTTTTTGACTGTCTGTTATTTATTTGACTGAGTATTGCCTTGTACTGCCTTGTGTACTGCGACGTAGTGCTTTGTATTGCCCTGTAATTGCCTTGACTGCCATCCGAGACGTTTTGAGATCGTACGGCAGCGTAGTGCGGGTTTTCTGGTCAGCTGTACTTTATTTGACTGTGTACTGCCTTGTGCTGCCCTGCACGGTGTTCTGTCTCGCGTTGTCATTGTCTCGACCGACATGTGGGATTGTTTGCCATTGTTTGCCAGTGTGTTTTGGGTATTGTAGTTTACTGTTCTTCATTTGACTGCGTATTGCCTTGTACTGACCTGTATAACGTTATGTCTTGCACTGCGTTGCCCTGGCATTGTCTTGACCGACATCTGAGACTGTCTGGCATTGTACTGTACTGTATTGGGAGTCTTGTAATTTGCTCTAATTTATTTGTCTGCGAATTAGGTTGTACTGCCCTGTATACTGTAACGTGTGGCATCATACCGCCTGTCACTGGCTTAACGGTGGCTTTAGAGATTCTGTCGTAAGACTGCACTCCGTTGTGAATTTCTCTATTGGTGATTCTGTGACGGCGTATTGCCTGGCACGGCCCAGTACTGTGTTACGCTTTACGTTGTATCGCTCTGTCATTGTCTTCAATGAGATGTGACACTTGGTAACATACGATGGCACTGTATTGCCAATTTACAATTTTGCTTCTGCTGGGGCTGCTCATTCTGCTACCAGGTGTCTCCAGGGTCAGAGCTCTGCCTGTCCTTCAGTCGATTGCAGCTTTGGAGGCGGCTCAGCTCCTTGGGTGGAGATGTTATCCCATTTAGAGAATAGCAGGTAAGAAGCTGGAGGTGGCAAGACCTTCAGGACCAGGTGAGGTTTGGCAGCGTGTATAGTAGAGAACGGCCTCATGTGCCGGTTCTCTTCCTTGTGGTTTTTCAGGTGAGTCGCGTGGTAATGAGTCTTAGGGGGCGGTGAGATAGTTTAAGGGTATGGCTTTCTCTCTTCCAGGCATGGCGCATTTTCCTGGAATCCCTGACTGTATTGAAGACGGAACTTTCTTGTTTGTGGTTGTTTTTTTTTTTCCCCACTAGCTTTGCTGTATCCCAGGTAAGATGCCAATAGAATTTGTCTCAATCGGGCAGATGATGAGATTACTTTGCAGGGACTGGGTGAGCACCTTGTCTGCAGCTGTAGATGGAGTTTCCACATTTCTCAGGAAAGCAGCAGGGCCATAAAGCATAACGTATTTCAGGATGTGGGGTGCCTTGTCACCTTCCCCCACCATGCTCAGGGTTTTGCCGTGTCCCTGGAGCCTTTGCGGCTTGTGGCAGGCCCCTGGTATAGGTCAGATCAGGGCTTCACTGACTCTGTGGGTCTGCAGCAGAGCCCAGAGTCTGTGGGAAGACAGAAGATAGGAGGTGGTGGTGGGACGCAGGGAGAGGCTGGGAAGAGTGGCTCTCGAGACGCGTCCAACGCCGGGTGTTCGGGCTGGCAAATAAAGGGTGGGAAGAAGTGGGGCTCCTTCCCTGGCAGCTCAGGGAGAAGAGAAGGGGTTTCTAAAGTTTTGGCACTGGGGGAGGGCTAGGAAAGGGAGCCGGGTTCATGAGTCCTTCTTGGACAGGTTTTGCAGATGGGTTCGGGTGTTGTCGGAGCCTGGTGTGCTCTAGGCTCTCGCATTTGAGGCGAGCCGGATAGTATCGAGGAGGAGCACGGGACTGGTGGTTTGGCAGTAGCGCAGTGGTAATGCTGTGTTTCTTGGTATCTTAGGTGCCGTGAATAACTGTTGCTGCAGCGTCAGACTCTGGAATTGGCGCTGAGCGGGTGAGCAGAATGCCTCGGCGTTCATGAGGCTGAGGGTGTTGTGGAAGAGGTTGGCATCTCCTCTCAGGATGCTTATTGCTGGTGCTGTGGCTGCTTTTGGGATAACTTTTTTTTTTCTTTTCCTTTTGCAGAGGAAGAGGAGGAAGCTGGTGACCACAGGAACGTACTGGATGGCTGTTTTCTGTGGACTGCCTCAAGGATGGATTCGGAGCCCTGGCCCTCCAAAAGCTAAGTTGAGAGACTGGCGCTCGAGAAGGGACGAGGTTGAGAATTGCAAAAAGGTGTCTTTGAAGTTGGCGTAGGGGAGAGGTTTGTCCTGGAGGGCAGTCTCCTTTTAGGCACGTAAGGGATGCGGCTTACTGTTCGGCATTCCCGGGCAGGGTGGTTCCAGCCTGTGTGTGTTGTTGTCTTTCGTGTGGTCCGTGTTCTGTGTCTTAGACCTTTCTCGGGTCTCGAGGTCATCTTTAAGCTCCAGGAGCACGGCATGGCGCCTCAGGCGCCATCCCTAGGGTCTCGAACACCTGCACCCATGGGCATAGCACCATTCGGCTGCTGGTCGTCTTGCGTTAGAAGCTTAAAGCTTGCATCGGTCTTGCGTCTTGGAAGTTTCCGGATGGCCCGCGTCTACAACTGGGACTTCTTCCCTATGTCATTACGTTCTTAGGTCTTGAAGCCAGGCTTCCCCCGCATACATCTTATCAGTCTTGACAGTCCCTTCTTATCACAGATGATGATGTCCTACACTCTGTTTCAGGGGCTTCCACAGAGCCTCTTCACATCACCACCACAGTCTCCAGGTCTTCTTCCCGACGGTGACTTCCGTCTGGGTGTCATCCTTCTTGCTGAGAGTTTTCTCTCATCCTTGAGGTGCGTTGTTTTTAGCGTTTTGTGTAGTGTTGGTCTGTGCTTGTGTGTGTGTCTGGCTCGGAGCCCCCCTGCCCGGGTCTGTAGAGTCCAGGGCAGGCAGAATAGTGACGAGAGTCTACAGTTAATATGTGGATCTGTGGAGACCGAGGCAAAGGTTGGGTAGTCATCTGGAATTAATTTGCTCTCAGTAGGTTGGGTGCGTGGGTGTTTTATTAGTGGGTGTTGGCATAAGCAGAGCCAAGTCGGAGAGGCTGTTCACAGCCAGTGAAGGACGCAGTATCTCAAAGATGTTCAGGCTGCTTTGTGTGGGGTGTAATGTTTGTGGGCTTTTTCTGTGTTTTTTTTTTTTTGACGGCAGGCTGTAGTTGGATCTAATTGAACAGTGTTCCGAAGTAGAAACAAGACCTTTGGAATTAAGCTATCGCTCTGCATCGGGGTAATGTTGGATTTTTTTTTTTTTCTCTTTTTAGATGCCGAGAGATGAGATGTGCAGGGTGACGTAGGGGAGCCGAGAGGAGCGCTGTACGGAGGTGGCTCGGCATGTGGCATTAGAGGGAAGATGTGACTGGCGCCTCTATGAATACAATTGGGTACTTTTTTTTTTCATGTGAATGAAGACAGAAGGTAGGAGTCGATGGTGTGGCGGTTTGGCAGAAGCGCAGTGGTAATGTTGTGTTTCTTGGTCTCTTAGGTGCTGTGAATAACTATCACTGCAGCCTCGGACTCCGGAATTGGCGCGGAGCGGGCGAGCAGAACGCCACGGCATTCGGGAGGCTGAGGGTGTTGTCGAAGAGGTTGGCATCTCCTCTCAGGATGCTTATTGCTGGTGCTGTGGCGGCCTCTGGGATTATGTTTTATTTTCCTTTTGCAGAGGAAGAGGAGGAACCTGGTGACTGCGGAAATGTATCGGATGGCTGGTTTTTGTGGACCGCATCGAAGAAGGATTCAGATGCCTGGCCCTCCAAAAGCTAAGTTGACAGTCAGGCGCCGGAGAGGGGCCGAGGTGGACAATTGCAAAATGGGGTCTTTGACGTTAGCGTAGTGGTGAGGGCTGTCTCGGGGCACAGTCATATTTAGGAAGGTAAAGGATGTTGCTTACTGTTCAGTGTGACGCTAGCGTGTCCCGGGCAGGGCAGTTCCAGCCTGTGCGTGTTGTCATGTCGTTCATGTGGTCTGTGTTGTGTATCTTCGTCCCTTCTTGGGTCTCGAGGTCATCTTTGAGCTCCAGGAGCACGACGTGGGGCCCTGGGCGTCATCCTTAGGGTCTCGAATGCTTGGGCCTGTGGGCGTAGCACCATTCATCTGATGCTCTTCTTGCGTTAGCATCTTAAAGCGTGCATCAATCTTGCCTCTCGGAAGTTTCTGGACGGCCCACTTCCATGTCTGGGAGTTCTTCCCTGCGTCGTTACGTTCTTAGGTCTTGAAGCCAGACTTCCTGCATGTCCATCTTAGCGGGCTCAACAGTCCATTCTTATTACGTACCATCACGTTCTACAGTTTGCTTCAGGGGGTTCCGTAGAGCGTCTTCATGTTGACATCATCACGATCCCACAGTTTTTCTTGCACGACGGTGACTTTGGTCCCCGTGTCATCTTTCTTGCTGAGAGTTTTCTCTCATCTTTGAGGCGTGTCGTTCGTAGCGTTCCGTGTAGTGTCCGTCCGTAACCGTGAGTGTTTGGCTCGGGGCTGCCCTGCCTGGGCACGTAGTGTCCAGGGTGGGCGGAATCCTGTGGAGAGTCTATATGCAGTACATGAATCCCAGTAGATCGGGGCAAAGGTGTTAGAGTTATCTCAGGGTAGCCATTGGGAGGCTGTGTAGACACCTCTTCTGTTTTGTTTGGGAAGAGCAGAGGCATGTTGGAAAGGCAATACAGCAGCAGTGAAGAAGAGTTCATGTGGAAGAGGGTACGGCTGGTTTTGGTGCGGATTTTTTTTTTGTAATTTTCTTTGTGTACGGTTGTATTTGGACCTTAGATGGTATTTGTAAAAAGGTGCAAGACTTTTTGTTGTTATGGCTCTATTGCTCTGCCTCAGGGTGATTTCTCTGATGTCGTTCTTGCAGATGCAACAGGACAAGCTTGGCGGGGCAGCGTAGGAGAGGAGAGCAATGTAAGAAGGTGAGTCAGCACGTGGTATTAGAGAGAAGATGTGGCTCTGAGTACTGTATGTATTGGTTCTTTCCAATTTGAAGTTTTGAAGCAATGAATGACATGGGATGTGGGGATGGGGATGAGTCAGTCACTTCAGCCCACCCGCCGCTGCTGACCTTATCACATCTGCCTCAGAGGAAGCAACTTTCAAGTTTTAAAGCAACCCATGTCTGTTGGGTTTTATGGGTGGTTTGCGAGCCTTCAGGTTGCACGCCTTGGGGGAGGATGGGCGGGCAAGGTGAGGGAGTGGGAGATGGGGAATTTGGTAGGGTTTGGGGCAGTATCTCGGCGTGTGTTTCTTCGGTTGGTGTGACATGCAGGGTCAGAGGGGCGATACTGCACGCCCACTGAGTAGTCCCAGCAAGTGAGGCGGTTGTGGACACGTTGGTGTCTAATAGCCCAGTGCTACATTGCAGCTCAGGGGAGTGTTTGTCTTTGGTTTTGCAGGTGCCGCAGGCATCCGGAGCCGGACGAGCGTTGGAGGTGAGCTGGGTAGCAGAGAGGTAGCGCATGGGGGTGGTGGTTTCCCGTAAGCTCAACAGTAATATTGTGTGTCTTAGGTGTTTTAGGTGCCAGAACCAGAGTGTGCCACAAAGTCCATACCCGGAATCCATGCGGAGCAGGTGAGCAGAAGGGTACGGCGCGTGTGATGCGGGGGATATTGCAGTACAACTTAGCGTTGACGGACGCGATGGTGCCTGATGGCACCATTTTGTGCAAATCGGGATTACGTTGCTCAGTAACTTCCTTGACTGCCATTTGAGATGGTCTTGTGTCGTACGCTTAAGAATTTGGTTCCGTACTATGTTCTTGTATATTTGAAATAGTATTGCTCCGCCTCACTCAGTATCGGTTTCGCATCGTGTTGCCCCGTCACGCTCTTGATTGCTCTGTGATCTATTCTGGCATCGTACCACACCGTGTTGCGTGGTTTTTTTTTAATCGGTTGTTCTTTGACTGTGTAATGCCTTGTACCGCCCTCTATTGCGTTATGTCTCGTGTTATATTGCCCCGTCGTAGCCTTGACTGCCTTCTGATCTGTTCGGGCCTCGTACCACGCTGTATTGCGGGTTTTTTAATCGGTTCTTCTTTATTTGACTGTGTAATGCCTTGTACTGCTGTGTATTGTGTTACTTCTCATGTTATAGTGTGCTGTCGTTGTCTTGACTGCCTTCTGATCTTTTCTGGTATTACAGTTGAACGTATGCTGGGTTTCTTAATCGGTTGTTCTTCGTTTGGCTGCATGTTGCCTTGTTACCACCTGGTATGGTGTTGTGTCTTGCATTGTATTGCCCTGTCACTGTCTCGACGGTCATTTTACACGTTCTGTCCTAGGACCGCGCTGTATTGTGAATTCTTTCATGGGCTGTTGTTTCCTTGACTGTGTCGCCTGGTAGGGCCCCGTATCGCGTTACGTCTTGCCTTGTATTGCTCTGTCATTGTGGTGACCGACATCTGATATATTCTACCGTTGTATGGCACTGTACCGTCAATTCTTTCATTGTCTGCTCTGCATTTGATTGTACGTTGCCTTGTCCTGCCCTGTGTAAGGTATATCTTGCATGGTGTTGCCCTGTCGTTGTCTTGCCAGTTATTTTAGAGTCTCTGGCACGGTATTGTGCAATTTTTAACCGGTTGTTCTGTATTTGACCGCTGTTGCGATGTCACCCCCCTTTTTCCTCCAGGCTGCTGCTCGAGCTATAACGACCAGCAGGAGTCGCTACGAGTGGCACTTGAACTTTGTGGGATGGCTGGCACCAGAGTCAAGACACTGTGAGTCAGTTAGCTTGCTATAGACCTAGCGGACAGACCAAGAGCCCTTTGAGCTTTCTTGCAAGGCAGCGGCCTGTTCATCAGCATTTCCCGGGGACACTCACTTAAGGTTCTGCTCCTCTAGGTTGAGAGAAGCCTTGCCGCAACAGATTCTGGGTAAGTGACTAACAGCATGCCAGACTTTGCCATCTTAGCTGAGCGATACAAAGGGTTTGATCACGCAGATATGATCCTTTAGAGGTGAACCGTTGCCCAAGTCCGGGGCGAGGATGGGATCCAGCCGCACCTAGACTCCTCTCGGAGAAGGAGTTTAGAAAGCAAGGGGGTCCTTTCCGAGCCTCGTGACTCAAGGGGAGGGTCTCCCAGACAGCGTGTCAGACCCTGGCCCCGAGGCAGTAAATGACCCGGGGTGCGTGGCCGTGCAATCTGGTAAAGTGCCATCATGTGCGCTGCTACCTTTAGTGAATCACTGTTGTGTTTGTTAATGTTTCTCTACCTCTCTCTTAGGAGTGAATTTTATCATTGCGCCCGCCACAACTGCATATGGCCTGTGTTACATCTTGCATTGCATTGCCCTGTCGTCTTGACGGTCACGTTAGAGAATCTGTCCTAGGTCTGGACTGTAGTGTGATGTCTCTCATGGGTTCTGATGTGGCTGTGTATTGCCTTGTCTGGCCCCGTGTGGTGTTACTTCTTCCATTGTATTGCTCTGTTGTTGTCTTGATTGTCATCTGATCTGTTCTGCTGTTGTAGGCCACCATATTGTCACTTCCTTCATCAGCTGTTTTTTATGAGCCATGTAAAGGGTTGACGGCACAGACATAATCCTTTAGAGGTGAACCGTTGCCCAAGTCCGGGGCTAGGAATTGGATCCAGCCGCACCTAGACTCCTCTCCGAGAAGGAGTTTAGAAAGCAAGGGGGTCCTCTCCGAGCTAGGAATTGGATCCAGCCGCACCTAGACTCCTCTCTGAGAAGGAGTTTAGAAAGCAAGGGGGTCCTTTCCGAGCCTTGTGACTCAACGGGAGGGTCTCCCAGACAGCTCGTCTGACCCTGGCCCCTAGGCAGGAAATAATCCAGGGTACGTGGCCACGGAACCTGATAAAGCGCCGTCATGCGCACTGCTGCCTTTGGAGAATCACTGTGTTGATGTTTCTGAATGTTTCTCTACTTTTCTCTTGGGAGTGAAGTGAATGGCTCCACCTGCCACAACTGCATGTTGCCTTGTCCGGCCCCGTGTTGGGTTACGTCTTGCCTTGTATTGCCCTGTCGTTGTCATGATTGCCACCTGACCCATGGTGTCAGAGTAGTGCACTGCATTGTGAATTTTTTGACTGTCTGTTATTTATTTGACTGAGTATTGCCTTGTACTGCCTTGTGTACTGCGACGTAGTGCTTTGTATTGCCCTGTAATTGCCTTGACTGCCATCCGAGACGTTTTGAGATCGTACGGCAGCGTAGTGCGGGTTTTCTGGTCAGCTGTACTTTATTTGACTGTGTACTGCCTTGTGCTGCCCTGCACGGTGTTCTGTCTCGCGTTGTCATTGTCTCGACCGACATGTGGGATTGTTTGCCATTGTTTGCCAGTGTGTTTTGGGTATTGTAGTTTACTGTTCTTCATTTGACTGCGTATTGCCTTGTACTGACCTGTATAACGTTATGTCTTGCACTGCGTTGCCCTGGCATTGTCTTGACCGACATCTGAGACTGTCTGGCATTGTACTGTACTGTATTGGGAGTCTTGTAATTTGCTCTAATTTATTTGTCTGCGAATTAGGTTGTACTGCCCTGTATACTGTAACGTGTGGCATCGTACCGCCTGTCACTGGCTTAACGGTGGCTTTAGAGATTCTGTCGTAAGACCGCACTCCGTTGTGAATTTCTCTATTGGAGATTCTGTGACGGCGTGTTGCCTGGCACGGCCCAGTACTGTGTTACGCTTTACGTTGTATCCCTCTGTCATTGTCTTCAATGACATCTGACACTTGGTAACATACGATGGCACTATATTGCCAATTTTTCCATGCGCTATGCTTAATTTGAGCATGTATTGATGTGTAGTGCTCTGTATAATGTTAAGTCGTACACTGTCTTGACTTAATAATAGAAATGCTAGAGGCTGGCATGGTGCCAAGTGGGAAAGGGTGGCTGTGAGAGTCTAAAGGCAGCAGGAAAGCCCGCAGCCGGAGGTGGCGCCGCCGTGCCAGCCTGCGAAGCATTTTCCGGTAGGGCCGCGGCTCTGGCCACAGCTCCCACGCCCGAAGAGCCAGGAGGGAAAGCCGTGCCTCGTTGGAAAGCTCTTTGGCAGCTGCTCGCGTGGCCCCACAGCCCGTGGGGCTGAAGGCTTTGCGGCGGCCGTCAGCCTCGGCAACACCAGCGCCCACGTGGCACCGCCGCGACAGCCTGCGAAGCATTTTCTGGTAGGGCCGGGGCTCTGGCCAGAGCTCCCACGCCCGAAGAGCCAGGAGGGAAAGCCGTGCCTCGTTGGAAAGCTCTTTGGCAGCCGCTCGCATGGCCCCACAGCCCGTGGGGCTGCGGGCTTTGCGGCGGCCATCAGCCTCGGCGCCACCGGCGCCCACCTGGCGCCGCCGCGCTAGCCTGCGAAGCATTTTCCAGTAGGGCCGCGGCTCTGGCCACAGCTCCCACGCCCGAAGAGCCAGGAGGGAAAGCCGTGCCTCATTGGAAAGCTCTTTGGCAGCTGCTCGCGTGGCCCCACAGCCCGTGGGGCTGCAGGCTTTGCGGCGGCCGTCAGCCTCGGCAACACCAGCGCCCACGTGGCACCGCCGCGACAGCCTGCGAAGCATTTTCTGGTAGGGCCGGGGCTCTGGCCAGAGCTCCCACGCCCGAAGAGCCAGGAGGGAAAGCCGTGCCTCGTTGGAAAGCTCTTTGGCAGCCGCTCGCATGGCCCCACAGCCCGTGGGGCTGCGGGCTTTGCGGCGGCCGTCAGCCTCGGCGACACTGTCGCCCACGTGGCGCCGCCGCGCCAGCCTGTGAAGCATTTTCCGGTAGGGCCGCGGCTCTGGGGACAGCTTCCACGCCCGAAGAGCCAGGAGGGAAAGCCGTGCCTCGTTGGAAAGCTCTTTGGCAGCCGCTCGCGTGGCCCCACAGCCCGTGGGGCTGCGGGCTTTGCGGCGGCCGTCAGCCTCGGCGCCACCGGCACCCACGTGGCACCGCCGCGCCAGCCTGCAAAGCATTTTCCGGTAGGGCCGCGGCTCTGGCCACAGCTCCCACGCCCGAAGACCAAGGAGGGAAAGCCGTGCCTTGTTGGAAAGCTCTTTGGCAGCCGCTCGCGTGGCCCCACAGCCCATGGGGCTGCGGGCTTTGCGGCAGCCGTCAGCCTCGGCGACACCGGCGCCCACCTTCCTCCGCTGCGCCAGCCTGCGAAGCATTTTCCGGTAGGGCCGCAGCTCTGGCCACAGCTCCCACGCCCGAAGAGCCAGGAGGGAAAGCCGTGCCTCGTTGGAAAGCTCTTTGGCAGCCGCTCGCGTGGCCCCACAGCCCGTGGGGCTGCGGGCTTTGCGGCGGCCGTCAGCCTCGGCGCCACCGGCGCCCACGTGGCGCCGCTGCGCCAGCCTGAGAAGTATTTTCCGGTAGGGCCGCGGCTCTGGCCACAGCTCCCACGCCCGAAGAGCCAGGAGGGAAAGCCGTGCCTCGTTGGAAAGCTCTTTGGCAGCCGCTCGCGTTACCCCACAGACCTTGGGGCTGCGGGCTTTGCGCCGGCCGTCAGCCTCGGCGACACCGGCGCCCACCTTGCTCTGCTGCGTCAGCCTACGAATCATTTTCACGAAGTGCCACGGCTCTGGCTACAGCTCCCACACCCGAAGAGCCAGGAGGGAAAGTCGTGCCTCGTTGGAAAGCTCTTTGGCAGCCTCTCGCGTGGCCCCACAGCCCGTGGGGCTGCGGGCTTTGCGGTGGCCGTCAGCCTCGGCGCCACCGGCGCCCACGTGGCACCGCCGCGCCAGCCTGCGAAGCATTTTCCGGTAGGGCCGCGGCTCTGGCCACAGCTCCCACGCCCGAAGAGCCAGGAGGGAAAGCTGTGCCTCTTTGGAAAGCGCTTTGGCAGCCGCTCGCGTGGCCCCACAGCCCGTGGGGCTGCGGGCTTTGCGGCGGCCGTCAGCCTCGGCGCCACCGGCATCCACCTTCCTCAGCTGCGCCAGCCTGCGAAGCATTTTCCGGTAGGGCCGCGGCTCTGGCCACAGCTCCCACGCCCGAAGAGCCAGGAGGGAAAGCCGTGCCTCGTTGGAAAGCTCTTTGGCAGCCGCTCGCGTGGCCCCACAGCCCGTGGGGCTGTGGGCTTTGCGGCGGCCGTCAGCCTCGGCGCCACCGGCACACATGTGGCGCCGCCGCCCCAGCCTCCGAAGCATTTTCCGGTAGGGCCACGGCTCTGGCCACAGCTCCCTCGCCCGAAGAGCAAGGATTGAAAGCCGTGCCTCGTTGGAAAGCTCTTTGGCAGCCGCTCGCGTGGCCCCACAGCCCGTGGGGCTGCGGGCTTTGCGGCGGCCGTCAGCCTCGGCGACACCGGCGCCCACCTGGCGCCGCCACGCCAGCCTGCGAAGCATTTTCCGGTAGTGCTGCGTTTCTGGCAACAGCTCCCACGCCCGAAGAGCCAGGAGGGAAAGCCGTGCCTCGTTGGAAAGCTCTTTGGCAGCTGCTCGCGTGGCCCCACAGCCCGTGGGGCTGCGGGCTTTGCGGCGGCCGTCAGCCTCGGCGCCTCCTGCGCCCACCTGGCGCCGCCGCGCAGGCCTGCGAAGCATTTTCCGGTAGGGCCGCGGCTCTGGCGACAGCTCCCACGCCCGAAGAGCCAGGAGGGAAAGCCGTGCCTCGTTGGAAAGCTCTTTGGCAGCCGCTCGCGTGGCCCCACAGCCCGTGGGGCTGCGGGCTTTGCGGCGGCCGTCAGCCTCGGCGCCACCGGCACCCACGTGGCGCCGCCGTGCCAGCCTGCGAAGCATTTTCCGGTAGGGCCGCGGCTCTGGCCACAGCTCCCACGCCCGAAGAGCCAGGAGGGAAAGCCATGCCTCGTTGTAAAGCTCTTTGGCAGCCGCTCGCGTGGCTGCACAGCCCGTGGGGCTGCGGGCTTTGCGGCGGCCGTCAGCCTCGGCGACACTGTCGCCCACGTGGCGCCGCCGCACCAGCCTGTGAAGCATTTTCCGGTAGGGCCGCGGCTCTGGCCACAGCTCCTACGCCCGAAGAGCCAGGAGGGAAAGCCGTGCCTCGTTGGAAAGCTCTTTGGCAGCCGCTCGCGTGGCCCCACAGCCCGTGGGGCTGCGGGCTTTGCGGCGGCCGTCAGCCTCGGCGCCACCGGCACCCACGTGGCACCGCCGCGCCAGCCTGCAAAGCATTTTCCGGTAGGGCCGCGGCTCTGGCCACAGCTCCCACGCCCGAAGACCAAGGAGGGAAAGCCGTGCCTTGTTGGAAAGCTCTTTGGCAGCCGCTCGCGTGGCCCCACAGCCCATGGGGCTGCGGGCTTTGCGGCAGCCGTCAGCCTCGGCGCCACCGGCGCCCACCTTCCTCCGCTGCGCCAGCCTGCGAAGCATTTTCCGGTAGGGCCGCAGCTCTGGCCACCGCTCCCACGCCCGAAGAGCCAGGAGGGAAAGCCGTGCCTCGTTGGAAAGCTCTTTGGCAGCCGCTCGCGTGGCCCCACAGCCCGTGGGGCTGCGGGCTTTGCGGCGGCCGTCAGCCTCGGCGCCACCGGCGCCCACGTGGCGCCGCTGCGCCAGCCTGAGAAGTATTTTCCGGTAGGGCCGCGGCTCTGGCCACAGCTCCCACGCCCGAAGAGCCAGGAGGGAAAGCCGTGCCTCGTTGGAAAGCTCTTTGGCAGCCGCTCGCGTGGCCCCACAGACCTTGGGGCTGCGGGCTTTGCGCCGGCCGTCAGCCTCGGCGACACCGGCGCCCACCTTGCTCTGCTGCGTCAGCCTGCGAATCATTTTCACGAAGTGCCACGGCTCTGGCTACAGCTCCCACACCCGAAGAGCCAGGAGGGAAAGCCGTGCCTCGTTGGAAAGCTCTTTGGCAGCCTCTCGCGTGGCCCCACAGCCCGTGGGGCTGCGGGCTTTGCGGCGGCCGTCAGCCTCGGCGCCACCGGCATCCACCTTCCTCAGCTGCGCCAGCCTGCGAAGCATTTTCCGGTAGGGCCGCGGCTCTGGCCACAGCTCCCACGCCCGAAGAGCCAGGAGGGAAAGCCGTGCCTCGTTGGAAAGCTCTTTGGCAGCTGCTCGCGTGGCCCCACAGCCCGTGGGGCTGCGGGCTTTGCGGCGGCCGTCAGCCTCGGCGCCACCGGCACACATGTGGCGCCGCCGCGCCAGCCTCCGAAGCATTTTCCGGTAGGGCCACGGCTCTGGCCACAGCTCCCTCGCCCGAAGAGCAAGGATTGAAAGCCGTGCCTCGTTGGAAAGCTCTTTGGCAGCCGCTCGCGTGGCCCCACAGCACGTGGGGCTGCGGGCTTTGCGGCGGCCGTCAGCCTCGGCGCCACCGGCACCCACGTGGCGCCGCCGTGCCAGCCTGCGAAGCATTTTCCGGTAGGGCCGCGGCTCTGGCCACAGCTCCCACGCCCGAAGAGCCAGGAGGGAAAGCCATGCCTCGTTGTAAAGCTCTTTGGCAGCCGCTCGCGTGGCTGCACAGCCCGTGGGGCTGCGGGCTTTGCGGCGGCCGTCAGCCTCGGAGACACTGTCGCCCACGTGGCGCCGCCGCGCCAGCCTGTGAAGCATTTTCCGGTAGGGCCGCGGCTCTGGCCACAGCTCCTACGCCCAAAGAGCCAGGAGGGAAAGCCGTGCCTCGTTGGAAAGCTCTTTGGCAGCCGCTCGCGTGGCCCCACAGCCCGTGGGGCTGCGGGCTTTGCGGCGGCCGTCAGCCTCGGCGCCACCGGCACCCACGTGGCACCGCCGCGCCAGCCTGCAAAGCATTTTCCGGTAGGGCCGCGGCTCTGGCCACAGCTCCCACGCCCGAAGACCAAGGAGGGAAAGCCGTGCCTTGTTGGAAAGCTCTTTGGCAGCCGCTCGCGTGGCCCCACAGCCCATGGGGCTGCGGGCTTTGCGGCAGCCGTCAGCCTCGGCGCCACCGGCGCCCACCTTCCTCCGCTGCGCCAGCCTGCGAAGCATTTTCCGGTAGGGCCGCAGCTCTGGCCACCGCTCCCACGCCCGAAGAGCCAGGAGGGAAAGCCGTGCCTCGTTGGAAAGCTCTTTGGCAGCCGCTCGCGTGGCCCCACAGCCCGTGGGGCTGCGGGCTTTGCGGCGGCCGTCAGCCTCGGCGCCACCGGCGCCCACGTGGCGCCGCTGCGCCAGCCTGAGAAGTATTTTCCGGTAGGGCCGCGGCTCTGGCCACAGCTCCCACGCCCGAAGAGCCAGGAGGGAAAGCCGTGCCTCGTTGGAAAGCTCTTTGGCAGCCGCTCGCGTGGCCCCACAGACCTTGGGGCTGCGGGCTTTGCGCCGGCCGTCAGCCTCGGCGACACCGGCGCCCACCTTGCTCTGCTGCGTCAGCCTGCGAATCATTTTCACGAAGTGCCACGGCTCTGGCTACAGCTCCCACACCCGAAGAGCCAGGAGGGAAAGCCGTGCCTCGTTGGAAAGCTCTTTGGCAGCCTCTCGCGTGGCCCCACAGCCCGTGGGGCTGCGGGCTTTGCGGCGGCCGTCAGCCTCGGCGCCACCGGCATCCACCTTCCTCAGCTGCGCCAGCCTGCGAAGCATTTTCCGGTAGGGCCGCGGCTCTGGCCACAGCTCCCACGCCCGAAGAGCCAGGAGGGAAAGCCGTGCCTCGTTGGAAAGCTCTTTGGCAGCTGCTCGCGTGGCCCCACAGCCCGTGGGGCTGCGGGCTTTGTGGCGGCCGTCAGCCTCGGCGCCACCGGCACACATGTGGCGCCGCCGCGCCAGCCTCCGAAGCATTTTCCGGTAGGGCCACGGCTCTGGCCACAGCTCCCTCGCCCGAAGAGCAAGGATTGAAAGCCGTGCCTCGTTGGAAAGCTCTTTGGCAGCCGCTCGCGTGGCCCCACAGCACGTGGGGCTGCGGGCTTTGCGGCGGCCGTCAGCCTCGGCGCCACCGGCACCCACGTGGCGCCGCCGTGCCAGCCTGCGAAGCATTTTCCGGTAGGGCCGCGGCTCTGGCCACAGCTCCCACGCCCGAAGAGCCAGGAGGGAAAGCCATGCCTCGTTGTAAAGCTCTTTGGCAGCCGCTCGCGTGGCCCCACAGCCCGTGGGGCTGCGGGCTTTGCGGCGGCCGTCAGCCTCGGCGACACTGTCGCCCACGTGGCGCCGCCGCGCCAGCCTGTGAAGCATTTTCCGGTAGGGCCGCGGCTCTGGCCACAGCTCCTACGCCCGAAGAGCCAGGAGGGAAAGCCGTGCCTCGTTGGAAAGCTCTTTGGCAGCCGCTCGCGTGGCCCCACAGCCCGTGGGGCTGCGGGCTTTGCGGCGGCCGTCAGCCTCGGCGCCACCGGCACCCACGTGGCACCGCCGCGCCAGCCTGCAAAGCATTTTCCGGTAGGGCCGCGGCTCTGGCCACAGCTCCCACGCCCGAAGACCAAGGAGGGAAAGCCGTGCCTTGTTGGAAAGCTCTTTGGCAGCCGCTCGCGTGGCCCCACAGCCCATGGGGCTGCGGGCTTTGCGGCAGCCGTCAGCCTCGGCGCCACCGGCGCCCACCTTCCTCCGCTGCGCCAGCCTGCGAAGCATTTTCCGGTAGGGCCGCAGCTCTGGCCACCGCTCCCACGCCCGAAGAGCCAGGAGGGAAAGCCGTGCCTCGTTGGAAAGCTCTTTGGCAGCCGCTCGCGTGGCCCCACAGCCCGTGGGGCTGCGGGCTTTGCGGCGGCCGTCAGCCTCGGCGCCACCGGCGCCCACGTGGCGCCGCTGCGCCAGCCTGAGAAGTATTTTCCGGTAGGGCCGCGGCTCTGGCCACAGCTCCCACGCCCGAAGAGCCAGGAGGGAAAGCCGTGCCTCGTTGGAAAGCTCTTTGGCAGCCGCTCGCGTGGCCCCACAGACCTTGGGGCTGCGGGCTTTGCGCCGGCCGTCAGCCTCGGCGACACCGGCGCCCACCTTGCTCTGCTGCGTCAGCCTGCGAATCATTTTCACGAAGTGCCACGGCTCTGGCTACAGCTCCCACACCCGAAGAGCCAGGAGGGAAAGCCGTGCCTCGTTGGAAAGCTCTTTGGCAGCCTCTCGCGTGGCCCCACAGCCCGTGGGGCTGCGGGCTTTGCGGCGGCCGTCAGCCTCGGCGCCACCGGCGCCCACGTGGCACCGCCGCGCCAGCCTGCGAAGCATTTTCCGGTAGGGCCGCGGCTCTGGCCACAGCTCCCACGCCCGAAGAGCCAGGAGGGAAAGCTGTGCCTCTTTGGAAAGCGCTTTGGCAGCCGCTCGCGTGGCCCCACAGCCCGTGGGGCTGCGGGCTTTGCGGCGGCCGTCAGCCTCGGCGCCACCGGCATCCACCTTCCTCAGCTGCGCCAGCCTGCGAAGCATTTTCCGGTAGGGCCGCGGCTCTGGCCACAGCTCCCACGCCCGAAGAGCCAGGAGGGAAAGCCGTGCCTCGTTGGAAAGCTCTTTGGCAGCTGCTCGCGTGGCCCCACAGCCCGTGGGGCTGCGGGCTTTGCGGCGGCCGTCAGCCTCGGCGCCACCGGCACACATGTGGCGCCGCCGCGCCAGCCTCCGAAGCATTTTCCGGTAGGGCCACGGCTCTGGCCACAGCTCCCTCGCCCGAAGAGCAAGGATTGAAAGCCGTGCCTCGTTGGAAAGCTCTTTGGCAGCCGCTCGCGTGGCCCCACAGCACGTGGGGCTGCGGGCTTTGCGGCGGCCGTCAGCCTCGGCGACACCGGCGCCCACCTGGCGGCGCCGTGCCAGCCTGCGAAGCATTTTCCGGTAGTGCTGCGTTTCTGGCAACAGCTCCCACGCCCGAAGAGCCAGGAGGGAAAGCCGTGCCTCGTTGGAAAGCTCTTTGGCAGCTGCTCGCGTGGCCCCACAGCCCGTGGGGCTGCGGGCTTTGCGGCGGCCGTCAGCCTCGGCGCCTCCTGCGCCCACCTGGCGCCGCTGCGCAGGCCTGCGAAACATTTTCCGGTAGGGCCGCGGCTCTGGCGACAGCTCCCACGCCCGAAGAGCCAGGAGGGAAAGCCGTGCCTCGTTGGAAAGCTCTTTGGCAGCCGCTCGCGTGGCCCCACAGCCCGTGGGGCTGCGGGCTTTGCGGCGGCCGTCAGCCTCGGCGCCACCGGCACCCACGTGGCGCCGCCGTGCCAGCCTGCGAAGCATTTTCCGGTAGGGCCGCGGCTCTGGCCACAGCTCCCACGCCCGAAGAGCCAGGAGGGAAAGCCATGCCTCGTTGTAAAGCTCTTTGGCAGCCGCTCGCGTGGCTGCACAGCCCGTGGGGCTGCGGGCTTTGCGGCGGCCGTCAGCCTCGGCGACACCAGCGCCCACGTGGCACCGCCGCGCCAGCCTGCGAAGCATTTTCCGGTAGGGCCGCGGCTCTGGCCACAGCTCCCACGCCCGAAGAGCCAGGAGGGAAAGCCGTGCCTCGTTGGAAAGCTCTTTGGCAGCCGCTCGCGTGGCCCCACAGCCCGTGGGGCTGCGGGCTTTGCGGCGTCCGTCAGCTTCGGCAACACTGTCGCCCACGTGGCGCCGCCGCGCCAGCCTGTGAAGCATTTTCCGGTAGGGCCGCGGCTCTGGCCACAGCTCCCACGCCCGAAGAGCCAGGAGGGAAAGCCGTGCCTCGTTGGGAAGCTCTTTGGCAGCCGTTCGCGTGGCCCCACAGCCCATGGGGCTGCGGGCTTTGTGGCAGCCGTCAGCCTCGGCGCCACCGGCGCCCACCTTCCTCCGCTGCGCCCGCCTGCGAAGCATTTTCCGGTAGGGCCGCGGCTCTGGCCACAGCTCCCACGCCCGAAGAGCCAGGAGGGAAAGCCGTGCCTCGTTGGAAAGCTCTTTGGCAGCCGCTCGCGTGGCCCCAAAGACCATGGGGCTGCGGGCTTTGCGGCGGCTGTCAGCCTCGGCGCCACCGGCGCACACGTGGCGCCGCCGCGCCAGCCTGCGAAGCATTTTCCGGTAGGGCCGCGGCTCTGGCCACAGCTTCCACGCCCGAAGAGCCAGGAGGGAAAGCCGTGCCTCGTTGGAAAGCTCTTTGGCAGCCGCTCGCGTGGCCCCACAGCCCGTGGGGCTGCGGGATTTGCGGCGGCCGTCAGCCTCGGCGCCACCGGCGCCCACGTGGCGCCGCCGTGCCAGCCTGCGAAGCATTTTCCGGTAGGGCCGTGGCTCTGGCCACAGCTCCCACGCCCGAAGAGCCAGGAGGGAAAGACGTGCCTCGTTGGAAAGCTCTTTGGCAGCCGCTCGCGTGGCCCCACAGGCCATGGGGCTGCGGGCTTTGCGGCAGCCGTCAGCCTCGGCGCCACCGGCGCCCACCTTCCTCCGCTGCGCCAGCCTGCGAAGCATTTTCAGGTAGGGCCACGGCTCTGGCCACAGCTCCCACGCCTGAAGAGCCAGGAGGGAAAGCCGTGCCTCGTTGGAAAGCTCTTTGGCAGCCGCTCGCGTGGCCCCACAGGCCATGGGGCTGCGGGCTTTGCGGCGGCCGTCAGCCTCGGCGCCTCCTTCGCCCACCTGGTGCCGCCGCGCCAGCCTGCGAAGCATTTTCGGGTAGGGCCGCGGCTCTGGCCACAGCTCCCACGCCCAAAGAGCCAGGAGGGAAAGCCGTGCCTCATTGGAAAGCTCTTTGGCAGCCGCTCGCGTGGCCCCACAGCCCGTGGGGCTGCGGGATTTGCGGCGGCCGTCAGCCTCGGCGCCACCGGCGCCCACGTGGCGCCGCCGTGCCAGCCTGCGAAGCATTTTCCGGTAGAGCCGCGGCTCTGGCCACAGCTCCCACGCCCGAAGAGCCAGGAGGGAAAGACGTGCCTCGTTGGAAAGCTCTTTGGCAGCCGCTCGCGTGGCCCCACAGCCCGTGGGGCTGCGGGCTTTGCGGCGGCCGTCAGCCTCGGCGCCTCCTGCGCCCACCTGGCGCCGCCGCGCAGGCCTGCGAAGCATTTTCCGGTAGGGCCGCGGCTCTGGCCACAGCTCCCACGCCCGAAGAGCCAGGAGGGAAAGCCGTGCCTCGTTGGAAAGCTCTTTAGCAGCCGCTCGCGTGGCCCCACAGCCCGTGGGGCTGCGGGCTTTGCGGCGGCCGTCAGCCTCGGCGACACCAGCGCCCACGTGGCACCGCCGCGCCAGCCTGCGAAGCATTTTCGGGTAGGGCCGCGGCTCTGGCCACAGCTCCCACGCCCGAAGAGCCAGGAGGGAAAGCCGTGCCTCGTTGGAAAGCTCTTTGGCAGCCGCTCGCGTGGCCCCACAGCCCATGGGGCTGCGGGCTTTGCGGCGTCCGTCAGCTTCGGCAACACTGTCGCCCACGTGGCGCCGCCGCGCCAGCCTGCGAAGCATTTTCCGGTAGGGCCGCGGCTCTGGCCACAGCTCCCACGCCCGAAGAGCCAGGAGGGAAAGCCGTGCCTCGTTGGAAAGCTCTTTGGCAGCCGCTCGCGTGGCCCCACACTCGTGGGGCTGCGGGCTTTGCGGCGGCCGTCAGCCTCGGCGCCACCGGCGCCCACCTTGCTCTGCTGCGTCGGCCTGCGAAGCATTTTCGGGAAGGGCCATGGCTCTGGCCACAGCTCCCACGCCCAAAGAGCCAGGAGGGAAAGCCGTGCCTCGTTGGAAAGCTCTTTGGCAGCCGCTCGCGTGGCCCCACAGCCCGTGGGGCTGCGGGATTTGCGGCGGCCGTCAGCCTCGGCGCCTCCTGCGCCCATCTGGCGCCGCCGCGCAGGCCTGCGAAGCATTTTCCAGTAGGGCCGCGGCTCTGGCCACAGCTCCCACGCCCGAAGAGCCAGGAGGGAAAGCCGTGCCTCGTTGGAAAGCTCTTTGGCAGCCGCTCACGTGGCCCCACAGTCCGTGAGGCTGCGGGCTTTGCGGCGGCCGTCAGCCTCGGCGCCACCGGCGCACATGTGGCGCCGCCGCGCCAGCCTCCGAAGCATTTTCCGGTAGGGCCGCGGCTCTGGCCACAGCTCCCACGCCCGAAGAGCCAGGAGGGAAAGCCGTGCCTCGTTGGAAAGCTCTTTGGCAGCCGCTCGCGTGGCCCCACAGCCCGTGGGGCTGTAGGCTTTGCGGCAGCCGTCAGCCTCGGCGCCACCGGCGCCCACCTTCCTCCGCTGCGCCAGCCTGCGAAGCATTTTCCGGTAGGGCCGCGGCTCTGGCCACAGCTCCCACGCCCGAAGAGCCAGGAGGGAAAGCCGTGCCTCGTTGGAAAGCTCTTTGGCAGCCACTCGCATGGCCCCACAGCCCGTGGGGCTGCGGGCTTTGCGGCAGCCGTCAGCCTCGGCGACACCGGCGCCCACCTGGCACCGCCGCGCCAGCCTGCGAAGCATTTTCCGGTAGTGCTGCGTTTCTGGCCACAGCTCCCACGCCCGAACAGCCAGGAGGGAAAGCCGTGCCTCGTTGGAAAGCTCTTTGGCAGCCGCTCGCGTGGCCCCACAGCCCGTGGGGCTGCGGGCTTTGCGGCGGCCGTCAGCTTCGGAGACACCGGCCCCCACGTGGCGCCGCCGCGCCAGCCTGCGAAGCATTTTCCGGTAGGGCCGCGGCTCTGGCCACAGATCCCACGCCCGAAGAGCCAGGAGGGAAAGCCGTGCCTCGTTGGAAAGCTCTTTGGCAGCCGCTCGCGTGGCCCCACAGCCCGTGGGGCTGCGGGCTTTGTGGCGGCCGTCAGCCTCGGCACCACCGGCACCTAGTGGCGCCGCTGTGCCAGCCTTCAAAGCATTTTCCGGTAGGGCCGCGGCTCTGGCCACAGCTCCCATGCCCGAAGAGCCAGGAGGTAAAGCCGTGCCTCGTTGGAAAGCTCTTTGGCAGCCGCTCGTGTGGCCCCACAGCCCATGGGGCTGCGGGCTTTGCGGCGGCCGTCAGCCTCGGCGACACTGGCGCCCACGTGGCACCGCCGCGCCAGCCTGCGAAGCATTTTCCGGTAGGGCCGCGGCTCTGGCCACAGCTCCCACGCCCGAAGAGCCAGGAGGGAAAGCCGTGCCTCGTTGGAAAGCTCTTTGGCAGCCGCTCGCGTGGCCCCGCAGACAATGGGGCTGCGGGCTTCGCGGCAGCCGTCAGCCTCGGCGCCACCGGCGCCCACCTTACTCTGCTGCGCCAGCCTGCGAAGCATTTTCCGGTAGGGCCGCGGCTCTGGCGACAGCTCCCACGCACGAAGAGCCAGGAGGGAAAGCCGTGCCTCGTTGGAAAGCTCTTTGGCAGCTGCTCGCGTGGCCCCACAGCCCGTGGGGCTGCGGGCTTTGCGGCGGCCGTCAGCCTCGGCGCCACCGGCGCCCAGGTGTCGCCGCCGCGCCAGCCTGCGAAGTATTTCCCGGTAGGGCTGCGGCTCTGGCCACAGCTCCCACGCCCGAAGAGCCAGGAGGGAAAGCCGTGCCTCGTTGGAAAGCTCTTTGGCAGCCGCTCGCGTGGCCCCACAGCCCGTGGGGCTGCGGGCTTTGCGGCGGCCGTCAGCCTCGGCGACACCGACGCCCACGCGGCGCCGCCGCGCCAGCCTGAGAAGTATTTTCCGGTAGGGCCGTGGCTCTGGGCACAGCTCCCACGCCCGAAGAGCCAGGAGGGAAAGCCGTGCCTCGTTGGAAAGCACTTTGGCAGCCGCTCGCGCGGCCCCACAGCCCGTGGGGCTGCGGGTTTTGCGGGGGCCATCAGCCTCGGCGCCACCGGCGCCCATGTGGCGCCGCCGCACCAGCCTGTGAAGCATTTTCCGGTAGGGCCGCGGCTCTGGCGACAGCTCCCACGCCGGAAGAGCCAGGAGGGAAAGCCGTGCCTTGTTGGAAAGCTCTTTGGCAGTCGCTCGCGTGGCCCCACAGCCCGTGGGGCTGCGGGATTTGCGGCTGCCGTCAGCCTCGGCGCCACCGGCGCCCACGTGGCGCCGCCGCGCCAGCCTGCGAAGTATTTTCCGGTAGGGCCGCGGCTCTGGCCACAGCTCCCACGCCCGAAGAGCCCGGAGGGAAAGCCGTGCCTCGTTGGAAAGCTCTTTGGCAGCCGCTCGCGTGGCCCCACAGCCCGTGGGGCTGCGCGCTTTGCGGCGGCCGTCAGCCTCGGCACCACCGGCGCCCACCTGGCGCCGCCGCGCCAGCCTGTGAAGCATTTTCCGGTAGGGCCGCGGCTCTGGCCACAGGTCCCACGCTCGAAGAGCCAGGAGGGAAAGCCGTGCCTCGTTGGAAAGCTCTTTGGCAGCCGCTCGCGTGGCCCCACAGCCCGTGGGGCTGCGGGCTTTGCGGCGGCCGTCAGCCTCGGCGCCACCGGCGCCCACCTTGCTGTGCTGCGTCAGTCTGCGAAGCATTTTCAGGAAGGGCCACGGCTCTGGCCACAGCTCCCACACACGAAGACCAAGGAGGGAAAGCCGTGCCTCGTTGGAAAGCTCTTTGGCAGCCGCTCGCGTGGCCCCACAGCCCGTGGGGCTGCGGACTTTGTGGCGGCCGTCAGCCTCGGCGACACCGGCGCCCACCTTGCTCTGCTGCGTCGGCCTGCGAAGCATTTTCGGGAAGGGCCATGGCTCTGGCCACAGCTCCCACGCCCGAAGAGCCAGGAGGGAAAGCCGTGCCTCATTGGAAAGCTCTTTGGCAGCCGCTCGCGTGGCCACACAGCCCGTGGGGCTCCGGGCTTTGCGGCGGCCGTCAGCTTCGGCAACACCGGCCCCCACGTGGCGCCGCCGCGCCAGCCTGCGAAGCATTTTCCGGTAGGGCCGCGGCTCTGGCCACAGCTCCCACGCCCGAAGAGCCAGGAGGGAAAGCCGTGCCTCGTTGGAAAGCTCTTTGGCAGCCGCTCGCGTGGCCCCACAGCCCGTGGGGCTGCGGGCTTTGTGGCGGCCGTCAGCCTCGGCACCACCGGCACCTAGTGGCGCCGCTGTGCCAGCCTTCAAAGCATTTTCCGGTAGGGCCGCGGCTCTGGCCACAGCTCCCACGCCCGAAGAGCCAGGAGGGAAAGCCGTGCCTCGTTGCAAAGCTCTTTGGCAGCCGCTCGCGTGGCCCCACAGCCCGTGGGGCTGTGGGCATTGCGCCGGCCGTCAGCCTCGGCGCCACCGGCGCCCACCTGGCGCAGCCGCGCCAGCCTGCGAAGCATTTTACGGTAGGGCCGCGGCTCTGGCCACAGCTCCCACGCCCGAAGAGCCAGGAGGGAAAGCCGTGCCTCGTTGGAAAGCTCTTTGGCAGCTGCTCGCGTGGCCCCACAGCCCGTGGGGCTGCGGGCTTTGCGACGGCCGTCAGCCTCGGCGCCACCGGAGCCCACCTGGCGCAGCCGCGCCAGCCTGCGAAGCATTTTCTGGTAGGGCCGCGGCTCTGGCCACAGCTCCCACGTCCGAAGAGCCAGGAGGGAAAGCCGTGCCTCGTTGGAAAGCTCTTTGGCAGCCGCTCGCGTGGCCCCACAGCCCGTGGGGCTGCGGGCTTTGCGGCGGCCTTCAGCCTGGGCGCCACCGGAGCTCACCTGGCGCGGCCGCGCCAGCCTGCGAAGCATTTTCCGGTAGGGCCGCGGCTCTGGCCACAGCTCCCACGTCCGAAGAGCCAGGAGGGAAAGCCGTGCCTCGTTGGAAAGCTCTTTGGCAGCCGCTCGCGTGGCCCCACAGCCCGTGGGGCTGCGGGCTTTGCGGCGGCCGTCAGCCTCGGCGCCACCGGCGCCCTCGTGGCGGGCCGCGCCAGCCCGCGAAGCATTTTCCGGTAGGGCCGCGGCTCTGGCCACAGCTTCCACGCCCGAAGAGCCAGGAGGGAAAGCCGTGCCTCGTTGGAAAGCTCTTTGGCAGCTGCTCGCGTTGCCCCACAGCCCGTGGGGCTGCGGGCTTTGCGGCGGCCGTCAGCCTCGGCACCACCGGCGCCCACCTGGCGCGGCCGCGCCAGCCTGCGAAGCATTTTCCGGTAGGGCCGCGGCTCTGGCCACAGCTTCCACGCCCGAAGAGCCAGGAGGGAAAGCCGTGCCTCGTTGGAAAGCTCTTTGGCAGCCGCTTGCGTGGCCCCACAGCCCGTGGGGCTGCGGGCTTTGCGGCGGCCGTCAGCCTCGGCGCCACCGGCGCCCACCTGGCGCAGCCGCGCCAGCCTGCGAAGCATTTTCCGGTAGGGCCGCGGCTCTGGCCACAGCTCCCACGCCCGAAGAGCCAGGAGGGAAAGCCGTGCCTCGTTGGAAAGCTCTTTGGCAGCTGCTCGCGTGGCCCCACAGCCCGTGGGGCTGCGGGCTTTGCGGCGGCCGTCAGCCTCGGCGCCACCGGCGCCCACCTGGCGCGGCCGCGCCAGCCTGCGAAGCATTTTCCGGTAGGGCCGCGGCTCTGGCCACAGCTCCCACGCCCGAAGAGCCAGGAGGGAAAGCCGTGCCTCGTTGCAAAGCTCTTTGGCAGCTGCTCGCGTGGCCCCACAGCCCGTGGGGCTGCGGGCTTTGCGGCGGCCGTCAGCCTCAGCGCCACCGGCGCCCACGTGGCGCGGCCGCGCCAGCCTGTGAAGCATTTTCCGGTAGGGCCGCGGCTCTGGCCACAGCTCCCACGCCCGAAGAGCCAGGAGGGAAAGCTGTGCCTCGTTGGAAAGCTCTTTGGCAGCCGCTCGCGTGGCCGCACAGCCCGTGGGGCTGCGGGCTTTGCGGCGGCCTTCAGCCTCGGCGCCACCGGAGCCCACCTGGCGCGGCCGCGCCAGCCTGCGAAGCATTTTCCGGTAGGGCCGCGGCTCTGGCCACAGCTTCCACGCCCGAAGAGCCAGGAGGGAAAGCCGTGCCTCGTTGGAAAGCTCTTTGGCAGCCGCTTGCATGGCCCCACAGCCCGTGGGGCTGCGGGCTTTGCGGCGGCCGTCAGCCTCGGCGCCACCGGCGCCCACCTGGCGCGGCCGCGCCAGCCTGCGAAGCATGTTCCGGTAGGGCCGCGGCTCTGGCCACAGCTCCCACGCCCGAAGAGCCAGGAGGGAAAGCCGTGCCTCGTTGGAAAGCTCTTTGGCAGCTGCTCGCGTGGCCCCACAGCCCGTGGGGCTGCGGGCTTTGCGACGGCCGTCAGCCTCGGCGCCACCGGAGCCCACCTGGCGCAGCCGCGCCAGCCTGCGAAGCATTTTCTGGTAGGGCCGCGGCTCTGGCCACAGCTCCCACGTCCGAAGAGCCAGGAGGGAAAGCCGTGCCTCGTTGGAAAGCTCTTTGGCAGCCGCTCGCGTGGCCCCACAGCCCGTGGGGCTGCGGGCTTTGCGGCGGCCTTCAGCCTGGGCGCCACCGGAGCTCACCTGGCGCGGCCGCGCCAGCCTGCGAAGCATTTTCCGGTAGGGCCGCGGCTCTGGCCACAGCTCCCACGTCCGAAGAGCCAGGAGGGAAAGCCGTGCCTCGTTGGAAAGCTCTTTGGCAGCCGCTCGCGTGGCCCCACAGCCCGTGGGGCTGCGGGCTTTGCGGCGGCCGTCAGCCTCGGCGCCACCGGCGCCCTCGTGGCGGGCCGCGCCAGCCCGCGAAGCATTTTCCGGTAGGGCCGCGGCTCTGGCCACAGCTTCCACGCCCGAAGAGCCAGGAGGGAAAGCCGTGCCTCGTTGGAAAGCTCTTTGGCAGCTGCTCGCGTTGCCCCACAGCCCGTGGGGCTGCGGGCTTTGCGGCGGCCGTCAGCCTCGGCACCACCGGCGCCCACCTGGCGCGGCCGCGCCAGCCTGCGAAGCATTTTCCGGTAGGGCCGCGGCTCTGGCCACAGCTCCCACGCCCGAAGAGCCAGGAGGGAAAGCCGTGCCTCGTTGCAAAGCTCTTTGGCAGCTGCTCGCGTGGCCCCACAGCCCGTGGGGCTGCGGGCTTTGCGGCGGCCGTCAGCCTCAGCGCCACCGGCGCCCACGTGGCGCGGCCGCGCCAGCCTGTGAAGCATTTTCCGGTAGGGCCGCGGCTCTGGCCACAGCTCCCACGCCCGAAGAGCCAGGAGGGAAAGCTGTGCCTCGTTGGAAAGCTCTTTGGCAGCCGCTCGCGTGGCCGCACAGCCCGTGGGGCTGCGGGCTTTGCGGCGGCCTTCAGCCTCGGCGCCACCGGAGCCCACCTGGCGCGGCCGCGCCAGCCTGCGAAGCATTTTCCGGTAGGGCCGCGGCTCTGGCCACAGCTTCCACGCCCGAAGAGCCAGGAGGGAAAGCCGTGCCTCGTTGGAAAGCTCTTTGGCAGCCGCTTGCATGGCCCCACAGCCCGTGGGGCTGCGGGCTTTGCGGCGGCCGTCAGCCTCGGCGCCACCGGCGCCCACCTGGCGCGGCCGCGCCAGCCTGCGAAGCATGTTCCGGTAGGGCCGCGGCTCTGGCCACAGCTCCCACGCCCGAAGAGCCAGGAGGGAAAGCCGTGCCTCGTTGGAAAGCTCTTTGGCAGCTGCTCGCGTGGCCCCACAGCCCGTGGGGCTGCGGGCTTTGCGACGGCCGTCAGCCTCGGCGCCACCGGAGCCCACCTGGCGCAGCCGCGCCAGCCTGCGAAGCATTTTCTGGTAGGGCCGCGGCTCTGGCCACAGCTCCCACGTCCGAAGAGCCAGGAGGGAAAGCCGTGCCTCGTTGGAAAGCTCTTTGGCAGCCGCTCGCGTGGCCCCACAGCCCGTGGGGCTGCGGGCTTTGCGGCGGCCTTCAGCCTGGGCGCCACCGGAGCTCACCTGGCGCGGCCGCGCCAGCCTGCGAAGCATTTTCCGGTAGGGCCGCGGCTCTGGCCACAGCTCCCACGTCCGAAGAGCCAGGAGGGAAAGCCGTGCCTCGTTGGAAAGCTCTTTGGCAGCCGCTCGCGTGGCCCCACAGCCCGTGGGGCTGCGGGCTTTGCGGCGGCCGTCAGCCTCGGCGCCACCGGCGCCCTCGTGGCGGGCCGCGCCAGCCCGCGAAGCATTTTCCGGTAGGGCCGCGGCTCTGGCCACAGCTTCCACGCCCGAAGAGCCAGGAGGGAAAGCCGTGCCTCGTTGGAAAGCTCTTTGGCAGCTGCTCGCGTTGCCCCACAGCCCGTGGGGCTGCGGGCTTTGCGGCGGCCGTCAGCCTCGGCACCACCGGCGCCCACCTGGCGCGGCCGCGCCAGCCTGCGAAGCATTTTCCGGTAGGGCCGCGGCTCTGGCCACAGCTTCCACGCCCGAAGAGCCAGGAGGGAAAGCCGTGCCTCGTTGGAAAGCTCTTTGGCAGCCGCTTGCGTGGCCCCACAGCCCGTGGGGCTGCGGGCTTTGCGGCGGCCGTCAGCCTCGGCGCCACCGGCGCCCACCTGGCGCAGCCGCGCCAGCCTGCGAAGCATTTTCCGGTAGGGCCGCGGCTCTGGCCACAGCTCCCACGCCCGAAGAGCCAGGAGGGAAAGCCGTGCCTCGTTGGAAAGCTCTTTGGCAGCTGCTCGCGTGGCCCCACAGCCCGTGGGGCTGCGGGCTTTGCGGCGGCCGTCAGCCTCGGCGCCACCGGCGCCCACCTGGCGCGGCCGCGCCAGCCTGCGAAGCATTTTCCGGTAGGGCCGCGGCTCTGGCCACAGCTCCCACGCCCGAAGAGCCAGGAGGGAAAGCCGTGCCTCGTTGCAAAGCTCTTTGGCAGCTGCTCGCGTGGCCCCACAGCCCGTGGGGCTGCGGGCTTTGCGGCGGCCGTCAGCCTCAGCGCCACCGGCGCCCACGTGGCGCGGCCGCGCCAGCCTGTGAAGCATTTTCCGGTAGGGCCGCGGCTCTGGCCACAGCTCCCACGCCCGAAGAGCCAGGAGGGAAAGCTGTGCCTCGTTGGAAAGCTCTTTGGCAGCCGCTCGCGTGGCCGCACAGCCCGTGGGGCTGCGGGCTTTGCGGCGGCCTTCAGCCTCGGCGCCACCGGAGCCCACCTGGCGCGGCCGCGCCAGCCTGCGAAGCATTTTCCGGTAGGGCCGCGGCTCTGGCCACAGCTTCCACGCCCGAAGAGCCAGGAGGGAAAGCCGTGCCTCGTTGGAAAGCTCTTTGGCAGCCGCTTGCATGGCCCCACAGCCCGTGGGGCTGCGGGCTTTGCGGCGGCCGTCAGCCTCGGCGCCACCGGCGCCCACCTGGCGCGGCCGCGCCAGCCTGCGAAGCATGTTCCGGTAGGGCCGCGGCTCTGGCCACAGCTCCCACGCCCGAAGAGCCAGGAGGGAAAGCCGTGCCTCGTTGGAAAGCTCTTTGGCAGCTGCTCGCGTGGCCCCACAGCCCGTGGGGCTGCGGGCTTTGCGGCGGACGTCAGCCTCGGCGCCACCGGCGCCCACCTGGCGCGGCCGCGCCAGCCTGCGAAGCATTTTCCGGTAGGGCCGCGGCTCTGGCCACAGCTCCCACGCCCGAAGAGCCAGGAGGGAAAGCCGTGCCTCGTTGCAAAGCTCTTTGGCAGCTGCTCGCGTGGCCCCACAGCCCGTGGGGCTGCGGGCTTTGCGGCGGCCGTCAGCCTCGGCGCCACCGGCGCCCTCGTGGCGCGGCCGCGCCAGCCCGCAAAGCATTTTCCGGTAGGGCCGCGGCTCTGGCCACAGCTTCCACGCCCGAAGAGCCAGGAGGGAAAGCCGTGCCTCGTTGGAAAGCTCTTTGGCAGCTGCTCGCGTGGCCCCACAGCCCGTGGGGCTGCGGGCTTTGCGGCGGCCGTCAGCCTCGGCACCACCGGCGCCCACCTGGTGCGGCCGCGCCAGCCTGCGAAGCATTTTCCGGTACGGCCGCTACTCTGGCCACAGCTCCCACGCCCGAAGAGCCAGGAGGGAAAGCCGTGCCTCGTTGGAAAGCTCTTTGGCAGCCACTTGTGTGGCCCCACAGCCCGTGGGGCTGCGGGCTTTGCGGCGGCCGTCAGCCTCGGCGCCACCGGCGCCCACCTGGCGCAGCCGCGCCAGCCTGCGAAGCATTTTCCGGTAGGGCCGCGGCTCTGGCCACAGCTCTCATGCCCGAAGAGCCAGGAGGGAAAGCCGTGCCTCGTTGGAAAGCTCTTTGGCAGCCGCTCGCGTGGCCCCACAGCCCGTGGGGCTGCGGGATTTGCGGCGGCCGTCAGCCTCGGCGCCACCGGCGCCCACCTGGCGCAGCCGCGCCAGCCTGCAAAGCATTTTCCGGTAGGGCCGCGGCTCTGGCCACAGCTCCCACACCCGAAGAGCCAGGAGGGAAAGCCGTGCCTCCTTGGAAAGCTCTTTGGCAGCCGCTCGCGTGGCCCCACAGCCCGTGGGGCTGCGGGCTTTGCGGCGGCCGTCAGCCTCGGCGCCACCGGCGCCCTCGTGGCACGGCCGCGCCAGCCCGCGAAGCATTTTCCGGTAGGGCCGCGGCTCTGGCCACAGCTCCCACGCCCGAAGAGCCAGGAGGGAAAGCCGTGCCTCGTTGGAAAGCTCTTTGGCAGCTGCTCGCGTTGCCCTACAGCCCGTGGGGCTGCGGGCTTTGCGGCGGCCGTCAGCCTCGGCGCCACCGGCGCCCACCTGGCGCGGCCGCGCCAGCCTGCGAAGCATTTTCCGGTAGGGCCGCGGCTCTGGCCACAGCTCCCACGCCCGAAGAGCCAGGAGGGAAAGCCGTGCCTCGTTGCAAAGCTCTTTGGCAGCTGCTCGCGTGGCCCCACAGCCCGTGGGGCTGTGGGCTTTGCGGCGGCCATCAGCCTCGGCGCCACCGGCGCCCACCTGGTGCGGCCGCGCCAGCCTGCGAAGCATTTTCCGGTAGGGCCGCTACTCTGGCCACAGCTCCCACGCCCGAAGAGCCAGGAGGGAAAGCCGTGCCTCGTTGAAAAGCTCTTTGGCAGCCGCTCGCGTGGCCCCACAGATCGTGGGGCTGCGGGCTTTGCGGCGGCCGTCAGCCTCGGCGCCACCGGCGCCCACCTGGCGCGGCCGCGCCAGCCTGCGAAGCATTTTCCGGTAGGGCCGCGGCTCTGGCCACAGCTTCCACGCCCGAAGAGCCAGGAGGGAAAGCCGTGCCTCGTTGGAAAGCTCTTTGGCAGCCGCTTGCGTGGCCCCACAGCCCGTGGGGCTGCGGGCTTTGCGGCGGCCGTCAGCCTCGGCACCACCGGCGCCCACCTGGCGCGGCCGCGCCAGCCTGCGAAGCATTTTCCGGTAGGGCCGCGGCTCTGGCCACAGCTCCCACGCCCGAAGAGCCAGGAGGGAAAGCCGTGCCTCGTTGGAAAGCTCTTTGGCAGCTGCTCGCGTTGCCCCACAGCCCGTGGGGCTGCGGGCTTTGCAGCGGCCGTCAGCCTCGGCGCCACCGGCGCCCTCGTGGCGCGGCCGCGCCAGCCCGCGAAGCATTTTCCGGTAGGGCCGCGGCTCTGGCGACAGCTCCCACGCCCGAAGAGCCAGGAGGGAAAGCCGTGCCTCGTTGGAAAGCTCTTTGGCAGCTGCTCGCGTTGCCCCACAGCCCGTGGGGCTGCGGGCTTTGCGGCGGCCGTCAGCCTCGGCGCCACCGGCGCCCTCGTGGCGCGGCCGCACCAGCCGGCGAAGCATTTTCCGGTAGGGCCGCGGCTCTGGCCACAGCTCCCACGCCCGAAGAGCCAGGAGGGAAAGCCGTGCCTCGTTGGAAAGCTCTTTGGCAGCTGCTCGCGTTGCCCCACAGCCCGTGGGGCTGCGGGCTTTGCGGCGGCCGTCAGCCTCGGCGCCACCGGCGCCCACCTGGCGCGGCTGCGCCAGCCTGCGAAGCATTTTCCGGTAGGGCTGCGGCTCTGGCCACAGCTCTCATGCCCGAAGAGCCAGGAGGGAAAGCCGTGCCTCGTTGGAAAGCTCTTTGGCAGCTGCTCGCGTGGCCCCATAGCCCGTGGGGCTGCGGGCTTTGCGACGGCCGTCAGCCTCGGCGCCACCGGCGCCCACCTGGCGCAGCCGCGCCAGCCTGCGAAGCATTTTCCGGTAGGGCCACGGCTCTGGCCACAGCTCCCACGCCCGAAGAGCCAGGAGGGAAAGCCGTGCCTCGTTGGAAAGCTCTTTGGCAGCCGCTCGCGTGGCCCCACAGCCCGTGGGGTTGCGGGCTTTGCGGCGGCCTTCAGCCTCGGCGCCACCGGAGCCCACCTGGCGCGGCCGCGCCAGCCTGCGAAGCATTTTCCGGTAGGGCCGCGGCTCTGGCCACAGCTCCCACGCTCGAAGAGCCAGGAGGGAAAGCCGTGCCTCGTTGGAAAGCTCTTTGGTAGCCTCTTGTGTGGCCCCACAGCCCGTGGGGCTGCGGGCTTTGCGGCGGCCGTCAGCCTCGGCGCCACCGGCGCCCACCTGGCGCAGCCGCGCCAGCCTGCGAAGCATTTTCCGGTAGGGCCGCGGCTCTGGCCACGGCTCTCATGCCCAAAGAGCCAGGAGGGAAAGCCGTGCCTCGTTGGAAAGCTCTTTGGCAGCTGCTCGCGTTGCCCCACAGCCCGTGGGGCTGCGGGCTTTGCGGCGGCCGTCAGCCTCGGCGCCACCGGCGCCCTCGTGGCGCGGCCGCGCCAGCCGGCGAAGCATTTTCCGGTAGGGCCGCGGCTCTGGCCACAGCTCCCACGCCCGAAGAGGCAGGAGGGAAAGCCGTGCCTCGTTGGAAAGCTCTTTGGCAGCCGCTCGCGTGGCCCCACAGCCCGTGGGGTTGCGGGCTTTGCGGCGGCCTTCAGCCTCGGCGCCACCGGAGCTCACCTGGCGCGGCCGCGCCAGCCTGCGAAGCATTTTCCGGTAGGGCCGCGGCTCTGGCCACAGCTCCCACGCCCGAAGAGCCAGGAGGGAAAGCCGTGCCTCGTTGGAAAGCTCTTTGGCAGCCGCTCGCGTGGCCCCACAGCCCGTGGGGCTGCGGGCTTTGCGGCGGCCGTCAGCCTCGGCGCCACCGGCGCCCTCGTGGCGGGCCGCGCCAGCCTGCGAAGCATTTTCCGGTACGGCCGCTACTCTGGCCACAGCTCCCACGCCCGAAGAGCCAGGAGGGAAAGCCGTGCCTCGTTGGAAAGCTCTTTGGCAGCCTCTTGCGTGGCCCCACAGCCCGTGGGGCTGCGGGCTTTGCGGCGGCCGTCAGCCTCGGCGCCACCGGCGCCCACCTGGCGCAGCCGCGCCAGCCTGCGAAGCATTTTCCGGTAGGGCCGCGGCTCTGGCCACGGCTCTCATGCCCAAAGAGCCAGGAGGGAAAGCCGTGCCTCGTTGTAAAGCTCTTTGGCAGCTGCTCGCGTGGCCCCACAGCCCGTGGGGCTGCGGGCTTTGAGGCGGACGTCAGCCTCGGCGCCACCGGCGCCCACCTGGCGCGGCCGCGCCAGCCTGCGAAGCATTTTCCGGTAGGGCCGCGGCTCTGGCCACAGCTCCCACGCCCGAAGAGCCAGGAGGGAAAGCCGTGCCTCGTTGGAAAGCTCTTTGGCAGCTGCTCGCGTTGCCCCACAGCCCGTGGGGCTGCGGGCTTTGCGGCGGCCGTCAGCCTCGGCGCCACCGGCGCCCACCTGGCGCGGCTGCGCCAGCCTGCGAAGCATTTTCCGGTAGGGCTGCGGCTCTGGCCACAGCTCTCATGCCCGAAGAGCCAGGAGGGAAAGCCGTGCCTCGTTGGAAAGCTCTTTGGCAGCTGCTCGCGTGGCCCCACAGCCCGTGGGGCTGCGGGCTTTGCGACGGCCGTCAGCCTCGGCGCCACCGGCGCCCACCTGGCGCAGCCGCGCCAGCCTGCGAAGCATTTTCCGGTAGGGCCGCGGCTCTGGCCATAGCTCCCACGCCCGAAGAGCCAGGAGGGAAAGCCGTGCCTCGTTGGAAAGCTCTTTGGCAGCTGCTCGCGTGGCCCCACAGCCCGTGGGGCTGCGGGCTTTGCGGCGGACGTCAGCCTCGGCGCCACCGGCGCCCACCTGGCGCGGCTGCGCCAGCCTGCGAAGCATTTTCCGGTAGGGCCGCTACTCTGGCCACAGCTCCCACGTCCGAAGAGCCAGGAGGGAAAGCCGTGCCTCGTTGGAAAGCTCTTTGGCAGCCGCTCGCGTGGCCCCACAGCCCGTGGGGCTGCGGGCTTTGCGGCGGCCTTCAGCCTCGGCGCCACCGGAGCTCACCTGGCGCGGCCGCGCCAGCCTGCGAAGCATTTTCCGGTAGGGCCGCGGCTCTGGCCACAGCTCCCACGCCCGAAGAGCCAGGAGGGAAAGCCGTGCCTCGTTGGAAAGCTCTTTGGCAGCCGCTCGCGTGGCCCCACAGCCCGTGGGGCTGCGGGCTTTGCGGCGGCCGTCAGCCTTGGCGCCACCGGCGCCCTCGTGGCGGGCCGCGCCAGCCCGCGAAGCATTTTCCGGTAGGGCCGCGGCTCTGGCCACAGCTCCCACGCCCGAAGAGCCAGGAGGGAAAGCCGTGCCTCGTTGGAAAGCTCTTTGGCAGCTGCTCGCGTTGCCCCACAGCCCGTGGGGCTGCGGGCTTTGCGGCGGCCGTCAGCCTCGGCGCCACCGGCGCCCACCTGGCGCGGCCGCGCCAGCCTGCGAAGCATTTTCCGGTAGGGCCGCGGCTCTGGCCACAGCTTCCACGCCCGAAGAGCCAGGAGGGAAAGCCGTGCCTCGTTGGAAAGCTCTTTGGCAGCCGCTCGCGTGGCCCCACAGATCGTGGGGCTGCGGGCTTTGCGGCGGCCGTCAGCCTCGGCGCCACCGGGGCCCACCTGGCGCGGCCGCGCCAGCCTGCGAAGCATTTTCCGGTAGGGCCGCGGCTCTGGCCACAGCTTCCACGCCCGAAGAGCCAGGAGGGAAAGCCGTGCCTCGTTGGAAAGCTCTTTGGCAGCCGCTTGCGTGGCCCCACAGCCCGTGGGGCTGCGGGCTTTGAGGCGGACGTCAGCCTCGGCGCCACCGGCGCCCACCTGGCGCGGACGCGCCAGCCTGCGAAGCATTTTCCGGTAGGGCCGCGGCTCTGGCCACAGCTCCCACGCCCGAAGAGCCAGGAGGGAAAGCCGTGCCTCGTTGCAAAGCTCTTTGGCAGCTGCTCGCGTGGCCCCACAGCCCGTGGGGCTGCGGGCTTTGCGGCGGCCGTCAGCCTCGGCGCCACCGGCACCCTCGTGGCGCGGCCGCGCCAGCCCGCGAAGCATTTTCCGGTAGGGCCGCGGCTCTGGCCACAGCTCCCACGCCCGAAGAGCCAGGAGGGAAAGCCGTGCCTCGTTGGAAAGCTCTTTGGCAGCTGCTCGCGTTGCCCCACAGCCCGTGGGGCTGCGGGCTTTGCGGCGGCCGTCAGCCTCGGCGCCACCGGCGCCCTCGTGGCGCGGCCGCGCCAGCCGGCGAAGCATTTTCCGGTAGGGCCGCGGCTCTGGCCACAGCTCCCACGCCCGAAGAGCCAGGAGGGAAAGCCGTGCCTCGTTGGAAAGCTCTTTGGCAGCTGCTCGCGTGGCCCCACAGCCCGTGGGGCTGCGGGCTTTGCGGCGGCCGTCAGCCTCGGCGCCACCGGCGCCCACCTGGCGCAGCCGCGCCAGCCTGCGAAGCATTTTCCGGTAGGGCCGCGGCTCTGGCCACAGCTCCCACGCCCGAAGAGCCAGGAGGGAAAGCCGTGCCTCGTTGGAAAGCTCTTTGGCAGCTGCTCGCGTGGCCCCACAGCCCGTGGGGCTGCGGGCTTTGCGGCGGCCTTCAGCCTCGGCGCCACCGGAGCTCACCTGGCGCGGCCGCGCCAGCCTGCGAAGCATTTTCCGGTAGGGCCGCGGCTCTGGCCACAGCTTCCACGCCCGAAGAGCCAGGAGGGAAAGCCGTGCCTCGTTGGAAAGCTCTTTGGCAGCCGCTCGCGTGGCCCCACAGCCCGTGGGGCTGCGGGCTTTGCGGCGGCCGTCAGCCTCGGCGCCACCGGCGCCCTCGTGGCGGGCCGCGCCAGCCCGCGAAGCATTTTCCGGTAGGGCCGCGGCTCTGGCCACAGCTCCCACGCCCGAAGAGCCAGGAGGGAAAGCCGTGCCTCGTTGGAAAGCTCTTTGGCAGCTGCTCGCGTTGCCCCACAGCCCGTGGGGCTGCGGGCTTTGCGGCGGCCGTCAGCCTCGGCGCCACCGGAGCCCACCTGGCGCGGCCGCGCCAGCCTGCGAAGCATTTTCCGGTAGGGCCGCGGCTCTGGCCACAGCTTCCACGCCCGAAGAGCCAGGAGGGAAAGCCGTGCCTCGTTGGAAAGCTCTTTGGCAGCCGCTCGCGTGGCCCCACAGATCGTGGGGCTGCGGGCTTTGCGGCGGCCGTCAGCCTCGGCGCCACCGGCGCCCACCTGGCGCGGCCGCGCCAGCCTGCGAAGCATTTTCCGGTAGGGCCGCGGCTCTGGCCACAGCTCCCACGCCCGAAGAGCCAGGAGGGAAAGCCGTGCCTCGTTGGAAAGCTCTTTGGCAGCTGCTCGCGTGGCCCCACAGCCCGTGGGGCTGCGGGCTTTGCGGCGGCCGTCAGCCTCGGCACCACCGGCGCCCACCTGCTGCGGCCGCGCCAGCCTGCCAAGCATTTTCCGGTAGGGCCGCTACTCTGGCCACAGCTCCCACGCCCGAAGAGCCAGGAGGGAAAGCCGTGCCTCGTTGGAAAGATCTTTGGCAGCCTCTTGCGTGGCCCCACAGCCCGTGGGGCTGCGGGCTTTGCGGCGGCCGTCAGCCTCGGCGCCACCGGCGCCCACCTGGCGCCTCCGCGCCAGCCCGCGAAGCTTTTTCCGGTAGGGCCGCGGCTCTGGCCACAGCTCCCACGCCCGAAGAGCCAGGAGGGAAAGCCGTGCCTCGTTGGAAAGCTCTTTGGCAGCCGCTCGCGTGGCCCCACAGCCTGTGGGGCTGCGGGCTTTGCGGCGGCCGTCAGCCTCAGCGCCACCGGCGCCCTCGTGGCGGGCCGCGCCAGCCCGCGAAGCATTTTCCGGTAGGGCCGCTACTCTGGCCACAGCTCCCACGCCCGAAGAGCCAGGAGGGAAAGCCGTGCCTCGTTGGAAAGCTCTTTGGCAGCTGCTCGCGTTGCCCCACAGCCCGTGGGGCTGCGGGCTTTGCGGCGGCCGTCAGCCTCGGCGCTACCGGCGCCCACCTGGCGCTGCCGCGCCAGCCCGCGAAGCATTTTCCGGTAGGGCCGCGGCTCTGGCCACAGCTTCCACGCCCGAAGAGCCAGGAGGGAAAGCCGTGCCTCGTTGGAAAGCTCTTTGGCAGCCGCTCGCGTGGCCCCACAGATCGAGGGGCTGCGGGCTTTGCGGCGGCCGTCACCCTCGGCGCCACCGGCGCCCACCTGGCGCGGCCGCGCCAGCCTGCGAAGCATTTTCCGGTAGGGCCGCGGCTCTGGCCACAGCTCCCACGCCCGAAGAGCCAGGAGGGAAAGCCGTGCCTCGTTGGAAAGCTCTTTGGCAGCTGCTCGCGTGGCCCCACAGCCCGTGGGGCTGCGGGCTTTGCGGCGGCCATCAGCCTCGGCGCCACCGGCGCCCACCTGGTGCGGCCGCGCCAGCCTGCGAAGCATTTTCCGGTAGGGCCGCTACTCTGGCCACAGCTCCCACGCCCGAAGAGCCAGGAGGGAAAGCCGTGCCTCATTGGAAAGCTCTTTGGCAGCCTCTTGCGTGGCCCCACAGCCCGTAGGGCTGCGGGCTTTGCGGCGGCCGTCAGCCTCGGCGCCACCGGCGCCCACCTGGTGCGGCCGCGCCAGCCTGCGAAGCATTTTCCGGTAGGGCCGCGGCTCTGGCCACAGCTCCCACGTCCGAAGAGCCAGGAGGGAAAGCCGTGCCTCGTTGGAAAGCTCTTTGGCAGCCGCTCGCGTGGCCCCACAGCCCGTGGGGTTGCGGGCTTTGCGGCGGCCTTCAGCCTCGGCGCCACCGGAGCTCACCTGGCGCGGCCACGCCAGCCTGCGAAGCATTTTCCGGTAGGGCCGCGGCTCTGGCCACAGCTTCCACGCCCGAAGAGCCAGGAGGGAAAGCCGTGCCTCGTTGGAAAGCTCTTTGGCAGCTGCTCGCGTGGCCCCACAGCCCGTGGGGCTGCGGGCTTTGAGGCGGACGTCAGCCTCGGCGCCACCGGCGCCCACCTGGCGCAGCCGCGCCAGCCTGCGAAGCATTTTCCGGTAGGGCCGCGGCTCTGGCCACAGCTTCCACGCCCGAAGAGCCAGGAGGGAAAGCCGTGCCTCGTTGCAAAGCTCTTTGGCAGCCGCTCGCGTGGCCCCACAGCCCATGGGGCTGCGGGCTTTGCGGCGGACGTCAGCCTCAGCGCCACCGGAGCCCACCTGGCGCGGCCGCGCCAGCCTGCGAAGCATTTTCCGGTAGGGCCGCGGCTCTGGCCACAGCTCCCACGCCCGAAGAGCCAGGAGGGAAAGCCGTGCCTCGTTGGAAAGCTCTTTGGCAGCCGCTCGCGTGGCCCCACAGCCCGTGGGGCTGCGGGCTTTGCGGCGGCCGTCAGCCTCGGCGCCACCGGCACCCTCGTGGCGCGGCCGCGCCAGCCCGCGAAGCATTTTCCGGTAGGGCCGCGGCTCTGGCCACAGCTTCCACGCCCGAAGAGCCAGGAGGGAAAGCCGTGCCTCGTTGGAAAGCTCTTTGGCAGCTGCTCGCGTGGCCCCACGGGCTGTGGGGCCGCGGGCTTTGCGGCGGCCGACAGCCTCGGCGCCACCGGCGCCCACCTGGCGCGGCCGCGCCAGCCTGCGAAGCATTTTCCGGTAGGGCCGCGGCTCTGGCCACAGCTCCCACGCCCGAAGAGCCAGGAGGGAAAGCCGTGCCTCGTTGGAAAGCTCTTTGGCAGCTGCTCGCGTGGCCCCACAGCCCGTGGGGCTGCGGGCTTTGCGGCGGACGTCAGCCTCAGCGCCACCGGCGCCCACCTGGCGCGGCCGCGCCAGCCTGCGAAGCATTTTCCGGTAGGGCCGCGGCTCTGGCCACAGCTCCCACGCCCGAAGAGCCAGGAGGGAAAGCCATGCCTCGTTGCAAAGCTCTTTGGCAGCTGCTCGCGTGGCCCCACAGCCCGTGGGGCTGCGGGCTTTGCGGCGGCCGTCAGCCTCGGCGCCACCGGCGCCCTCGTGGCGCGGCCGCGCCAGCCTGCGAAGCATTTTCCGGTAGGGCCGCGGCTCTGGCCACAGCTTCCACGCCCGAAGAGCCAGGAGGGAAAGCCGTGCCTCGTTGGAAAGCTCTTTGGCAGCTGCTCACGTGGCCCCACAGCCCGTGGGGCTGCGGGCTTTGCGGCGGCCGTCAGCCTCGGCACCACCGGCGCCCACCAGGTGCGGCCGCGCCAGCCTGCGAAGCATTTTCCGGTAGGGCCGCGGCTCTGGCCACAGCTCCCACGCCCGAAGAGCCAGGAGGGAAAGCCGTGCCTCGTTGGAAAGCTCTTTGGCAGCTGCTCGCGTTGCCCCACAGCCCGTGGGGCTGCGGGCTTTGCGGCGGCCGTCAGCCTCGGCGCCACCGGAGCCCACCTGGCGCGGCCGCGCCAGCCTGCGAAGCATTTTCCGGTAGGGCCGCGGCTCTGGCCACAGCTTCCACGCCCGAAGAGCCAGGAGGGAAAGCCGTGCCTCGTTGGAAAGCTCTTTGGCAGCCGCTCGCGTGGCCCCACAGATCGTGGGGCTGCGGGCTTTGCGGCGGCCGTCAGCCTCGGCGCCAACGGCGCCCACCTGGCGCGGCCGCGCCAGCCTGCGAAGCATTTTCCGGTAGGGCCGCGGCTCTGGCCACAGCTTCCACGCCCGAAGAGCCAGGAGGGAAAGCCGTGCCTCGTTGGAAAGCTCTTTGGCAGCCGCTTGCGTGGCCCCACAGCCCGTGGGGCTGCGGGCTTTGCGGCGGCCGTCAGCCTCGGCGCCACCGGCGCCCACCTGGCGCAGCCGCGCCAGCCTGCGAAGCATTTTCCGGTAGGGCCGCGGCTCTGGCCACAGCTCCCACGCCCGAAGAGCCAGGAGGGAAAGCCGTGCCTCGTTGGAAAGCTCTTTGGCAGCTGCTCGCGTGGCCCCACAGCCCGTGGGGCTGCGGGCTTTGCGGCGGCCGTCAGCCTCGGCACCACCGGCGCCCACCTGCTGCGGCCGCGCCAGCCTGCCAAGCATTTTCCGGTAGGGCCGCTACTCTGGCCACAGCTCCCACGCCCGAAGAGCCAGGAGGGAAAGCCGTGCCTCGTTGGAAAGATCTTTGGCAGCCTCTTGTGTGGCCCCACAGCCCGTGGGGCTGCGGGCTTTGCGGCGGCCGTCAGCCTCGGCGCCACCGGCGCCCACCTGGCGCCTCCGCGCCAGCCCGCGAAGCTTTTTCCGGTAGGGCCGCGGCTCTGGCCACAGCTCCCACGCCCGAAGAGCCAGGAGGGAAAGCCGTGCCTCGTTGGAAAGCTCTTTGGCAGCCGCTCGCGTGGCCCCACAGCCTGTGGGGCTGCGGGCTTTGCGGCGGCCGTCAGCCTCAGCGCCACCGGCGCCCTCGTGGCGGGCCGCGCCAGCCCGCGAAGCATTTTCCGGTAGGGCCGCTACTCTGGCCACAGCTCCCACGCCCGAAGAGCCAGGAGGGAAAGCCGTGCCTCGTTGGAAAGCTCTTTGGCAGCTGCTCGCGTTGCCCCACAGCCCGTGGGGCTGCGGGCTTTGCGGCGGCCGTCAGCCTCGGCGCTACCGGCGCCCACCTGGCGTTGCCGCGCCAGCCCGCGAAGCATTTTCCGGTAGGGCCGCGGCTCTGGCCACAGCTTCCACGCCCGAAGAGCCAGGAGGGAAAGCCGTGCCTCGTTGGAAAGCTCTTTGGCAGCCGCTCGCGTGGCCCCACAGATCGAGGGGCTGCGGGCTTTGCGGCGGCCGTCAGCCTCGGCGCCACCGGCGCCCACCTGGTGCGGCCGCGCCAGCCTGCGAAGCATTTTCCGGTAGGGCCGCGGCTCTGGCCACAGCTCCCACGTCCGAAGAGCCAGGAGGGAAAGCCGTGCCTCGTTGGAAAGCTCTTTGGCAGCCGCTCGCGTGGCCCCACAGCCCGTGGGGTTGCGGGCTTTGCGGCGGCCTTCAGCCTCGGCGCCACCGGAGCTCACCTGGCGCGGCCGCGCCAGCCTGCGAAGCATTTTCCGGTAGGGCCGCGGCTCTGGCCACAGCTTCCACGCCCGAAGAGCCAGGAGGGAAAGCCGTGCCTCGTTGGAAAGCTCTTTGGCAGCTGCTCGCGTGGCCCCACAGCCCGTGGGGCTGCGGGCTTTGAGGCGGACGTCAGCCTCGGCGCCACCGGCGCCCACCTGGCGCAGCCGCGCCAGCCTGCGAAGCATTTTCCGGTAGGGCCGCGGCTCTGGCCACAGCTTCCACGCCCGAAGAGCCAGGAGGGAAAGCCGTGCCTCGTTGCAAAGCTCTTTGGCAGCCGCTCGCGTGGCCCCACAGCCCATGGGGCTGCGGGCTTTGCGGCGGACGTCAGCCTCAGCGCCACCGGAGCCCACCTGGCGCGGCCGCGCCAGCCTGCGAAGCATTTTCCGGTAGGGCCGCGGCTCTGGCCACAGCTCCCACGCCCGAAGAGCCAGGAGGGAAAGCCGTGCCTCGTTGGAAAGCTCTTTGGCAGCTGCTCGCGTGGCCCCACAGCCCGTGGGGCTGCGGGCTTTGCGGCGGCCGTCAGCCTCGGCGCCACCGGCACCCTCGTGGCGCGGCCGCGCCAGCCCGCGAAGCATTTTCCGGTAGGGCCGCGGCTCTGGCCACAGCTTCCACGCCCGAAGAGCCAGGAGGGAAAGCCGTGCCTCGTTGGAAAGCTCTTTGGCAGCTGCTCGCGTGGCCCCACGGGCTGTGGGGCCGCGGGCTTTGCGGCGGCCGACAGCCTCGGCGCCACCGGCGCCCACCTGGCGCGGCCGCGCCAGCCTGCGAAGCATTTTCCGGTAGGGCCGCGGCTCTGGCCACAGCTCCCACGCCCGAAGAGCCAGGAGGGAAAGCCGTGCCTCGTTGGAAAGCTCTTTGGCAGCTGCTCGCGTGGCCCCACAGCCCGTGGGGCTGCGGGCTTTGCGGCGGACGTCAGCCTCAGCGCCACCGGCGCCCACCTGGCGCGGCCGCGCCAGCCTGCGAAGCATTTTCCGGTAGGGCCGCGGCTCTGGCCACAGCTCCCACGCCCGAAGAGCCAGGAGGGAAAGCCATGCCTCGTTGCAAAGCTCTTTGGCAGCTGCTCGCGTGGCCCCACAGCCCGTGGGGCTGCGGGCTTTGCGGCGGCCGTCAGCCTCGGCGCCACCGGCGCCCACCAGGTGCGGCCGCGCCAGCCTGCGAAGCATTTTCCGGTAGGGCCGCGGCTCTGGCCACAGCTCCCACGCCCGAAGAGCCAGGAGGGAAAGCCGTGCCTCGTTGGAAAGCTCTTTGGCAGCCACTGGTGTGGCCCCACAGCACGTGGGGCTGCGGGCTTTGCGGCGGCCGTCAGCCTCGGCGCCACCGGCGCCCACCTGGCGCAGCCGCGCCAGCCTGCGAAGCATTTTCCGGTAGGGCCGCGGCTCTGGCCACAGCTCCCACACCCGAAGAGCCAGGAGGGAAAGCCGTGCCTCCTTGGAAAGCTCTTTGGCAGCCGCTCGCGTGGCCCCACAGCCCGTGGGGCTGCGGGCTTTGCGGCGGCCGTCAGCCTCGGCGCCACCGGAGCTCACCTGGCGCGGCCGCGCCAGCCTGCGAAGCATTTTCCGGTAGGGCCGCGGCTCTGGCCACAGCTCCTACGCCCGAAGAGCCAGGAGGGAAAGCCGTGCCTCGTTGGAAAGCTCTTTGGCAGCCGCTCGCGTGGCCCCACAGCCCGTGGGGCTGCGGGCTTTGCGGCGGCCGTCAGCCTCGGCGCCACCGGCGCCCTCGTGGCGGGCCGCGCCAGCCCGCGAAGCATTTTCCGGTAGGGCCGCGGCTCTGGCCACAGCTTCCACGCCCGAAGAGCCAGGAGGGAAAGCCGTGCCTCGTTGGAAAGGTCTTTGGCAGCCGCTTGCGTGGCCCCACAGCCCGTGGGGCTGCGGGCTTTGCGGCAGCCGTCAGCCTCGGCGCCACCGGCGCCCACCTGGCGTGGCCGCGCCAGCCTGCGAAGCATTTTCCGGTAGGGCCGCGGCTCTGGCCACAGCTCCCACGCCCGAAGAGCCAGGAGGGAAAGCCGTGCCTCGTTGGAAAGCTCTGTGGCAGCCGCTCGCGTGGCCCCACAGCCCGTGGGGCTGCGGGCTTTGCGGCGGCCGTCAGCCTCGGCGCCACCGGCGCCCACCTGGCGCGGCCGCGCCAGCCTGCGAAGCATTTTCCGGTAGGGCCGCGGCTCTGGCCACAGCTCCCACGCCCGAAGAGCCAGGAGGGAAAGCCGTGCCTCGTTGCAAAGCTCTTTGGCAGCTGCTCGCGTGGCCCCACAGCCCGTGGGGCTGCGGGCTTTGCGGCGGCCGTCAGCCTCGGCGCCACCGGCGCCCTCGTGGCGCGGCCGCGCCAGCCCGCGAAGCATTTTCCGGTAGGGCCGCGGCTCTGGCCACAGCTCCCACGCCCAAAGAGCCAGGAGGGAAAGCCGTGCCTCGTTGGAAAGCTCTTTGGCAGCTGCTCACGTGGCCCCACAGCCCGTGGGGCTGCGGGCTTTGCGGCGGCCGTCAGCCTCGGCACCACCGGCGCCCACCAGGTGCGGCCGCGCCAGCCTGCAAAGCATTTTCCGGTACGGCCGCTACTCTGGCCACAGCTCCCACGCCCGAAGAGCCAGGAGGGAAAGCCGTGCCTCGTTGGAAAGCTCTTTGGCAGCCACTGGTGTGGCCCCACAGCCCGTGGGGCTGCGGGCTTTGCGGCGGCCGTCAGCCTCGGCGCCACCGGCGCCCACCTGGCGCAGCCGCGCCAGCCTGCGAAGCATTTTCCGGTAGGGCCGCGGCTCTGGCCACAGCTCCTACGCCCGAAGAGCCAGGAGGGAAAGCCGTGCCTCCTTGGAAAGCTCTTTGGCAGCCGCTCGCGTGGCCCCACAGCCCGTGGGGCTGCGGGCTTTGCGGCGGCCGTCAGCCTCGGCGCCACCGGAGCTCACCTGGCGCGGCCGCGCCAGCCCGCGAAGCATTTTCCGGTAGGGCCGCGGCTCTGGCCACAGCTTCCACGCCCGAAGAGCCAGGAGGGAAAGCCGTGCCTCGTTGGAAAGCTCTTTGGCAGCTGCTCGCGTTGCCCCACAGCCCGTGGGGCTGCGGGCTTTGCGGCGGCCGTCAGCCTCGGCGCCACCGGCGCCCACCTGGCGCGGCCGCGCCAGCCTGCGAAGCATTTTCCGGTAGGGCCGCGGCTCTGGCCACAGCTTCCACGCCCGAAGAGCCAGGAGGGAAAGCCGTGCCTCCTTGGAAAGCGCTTTGGCAGCCGCCCGCGTGGCCCCACAGCCCGTGGGGCTGCGGGCTTTGCGGCGGCCGTCAGCCTCGGCGCCACCGGCGCCCTCGTGGCGGGCCGCGCCAGCCCGCGAAGCATTTTCCGGTAGGGCCGCGGCTCTGGCCACAGCTTCCACGCCCGAAGAGCCAGGAGGGAAAGCCGTGCCTCGTTGCAAAGCTCTTTGGCAGCCGCTTGCGTGGCCCCACAGACAGTGGGGCTGCGGGCTTTGCGGCGGCCGTCAGCCTCGGCGCCACCGGCGCCCACCTGGCGCGGCCGCGCCAGCCCGCGAAGCATTTTCCGGTAGGGCCGCGGCTCTGGCCACAGCTCCCACGCCCGAAGAGCCAGGAGGGAAAGCCGTGCCTCGTTGGAAAGCTCTTTGGCAGCTGCTCGCGTTGCCCCACAGCCCGTGGGGCTGCGGGCTTTGCGGCGGCCGTCAGCCTCGGCGCCACCGGCGCCCACCTGGCGCCTCCGCGCCAGCCCGCGAAGCATTTTCCGGTAGGGCTGCGGCTCTGGCCACAGCTCCCACGCCCGAAGAGCCAGGAGGGAAAGCCGTGCCTCGTTGCAAAGCTCTTTGGCAGCTGCTCGCGTGGCCCCACAGCCCGTGGGGCTGCGGGCTTTGCGACGGCCGTCAGCCTCGGCGCCACCGGCGCCCACCTGGCGCAGCCGCGCCAGCCTGCGAAGCATTTTCCGGTAGGGCCGCGGCTCTGGCCACAGCTCCCACGCCCGAAGAGCCAGCAGGGAAAGCCGTGCCTCGTTGGAAAGCTCTTTGGCAGCCGCTCGCGTGGCCCCACAGCCCGTGGGGCTGCGGGCTTTGCGGCGGCCGTCAGCCTCGGCGCCACCGGCGCCCTCGTGGCGGGCCGCGCCAGCCTGCGAAGCATTTTCCGGTACGGCCGCTACTCTGGCCACAGCTCCCACACCCGAAGAGCCAGGAGGGAAAGCCGTGCCTCGTTGGAAAGCTCTTTGGTAGCCTCTTGTGTGGCCCCACAGCCCGTGGGGCTGCGGGCTTTACGGCGGCCGTCAGCCTCGGCGCCACCGGCGCCCACCTAGCGCAGCCGCGCCAGCCTGCGAAGCATTTTCCGCTAGGGCCGCGGCTCTGGCCACAGCTCTCATGCCCAAAGAGCCAGGAGGGAAAGCCGTGCCTCGTTGGAAAGCTCTTTGGCAGCCGCTCGCGTGGCCCCACAGCCCGTGGGGCTGCGGGCTTTGCGGCGGCCGTCAGCCTCGGCGCCACCGGCGCCCACCTGGCGCAGCCGCGCCAGCCTGCGAAGCATTTTCCGGTAGGGCCGCGGCTCTGGCCACAGCTCCCACACCCGAAGAGCCAGGAGGGAAAGCCGTGCCTCGTTGCAAAGCTCTTTGGCAGCTGCTCGCGTGGCCCCACAGCCCGTGGGGCTGCGGGCTTTGCGGCGGCCATCAGCCTCGGCGACACCGGCGCCCACCCGGTGCGGCTGCGCCAGCCTGCGAAGCATTTTCCGGTAGGGCCGCTACTCTGGCCACAGCTCCCACGCCCGAAGAGCCAGGAGGGAAAGCCGTGCCTCGTTGGAAAGCTCTTTGGCAGCCTCTTGCGTGGCCCCACAGCCCGTGGGGCTGCGGGCTTTGCGGCGGCCGTCAGCCTCGGCGCCACCGGCGCCCACCTGGCGCCTCCGCGCCAGCCCGCGAAGCATTTTCCGGTAGGGCTGCGGCTCTGGCCACAGCTCTCATGCCCGAAGAGCCAGGAGGGAAAGCCGTGCCTCGTTGGAAAGCTCTTTGGCAGCTGCTCGCGTTGCCCCACAGCCCGTGGGGCTGCGGGCTTTGCGACGGCCGTCAGCCTCGGCGCCACCGGAGCCCACCTGGCGCAGCCGCGCCAGCCTGCGAAGCATTTTCCGGTAGGGCCGCGGCTCTGGCCACAGCTCCCACGCCCGAAGAGCCAGGAGGGAAAGCCGTGCCTCGTTGGAAAGCTCTTTGGCAGCCGCTCGCGTGGCCCCACAGCCCGTGGGGCTGCGGGCTTTGCGGCGGCCGTCAGCCTCGGCGCCACCGGCGCCCTCGTGGCGGGCCGCGCCAGCCCGCGAAGCATTTTCCGGTAGGGCCGCGGCTCTGGCCACAGCTCCCACGCCCGAAGAGCCAGGAGGGAAAGCCGTGCCTCGTTGGAAAGCTCTTTGGCAGCCGCTCGCGTGGCCCCACAGCCCGTGGGGCTGCGGGCTTTGCGGCGGCCGTCAGCCTCGGCGCCACCGGCGCCCACCTGGCGCAGCCGCGCCAGCCTGCGAAGCATTTTCCGGTAGGGCCGCGGCTCTGGCCACAGCTCCCACGCCCGAAGAGCCAGGAGGGAAAGCCGTGCCTCGTTGGAAAGTTCTTTGGCAGCTGCTCGCGTGGCCCCACAGCCCGTGGGGCTGCGGGCTTTGAGGCGGACGTCAGCCTCGGCGCCACCGGCGCCCACCTGGCGCGGCCGCGCCAGCCTGCGAAGCATTTTCCGGTAGGGCCGCGGCTCTGGCCACAGCTCCCACGCCCGAAGAGCCAGGAGGGAAAGCCGTGCCTCGTTGCAAAGCTCTTTGGCAGCTGCTCGCGTGGCCCCACAGCCCGTGGGGCTGCGGGCTTTGCGGCGGCCGTCAGCCTCGGCGCCACCGGCGCCCACCTGGCGCGGCCGCGCCAGCCTGCGAAGCATTTTCCGGTAGGGCCGCGGCTCTGGCCACAGCTCTCATGCCCGAAGAGCCAGGAGGGAAAGCCGTGCCTCGTTGGAAAGCTCTTTGGCAGCCGCTCGCGTGGCCCCACAGCCCGTGGGGCTGCGGGCTTTGCGGCGGCCGTCAGCCTCGGCGCCACCGGCGCCCTCGTGGCGGGCCGCGCCAGCCCGCGAAGCATTTTCCGGTAGGGCCGCGGCTCTGGCCACAGCTTCCACGCCCGAAGAGCCAGGAGGGAAAGCCGTGCCTCGTTGGAAAGCTCTTTGGCAGCCGCTCGCGTGGCCCCACAGCCCGTGGGGCTGCGGGCTTTGCGGCGGCCGTCAGCCTCGGCGCCACCGGCGCCCACCTGGCGCAGCCGCGCCAGCCTGCGAAGCATTTTCCGGTAGGGCCGCGGCTCTGGCCACAGCTCCCACACCCGAAGAGCCAGGAGGGAAAGCCGTGCCTCGTTGCAAAGCTCTTTGGCAGCTGCTCGCGTGGCCCCACAGCCCGTGGGGCTGCGGGCTTTGCGGCGGCCATCAGCCTCGGCGACACCGGCGCCCACCTGGTGCGGCTGCGCCAGCCTGCGAAGCATTTTCCGGTAGGGCCGCTACTCTGGCCACAGCTCCCACGCCCGAAGAGCCAGGAGGGAAAGCCGTGCCTCGTTGGAAAGCTCTTTGGCAGCCTCTTGCGTGGCCCCACAGCCCGTGGGGCTGCGGGCTTTGCGGCGGCCGTCAGCCTCGGCGCCACCGGCGCCCACCTGGCGCCTCCGCGCCAGCCCGCGAAGCATTTTCCGGTAGGGCTGCGGCTCTGGCCACAGCTCTCATGCCCGAAGAGCCAGGAGGGAAAGCCGTGCCTCGTTGGAAAGCTCTTTGGCAGCTGCTCGCGTTGCCCCACAGCCCGTGGGGCTGCGGGCTTTGCGACGGCCGTCAGCCTCGGCGCCACCGGAGCCCACCTGGCGCAGCCGCGCCAGCCTGCGAAGCATTTTCCGGTAGGGCCGCGGCTCTGGCCACAGCTCTCATGCCCGAAGAGCCAGGAGGGAAAGCCGTGCCTCGTTGGAAAGCTCTTTGGCAGCCGCTCGCGTGGCCACACAGCCCGTGGGGCTGCGGGCTTTGCGGCGGCCGTCAGCCTCGGCGCCACCGGCGCCCTCGTGGCGGGCCGCGCCAGCCCGCGAAGCATTTTCCGGTAGGGCCGCGGCTCTGGCCAGAGCTCCCACGCCCGAAGAGCCAGGAGGGAAAGCCGTGCCTCGTTGGAAAGTTCTTTGGCAGCTGCTCGCGTGGCCCCACAGCCCGTGGGGCTGCGGGCTTTGCGGCGGCCGTCAGCCTCGGCGCCACCGGCGCCCACCTGGCGCGGCCGCGCCAGCCTGCGAAGCATTTTCCGGTAGGGCCGCGGCTCTGGCCACAGCTCTCATGCCCGAAGAGCCAGGAGGGAAAGCCGTGCCTCGTTGGAAAGCTCTTTGGCAGCCGCTCGCGTGGCCCCACAGCCCGTGGGGCTGCGGGCTTTGCGGCGGCCTTCAGCCTCGGCGCCACCGGAGCTCACCTGGCGCGGCCGTGCCAGCCTGCGAAGCATTTTCCGGTAGGGCCGCGGCTTTGGCCACAGCTCCCATGCCCGAAGAGCCAGGAGGGAAAGCCGTGCCTCGTTTGAAAGCTCTTTGGCAGCCGCTCGCGTGGCCCCACAGCCCGTGGGGCTGCGGGCTTTGCGGCGGCCGTCAGCCTCGGCGCCACCGGCGCCCTCGTGGCGGGCCGCGCCAGCCCGCGAAGCATTTTCCGGTAGGGCCGCGGCTCTGGCCACAGCTTCCACGCCCGAAGAGCCAGGAGGGAAAGCCGTGCCTCGTTGGAAAGCTCTTTGGCAGCTGCTCGCGTGGCCCCACAGCCCGTGGGGCTGCGGGCTTTGCGACGGCCGTCAGCCTCGGCGCCACCGGAGCCCACCTGGCGCGGCCGCGCCAGCCTGCGAAGCATTTTCCGGTAGGGCCGCGGCTCTGGCCACAGCTCCCACGTCCGAAGAGCCAGGAGGGAAAGCCGTGCCTCGTTGGAAAGCTCTTTGGCAGCCGCTCGCGTGGCCCCACAGCCCGTGGGGCTGCGGGCTTTGCGGCGGCCGTCAGCCTCGGCGCCACCGGCGCCCTCGTGGCGGGCCGCGCCAGCCCGCGAAGCATTTTCCGGTAGGGCCGCGGCTCTGGCCACAGCTCCCACGCCCGAAGAGCCAGGAGGGAAAGCCGTGCCTCGTTGGAAAGCTCTTTGGCAGCTGCTCGCGTTGCCCCACAGCCCGTGGGGCTGCGGGCTTTGCGGCGGCCGTCAGCCTCGGCGCCACCGGCGCCCTCGTGGCGCGGCCGCGCCAGCCCGCGAAGCATTTTCCGGTAGGGCCGCGGCTCTGGCCACAGCTCCCACGCCCGAAGAGCCAGGAGGGAAAGCCGTGCCTCGTTGGAAAGCTCTTTGGCAGCCGCTCGCGTGGCCCCACAGATCGTGGGGCTGCGGGCTTTGCGACGGCCGTCAGCCTCGGCGCCACCGGCGCCCACCTGGCGCGGCCGCGCCAGCCTGCGAAGCATTTTCCGGTAGGGCCGCGGCTCTGGCCACAGCTCCCACGCCCGAAGAGCCAGGAGAGAAAGCCGTGCCTCGTTGGAAAGCTCTTTGGCAGCCGCTCGCGTGGCCCCACAGCCCGTGGGGCTGCGGGCTTTGCGGCGGCCGTCAGCCTCGGCGCCACCGGCGCCCACCTGGCGCGGCCGCGCCAGCCTGCGAAGCATTTTCCGGTAGGGCCGCGGCTCTGGCCACAGCTTCCACGCCCGAAGAGCCAGGAGGGAAAGCCGTGCCTCGTTGGAAAGCTCTTTGGCAGCCGCTCGCGTGGCCCCACAGATCGTGGGGCTGCGGGCTTTGCGGCGGCCGTCAGCCTCGGCGCCACAGGCGCCCACCTGGCGCGGCCGCGCCAGCCTGCGAAGCATTTTCCGGTAGGGCCGCGGCTCTGGCCACAGCTTCCACGCCCGAAGAGCCAGGAGGGAAAGCCGTGCCTCGTTGGAAAGCTCTTTGGCAGCCGCTTGTGTGGCCCCACAGCCCGTGGGGCTGCGGGCTTTGCGGCGGCCGTCAGCCTCGGCGCCACCGGCGCCCACCTGGCGCAGCCGCGCCAGCCTGCGAAGCATTTTCCGGTAGGGCCGCGGCTCTGGCCACAGCTCCCACGCCCGAAGAGCCAGGAGGGAAAGCCGTGCCTCGTTGGAAATTTCTTTGGCAGCTGCTCGCGTGGCCCCACAGCCCGTGGGGCTGCGGGCTTTGAGGCGGACGTCAGCCTCGGCGCCACCGGCGCCCACCTGGCGCGGCCGCGCCAGCTTGCGAAGCATTTTCCGGTAGGGCCGCGGCTCTGGCCACAGCTCCCACGCCCGAAGAGCCAGGAGGGAAAGCCATGCCTCGTTGCAAAGCTCTTTGGCAGCTGCTCGCGTGGCCCCACAGCCCGTGGGGCTGCGGGCTTTGCGGCGGCCGTCAGCCTCGGCGCCACCGGAGCCCACCTGGCACGGCCGCGCCAGCCTGCGAAGCATTTTCCGGTAGGGCCGCGGCTCTGGCCACAGCTCCCACGCCCGAAGAGCCAGGAGGGAAAGCCGTGCCTCGTTGGAAAGCTCTTTGGCAGCCGCTCGCGTGGCCCCACAGCCCGTGGGGCTGCGGGCTTTGCAGCGGCCGTCAGCCTCGGCGCCACCGGAGCTCACCTGGCGCGGCCGTGCCAGCCTGCGAAGCATTTTCCGGTAGGGCCGCGGCTCTGGCCACAGCTCCCACGCCCGAAGAGCCAGGAGGGAAAGCCGTGCCTCGTTGGAAAGCTCTTTGGCAGCCGCTCGCGTGGCCCCAAAGCCCGTGGGGCTGCGGGCTTTGCGGCGGCCGTCAGCCTCGGCGCCACCGGCGCCCTCGTGGCGGGCCGCGCCAGCCCGCGAAGCATTTTCCGGTAGGGCCGCGGCTCTGGCCACAGCTTCCACGCCCGAAGAGCCAGGAGGGAAAGCCGTGCCTCGTTGGAAAGCTCTTTGGCAGCCGCTCGCGTGGCCCCACAGATCGTGGGGCTGCGGGCTTTGCGGTGGCCGTCAGCCTCGGCGCCACCGGCGCCCACCTGGCGCGGCTGCGCCAGCCTGCGAAGCATTTTCCGGTAGGGCCGCTACTCTGGCCACAGCTCCCACGCCCGAAGAGCCAGGAGGGAAAGCCGTGCCTCGTTGGAAAGCTCTTTGGCAGCCGCTTGCGTGGCCCCACAGCCCGTGGGGCTGCGGGCTTTGCGGCGGCCGTCAGCTTCGGCGCCACCGGCGCCCACGTGGCGCCGCCGCGCCAGCCTGCGAAGCATTTTCCGGTAGGGCCGCGGCTCTGGCCACAGCTCCCACGCCCGAAGAGCCAGGAGGGAAAGCCGTGCCTCGTTGGAAAGCTCTTTGGCAGCTGCTCGCGTGGCCCCACAGCCCGTGGGGCTGCGGGCTTTGAGGCGGACGTCAGCCTCGGCGCCACCGGCGCCCACCTGGCGCGGCCACGCCAGCCTGCGAAGCATTTTCCGGTAGGGCCGCGGCTCTGGCCACAGCTCCCACACCCGAAGAGCCAGGAGGGAAAGCCGTGCCTCGTTGCAAAGCTCTTTGGCAGCTGCTCGCGTGGCCCCACAGCCCGTGGGGCTGCGGGCTTTGCGGCGGCCATCAGCCTCGGCGACACCGGCGCCCACCTGGTGCGGCTGCGCCAGCCTGCGAAGCATTTTCCGGTAGGGCCGCGGCTCTGGCCACAGCTCCCACGCCCGAAGAGCCAGGAGGGAAAGCCGTGCCTCGTTGGAAAGCTCTTTGGCAGCTGCTCGCGTGGCCCCACAGCCTGTGGGGCTGCGGGCTTTGCGACGGCCGTCAGCCTCGGCGCCACCGGCGCCCACCTGGCGCAGCCGCGCCAGCCTGCGAAGCATTTTCCGGTAGGGCCGCGGCTCTGGCCACAGCTCCCACGCCCGAAGAGCCAGGAGGGAAAGCCGTGCCTCGTTGGAAAGCTCTTTGGCAGCCGCTCGCGTGGCCCCACAGCCCGTGGGGCTGCGGGCTTTGCGGCGGCCGTCAGCCTCGGCGCCACCGGCGCCCTCGTGGCGGGCCGCGCCAGCCTGCGAAGCATTTTCCGGTACGGCCGCTACTCTGGCCACAGCTCCCACACCCGAAGAGCCAGGAGGGAAAGCCGTGCCTCGTTGGAAAGCTCTTTGGCAGCCTCTTGCGTGGCCCCACAGCCCGTGGGGCTGCGGGCTTTGAGGCGGACGTCAGCCTCGGCGCCACCGGCGCCCACCTGGCGCGGACGCGCCAGCCTGCGAAGCATTTTCCGGTAGGGCCGCGGCTCTGGCCACAGCTCCCACGCCCGAAGAGCCAGGAGGGAAAGCCGTGCCTCGTTGCAAAGCTCTTTGGCAGCTGCTCGCGTGGCCCCACAGCCCGTGGGGCTGCGGGCTTTGCGGCGGCCGTCAGCCTCGGCGCCACCGGAGCCCACCTGGCGCGGCCGCGCCAGCCTGCGAAGCATTTTCCGGTAGGGCCGCGGCTCTGGCCACAGCTCCCACGCCCGAAGAGCCAGGAGGGAAAGCCGTGCCTCGTTGGAAAGCTCTTTGGCAGCCGCTCGCGTGGCCCCACAGCCCGTGGGGCTGCGGGCTTTGCGGCGGCCGTCAGCCTCGGCGCCACCGGCACCCTCGTGGCGCGGCCGCGCCAGCCCGCGAAGCATTTTCCGGTAGGGCCGCGGCTCTGGCCACAGCTTCCACGCCCGAAGAGCCAGGAGGGAAAGCCGTGCCTCGTTGGAAAGCTCTTTGGCAGCCTCTTGTGTGGCCCCACAGCCCGTGGGGCTGCGGGCTTTGCGGCGGCCATCAGCCTCGGCGCCACCGGCGCCCACCTGGCGCAGCCACGCCAGCCTGCGAAGCATTTTCCGGTAGGGCCGCGGCTCTGGCCACAGCTCTCATGCCCGAAGAGCCAGGAGGGAAAGCCGTGCCTCGTTGGAAAGCTCTTTGGCAGCTGCTCGCGTGGCCCCACAGCCCGTGGGGCTGCGGGCTTTGCGACGGCCGTCAGCCTCGGCGCCACCGGAGCCCACCTGGCGCAGCCGCGCCAGCCTGCGAAGCATTTTCCGGTAGGGCCACGGCTCTGGCCACAGCTCCCACGCCCGAAGAGCCAGGAGGGAAAGCCGTGCCTCGTTGGAAAGCTCTTTGGCAGCCGCTCGCGTGGCCCCACAGCCCGTGGGGCTGCGGGCTTTGCGGCGGCCTTCAGCCTTGGCGCCACCAGAGCTCACCTGGCGCGGCCGTGCCAGCCTGCGAAGCATTTTCCGGTAGGGCCGCGGCTCTGGCCACAGCTTCCACGCCCGAAGAGCCAGGAGGGAAAGCCGTGCCTCGTTGGAAAGCTCTTTGGCAGCTGCTCACGTTGCCCCACAGCCCGTGGGGCTGCGGGCTTTGCGGCGGCCGTCAGCCTCGGCGCCACCGGCGCCCACCTGGCGCGGCCGCGCCAGCCTGCGAAGCATTTTCCGGTAGGGCCGCGGCTCTGGCCACAGCTCCCACGCCCGAAGAGCCAGGAGGGAAAGCCGTGCCTCGTTGGAAAGCTCTTTGGCAGCCGCTCGCGTGGCCCCACAGATCGTGGGGCTGCGGGCTTTGCGGCGGCCGTCAGCCTCGGCGCCACCGGCGCCCACCTGGCGCGGCCGCGCCAGCCTGCGAAGCATTTTCCGGTAGGGCCGCGGCTCTGGCCACAGCTCCCACGCCCGAAGAACCAGGAGGGAAAGCCGTGCCTCGTTGGAAAGCTCTTTGGCAGCCGCTCGCGTGGCCCCACAGATCGTGGGGCTGCGGGCTTTGCGGCGGCCGTCAGCCTCGGCGCCACCGGCACCCTTGTGGCGCGGCCGCGCCAGCCCGCGAAGCATTTTCCGGTAGGGCCGCGGCTCTGGGGACAGCTTCCACGCCCGAAGAGCCAGGAGGGAAAGCCGTGCCTCGTTGGAAAGCTCTTTGGCAGCTGCTCGCGTTGCCCCACAGCCCGTGGGGCTGCGGGCTTTGCGGCGGCCTTCAGCCTCGGCGCCACCGGCGCCCACGTGGCGCCGCCGCGCCAGCCTGCGAAGCATTTTCCGGTAGGGCCACGGCTCTGGCCACAGCTCCCACGCCCGAAGAGCCAGGAGGGAAAGCCGTGCCTCGTTGGAAAGCTCTTTGGCAGCCGCTTGCGTGGCCCCACAGCCCGTGGGGCTGCGGGCTTTGAGGCGGACGTCAGCCTCGGCGCCACCGGCGCCCACGTGGCGCCGCCGCGCCAGCCCGCGAAGCATTTTCCGGTAGGGCCGCGGCTCTGGCCACAGCTCCCACGCCCGAAGAGCCAGGAGGGAAAGCCGTGCCTCGTTGGAAAGCTCTTTGGCAGCCGCTCGCGTGGCCCCACAGCCCGTTCGGCTGCGGGCTTTGCGGCGGCCGTCAGCGTCGGCGCCCCCGGCGCCCACCTGGCGCCTCCGCGCCAGCCCGCGAAGCATTTTCCGGTAGGGCCGCGGCTCTGGCCACAGCTTCAACGCCCGAAGAGCCAGGAGGGAAAGCCGTGCCTCGTTGGAAAGCTCTTTGGCAGCCGCTCGCGTGGCCCCACAGCCCGTGGGGCTGCGGGCTTTGCGGCGGCCGTCAGCCTCGGCGCCACCGGTGCCCACCTGGCGCAGCCACGCCAGCCTGCGAAGCATTTTCTGGTAGGGCCACGGCTCTGGCCACAGCTTCCACGCCCGAAGAGCCAGGAGGGAAAGCCGTGCCTCGTTGGAAAGCTCTTTGGCAGCCGCTTGCGTGGCCCCACAGCCCGTGGGGCTGCGGGCTTTGCGGCGGACGTCAGCCTCGGCGCCACCGGCGCCCACCTGGCGCGGCCGCGCCAGCCTGCGAAGCATTTTCTGGTAGGGCCACGGCTCTGGCCACAGCTTCCACGCCCGAAGAGCCAGGAGGGAAAGCCGTGCCTCGTTGGAAAGCTCTTTGGCAGCTGCTCGCGTGGCCCCACAGCCCGTGGGGCTGCGGGCTTTGCGGCGGCCGTCAGCCTCGGCGCCACCGGCGCCCTCGTGGCGCGGCCGCGCCAGCCCGCGAAGCATTTTCCGGTAGGGCCACGGCTCTGGCCACAGCTTCCACGCCCGAAGAGCCAGGAGGGAAAGCCGTGCCTCGTTGGAAAGCTCTTTGGCAGCCGCTCCCGTGGCCCCACAGATCGTGGGGCTGCGGGCTTTGCGGCGGCCGTCAGCCTCGGCGCCACCGGCGCCTACCTGGCGCGGCCGCGCCAGCCTGCGAAGCATTTTCCGGTAGGGCCGCGGCTCTGGCCACGGCTTCCACGCCCGAAGAGCCAGGAGGGAAAGCCGTGCCTCGTTGGAAAGCTCTTTGGCAGCCGCTCCCGTGGCCCCACAGATCGTGGGGCTGCGGGCTTTGTGGCGGCCGTCAGCCTCGGCGCCACCGGCGCCCACCTGGCGCGGCCGCGCCAGCCTGCGAAGCATTTTCCGGTAGGGCCGCGGCTCTGGCCACAGCTCCCACGCCCGAAGAGCCAGGAGGGAAAGCCGTGCCTCGTTGGAAAACTCTTTGGCAGCCGCTCGCGTGGCCCCACAGCCCGTGGGGCTGCGGGCTTTGCGGCGGCCTTCAGCCTCGGCGCCACCGGAGCCCACCTGGCGCGGCCGCGCCAGCCTGCGAAGCATTTTCCAGTAGTGCCGCGGCTCTGGCCAAAGCTCCCACGCCCGAAGAGCCAGGAGGGAAAGCCGTGCCTCGTTGCAAAGCTCTTTGGCAGCTGCTCGCGTTGCCCCACAGCCCGTGGGGCTGCGGGCTTTGCGGCGGCCGTCAGCCTCGGCGCCACCGGCGCCCACCTGGCGCAGCCGCGCCAGCCTGCGAAGCATTTTCCGGTAGGGCCGCGGCTCTGGCCACAGCTCTCATGCCCGAAGAGCCAGGAGGGAAAGCCGTGCCTCGTTGGAAAGCTCTTTGGCAGCCGCTCGCGTGGCCCCACAGCCCGTGGGGCTGCGGGCTTTGCGACGGCCGTCAGCCTCGGCGCCACCGGCGCCCACCTGGCGCAGCCGCGCCAGCCTGCGAAGCATTTTCCGGTAGGGCCGCGGCTCTGGCCACAGCTCCCACGCCCGAAGAGCCAGGAGGGAAAGCCGTGCCTCGTTGGAAAGCTCTTTGGCAGCTGCTCGCGTTGCCCCACAGCCCGTGGGGCTGCGGGCTTTGCGGCAGCCGTCAGCCTCGGCGCCACCGGCGCCCTCGTGGCGCGGCCGCGCCAGCCCGCGAAGCATTTTCCGGTAGGGCCGCGGCTCTGGCCACAGCTCCCACGCCCGAAGAGCCAGGAGGGAAAGCCGTGCCTCGTTGGAAAGCTCTTTGGCAGCCGCTCGCGTTGCCCCACAGCCCGTGGGGCTGCGGGCTTTGCGGCGGCCGTCAGCCTCGGCGCCACCGGCGCCCACCTGGCGCGGCCGCGCCAGCCTGCGAAGCATTTTCCGGTAGGGCCGCGGCTCTGGCCACAGCTCCCACGCCCGAAGAGCCAGGAGGGAAAGCCGTGCCTCGTTGCAAAGCTCTTTGGCAGCTGCTCGCGTGGCCCCACAGCCCGTGGGGCTGCGGGCTTTGCGGCGGCCATCAGCCTCGGTGCCACCGGCGCCCACCTGGTGCGGCCGCGCCAGCCTGCGAAGCATTTTCCGGTAGGGCCGCTACTCTGGCCACAGCTCCCACGCCCGAAGAGCCAGGAGGGAAAGCCGTGCCTCGTTGGAAAGCTCTTTGGCAACCTCTTGCGTGGCCCCACAGCCCGTAGGGCTGCGGGCTTTGCGGCGGCCGTCAGCCTCGGCGCCACCGGCGCCCACCTGGCGCCTCCGCGCCAGCCCGCGAAGCATTTTCCGGTAGGGCCGCGGCTCTGGCAACAGCTCTCATGCCCGAAGAGCCAGGAGGGAAAGCCGTGCCTCGTTGGAAAGCTCTTTGGCAGCCGCTCGCGTGGCCCCACAGCCCGTGGGGCTGCGGGCTTTGCGGCGGCCGTCAGCCTCGGCGCCACCGGCGCCCTCGTGGCGGGCCGCGCCAGCCTGCGAAGCATTTTCCGGTAGGGCCGCGGCTCTGGCCACAGCTTCCACGCCCGAAGAGCCAGGAGGGAAAGCCGTGCCTCCTTGGAAAGCTCTTTGGCAGCTGCTCACGTTGCCCCACAGCCCGTGGGGCTGCGGGCTTTGCGGCGGCCGTCAGCCTCGGCGCCACCGGCGCCCACCTGGCGCGGCCGCGCCAGCCTGCGAAGCATTTTCCGGTAGGGCCGCGGCTCTGGCCACAGCTTCCACGCCCGAAGAGCCAGGAGGGAAAGCCGTGCCTCGTTGGAAAGCTCTTTGGCAGCCGCTCGCGTGGCCCCACAGCCCGTGGGGCTGCGGGCTTTGCGGCGGCCGTCAGCCTCGGCACCACCGGCGCCCACGTGGCGCCGCCGCGCCAGCCTGCGAAGCATTTTCCGGTAGGGCCGCGGCTCTGGCCACAGCTCCCACGCCCGAAGAGCCAGGAGGGAAAGCCGTGCCTCGTTGGAAAGCTATTTGGCAGCTGCTCGCGTGGCCCCACAGCCCGTGGGGCTGCGGGCTTTGAGGCGGACGTCAGACTCGGCGCCACCGGCGCCCACCTGGCGCGGCCACGCCAGCCTGCGAAGCATTTTCCGGTAGGGCCGCGGCTCTGGCCACAGCTCCCACGCCCGAAGAGCCAGGAGGGAAAGCCGTGCCTCGTTGCAAAGCTCTTTGGCAGCTGCTCGCGTGGCCCCACAGCCCGTGGGGCTGCGGGCTTTGCGGCGGCCGTCAGCCTCGGCGCCACCGGAGCCCACCTGGCGCGGCCGCGCCAGCCTGCGAAGCATTTTCCGGTAGGGCCGCGGCTCTGGCCACAGCTCCCACGCCCGAAGAACCAGGAGGGAAAGCCGTGCCTCGTTGGAAAGCTCTTTGGCAGCCGCTCGCGTGGCCCCACAGATCGTGGGGCTGCGGGCTTTGCGGCGGCCGTCAGCCTCGGCGCCACCGGCACCCTTGTGGCGCGGCCGCGCCAGCCCGCGAAGCATTTTCCGGTAGGGCCACGGCTCTGGCCACAGCTTCCACGCCCGAAGAGCCAGGAGGGAAAGCCGTGCCTCGTTGGAAAGCTCTTTGGCAGCTGCTCGCGTGGCCCCACAGCCCGTGGGGCTGCGGGCTTTGCGGCGGCCGTCAGCCTCGGCACCACCGGCGCCCACCTGGTGCGGCCGCGCCAGCCTGCGAAGCATTTTCCGGTAGGGCCGCGGCTCTGGCCACAGCTCCCACGCCCGAAGAGCCAGGAGGGAAAGCCGTGCCTCGTTGGAAAGCTCTTTGGCAGCCGCTTGCGTGGCCCCACAGCCCGTGGGGCTGCGGGCTTTGCGGCGGCCGTCAGCCTCGGCACCACCGGCGCCCACGTGGCGCCGCCGCGCCAGCCTGCGAAGCATTTTCCGGTAGGGCCGCGGCTCTGGCCACAGCTCCCACGCCCGAAGAGCCAGGAGGGAAAGCCGTGCCTCGTTGGAAAGCTCTTTGGCAGCCGCTCGCGTGGCCCCACAGCCCGTGGGGCTGCGGGCTTTGCGGCGGCCGTCAGCCTCGGCACCACCGGCGCCCACGTGGCGCCGCCGCGCCAGCCGGCGAAGCATTTTCCGGTAGGGCCGCGGCTCTGGCCACAGCTTCCACGCCCGAAGAGCCAGGAGGGAAAGCCGTGCCTCGTTGGAAAGCTCTTTGGCAGCTGCTCGCGTTGCCCCACAGCCCGGGGGGCTGCGGGCTTTGCGGCGGCCGTCAGCCTCGGCGCCACCGGCGCCCTCGTGGCACGGCCGCGCCAGCCGGCGAAGCATTTTCCGGTAGGGCCGCGGCTCTGGCCACAGCTCCCACGCCCGAAGAGCCAGGAGGGAAAGCCGTGCCTCGTTGCAAAGCTCTTTCGCAGCTGCTCGCGTGGCCCCACAGCCCGTAGGGCTGCGGGCTTTGCGGCGGCCGTCAGCCTCAGCGCCACCGGCGCCCACCTGGCGCCTCCGCGCCAGCCTGCGAAGCATTTTCCGGTAGGGCCGCGGCTCTGGCCACAGCTCCCACGCCCGAAGAGCCAGGAGGGAAAGCCGTGCCTCGTTGGAAAGCTCTTTGGCAGCCGCTCGCGTGGCCCCACAGCCCGTGGGGCTGCGGGCTTTGCGGCGGCCGTCAGCCTCGGCGCCACCGGCGCCCTCGTGGCGCGGCCGCGCCAGCCCGCGAAGCATTTTCCGGTAGGGCCGCGGCTCTGGCCACAGCTCCCACGCCCGAAGAGCCAGGAGGGAAAGCCGTGCCTCGTTGGAAAGCTCTTTGGCTGCTGCTCGCGTTGCCCCACAGCCCGTGGGGCTGCGGGCTTTGCGGCGGCCGTCAGCCTCGGCGACATCGGCGCCCTCGTGGCGCAGCCGCGCCAGCCCGCGAAGCATTTTCCGGTAGGGCCGCGGCTCTGGGGACAGCTTCCACGCCCGAAGAGCCAGGAGGGAAAGCCGTGCCTCGTTGGAAAGCTCTTTGGCAGCTGCTCGCGTTGCCCCACAGCCCGTGGGGCTGCGGGCTTTGCGGCGGCCTTCAGCCTCGGCGCCACCGGCGCCCACGTGGCGCCGCCGCGCCAGCCTGCGAAGCATGTTCCGGTAGGGCCGCGGCTCTGGCCACAGCTCCCACGCCCGAAGAGCCAGGAGGGAAAGCCGTGCCTCGTTGGAAAGCTCTTTGGCAGCCTCTTGCGTGGCCCCACAGCCCGTGGGGCTGCGGGCTTTGCGGCGGTCGTCAGCCTCGGCGCCACCGGCGCCCACCTGGCGCCTCCGCGCCAGCCCGCGAAGCATTTTCCGGTAGGGCCGCGGCTCTGGCCACAGCTTCAACGCCCGAAGAGCCAGGAGGGAAAGCCGTGCCTCGTTGGAAAGCTCTTTGGCAGCCGCTCGCGTGGCCCCACAGCCCGTGGGGCTGCGGGCTTTGCGGCGGCCGTCAGCCTCGGCGCCACCGGTGCCCACGTGGCGCAGCCACGCCAGCCTGCGAAGCATTTTCTGGTAGGGCCACGGCTCTGGCCACAGCTTCCACGCCCGAAGAGCCAGGAGGGAAAGCCGTGCCTCGTTGGAAAGCTCTTTGGCAGCTGCTCGCGTGGCCCCACAGCCCGTGGGGCTGCGGGCTTTGCGACGGCCGTCAGCCTCGGCGCCACCGGCGCCCACCTGGCGCAGCCGCGCCAGCCTGCGAAGCATTTTCCGGTAGGGCCGTGGCTCTGGCCACAGCTTCCACGCCCAAAGAGCCAGGAGGGAAAGCCGGGCCTCGTTGGAAAGCTCTTTCGCAGCCGCTCGCGTGGCCCCACAGCCCGTGGGGCTGCGGGCTTTGCGGCGGCCTTCAGCCTCGGCGCCACCGGAGCCCACCTGGCGCGGCCGTGCCAGCCTGCGAAGCATTTTCCGGTAGGGCCGTGGCTCTGGCCACAGCTTCCACGCCCAAAGAGCCAGGAGGGAAAGCCGGGCCTCGTTGGAAAGCTCTTTCGCAGCCGCTCGCGTGGCCCCACAGCCCGTGGGGCTGCGGGCTTTGCGGCGGCCGTCAGCCTCGGCGCCACCGGCGCCCTCGTGGCGCGGCCGCGCCAGCCCGCGAAGCATTTTCCGGTAGGGCCGCGGCTCTGGCCACAGCTTCCACGCCCGAAGAGCCAGGAGGGAAAGCCGTGCCTCGTTGGAAAGCTCTTTGGCAGCTGCTCGCGTTGCCCCACAGCCCGTGGGGCTGCGGGCTTTGCGGCGGCCGTCAGCCTCGGCGCCACCGGCGCCTACCTGGCGCGGCCAAGCCAGCCTGCGAAGCATTTTCCGGTAGGGCCGCGGCTCTGGCCACGGCTTCCACGCCCGAAGAGCCAGGAGGGAAAGCCGTGCCTCGTTGGAAAGCTCTTTGGCAGCCGCTCCCGTGGCCCCACAGATCGTGGGGCTGCGGGCTTTGCGGCGGCCGTCAGCCTCGGCGCCACCGGCGCCCACCTGGCGCGGCCGCGCCAGCCTGCGAAGCATTTTCCGGTAGGGCCGCGGCTCTGGCCACAGCTCCCACGCCCGAAGAGCCAGGAGGGAAAGCCGTGCCTCGTTGGAAAGCTCTTTGGCAGCCGCTCGCGTGGCCCCACAGCCCGTGGGGCTGCGGGCTTTGCGGCGGCCTTCAGCCTCGGCGCCACCGGAGCCCACCTGGCGCGGCCGCGCCAGCCTGCGAAGCATTTTCCGGTAGGGCCGCGGCTCTGGCCAAAGCTCCCACGCCCGAAGAGCCAGGAGGGAAAGCCGTGCCTCGTTGGAAAGCTCTTTGGCAGCTGCTCGCGTTGCCCCACAGCCCGTGGGGCTGCGGGCTTTGCGGCGGCCGTCAGCCTCGGCGCCACCGGCGCCCACCTGGCGCAGCCGCGCCAGCCTGCGAAGCATTTTCCGGTAGGGCCGCGGCTCTGGCCACAGCTCCCACGCCCGAAGAGCCAGGAGGGAAAGCCGTGCCTCGTTGGAAAGCTCTTTGGCAGCCTCTTGCGTGGCCCCACAGCCCGTGGGGCTGCGGGCTTTGCGGCGGTCGTCAGCCTCGGCGCCACCGGCGCCCACCTGGCGCCTCCGCGCCAGCCCGCGAAGCATTTTCCGGTAGGGCCGCGGCTCTGGCCACAGCTCCCACGCCCGAAGAGCCAGGAGGGAAAGCCGTGCCTCGTTGGAAAGCTCTTTGGCAGCTGCTCGCGTGGCCCCACAGCCCGTGGGGCTGCGGGCTTTGCGGCGGCCGTCAGCCTCGGCGCCACCGGCGCCCACCTGGCGCCTCCGCGCCAGCCGCGAAGCATTTTCCGGTAGGGCCGCGGCTCTGGCCACAGCTTCAACGCCCGAAGAGCCAGGAGGGAAAGCCGTGCCTCGTTGGAAAGCTCTTTGGCAGCCGCTCGCGTGGCCCCACAGCCCGTGGGGCTGCGGGCTTTGCGGCGGCCGTCAGCCTCGGCGCCACCGGTGCCCACGTGGCGCAGCCACGCCAGCCTGCGAAGCATTTTCTGGTAGGGCCACGGCTCTGGCCACAGCTTCCACGCCCGAAGAGCCAGGAGGGAAAGCCGTGCCTCGTTGGAAAGCTCTTTGGCAGCCGCTTGCGTGGCCCCACAGCCCGTGGGGCTGCGGGCTTTGCGGCGGACGTCAGCCTCGGCGCCACCGGCGCCCACCTGGCGCGGCCGCGCCATCCTGCGAAGCATTTTCCGGTAGGGCCGCGTCTCTGGCCACAGCTCCCACGCCCGAAGAGCCAGGAGGGAAAGCCGTGCCTCGTTGGAAAGCTCTTTGGCAGCTGCTCGCGTGGCCCCACAGCCCGTGGGGCTGCGGGCTTTGCGACGGCCGTCAGCCTCGGCGCCACCGGCGCCCACCTGGCGCAGCCGCGCCAGCCTGCGAAGCATTTTCCGGTAGGGCCGTGGCTCTGGCCACAGCTTCCACGCCCAAAGAGCCAGGAGGGAAAGCCGGGCCTCGTTGGAAAGCTCTTTCGCAGCCGCTCGCGTGGCCCCACAGCCCGTGGGGCTGCGGGCTTTGCGGCGGCCTTCAGCCTCGGCGCCACCGGAGCCCACCTGGCGCGGCCGTGCCAGCCTGCGAAGCATTTTCCGGTAGGGCCGTGGCTCTGGCCACAGCTTCCACGCCCAAAGAGCCAGGAGGGAAAGCCGGGCCTCGTTGGAAAGCTCTTTCGCAGCCGCTCGCGTGGCCCCACAGCCCGTGGGGCTGCGGGCTTTGCGGCGGCCGTCAGCCTCGGCGCCACCGGCGCCCTCGTGGCGCGGCCGCGCCAGCCCGCGAAGCATTTTCCGGTAGGGCCGCGGCTCTGGCCACAGCTTCCACGCCCGAAGAGCCAGGAGGGAAAGCCGTGCCTCGTTGGAAAGCTCTTTGGCAGCTGCTCGCGTTGCCCCACAGCCCGTGGGGCTGCGGGCTTTGCGGCGGCCGTCAGCCTCGGCGCCACCGGCGCCTACCTGGCGCGGCCGCGCCAGCCTGCGAAGCATTTTCCGGTAGGGCCGCGGCTCTGGCCACGGCTTCCACGCCCGAAGAGCCAGGAGGGAAAGCCGTGCCTCGTTGGAAAGCTCTTTGGCAGCCGCTCCCGTGGCCCCACAGATCGTGGGGCTGCGGGCTTTGCGGCGGCCGTCAGCCTCGGCGCCACCGGCGCCCACCTGGCGCGGCCGCGCCAGCCTGCGAAGCATTTTCCGGTAGGGCCGCGGCTCTGGCCACAGCTCCCACGCCCGAAGAGCCAGGAGGGAAAGCCGTGCCTCGTTGGAAAGCTCTTTGGCAGCCGCTCGCGTGGCCCCACAGCCCGTGGGGCTGCGGGCTTTGCGGCGGCCTTCAGCCTCGGCGCCACCGGAGCCCACCTGGCGCGGCCGCGCCAGCCTGCGAAGCATTTTCCGGTAGGGCCGCGGCTCTGGCCAAAGCTCCCACGCCCGAAGAGCCAGGAGGGAAAGCCGTGCCTCGTTGGAAAGCTCTTTGGCAGCTGCTCGCGTTGCCCCACAGCCCGTGGGGCTGCGGGCTTTGCGGCGGCCGTCAGCCTCGGCGCCACCGGCGCCCACCTGGCGCAGCCGCGCCAGCCTGCGAAGCATTTTCCGGTAGGGCCGCGGCTCTGGCCACAGCTCTCATGCCCGAAGAGCCAGGAGGGAAAGCCGTGCCTCGTTGGAAAGCTCTTTGGCAGCCGCTCGCGTGGCCCCACAGCCCGTGGGGCTGCGGGCTTTGCGGCGGCCGTCAGCCTCGGCGCCACCGGTGCCCACCTGGCGCAGCCACGCCAGCCTGCGAAGCATTTTCTGGTAGGGCCACGGCTCTGGCCACAGCTTCCACGCCCGAAGAGCCAGGAGGGAAAGCCGTGCCTCGTTGGAAAGCTCTTTGGCAGCCGCTTGCGTGGCCCCACAGCCCGTGGGGCTGCGGGCTTTGCGGCGGACGTCAGCCTCGGCGCCACCGGCACCCACCTGGCGCGGCCGCGCCAGCCTGCGAAGCATTTTCCGGTAGGGCCGCGGCTCTGGCCACAGCTCCCACGCCCGAAGAGCCAGGAGGGAAAGCCGTGCCTCGTTGGAAAGCTCTTTGGCAGCTGCTCGCGTGGCCCCACAGCCCGTGGGGCTGCGGGCTTTGCGACGGCCGTCAGCCTCGGCGCCACCGACGCCCACCTGGCGCAGCCGCGCCAGCCTGCGAAGCATTTTCCGGTAGGGCCGTGGCTCTGGCCACAGCTTCCACGCCCGAAGAGCCAGGAGGGAAAGCCGGGCCTCGTTGGAAAGCTCTTTCGCAGCCGGTCGCGTGGCCCCACAGCCCGTGGGGCTGCGGGCTTTGCGGCGGCCTTCAGCCTCGGCGCCACCGGAGCCCACCTGGCGCGGCCGTGCCAGCCTGCGAAGCATTTTCCGGTAGGGCCGCGGCTCTGGCCAGAGCTCCCACGCCCGAAGAGCCAGGAGGGAAAGCCGTGCCTCATTGGAAAGCTCTTTGGCAGCTGCTCGCGTGGCCCCACAGCCCGTGGGGCTGCGGGCTTTGCGGCGGCCGTCAGCCTCGGCGCCACCGGCGCCCTCGTGGCGCGGCCGCGCCAGCCCGCGAAGCATTTTCCGGTAGGGCCGCGGCTCTGGCCACAGCTTCCACGCCCGAAGAGCCAGGAGGGAAAGCCGTGCCTCGTTGGAAAGCTCTTTGGCAGCTGCTCGCGTTGCCCCACAGCCCGTGGGGCTGCGGGCTTTGCGGCGGCCGTCAGCCTCGGCGCCACCGGCGCCTACCTGGCGCGGCCGCGCCACCCTGCGAAGCATTTTCCGGTAGGGCCGCGGCTCTGGCCACGGCTTCCACGCCCGAAGAGCCAGGAGGGAAAGCCGTGCCTCGTTGGAAAGCTCTTTGGCAGCCGCTCCCGTGGCCCCACAGATCGTGGGGCTGCGGGCTTTGCGGCGGCCGTCAGCCTCGGCGCCACCGGCGCCCACCTGGCGCGGCCGCGCCAGCCTGCGAAGCATTTTCCGGTAGGGCCGCGGCTCTGGCCACAGCTCCCACGCCCGAAGAGCCAGGAGGGAAAGCCGTGCCTTGTTGGAAAGCTCTTTGGCAGCCGCTCGCGTGGCCCCACAGCCCGTGGGGCTGCGGGCTTTGCGGCGGCCTTCAGCCTCGGCGCCACCGGAGCCCACCTGGCGCAGCCGCGCCAGCCTGCGAAGCATTTTCCAGTAGTGCCGCGGCTCTGGCCAAAGCTCCCACGCCCGAAGAGCCAGGAGGGAAAGCCGTGCCTCGTTGGAAAGCTCTTTGGCAGCCGCTCGCGTGGCCCCACAGCCCGTGGGGCTGCGGGCTTTGCGGCGGCCGTCAGCCTCGGCGCCACCGGCGCCCACATGGCGCAGCCGCGCCAGCCTGCGAAGCATTTTCCGGTAGGGCCACGGCTCTGGCCACAGCTCCCACGCCCGAAGAGCCAGGAGGGAAAGCCGTGCCTCCTTGGAAAGCTCTTTGGCAGCCGCTCGCGTGGCCCCACAGCCCGTGGGGCTGCGGGCTTTGCGGCGGCCGTCAGCCTCGGCGCCACCGGCGCCCTCGTGGCGCGGCCGCGCCAGCCCGCGAAGCATTTTCCGGTAGGGCCGCGGCTCTGGCCACAGCTCCCACGCCCGAAGAGCCAGGAGGGAAAGCCGTGCCTCGTTGGAAAGCTCTTTGGCAGCTGCTCGCGTTGCCCCACAGCCCGTGGGGCTGCGGGCTTTGCGGCGGCCGTCAGCCTCGGCGCCACCGGCGCCCTCGTGGCGCGGCCGCGCCAGCCCGCGAAGCATTTTCCGGTAGGGCCGCGGCTCTGGCCACAGCTCCCACGCCCGAAGAGCCAGGAGGGAAAGCCGTGCCTCGTTGGAAAGCTCTTTGGCAGCCGCTCGCGTTGCCCCACAGCCCGTGGGGCTGCGGGCTTTGCGGCGGCCGTCAGCCTCGGCGCCACCGGCGCCCACCTGGCGCGGCCGCACCAGCCTGCGAAGCATTTTCCGGTAGGGCCGCGGCTCTGGCCACAGCTCCCACGCCCGAAGAGCCAGGAGGGAAAGCCGTGCCTCGTTGCAAAGCTCTTTGGCAGCTGCTCGCGTGGCCCCACAGCCAGTGGGGCTGCGGGCTTTGCGGCGGCCATCAGCCTCGGTGCCACCGGCGCCCACCTGGTGCGGCCGCGCCAGCCTGCGAAGCATTTTCCGGTAGGGCCGCTACTCTGGCCACAGCTCCCACGCCCGAAGAGCCAGGAGGGAAAGCCGTGCCTCGTTGGAAAGCTCTTTGGCAGCCTCTTGCGTGGCCCCACAGCCCGTAGGGCTGCGGGCTTTGCGACGGCCGTCAGCCTCGGCGCCACCGGCGCCCACCTGGCGCAGCCGCGCCAGCCTGCGAAGCATTTTCCGGTAGGGCCGCGGCTCTGGCCACAGCTCCCACGCCCGAAGAGCCAGGAGGGAAAGCCGTGCCTCGTTGGAAAGCTCTTTGGCAGCCGCTCGCGTGGCCCCACAGCCCGTGGGGCTGCGGGCTTTGCGGCGGCCGTCAGCCTCGGCGCCACCGGAGCCCTCCTGGCGCGGCCGCGCCAGCCTGCGAAGCATTTTCCGGTAGGGCCGCGGCTCTGGCCACAGCTCCCACGCCCGAAGAGCCAGGAGGGAAAGCCGTGCCTCGTTGGAAAGCTCTTTGTCAGCCGCCCGCGTGGCCCCACAGCCCGTGGGGCTGCGGGCTTTGCGGCGGCCGTCAGCCTCGGCGCCACCGGCGCCCTCGTGGCGGGCCGCGACAGCCCGCGAAGCATTTTCCGGTAGGGCCGCGGCTCTGGCCACAGCTTCCACGCCCGAAGAGCCAGGAGGGAAAGCCGTGCCTCGTTGGAAAGCTCTTTGGCAGCTGCTCGCGTGGCCCCACAGCCCGTGGGGCTGCGGGCTTTGCGGCGGCCGTCAGCCTCGGCACCACCGGCGCCCACCTGGTGCGGCCGCGCCAGCCTGCGAAGCATTTTCCGGTAGGGCCACTACTCTGGCCACAGCTCCCACGCCCGAAGAGCCAGGAGGGAAAGCCGTGCCTCGTTGGAAAGCTCTTTGGCAGCCTCTTGTGTGGCCCCAAAGCCCGTGGGGCTGCGGGCTTTGCGGCGGCCATCAGCCTCGGCGCCACCGGCGCCCACCTGGCGCAGCCGCGCCAGCCTGCGAAGCATTTTCCGGTAGGGCCGCGGCTCTGGCCACAGCTCTCATGCCCGAAGAGCCAGGAGGGAAAGCCGTGCCTCGTTGGAAAGCTCTTTGGCAGCCGCTCGCGTGGCCCCACAGCCCGTGGGGCTGCGGGCTTTGCGGCGTCCGTCAGCCTCGGCACCACCGGCGCCCACCTGGCGCAGCCGCGCCAGCCTGCGAAGCATTTTCCGGTAGGGCCGCGGCTCTGGCCACAGCTCCCACGCCCGAAGAGCCAGGAGGGAAAGCCGTGCCTCGTTGGAAAGCTCTTTGGCAGCCGCTCGCGTGGCCCCACAGCCCGTGGGGCTGCGGGCTTTGCGGCGGCCGTCAGCCTCTGCGCCACCGGCGCCCTCGTGGCGCGGCCGCGCCAGCCCGCGAAGCATTTTCCGGTAGGGCCGCGGCTCTGGCCACAGCTCCCACGCCCGAAGAGCCAGGAGGGAAAGCCGTGCCTCGTTGGAAAGCTCTTTGGCAGCTGCTCGCGTTGCCCCACAGCCCGTGGGGCTGCGGGCTTTGCGGCGGCCGTCAGCCTCGGCGCCACCGGCGCCCAACTGGCGCGGCCGCGCCAGCCTGCGAAGCATTTTCCGGTAGGGCCGCGGCTCTGGCCACAGCTCCCACGCCCGAAGAGCCAGGAGGGAAAGCCGTGCCTCGTTGGAAAGCTCTTTGGCAGCTGCTCGCGTGGCCCCACAGCCCGTGGGGCTGCGGGCTTTGCGGCGGCCATCAGCCTCGGCGCCACCGGCTCCCACCTGGTGCGGCCGCGCCAGCCTGCGAAGCATTTTCCGGTAGGGCCGCTACTCTGGCCACAGCTCCCACGCCCGAAGAGCCAGGAGGGAAAGCCGTGCCTCGTTGGAAAGCTCTTTGGCAGCCTCTTGCGTGGCCCCACAGCCCGTAGGGCTGCGGGCTTTGCGGCGGCCGTCAGCCTCGGCGCCACCGGCGCCCACCTGGCGCCTCCGCGCCAGCCCGCGAAGCATTTTCCGGTAGGGCTGCGGCTCTGGCCACAGCTCTCATGCCCGAAGAGCCAGGAGGGAAAGCCGTGCCTCGTTGGAAAGCTCTTTGGCAGCTGCTCGCGTGGCCCCACAGCCTGTGGGGCTGCGGGCTTTGCGACGGCCGTCAGCCTCGGCGCCACCGGCGCCCACCTGGCGCAGCCGCGCCAGCCTGCGAAGCATTTTCCGGTAGGGCCGCGGCTCTGGCCACAGCTCCCACGCCCGAAGAGACAGGAGGGAAAGCCGTGCCTCGTTGGAAAGCTCTTTGGCAGCCGCTCGCGTGGCCCCACAGCCCGTGGGGCTGCGGGCTTTGCGGCGGCCTTCAGCCTCGGCGCCACCGGAGCCCACCTGGCGCGGCCGCGCCAGCCTGCGAAGCATTTTCCGGTAGGGCCGCGGCTCTGGCCACAGCTTCCACGCCCGAAGAGCCAGGAGGGAAAGCCGTGCCTCGTTGGAAAGCTCTTTGGCAGCTGCTCGCGTTGCCCCACAGCCCGTGGGGCTGTGGGCTTTGTGGCGGCCGTCAGCCTCGGCGCCACCGGCGCCCACCTGGCGCGGCCGCACCAGCCTGCGAATCATTTTCCGGTAGGGCCGCGGCTCTGGCCACAGCTCCCACGCCCGAAGAGCCAGGAGGGAAAGCCGTGCCTCGTTGCAAAGCTCTTTGGCAGCCGCTCGCGTGGCCCCACAGCCCGTGGGGCTGCGGGCTTTGCGGCGGCCGTCAGCCTCGGCGCCACCGGCGCCCTCGTGGCGCGGCCGCGCCAGCCCGCGAAGCATTTTCCGGTAGGGCCGCGGCTCTGGCCACAGCTCCCACGCCCGAAGAGCCAGGAGGGAAAGCCGTGCCTCGTTGGAAAGCTCTTTGGCAGCTGCTCGCGTTGCCCCACAGCCCGTGGGGCTGCGGGCTTTGCGGCGGCCTTCAGCCTCGGCGCCACCGGCGCCCACGTGGCGCCGCCGCGCCAGCCTGCGAAGCATTTTCCGGTAGGGCCACGGCTCTGGCCACAGCTCCCACGCCCGAAGAGCCAGGAGGGAAAGCCGTGCCTCGTTGGAAAGCTCTTTGGCAGCCGCTCGCGTGGCCCCACAGCCCGTGGGGCTGCGGGCTTTGCGGCGGCCGTCAGCCTCGGCGCCACCGGCGCCCTCGTGGCGCGGCCGCGCCAGCCCGCGAAGCATTTTCCGGTAGGGCCGCGGCTCTGGGGACAGCTTCCACGCCCGAAGAGCCAGGAGGGAAAGCCGTGCCTCGTTGGAAAGCTCTTTGGCAGCTGCTCGCGTTGCCCCACAGCCCGTGGGGCTGCGGGCTTTGCGGCGGCCTTCAGCCTCGGCGCCACCGGCGCCCACGTGGCGCCGCCGCGCCAGCCTGCGAAGCATTTTCCGGTAGGGCCACGGCTCTGGCCACAGCTCCCACGCCCGAAGAGCCAGGAGGGAAAGCCGTGCCTCGTTGGAAAGCTCTTTGGCAGCTGCTCGCGTGGCCCCACAGCCCGTGGGGCTGCGGGCTTTGCGGCGGCCGTCAGCCTCGGCGCCACCGGCGCCCACGTGGCGCCGCCGCGCCAGCCTGCGAAGCATTTTCCGGTAGGGCCACGGCTCTGGCCACAGCTCCCACGCCCGAAGAGCCAGGAGGGAAAGCCGTGCCTCGTTGGAAAGCTCTTTGGCAGCCGCTCGCGTGGCCCCACAGCCCGTTCGGCTGCGGGCTTTGCGGCGGCCGTCAGCGTCGGCGCCACCGGCGCCCACCTGGCGCCTCCGCGCCAGCCCGCGAAGCATTTTCCGGTAGGGCCGCGGCTCTGGCCACAGCTTCAACGCCCGAAGAGCCAGGAGGGAAAGCCGTGCCTCGTTGGAAAGCTCTTTGGCAGCCGCTCGCGTGGCCCCACAGCCCGTGGGGCTGCGGGCTTTGCGGCGGCCGTCAGCCTCGGCGCCACCGGAGCTCACCTGGCGCAGCCACGCCAGCCTGCGAAGCATTTTCTGGTAGGGCCACGGCTCTGGCCACAGCTTCCACGCCCGAAGAGCCAGGAGGGAAAGCCGTGCCTCGTTGGAAAGCTCTTTGGCAGCCGCTTGCGTGGCCCCACAGCCCGTGGGGCTGCGGGCTTTGCGGCGGCCGTCAGCCTCGGCGCCACCGGCGCCCACCTGGCGCGGCCGCGACAGCCTGCGAAGCATTTTCCGGTAGGGCCGCGGCTCTGGCCACAGCTCCCACGCCCGAAGAGCCAGGAGGGAAAGCCGTGCCTCGTTGGAAAGCTCTTTGGCAGCCTCTTGCGTGGCCCCACAGCCCGTAGGGCTGCGGGCTTTGCGGCGGCCGTCAGCCTCGGCGCCACCGGCGCCCACCTGGCGCCTCCGCGCCAGCCCGCGAAGCATTTTCCGGTAGGGCTGCGGCTCTGGCCACAGCTCTCATGCCCGAAGAGCCAGGAGGGAAAGCCGTGCCTCGTTGGAAAGCTCTTTGGCAGCTGCTCGCGTGGCCCCACAGCCTGTGGGGCTGCGGGCTTTGCGACGGCCGTCAGCCTCGGCGCCACCGGCGCCCACCTGGCGCAGCCGCGCCAGCCTGCGAAGCATTTTCCGGTAGGGCCGCGGCTCTGGCCACAGCTCCCACGCCCGAAGAGACAGGAGGGAAAGCCGTGCCTCGTTGGAAAGCTCTTTGGCAGCCGCTCGCGTGGCCCCACAGCCCGTGGGGCTGCGGGCTTTGCGGCGGCCTTCAGCCTCGGCGCCACCGGAGCCCACCTGGCGCGGCCGCGCCAGCCTGCGAAGCATTTTCCGGTAGGGCCACGGCTCTGGCCACAGCTTCCACGCCCGAAGAGCCAGGAGGGAAAGCCGTGCCTCGTTGGAAAGCTCTTTGGCAGCTGCTCGCGTTGCCCCACAGCCCGTGGGGCTGTGGGCTTTGTGGCGGCCGTCAGCCTCGGCGCCACCGGCGCCCACCTGGCGCGGCCGCACCAGCCTGCGAATCATTTTCCGGTAGGGCCGCGGCTCTGGCCACAGCTCCCACGCCCGAAGAGCCAGGAGGGAAAGCCGTGCCTCGTTGCAAAGCTCTTTGGCAGCCGCTCGCGTGGCCCCACAGCCCGTGGGGCTGCGGGCTTTGCGGCGGCCGTCAGCCTCGGCGCCACCGGCGCCCTCGTGGCGCGGCCGCGCCAGCCCGCGAAGCATTTTCCGGTAGGGCCGCGGCTCTGGCCACAGCTCCCACGCCCGAAGAGCCAGGAGGGAAAGCCGTGCCTCGTTGGAAAGCTCTTTGGCAGCTGCTCGCGTTGCCCCACAGCCCGTGGGGCTGCGGGCTTTGCGGCGGCCTTCAGCCTCGGCGCCACCGGCGCCCACGTGGCGCCGCCGCGCCAGCCTGCGAAGCATTTTCCGGTAGGGCCACGGCTCTGGCCACAGCTCCCACGCCCGAAGAGCCAGGAGGGAAAGCCGTGCCTCGTTGGAAAGCTCTTTGGCAGCCGCTCGCGTGGCCCCACAGCCCGTGGGGCTGCGGGCTTTGCGGCGGCCGTCAGCCTCGGCGCCACCGGCGCCCTCGTGGCGCGGCCGCGCCAGCCCGCGAAGCATTTTCCGGTAGGGCCGCGGCTCTGGGGACAGCTTCCACGCCCGAAGAGCCAGGAGGGAAAGCCGTGCCTCGTTGGAAAGCTCTTTGGCAGCTGCTCGCGTTGCCCCACAGCCCGTGGGGCTGCGGGCTTTGCGGCGGCCTTCAGCCTCGGCGCCACCGGCGCCCACGTGGCGCCGCCGCGCCAGCCTGCGAAGCATTTTCCGGTAGGGCCACGGCTCTGGCCACAGCTCCCACGCCCGAAGAGCCAGGAGGGAAAGCCGTGCCTCGTTGGAAAGCTCTTTGGCAGCTGCTCGCGTGGCCCCACAGCCCGTGGGGCTGCGGGCTTTGCGGCGGCCGTCAGCCTCGGCGCCACCGGCGCCCACGTGGCGCCGCCGCGCCAGCCTGCGAAGCATTTTCCGGTAGGGCCACGGCTCTGGCCACAGCTCCCACGCCCGAAGAGCCAGGAGGGAACGCCGTGCCTCGTTGGAAAGCTCTTTGGCAGCCGCTCGCGTGGCCCCACAGCCCGTTCGGCTGCGGGCTTTGCGGCGGCCGTCAGCGTCGGCGCCACCGGCGCCCACCTGGCGCCTCCGCGCCAGCCCGCGAAGCATTTTCCGGTAGGGCCGCGGCTCTGGCCACAGCTTCAACGCCCGAAGAGCCAGGAGGGAAAGCCGTGCCTCGTTGGAAAGCTCTTTGGCAGCCGCTCGCGTGGCCCCACAGCCCGTGGGGCTGCGGGCTTTGCGGCGGCCGTCAGCCTCGGCGCCACCGGAGCTCACCTGGCGCAGCCACGCCAGCCTGCGAAGCATTTTCTGGTAGGGCCACGGCTCTGGCCACAGCTTCCACGCCCGAAGAGCCAGGAGGGAAAGCCGTGCCTCGTTGGAAAGCTCTTTGGCAGCCGCTTGCGTGGCCCCACAGCCCGTGGGGCTGCGGGCTTTGCGGCGGCCGTCAGCCTCGGCGCCACCGGCGCCCACCTGGCGCGGCCGCGACAGCCTGCGAAGCATTTTCCGGTAGGGCCGCGGCTCTGGCCACAGCTCCCACGCCCGAAGAGCCAGGAGGGAAAGCCGTGCCTCGTTGGAAAGCTCTTTGGCAGCTGCTCGCGTGGCCCCACAGCCCGTGGGGCTGCGGGCTTTGCGGCGGACGTCAGCCTCGGCGCCACCGGCGCCCACCTGGCGCGGCAGCGCCAGCCTGCGAAGCATTTTCCGGTAGGGCCGCGGCTCTGGCCACAGCTCCCACGCCCGAAGAGCCAGGAGGGAAAGCCGTGCCTCGTTGGAAAGCTCTTTGGCAGCTGCTCGCGTGGCCCCACAGCCCGTGGGGCTGCGGGCTTTGCGGCGGCCGTCAGCCTCGGCGCCACCGGCGCCCTCATGGCGCGACCGCGCCAGCCCGCGAAGCATTTTCCGGTAGGGCCGCGGCTCTGGCCACAGCTTCCACGCCCGAAGAGCCAGGAGGGAAAGCCGTGCCTCGTTGGAAAGCTCTTTGGCAGCCGCTCGCGTGGCCCCACAGCCCGTGGGGCTGCGGGCTTTGCGGCGGCCGTCAGCCTCGGCGCCACCGGCGCCCACCTTGTGCGGCCGCGCCAGCCTGCGAAGCATTTTCCGGTAGGGCCGCTACTCTGGCCACAGCTCCCACGCCCAAAGAGCCAGGAGGGAAAGCCGTGCCTCGTTGGAAAGCTCTTTGGCAGCCTCTCGTGTGGCCCCACAGCCCGTGGGGCTGCGGGCTTTGCGGCGGCCGTCAGCCTCGGCGCCACCGGCGCCCACCTGGCGCCTCCGCGCCAGCCCGCGAAGCATTTTCCGGTAGGGCTGCGGCTCTGGCCACAGCTCTCATGCCCGAAGAGCCAGGAGGGAAAGCCGTGCCTCGTTGGAAAGCTCTTTGGCAGCTGCTCGCGTGGCCCCACAGCCCGTGGGGCTGCGGGCTTTGCAGCGGCCGTCAGCCTCGGCGCCACTGGCGCCCACCTGGCGCAGCCGCACCAGCCTGCGAAGCAGTTTCCGGTAGGGCCGCGGCTCTGGCCACAGCTCCCACGCCCGAAGAGCCAGGAGGGAAAGCCGTGCCTCGTTGGAAAGCTATTTGGCAGCCGCTCGCGTGGCCCCACAGCCCGTGGGGCTGCGGGCTTTGCGGCGGCCGTCAGCCTCGGCGCCACCGGAGCCCACCTGGCGCGGCCGCGCCATCCTGCGAAGCATTTTCCGGTAGGGCCGCGGCTCTGGCCACAGCTCCCACGCCCGAAGAGCCAGGAGGGAAAGCCGTGCCTCGTTGGAAAGCTCTTTGGCAGCTGCTCGCGTGGCCCCACAGCCCGTGGGGCTGCGGGCTTTGCGACGGCCGTCAGCCTCGGCGCCACCGGCGCCCACCTGGCGCAGCCGCGCCAGCCTGCGAAGCATTTTCCGGTAGGGCCGTGGCTCTGGCCACAGCTTCCACGCCCGAAGAGCCTGGAGGGAAAGCCGGGCCTCGTTGGAAAGCTCTTTCGCAGCCGCTCGCGTGGCCCCACAGCCCGTGGGGCTGCGGGCTTTGCGGCGGCCTTCAGCCTCGGCGCCACCGGAGCCCACCTGGCGCGGCCGTGCCAGCCTGCGAAGCATTTTCCGGTAGGGCCGCGGCTCTGGCCAGAGCTCCCACGCCCGAGGAGCCAGGAGGGAAAGCCGTGCCTCGTTGGAAAGCTCTTTGGCAGCTGCTCGCGTGGCCCCACAGCCCGTGGGGCTGCGGGCTTTGCGGCGGACGTCAGCCTCGGCGCCACCGGCGCCCTCGTGGCGCGGCCGCGCCAGCCCGCGAAGCATTTTCCGGTAGGGCCGCGGCTCTGGCCACAGCTTCCACGCCCGAAGAGCCAGGAGGGAAAGCCGTGCCTCGTTGGAAAGCTCTTTGGCAGCTGCTCGCGTGGCCCCACAGCCCGTGGGGCTGCGGGCTATGCGGCGGCCGTCAGCCTCGGCGCCACCGGCGCCCACCTGGCGCAGCCGCGCCAGCCTGCGAAGCATTTTCCGGTAGGGCCGCGGCTCTGGCCACAGCTCTCATGCCCAAAGAGCCAGGAGGGAAAGCCGTGCCTCGTTGGAAAGCTCTTTGGCAGCCGCTCGTGTGGCCCCACAGCCCGTGGGGCTGCGGGCTTTGCGGCGGCCGTCAGCCTCGGCGCCACCGGCGCCCACCTGGCGCAGCCGCGCCAGCCTGCGAAGCATTTTCCGGTAGGGCCGCGGCTCTGGCCACAGCTCCCACACCCGAAGAGCCAGGAGGGAAAGCCGTGCCTCGTTGCAAAGCTCTTTGGCAGCTGCTCGCGTGGCCCCACAGCCCGTGGGGCTGCGGGCTTTGCGGCGGCCATCAGCCTCGGCGACACCGGCGCCCACCTGTTGCGGCTGCGCCAGCCTGCGAAGCAATTTCCTGTAGGGCCGCTACTCTGGCCACAGCTCCCACGCCCGAAGAGCCAGGAGGGAAAGCCGTGCCTCGTTGGAAAGCTCTTTGGCAGCCTCTTGCGTGGCCCCACAGCCCGTAGGGCTGCGGGCTTTGCGGCGGCCGTCAGCCTCAGCGCCACCGGCGCCCACCTGGCGCCTCCGCGCCAGCCCGCGAAGCATTTTCCCGTAGGGCTGCGGCTCTGGCCACAGCTCTCATGCCCGAAGAGCCAGGAGGGAAAGCCGTGCCTCGTTGGAAAGCTCTTTGGCAGCTGCTCGCGTGGCCCCACAGCCCGTGGGGCTGCGGGCTTTGCGACGGCCGTCAGCCTCGGCGCCACCGGAGCCCACCTGGCACAGCCACGCCAGCCTGCGAAGTATTTTCCGGTAGGGCCGCGGCTCTGGCCACAGCTCCCACGTCCGAAGAGCCAGGAGGGAAAGCCGTGCCTCGTTGGAAAGCTCTTTGGCAGCCTCTTGTGTGGCCCCACAGCCCGTGGGGCTGCGGGCTTTGCGGCGGCCATCAGCCTCGGCGCCACCGGCGCCCACCTGGCGCAGCCGCGCCAGCCTGCGAAGCATTTTCCGGTAGGGCCGCGGCTCTGGCCACAGCTCTCATGCCCAAAGAGCCAGGAGGGAAAGCCGTGCCTCGTTGGAAAGCTCTTTGGCAGCCGCTCGTGTGGCCCCACAGCCCGTGGGGCTGCGGGCTTTGCGGCGGCCGTCAGCCTCGGCGCCACCGGCGCCCACCTGGCGCAGCCGCGCCAGCCTGCGAAGCATTTTCCGGTAGGGCCGCGGCTCTGGCCACAGCTCCCACACCCGAAGAGCCAGGAGGGAAAGCCGTGCCTCGTTGCAAAGCTCTTTGGCAGCTGCTCGCGTGGCCCCACAGCCCGTGGGGCTGCGGGCTTTGCGGCGGCCATCAGCCTCGGCGACACCGGCGCCCACCTGGTGCGGCTGCGCCAGCCTGCGAAGCAATTTCCAGTAGGGCCGCTACTCTGGCCACAGCTCCCACGCCCGAAGAGCCAGGAGGGAAAGCCGCGCCTCGTTGGAAAGCTCTTTGGCAGCCTCTTGCGTGGCCCCACAGCCCGTAGGGCTGCGGGCTTTGCGGCGGCCGTCAGCCTCAGCGCCACCGGCGCCCACCTGGCGCCTCCGCGCCAGCCCGCGAAGCATTTTCCGGTAGGGCTGCGGCTCTGGCCACAGCTCTCATGCCCGAAGAGCCAGGAGGGAAAGCCGTGCCTCGTTGGAAAGCTCTTTGGCAGCTGCTCGCGTGGCCCCACAGCCCGTGGGGCTGCGGGCTTTGCGGCGGCCGTCAGCCTCGGCGCCACCGGAGCCCACCTGGCACAGCCACGCCAGCCTGCGAAGTATTTTCCGGTAGGGCCGCGGCTCTGGCCACAGCTCCCACGTCCGAAGAGCCAGGAGGGAAAGCCGTGCCTCGTTGGAAAGCTCTTTGGCAGCCGCTCGCGTGGCCCCACAGCCCGTGGGGCTGCGGGCTTTGCGGCGGCCTTCAGCCTCGGCGCCACCGGAGCTCACCTGGCGCGGCCGCGCCAGCCTGCGAAGCATTTTCCAGTAGGGCCGCGGCTCTGGCCACAGCTCCCACGCCCGAAGAGCCAGGAGGGAAAGCCGTGCCTCGTTGGAAAGCTCTTTGGAAGCCGCTCGCGTGGCCCCACAGCCCGTGGGGCTGCGGGCTTTGCGGCGGCCGTCAGCCTCGGCGCCACCGGCGCCCACCTGGCGCAGCCGCGCCAGCCTGCGAAGCATTTTCCGGTAGGGCCGCGGCTCTGGCCACAGCTCCCACGCCCGAAGAGCCAGGAGGGAAAGCCGTGCCTCGTTGGAAAGCTCTTTGGCAGCTGCTCGCGTTGCCCCACAGCCCGTGGGGCTGCGGGCTTTGCGGCGGCCGTCAGCCTCGGCGCCACCGGCGCCCACCTGGCGCGGCCGCGCCAGCCTGCGAAGCATTTTCCGGTAGGGCCGCGGCTCTGGCCACAGCTTCCACGCCCGAAGAGCCAGGAGGGAAAGCCGTGCCTCGTTGGAAAGCTCTTTGGCAGCCGCTCGCGTGGCCCCACAGCCCGTGGGGCTGCGGGCTTTGCGGCGGCCGTCAGCCTCGGCGCCACCGGCGCCCACCTGGCGCAGCCGCGCCAGCCTGCGAAGCATTTTCCGGTAGGGCCGCGGCTCTGGCCACAGCTCCCACGCCCGAAGAGCCAGGAGGGAAAGCCGTGCCTCGTTGGAAAGCTCTTTGACAGCTGCTCACGTGGCCCCACAGCCCGTGGGGCTGCGGGCTTTGAGGCGGACGTCAGCCTCGGCGCCACCGGCGCCCACCTGCTGCGGCCGCGCCAGCCTGCCAAGCATTTTCCGGTAGGGCCGCTACTCTGGCCACAGCTCCCACGCCCGAAGAGCCAGGAGGGAAAGCCGTGCCTCGTTGGAAAGCTCTTTGGCAGCCTCTTGTGTGGCCCCACAGCCCGTGGGGCTGCGGGCTTTGCGGCGGCCATCAGCCTCGGCGCCACCGGCGCCCACCTGGCGCAGCCGCGCCAGCCTGCGAAGCATTTTCCGGTAGGTCCGCGGCTCTGGCCACAGCTCTCATGCCCGAAGAGCCAGGAGGGAAAGCCGTGCCTCGTTGGAAAGCTCTTTGGCAGCCGCTCGCGTGGCCCCACAGCCCGTGGGGCTGCGGGCTTTGCGGCGGCCGTCAGCCTCGGCGCCACCGGCGCCCTCGTGGCGGGCCGCGCCAGCCCGCGAAGCATTTTCCGGTAGGGCCGCGGCTCTGGCCACAGCTTCCACGCCCGAAGAGCCAGGAGGGAAAGCCGTGCCTCGTTGGAAAGCTCTTTGGCAGCTGCTCGCGTTGCCCCACAGCCCGTGGGGCTGCAGGCTTTGCGGCGGCCGTCAGCCTCGGCGCCACCGGCGCCCACCTGGCGCGGCCGCGCCAGCCTGCGAAGCATTTTCCGGTAGGGCCGCGGCTCTGGCCACAGCTCCCACGCCCGAAGAGCCAGGAGGGAAAGCCGTGCCTCGTTGGAAAGCTCTTTGGCAGCCGCTCGCGTGGCCCCACAGATCGTGGGGCTGCGGGCTTTGCAGCGGCCGTCAGCCTCGGCGCCACCGGCGCCCACATGGCGCCGCCGCGCCAGCCTGCGAAGCATTTTCCGGTAGGGCCGCGGCTCTGGCCACAGCTCCCACGCCCGAAGAGCCAGGAGGGAAAGCCGTGCCTCCTTGGAAAGCTCTTTGGCAGCCGCCCGCGTGGCCCCACAGCCCGTGGGGCTGCGGGCTTTGCGGCGGCTCTCAGCCTCGGCGACACCGGCGCCCACCTGGCGCGGCCGCGCCAGCCTGCGAAGCATTTTCCGGTAGGGCCGCGGCTCTGGCCACACCATCCACGCCCGAAGAGCCAGGAGGGAAAGCCGTGCCTCGTTGGAAAGCTCTTTGGCAGCCACTTGTGTGGCCCCACAGCCCGTGGGGCTGCGGGCTTTGCGGCGGCCGTCAGCCTCGGCGCCACCGGCGCCCACCTGGCGCAGCCGCGCCAGCCTGCGAAGCATTTTCCGGTAGGGCCGCGGCTCTGGCCACAGCTCTCATGCCCGAAGAGCCAGGAGGGAAAGCCGTGCCTCGTTGGAAAGCTCTTTGGCAGCCGCTCGCGTGGCCCCACAGCCCGTGGGGCTGCGGGATTTGCGGCGGCCGTCAGCCTCGGCGCCACCGGCGCACACCTGGCGCAGCCGCGCCAGCCTGCGAAGCATTTTCCGGTAGAGCCGCGGCTCTGGCCACAGCTCCCACACCCGAAGAGCCAGGAGGGAAAGCCATGCCTCGTTGGAAAGCTCTTTGGCAGCCGCTCGCGTGGCCCCACAGCCCGTGGGGCTGCGGGCTTTGCGGCGGCCGTCATCCTCGGCGCCCCCTGCGCCCTCGTGGCGCGGCCGCGTCAGCCTGCGAAGCATTTTCCGGTAGGGCCGCGGCTCTGGCCACAGCTCCCACGCCCGAAGAGCCAGGAGGGAAAGCCGTGCCTCGTTGGAAAGCTCTTTGGCAGCTGCTCGCGTTGCCCCACAGCCCGTGGGGCTGCGGGCTTTGCGGCGGCCGTCAGCCTCGGCGCCACCGGCGCCCTCGTGGCGCGGCCGCGCCAGCCGGCGAAGCATTTTCCGGTAGGGCCGCGGCTCTGGCCACAGCTCCCACGCCCGAAGAGCCAGGAGGGAAAGCCGTGCCTCGTTGGAAAGCTCTTTGGCAGCTGCTCGCGTTGCCCCACAGCCCGTGGGGCTGCGGGCTTTGCGGCGGCCGTCAGCCTCGGCGCCACCGGCGCCCACCTGGCGCGGCTGCGCCAGCCTGCGAAGCATTTTCCGGTAGGGCCGCGGCTCTGGCCACAGCTCCCACGCCCGAAGAGCCAGGAGGGAAAGCCGTGCCTCGTTGCAAAGCTCTTTGGCAGCTGCTCGCGTGGCCCCACAGCCCGTGGGGCTGCGGGCTTTGCGACGGCCGTCAGCCTCGGCGCCACCGGCGCCCACCTGGCGCAGCCGCGCCAGCCTGCGAAGCATTTTCCGGTAGGGCCGCGGCTCTGGCCACAGCTCCCACGCCCGAAGAGCCAGGAGGGAAAGCCGTGCCTCGTTGGAAAGCTCTTTGGCAGCCGCTCGCGTGGCCCCACAGCCCGTGGGGCTGCGGGCTTTGCGGCGGCCGTCAGCCTCGGCGCCACCGGCGCCCTCGTGGCGGGCCCCGCCAGCCTGCGAAGCATTTTCCGGTACGGCCGCTACTCTGGCCACAGCTCCCACACCCGAAGAGCCAGGAGGGAAAGCCGTGCCTCGTTGGAAAGCTCTTTGGTAGCCTCTTGTGTGGCCCCACAGCCCGTGGGGCTGCGGGCTTTGCGGCGGCCGTCAGCCTCGGCGCCACCGGCGCCCACCTGGCGCAGCCGCGCCATCCTGCGAAGCATTTTCCGGTAGGGCCGCGGCTCTGGCCACAGCTCTCATGCCCAAAGAGCCAGGAGGGAAAGCCGTACCTCGTTGGAAAGCTCTTTGGCAGCCGCTCGCGTGGCCCCACAGCCCGTGGGGCTGCGGGCTTTGCGACGGCCGTCAGCCTCGGCGCCACCGGCGCCCACCTGGCGCGGCCGCGCCAGCCTGCGAAGCATTTTTCTGGTAGGGCCGCGGCTCTGGCCACAGCTCCCACACCCGAAGAGCCAGGAGGGAAAGCCGTGCCTCGTTGGAAAGCTCTTTGGCAGCTGCTCGCGTGGCCCCACAGCCCGTGGGGCTGCGGGCTTTGCGGCGGCCATCAGCCTCGGCGACACCGGCGCCCACCTGGTGCGGCTGCGCCAGCCTGCGAAGCATTTTCCGGTAGGGCCGCTACTCTGGCCACAGCTCCCACGCCCGAAGAGCCAGGAGGGAAAGCCGTGCCTCGTTGGAAAGCTCTTTGGCAGCCTCTTGCGTGGCCCCACAGCCCGTAGGGCTGCGGGCTTTGCGGCGGCCGTCAGCCTCAGCGCCACCGGCGCCCACCTGGCGCCTCCGCGCCAGCCCGCGAAGCATTTTCCGGTAGGGCTGCGGCTCTGGCCACAGCTCTCATGCCCGAAGAGCCAGGAGGGAAAGCCGTGCCTCGTTGGAAAGCTCTTTGGCAGCCGCTCGCGTGGCCCCACAGCCCGTGGGGCTGCGGGCTTTGCGGCGGCCGTCAGCCTCGGCGCCACCCGCGCCCTCGTGGCGGGCCGCGCCAGCCTGCGAAGCATTTTCCGGTACGGCCGCTACTCTGGCCACAGCTCCCACACCCGAAGAGCCAGGAGGGAAAGCCGTGCCTCGTTGGAAAGCTCTTTGGTAGCCTCTTGTGTGGCCCCACAGCCCGTGGGGCTGCGGGCTTTGCGGCGGCCGTCAGCCTCGGCGCCACCGGCGCCCACCTGGCGCAGCCGCGCCACCCTGCGAAGCATTTTCCGGTAGGGCCGCGGCTCTGGCCACAGCTCCCACGCCCGAAGAGCCAGGAGGGAAAGCCGTGCCTCGTTGGAAAGCTCTTTGGCAGCTGCTCGCGTGGCCCCACAGCCCGTGGGGCTGCGGGCTTTGCGACGGCCGTCAGCCTCGGCGCCACCGGAGCCCACCTGGCACAGCCACGCCAGCCTGCGAAGTATTTTCCGGTAGGGCCGCGGCTCTGGCCACAGCTCCCACGTCCGAAGAGCCAGGAGGGAAAGCCGTGCCTCGTTGGAAAGCTCTTTGGCAGCCGCTCGCGTGGCCCCACAGCCCGTGGGGCTGCGGGCTTTGCGGCGGCCTTCAGCCTCGGCGCCACCGGAGCTCACCTGGCGCGGCCGCGCCAGCCTGCGAAGCATTTTCCGGTAGGGCCGCGGCTCTGGCCACAGCTCCCACGCCCGAAGAGCCAGGAGGGAAAGCCGTGCCTCGTTGGAAAGCTCTTTGGAAGCCGCTCGCGTGGCCCCACAGCCCGTGGGGCTGCGGGCTTTGCGGCGGCCGTCAGCCTCGGCGCCACCGGCGCCCTCGTGGCGGGCCGCGCCAGCCCGCGAAGCATTTTCCGGTAGGGCCGCGGCTCTGGCCACAGCTCCCACGCCCGAAGAGCCAGGAGGGAAAGCCGTGCCTCGTTGGAAAGCTCTTTGGCAGCTGCTCGCGTTGCCCCACAGCCCGTGGGGCTGCGGGCTTTGCGGCGGCCGTCAGCCTCGGCGCCACCGGCGCCCACCTGGCGCGGCCGCGCCAGCCTGCGAAGCATTTTCCGGTAGGGCCGCGGCTCTGGCCACAGCTTCCACGCCCGAAGAGCCAGGAGGGAAAGCCGTGCCTCGTTGGAAAGCTCTTTGGCAGCCGCTCGCGTGGCCCCACAGCCCGTGGGGCTGCGGGCTTTGCGGCGGCCGTCAGCCTCGGCGCCACCGGCGCCCACCAGGCGCAGCCGCGCCAGCCTGCGAAGCATTTTCCGGTAGGGCCGCGGCTCTGGCCACAGCTCCCACGCCCGAAGAGCCAGGAGGGAAAGCCGTGCCTCGTTGGAAAGCTCTTTGACAGCTGCTCACGTGGCCCCACAGCCCGTGGGGCTGCGGGCTTTGAGGCGGACGTCAGCCTCGGCGCCACCGGCGCCCACCTGCTGCGGCCGCGCCAGCCTGCCAAGCATTTTCCGGTAGGGCCGCGGCTCTGGCCACAGCTCCCACGCCCGAAGAGCCAGGAGGGAAAGCCGTGCCTCGTTGGAAAGCTCTTTGGCAGCCTCTTGTGTGGCCCCACAGCCCGTGGGGCTGCGGGCTTTGCGGCGGCCATCAGCCTCGGCGCCACCGGCGCCCACCTGGCGCAGCCGCGCCAGCCTGCGAAGCATTTTCCGGTAGGGCCGCGGCTCTGGCCACAGCTCTCATGCCCGAAGAGCCAGGAGGGAAAGCCGTGCCTCGTTGGAAAGCTCTTTGGCAGCCGCTCGCGTGGCCCCACAGCCCGTGGGGCTGCGGGCTTTGCGGCGGCCGTCAGCCTCGGCGCCACCGGCGCCCTCGTGGCGGGCCGCGCCAGCCCGCGAAGCATTTTCCGGTAGGGCCGCGGCTCTGGCCACAGCTTCCACGCCCGAAGAGCCAGGAGGGAAAGCCGTGCCTCGTTGGAAAGCTCTTTGGCAGCCGCTTGCGTGGCCCCACAGCCCGTGGGGCTGCGGGCTTTGCGGCGGCCGTCAGCCTCGGCGCCACCGGCGCCCACATGGCGCCGCCGCGCCAGCCTGCGAAGCATTTTCCGGTAGGGCCGCGGCTCTGGCCACAGCTCCCACGCCCGAAGAGCCAGGAGGGAAAGCCGTGCCTCCTTGGAAAGCTCTTTGGCAGCCGCCCGCGTGGCCCCACAGCCCGTGGGGCTGCGGGCTTTGCGGCGGCTCTCAGCCTCGGCGACACCGGCGCCCACCTGGCGCGGCCGCGCCAGCCTGCGAAGCATTTTCCGGTAGGGCCGCGGCTCTGGCCACAGCTCCCACGCCCGAAGAGCCAGGAGGGAAAGCCGTGCCTCGTTGGAAAGCTCTTTGGCAGCTGCTCGCGTTGCCCCACAGCCCGTGGGGCTGCGGGCTTTGCGGCGGCCGTCAGACTCCGCGACACCGGCGCCCACCTGGCGCGGCCGCGCCAGCCTGCGAAGCATTTTCCGGTAGGGCCGCGGCTCTGGCCACACCATCCACGCCCGAAGAGCCAGGAGGGAAAGCCGTGCCCCGTTGGAAAGCTCTTTGGCAGCCGCTCGCGTGGCCCCACAGATCGTGGGGCTGCGGGCTTTGCGGCGGCCGTCAGCCTCGGCGCCACCGGCGCCCACCTGGCGCGGCCGCGCCAGCCTGCGAAGCATTTTCCGGTAGGGCCGCGGCTCTGGCCACAGCTTCCACGCCCGAAGAGCCAGGAGGGAAAGCCGTGCCTCGTTGGAAAGCTCTTTGGCAGCCGCTTGCGTGGCCCCACAGCCCGTGGGGCTGCGGGCTTTGCGGCGGCCGTCAGCCTCGGCGCCACCGGCGCCCACCTGGCACGGCCGCGCCAGCCTGCGAAGCATTTTCCGGTAGGGCCGCGGCTCTGGCCACAGCTCCCACGCCCGAAGAGCCAGGAGGGAAAGCCGTGCCTCGTTGGAAAGCTCTTTGGCAGCTGCTCGCGTGGCCCCACAGGCCGTGGGGCTGCGGGCTTTGCGGCGGCCGTCAACCTCGGCGCCACCGGCGCCCTCGTGGCGCGGCCGCGCCAGCCCGCGAAGCATTTTCCGGTAGGGCCGCGGCTCTGGCCACAGCTTCCACGCCCGAAGAGCCAGGAGGGAAAGCCGTGCCTCGTTGGAAAGCTCTTTGGCAGCTGCTCGCGTGGCCCCACAGCCCGTGGGGCTGCGGGCTTTGCGGCGGCCGTCAGCCTCGGCACCACCGGCGCCCACCTGGTGCGGCCGCGCCAGCCTGCGAAGCATTTTCCGGTACGGCCGCTACTCTGGCCACAGCTCCCACGCCCGAAGAGCCAGGAGGGAAAGCCGTGCCTCGTTGGAAAGCTCTTTGGCAGCCACTTGTGTGGCCCCACAGCCCGTGGGGCTGCGGGCTTTGCGGCGGCCGTCAGCCTCGGCGCCACCGGCGCCCACCTGGCGCAGCCGCGCTAGCCTGCGAAGCATTTTCCGGTAGGGCCGCGGCTCTGGCCACAGCTCTCATGCCCGAAGAGCCAGGAGGGAAAGCCGTGCCTCGTTGGAAAGCTCTTTGGCAGCCGCTCGCGTGGCCCCACAGCCCGTGGGGCTGCGGGATTTGCGGCGGCCGTCAGCCTCGGCGCCACCGGCGCCCACCTGGCGCAGCCGCGCCAGCCTGCGAAGCATTTTCCGGTAGAGCCGCGGCTCTGGCCACAGCTCCCACACCCGAAGAGCCAGGAGGGAAAGCCATGCCTCGTTGGAAAGCTCTTTGGCAGCCGCTCGCGTGGCCCCACAGCCCGTGGGGCTGCGGGCTTTGCGGCGGCCGTCATCCTCGGCGCCCCCTGCGCCCTCGTGGCGCGGCCGCGTCAGCCTGCGAAGCATTTTCCGGTAGGGCCGCGGCTCTGGCCACAGCTCCCACGCCCGAAGAGCCAGGAGGGAAAGCCGTGCCTCGTTGGAAAGCTCTTTGGCAGCTGCTCGCGTTGCCCCACAGCCCGTGGGGCTGCGGGCTTTGCGGCGGCCGTCAGCCTCGGCGCCACCGGCGCCCTCGTGGCGCGGCCGCGCCAGCCGGCGAAGCATTTTCCGGTAGGGCCGCGGCTCTGGCCACAGCTCCCACGCCCGAAGAGCCAGGAGGGAAAGCCGTGCCTCGTTGGAAAGCTCTTTGGCAGCTGCTCGCGTTGCCCCACAGCCCGTGGGGCTGCGGGCTTTGCGGCGGCCGTCAGCCTCGGCGCCACCGGCGCCCACCTGGCGCGGCTGCGCCAGCCTGCGAAGCATTTTCCGGTAGGGCCGCGGCTCTGGCCACAGCTCCCACGCCCGAAGAGCCAGGAGGGAAAGCCGTGCCTCGTTGCAAAGCTCTTTGGCAGCTGCTCGCGTGGCCCCACAACCCGTGGGGCTGCGGGCTTTGCGACGGCCGTCAGCCTCGGCGCCACCGGCGCCCACCTGGCGCAGCCGCGCCAGCCTGCGAAGCATTTTCCGGTAGGGCCGCGGCTCTGGCCACAGCTCCCACGAGCGAAGAGCCAGGAGGGAAAGCCGTGCCTCGTTGGAAAGCTCTTTGGCAGCCGCTCGCGTGGCCCCACAGCCCGTGGGGCTGCGGGCTTTGCGGCGGCCGTCAGCCTCGGCGCCACCGGCGCCCTCGTGGCGGGCCCCGCCAGCCTGCGAAGCATTTTCCGGTACGGCCGCTACTCTGGCCACAGCTCCCACACCCGAAGAGCCAGGAGGGAAAGCCGTGCCTCGTTGGAAAGCTCTTTGGTAGCCTCTTGTGTGGCCCCACAGCCCGTGGGGCTGCGGGCTTTGCGGCGGCCGTCAGCCTCGGCGCCACCGGCGCCCACCTGGCGCAGCCGCGCCATCCTGCGAAGCATTTTCCGGTAGGGCCGCGGCTCTGGCCACAGCTCTCATGCCCAAAGAGCCAGGAGGGAAAGCCGTACCTCGTTGGAAAGCTCTTTGGCAGCCGCTCGCGTGGCCCCACAGCCCGTGGGGCTGCGGGCTTTGCGACGGCCGTCAGCCTCGGCGCCACCGGCGCCCACCTGGCGCGGCCGCGCCAGCCTGCGAAGCATTTTTCTGGTAGGGCCGCGGCTCTGGCCACAGCTCCCACACCCGAAGAGCCAGGAGGGAAAGCCGTGCCTCGTTGGAAAGCTCTTTGGCAGCTGCTCGCGTGGCCCCACAGCCCGTGGGGCTGCGGGCTTTGCGGCGGCCATCAGCCTCGGCGACACCGGCGCCCAGCTGGTGCGGCTGCGCCAGCCTGCGAAGCATTTTCCGGTAGGGCCGCTACTCTGGCCACAGCTCCCACGCCCGAAGAGCCAGGAGGGAAAGCCGTGCCTCGTTGGAAAGCTCTTTGGCAGCCTCTTGCGTGGCCCCACAGCCCGTAGGGCTGCGGGCTTTGCGGCGGCCGTCAGCCTCAGCGCCACCGGCGCCCACCTGGCGCCTCCGCGCCAGCCCGCGAAGCATTTTCCGGTAGGGCTGCGGCTCTGGCCACAGCTCTCATGCCCGAAGAGCCAGGAGGGAAAGCCGTGCCTCGTTGGAAAGCTCTTTGGCAGCCGCTCGCGTGGCCCCACAGCCCGTGGGGCTGCGGGCTTTGCGGCGGCCGTCAGCCTCGGCGCCACCCGCGCCCTCGTGGCGGGCCGCGCCAGCCTGCGAAGCATTTTCCGGTACGGCCGCTACTCTGGCCACAGCTCCCACACCCGAAGAGCCAGGAGGGAAAGCCGTGCCTCGTTGGAAAGCTCTTTGGTAGCCTCTTGTGTGGCCCCACAGCCCGTGGGGCTGCGGGCTTTGCGGCGGCCGTCAGCCTCGGCGCCACCGGCGCCCACCTGGCGCAGCCGCGCCACCCTGCGAAGCATTTTCCGGTAGGGCCGCGGCTCTGGCCACAGCTCTCATGCCCAAAGAGCCAGGAGGGAAAGCCGTGCCTCGTTGGAAAGCTCTTTGGCAGCCGCTCGCGTGGCCCCACAGCCCGTGGGGCTGCGGGCTTTGCGGCGGCCGTCAGCCTCGGCGCCACCGGCGCCCACCTGGCGCAGCCGCGCCAGCCTGCGAAGCATTTTCCGGTAGGGCCGCGGCTCTGGCCACAGCTCCCACACCCGAAGAGCCAGGAGGGAAAGCCGTGCCTCGTTGCAAAGCTCTTTGGCAGCTGCTCGCGTGGCCCCACAGCCCGTGGGGCTGCGGGCTTTGCGGTGCCCATCAGCCTCGGCGACACTGGCGCCCACCTGGTGCGGCTGCGCCAGCCTGCGAAGCATTTTCCGGTACGGCCGCTACTCTGGCCACAGCTCCCACGCCCGAAGAGCCAGGAGGGAAAGCCGTGCCTCGTTGGAAAGCTCTTTGGCAGCCTCTTGCGTGGTCCCACAGCCCGTAGGGCTGCGGGCTTTACGGCGGCCGTCAGCCTCAGCGCCACCGGCGCCCACCTGGCACCTCTGCGCCAGCCCGCGAAGCATTTTCCGGTAGGGCTGCAGCTCTGGCCACAGCTCTCATGCCCGAAGAGCCAGGAGGGAAAGCCGTGCCTCGTTGGAAAGCTCTTTGGCAGCTGCTCGCGTGGCCCCACAGCCCGTGGGGCTGCGGGCTTTGCGACGGCCGTCAGCCTCGGCGCCACCGGAGCCCACCTGGCGCAGCCGCGCCAGCCTGCGAAGCATTTTCCGGTAGGGCCGCGGCTCTGGCCACAGCTCCCACGTCCGAAGAGCCAGGAGGGAAAGCCGTGCCTCGTTGGAAAGCTCTTTGGCAGCCGCTCGCGTGGCCACACAGCCCGTGGGGCTGCGGGCTTTGCGGCGGCCTTCAGCCTCGGCGCCACCGGCGCCCTCGTGGCAAGCCGCGCCAGCCCGCGAAGCATTTTCCGGTAGGGCCGCGGCTCTGGCCACAGCTCCCACGCCCGAAGAGCCAGGAGGGAAAGCCGTGCCTCGTTGCAAAGCTCTTTGGCAGCTGCTCGCGTGGCCCCACAGCCCGTGGGGCTGCGGGCTTTGCGGCGGCCGTCAGCCTCGGCGCCACCGGCGCCCTCGTGGCGCGGCCGCGCCAGCCTGCGAAGCATTTTCCGGTACGGCCGCTACTCTGGCCACAGCTGCCACGCCCGAAGAGCCAGGAGGGAAAGCCGTGCCTCGTTGGAAAGCTCTTTGGCAGCCACTTGTGTGGCCCCACAGCCCGTGGGGCTGCGGGCTTTGCGGCGGCCGTCAGCCTCGGCGCCACCGGCGCCCACCTGGCGCAGCCGCGCCAGCCTGCGAAGCATTTTCCGGTAGGGCCGCGGCTCTGGCCACAGCTCTCATGCCCGAAGAGCCAGGAGGGAAAGCCGTGCCTCGTTGGAAAGCTCTTTGGCAGCCGCTCGCGTGGCCCCACAGCCCGTGGGGCTGCGGGATTTGCGGCGGCCGTCAGCCTCGGCGCCACCGGCGCCCACCTGGCGCAGCCGCGCCAGCCTGTGAAGCATTTTCCGGTAGAGCCGCGGCTCTGGCCACAGCTCCCACACCCGAAGAGCCAGGAGGGAAAGCCGTGCCTCCTTGGAAAGCTCTTTGGCAGCCGCTCGCGTGGCCCCACAGCCCGTGGGGCTGCGGGCTTTGCGGCGGCCGTCATCCTCGGCGCCACCTGCGCCCTCGTGGCGCGGCCGCGTCAGCCTGCGAAGCATTTTCCGGTAGGGCCGCGGCTCTGGCCACAGCTCCCACGCCCGAAGAGCCAGGAGGGAAAGCCGTGCCTCGTTGGAAAGCTCTTTGGCAGCTGCTCGCGTTGCCCCACAGCCCGTGGGGCTGCGGGCTTTGCGGCGGCCGTCAGCCTCGGCGCCACCGGCGCCCTCGTGGCGCGGCCGCGCCAGCCGGCGAAGCATTTTCCGGTAGGGCCGCGGCTCTGGCCACAGCTCCCACGCCCGAAGAGCCAGGAGGGAAAGCCGTGCCTCGTTGGAAAGCTCTTTGGCAGCTGCTCGCGTTGCCCCACAGCCCGTGGGGCTGCGGGCTTTGCGGCGGCCGTCAGCCTCGGCGCCACCGGCGCCCACCTGGCGCGGCTGCGCCAGCCTGCGAAGCATTTTCCGGTAGGGCCGCGGCTCTGGCCACAGCTCCCACGCCCGAAGAGCCAGGAGGGAAAGCCGTGCCTCGTTGCAAAGCTCTTTGGCAGCTGCTCGCGTGGCCCCACAGCCCGTGGGGCTGCGGGCTTTGCGACGGCCGTCAGCCTCGGCGCCACCGGCGCCCACCTGGCGCAGCCGCGCCAGCCCGCGAAGCATTTTCCGGTAGGGCCGCGGCTCTGGCCACAGCTCCCACGCCCGAAGAGCCAGGAGGGAAAGCCGTGCCTCGTTGGAAAGCTCTTTGGCAGCCGCTCGCGTGGCCCCACAGCCCGTGGGGCTGCGGGCTTTGCGGCGGCCGTCAGCCTCGGCGCCACCGGCGCCCTCGTGGCGGGCCCCGCCAGCCTGCGAAGCATTTTCCGGTACGGCCGCTACTCTGGCCACAGCTCCCACACCCGAAGAGCCAGGAGGGAAAGCCGTGCCTCGTTGGAAAGCTCTTTGGTAGCCTCTTGTGTGGCCCCACAGCCCGTGGGGCTGCGGGCTTTGCGGCGGCCGTCAGCCTCGGCGCCACCGGCGCCCACCTGGCGCAGCCGCGCCATCCTGCGAAGCATTTTCCGGTAGGGCCGCGGCTCTGGCCACAGCTCTCATGCCCGAAGAGCCAGGAGGGAAAGCCGTACCTCGTTGGAAAGCTCTTTGGCAGCCGCTCGCTTGGCCCCACAGCCCGTGGGGCTGCGGGCTTTGCGGCGGCCGTCAGCCTCGGCGCCACCGGCGCCCACCTGGCGCAGCCGCGCCAGCCTGCGAAGCATTTTTCTGGTAGGGCCGCGGCTCTGGCCACAGCTCCCACACCCGAAGAGCCAGGAGGGAAAGCCGTGCCTCGTTGGAAAGCTCTTTGGCAGCTGCTCGCGTGGCCCCACAGCCCGTGGGGCTGCGGGCTTTGCGGCGGCCATCAGCCTCGGCGACACCGGCGCCCACCTGGTGCGGCTGCGCCAGCCTGCGAAGCATTTTCCGGTAGGGCCGCTACTCTGGCCACAGCTCCCACGCCCGAAGAGCCAGGAGGGAAAGCCGTGCCTCGTTGGAAAGCTCTTTGGCAGCCTCTTGCGTGGCCCCACAGCCCGTAGGGCTGCGGGCTTTGCGGCGGCCGTCAGCCTCAGCGCCACCGGCGCCCACCTGGCGCCTCCGCGCCAGCCCGCGAAGCATGTTCCGGTAGGGCTGCGGCTCTGGCCACAGCTCTCATGCCCGAAGAGCCAGGAGGGAAAGCCGTGCCTCGTTGGAAAGCTCTTTGGCAGCCGCTCGCGTGGCCCCACAGCCCGTGGGGCTGCGGGCTTTGCGGCGGCCGTCAGCCTCGGCGCCACCGGCGCCCTCGTGGCGGGCCGCGCCAGCCTGCGAAGCATTTTCCGGTACGGCCGCTACTCTGGCCACAGCTCCCACACCCGAAGAGCCAGGAGGGAAAGCCGTGCCTCGTTGGAAAGCTCTTTGGTAGCCTCTTGTGTGGCCCCACAGCCCGTGGGGCTGCGGGCTTTGCGGCGGCCGTCAGCCTCGGCGCCACCGGCGCCCACCTGGCGCAGCCGCGCCACCCTGCGAAGCATTTTCCGGTAGGGCCGCGGCTCTGGCCACAGCTCTCATGCCCAAAGAGCCAGGAGGGAAAGCCGTGCCTCGTTGGAAAGCTCTTTGGCAGCCGCTCGCGTGGCCCCACAGCCCGTGGGGCTGCGGGCTTTGCGGCGGCCGTCAGCCTCGGCGCCACCGGCGCCCACCTGGCGCAGCCGCGCCAGCCTGCGAAGCATTTTCCGGTAGGGCCGCGGCTCTGGCCACAGCTCCCACACCCGAAGAGCCAGGAGGGAAAGCCGTGCCTCGTTGCAAAGCTCTTTGGCAGCTGCTCGCGTGGCCCCACAGCCCGTGGGGCTGCGGGCTTTGCGGTGGCCATCAGCCTCGGCGACACTGGCGCCCACCTGGTGCGGCTGCGCCAGCCTGCGAAGCATTTTCCGGTAGGGCCGCTACTCTGGCCACAGCTCCCACGCCCGAAGAGCCAGGAGGGAAAGCCGTGCCTCGTTGGAAAGCTCTTTGGCAGCCTCTTGCGTGGTCCCACAGCCCGTAGGGCTGCGGGCTTTGCGGCGGCCGTCAGCCTCAGCGCCACCGGCGCCCACCTGGCACCTCCGCGCCAGCCCGCGAAGCATTTTCCGGTAGGGCTGCGGCTCTGGCCACAGCTCTCATGCCCGAAGAGCCAGGAGGGAAAGCCGTGCCTCGTTGGAAAGCTCTTTGGCAGCTGCTCGCGTGGCCCCACAGCCCGTGGGGCTGCGGGCTTTGCGACGGCCGTCAGCCTCGGCGCCACCGGAGCCCACCTGGCGCAGCCGCGCCAGCCTGCGAAGCATTTTCCGGTAGGGCCGCGGCTCTGGCCACAGCTCCCACGTCCGAAGAGCCAGGAGGGAAAGCCGTGCCTCGTTGGAAAGCTCTTTGGCAGACGCTCGTGTGGCCACACAGCCCGTGGGGCTGCGGGCTTTGCGGCGGCCTTCAGCCTCGGCGCCACCGGAGCTCACCTGGCGCGGCCGCGCCAGCCTGCGAAGCATTTTCCGGTAGGGCCGCGGCTCTGGCCACAGCTCCCACGCCCGAAGAGCCAGGAGGGAAAGCCGTGCCTCGTTGGAAAGCTCTTTGGCAGCCGCTCGCGTGGCCCCACAGCCCGTGGGGCTGCGGGCTTTGCGGCGGCCGTCAGCCTCGGCGCCACCGGCGCCCTCGTGGCAAGCCGCGCCAGCCCGCGAAGCATTTTCCGGTAGGGCCGCGGCTCTGGCCACAGCTCCCACGCCCGAAGAGCCAGGAGGGAAAGCCGTGCCTCGTTGGAAAGCTCTTTGGCAGCTGCTCGCGTTGCCCCACAGCCCGTGGGGCTGCGGGCTTTGCGGCGGCCATCAGCCTCGGCGCCACCGGCGCCCACCTGGCGCGGCCGCGCCAGCCTGCGAAGCATTTTCCGGTAGGGCCGCGGCTCTGGCCACAGCTTCCACGCCCGAAGAGCCAGGAGGGAAAGCCGTGCCTCGTTGGAAAGCTCTTTGGCAGCCGCTCGCGTGGCCCCACAGATCGTGGGGCTGCGGGCTTTGCGGCGGCCGTCAGCCTCGGCGCCACCGGCGCCCACCTGGCGCGGGCCGCGCCAGCCTGCGACGCATTTTCCGGTAGGGCCGCGGCTCTGGCCACAGCTTCCACGCCCGAAGAGCCAGGAGGGAAAGCCGTGCCTCGTTGGAAAGCTCTTTGGCAGCCGCTCGCGTGGCCCCACAGCCCGTGGGGCTGCGGGCTTTGCGGCGGCCGTCAGCCTCGGCGCCACCGGCGCCCACCTGGCGCAGCCGCGCCAGCCTGCGAAGCATTTTCCGGTAGGGCCGCGGCTCTGGCCACAGCTCCCACGCCCGAAGAGCCAGGACGGAAAGCCATGCCTCTTTGGAAAGCTCTTTGGCAGCTGCTCGCGTGGCCCCACAGCCCGTGGGGCTGCGGGCTTTGAGGCGGACGTCAGCCTCGGCGCCACCGGCACCCACCTGGCGCGGACGCGCCAGCCTGCGAAGCATTTTCCGGTAGGGCCGCGGCTCTGGCCACAGCTCCCACGCCCGAAGAGCCAGGAGGGAAAGCCGTGCCTCGTTGGAAAGCTCTTTGGCAGCCGCTCGCGTGGCCTTACAGCCCGTGGGGCTGCGGGCTTTGCGGCGGCCGTCAGCCTCGGCGCCACCGGCACCCTCGTGGCGCGGCCGCGCCAGCCCGCGAAGCATTTTCCGGTAGGGCCGCGGCTCTGGCCACAGCTTCCACGCCCGAAGAGCCAGGAGGGAAAGCCGTGCCTCGTTGCAAAGCTCTTTGGCAGCTGCTCGCGTGGCCCCACAGCCCGTGGGGCTGCGGGCTTTGCGGCGGCCGTCAGCCTCGGCACCACCGGCGCCCACCTGGTGCGGCCGCCCCAGCCTGCCAAGCATTTTCCGGTAGGGCCGCTACTCTGGCCACAGCTCCCACGCCCGAAGAGCCAGGAGGGAAAGCCGTGCCTCGTTGGAAAGCTCTTTGGCAGCCTCTTGTGTGGCCCCACAGCCCGTGGGGCTGCGGGCTTTGCGGCGGCCATCAGCCTCGGCGCCACCGGCGCCCACCTGCTGCGGCCGCGCCAGCCTGCGAAGCATTTTCCGGTAGGGCCGCGGCTCTGGCCACAGCTCTCATGCCCGAAGAGCCAGGAGGGAAAGCCGTGCCTCGTTGGAAAGCTCTTTGGCAGCTGCTCGCGTGGCCCCACAGCCCGTGGGGCTGCGGGCTTTGCGACGGCCGTCAGCCTCGGCGCCACCGGAGCCCACCTGGCGCAGCCGCGCCAGCCTGCGAAGCATTTTCCGGTAGGGCCACGGCTCTGGCCACAGCTCCCACGTCCGAAGAGCCAGGAGGGAAAGCCGTGCCTCGTTGGAAAGCTCTTTGGCAGCCGCTCGCGTGGCCCCACAGCCCGTGGGGCTGCGGGCTTTGCGGCGGCCTTCAGCCTCGGCGCCACCGGAGCTCACCTGGTGCGGCCGTGCCAGCCTGCGAAGCATTTTCCGGTAGGGCCGCGGCTCTGGCCACAGCTCCCACGCCCGAAGAGCCAGGAGGGAAAGCCGTGCCTCGTTGGAAAGCTCTTTGGCAGCCGCTCGCGTGGCCCCACAGCCCGTGGGGCTGCGGGCTTTGCGGCGGCCGTCAGCCTCGGCACCACCGGCGCCCTCGTGGCGGGCCGCGCCAGCCCGCGAAGCATTTTCCGGTAGGGCCATGGCTCTGGCCACAGCTCCCACGTCCGAAGAGCCAGGAGGGAAAGCCGTGCCTCGTTGGAAAGCTCTTTGGCAGCTGCTCGCGTTGCCCCACAGCCCGTGGGGCTGCGGGCTTTGCGGCGGCCGTCAGCCTCGGCGCCACCGGCGCCCACCTGGCGCGGCCGCGCCAGCCTGCGAAGCATTTTCCGGTAGGGCCGCGGCTCTGGCCACAGCTCCCACGCCCGAAGAGCCAGGAGGGAAAGCCGTGCCTCGTTGGAAAGCTCTTTGGCAGCCGCTCGCGTGGCCCCACAGATCGTGGGGCTGCGGGCTTTGCAGCGGCCGTCAGCCTCGGCGCCACCGGCGCCCACCTGGCGCGGCCGCGCCAGCCTGCGAAGCATTTTCCAGTAGGGCCTCTACTCTGGCCACAGCTCCCACGCCCGAAGAGCCAGGAGGGAAAGCCGTGCCTCGTTGGAAAGCTCTTTGGCAGCTGCTCGCGTTGCCCCACAGCCCGTGGGGCTGCGGGCTTTGCGGCGGCCGTCAGCCTCGGCGCCACCGGCGCCCACCTGGCGCGGCCGCGCCAGCCTGCGAAGCATTTTCCGGTAGGGCCGCGGCTCTGGCCACAGCTCCCACGCCCGAAGAGCCAGGAGGGAAAGCCGTGCCTCCTTGGAAAGCTCTTTGGCAGCTGCTCGCGTGGCCCCACAGCCCGTGGGGCTGCGGGCTTTGCGGCGGCCATCAGCCTCGGCGCCACCGGCGCCCACCTGGTGCGGCCGCGCCAGCCTGCGAAGCATTTTCCGGTAGGGCCGCTACTCTGGCCACAGCTCCCACGCCCGAAGAGCCAGGAGGGAAAGCCGTGCCTCGTTGGAAAGCTCTTTGGCAGCCTCTTGCGTGGCCCCACAGCCCGTAGGGCTGCGGGCTTTGCGGCGGCCGTCAGCCTCGGCGCCACCGGCGCCCACCTGGCGCCTCCGCGCCAGCCCGCGAAGCATTTTCCGGTAGGGCCGCGGCTCTGGCCACAGCTCCCACGCCCGAAGAGCCAGGAGGGAAAGCCGTGCCTCGTTGGAAAGCTCTTTGGCAGCCGCTCGCGTGGCCCCACAGCCCGTGGGGCTGCGGGCTTTGCGGCGGCCGTCAGCCTCGGCGCCACCGGCGCCCTCGTGGCGGGCCGCGCCAGCCCGCGAAGCATTTTCCGGTAGGGCCGCTACTCTGGCCACAGCTCCCACGCCCGAAGAGCCAGGAGGGAAAGCCGTGCCTCGTTGGAAAGCTCTTTGGCAGCCTCTTGCGTGACCCCACAGCCCGTAGGGCTGCGGGCTTTGCCGCTGCCGTCAGCCTCGGCGCCACCGGCGCCCACCTGGCGCCTCCGCGCCAGCCCGCGAAGCATTTTCCGGTAGGGCCGCGGCTCTGGCCACAGCTCCCACGCCCGAAGAGCCAGGAGGGAAAGCCGTGCCTCGTTGGAAAGCTCTTTGGCAGCCGCTCGCGTGGCCCCACAGCCCGTGGGGCTGCGGGCTTTGCGGCGGCCGTCAGCCTCGGTGCCACCGGCGCCCTCGTGGCGGGCCGCGCCAGCCCGCGAAGCATTTTCCGGTAGGGCCGCTACTCTGGCCACAGCTCCCACGCCCGAAGAGCCAGGAGGGAAAGCCGTGCCTCGTTGGAAAGCTCTTTGGCAGCTGCTCGCGTTGCCCCACAGCCCGTGGGGCTGCGGGCTTTGCGGCGGCCGTCAGCCTCGGCGCTACCGGCGCCCACCTGGCGCGGCCGCGCCAGCCTGCGAAGCATTTTCCGGTAGGGCCGCGGCTCTGGCCACAGCCTCCACGCCCGAAGAGCCAGGAGGGAAAGCCGTGCCTCGTTGGAAAGCTCTTTGGCAGCCGCTCGCGTGGCCCCACAGCCCGTGGGGCTGCGGGCTTTGCGGCGGCCGTCAGCCTCGGCGCCACCGGCGCCCACCTGGCGCGGCCGCGCCAGCCTGCGAAGCATTTTCCGGTAGGGCCGCTACTCTGGCCACAGCTCCCACGCCCGAAGAGCCAGGAGGGAAAGCCGTGCCTCGTTGGAAAGCTCTTTGGCAGCTGCTCGCGTTGCCCCACAGCCCGTGGGGCTGCGGGCTTTGCGGCGGCCGTCAGCCTCGGCGCCACCGGCGCCCACCTGGCGTGGCCGCGCCAGCCTGCGAAGCATTTTCCGGTAGGGCCGCGGCTCTGGCCACAGCTCCCACGCCCGAAGAGCCAGGAGGGAAAGCCGTGCCTCGTTGCAAAGCTCTTTGGCAGCTGCTCGCGTGGCCCCACAGCCCGTGGGGCTGCGGGCTTTGCGGCGGCCATCAGCCTCGGCGCCACCGGCGCCCACCTGGTGCGGCCGCGCCAGCCTGCGAAGCATTTTCCGGTAGGGCCGCTACTCTGGCCACAGCTCCCACGCCCGAAGAGCCAGGAGGGAAAGCCGTGCCTCGTTGGAAAGCTCTTTGGCAGCCTCTTGCGTGGCCCCACAGCCCGTAGGGCTGCGGGCTTTGCGGCGGCCGTCAGCCTCGGCGCCACCGGCGCCCACCTGGCGCCTCCGCGCCAGCCCGCGAAGCATTTTCCGGTAGGGCTGCGGCTCTGGCCACAGCTCTCATGCCCGAAGAGCCAGGAGGGAAAGCCGTGCCTCGTTGGAAAGCTCTTTGGCAGCTGCTCGCGTGGCCCCACAGCCCGTGGGGCTGCGGGCTTTGCGACGGCCGTCAGCCTCGGCGCCACCGGCGCCCACCTGGCGCAGCCGCGCCAGCCTGCGAAGCATTTTCCGGTAGGGCCGCGGCTCTGGCCACAGCTCCCACGTCCGAAGAGCCAGGAGGGAAAGCCGTGCCTCGTTGGAAAGCTCTTTGGCAGCCGCTCGCGTGGCCCCACAGCCCGTGGGGCTGCGGGCTTTGCGGCGGCCTTCAGCCTCGGAGCCACCGGAGCTCACCTGGCGTGGCCGCGCCAGCCTGCGAAGCATTTTCCGGTAGGGCCGCGGCTCTGGCCACAGCTCCCACGCCCGAAGAGCCAGGAGGGAAAGCCATGCCTCGTTGGAAAGCTCTTTGGCAGCTGCTCGCGTGGCCCCACAGCCCGTGGGGCTGCGGGCTTTGTGGCGGCCGTCAGCCTCGGCGCCACCGGCGCCCTCGTGGCGCGGCCGCGCCAGCCCGCGAAGCATTTTCCGGTAGGGCCGCGGCTCTGGCCACAGCTTCCACACCCGAAGAGCCAGGAGGGAAAGCCGTGCCTCGTTGGAAAGCTCTTTGGCAGCTGCTCGCGTTGCCCCACAGCCCGTGGGGCTGCGGGCTTTGCGGCGGCCTTCAGCCTCGGCGCCACCGGCGCCTACCTGGCGCGGCCGCGCCAGCCTGCGAAGCATTTTCCGGTAGGGCCGCGGCTCTGGCCACGGCTTCCACGCCCGAAGAGCCAGGAGGGAAAGCCGTGCCTCGTTGGAAAGCTCTTTGGCAGCCGCTCCCGTGGCCCCACAGATCGTGGGGCTGCGGGCTTTGCGGCGGCCGTCAGCCTCGGCGCCACCGGCGCCCACCTGGCGCGGCCGCGCCAGCCTGCGAAGCATTTTCCGGTAGGGCCGCGGCTCTGGCCACAGCTCCCACGCCCGAAGAGCCAGGAGGGAAAGCCGTGCCTCGTTGGAAAGCTCTTTGGCAGCTGCTCGCGTGGCCCCACAGCCCGTGGGGCTGCGGGCTTTGCGGCGGACGTCAGCCTCGGCGCCACCGGCGCCCACCTGGCGCGGCCGCGCCAGCCTGCGAAGCATTTTCCGGTAGGGCCGCGGCTCTGGCGACAGCTCCCACGCCCGAAGAGCCAGGAGGGAAAGCCGTGCCTCGTTGCAAAGCTCTTTGGCAGCTGCTCGCGTGGCCCCACTGCCCGTGGGGCTGCGGGCTTTGCGGCGGCCGTCAGCCTCGGCGCCACCGGCGCCCACCTGGCGTGGCCGCGCCAGCCTGCGAAGCATTTTCCGGTAGGGCCGCTACTCTGGCCACAGCTCCCACGCCCGAAGAGCCAGGAGGGAAAGCCGTGCCTCGTTGCAAAGCTCTTTGGCAGCCGCTTGCATGGCCCCACAGCCCGTGGGGCTGCGGGCTTTGCTGCGGCCGTCAGCCTCGGCGCCACCTGCGCCCTCGTGGCGCGACCGCGCCAGCCCGCGAAGCATTTTCCGGTAGGGCCGCGGCTCTGGCCACAGCTCCCACGCCCAAAGAGCCAGGAGGGAAAGCCGTGCCTCGTTGGAAAGCTCTTTGGCAGCTGCTCGCGTGGCCCCACAGCCCGTGGGGCTGCGGGCTTTGCGGCGGCCGTCAGCCTCGGCGCCACCGGCGCCTACCTGGCGCGGCCGCGCCAGCCTGCGAAGCATTTTCCGGTAGGGCCACGGCTCTGGCCACAGCTCCCATGCCCGAAGAGCCAGGAGGGAAAGCCGTGCCTCGTTGGAAAGCTCTTTGGCAGCCGCTCGCGTGGCCCCACAGATCGTGGGGCTGCGGGCTTTGCGGCGGCCGTCAGCCTCGGCGCCACCGGCGCCCACCTGGCGCGGCCGCGCCAGCCTGCGAAGCATTTTCCTGTAGGGCCGCGGCTCTGGCCACAGCTTCCACACTCGAAGAGCCAGGAGGGAAAGCCGTGCCTCGTTGGAAAGCTCTTTGGCAGCCGCTTGCGTGGCCCCACAGCCCGTGGGGCTGCGGGCTTTGCGACGGCCGTCAGCCTCGGCGCCACCGGCGCCCACCTGGCGCGGCCGCGCCAGCCTGCGAAGCATTTTCCGGTAGGGCCGCGGCTCTGGCCACAGCTCCCACGCCCGAAGAGCCAGGAGGGAAAGCCGTGCCTCGTTGGAAAGCTCTTTGGCAGGTGCTCGCGTGGCCCCACAGCCCGTGGGGCTGCGGGCTTTGCGGCGGCCGTCAGCCTCGGCGCCACCGGCGCCCACCTGGCGCGGCCGCGCCAGCCTGCGAAGCATTTTCCGGTAGGGCCGCGGCTCTGGCCACAGCTCCCACGCCCGAAGAGCCAGGAGGGAAAGCCGTGCCTCGTTGCAAAGCTCTTTGGCAGCTGCTCGCGTGGCCCCACAGCCCGTGGGGCTGCGGGCTTTGCGGCGGCCGTCAGCCTCGGCGCCACCGGCGCCCTCGTGGCGCGGCAGCGCCAGCCCACGAAGAATTTTCCGGTAGGGCCGCGGCTCTGGCCACAGCTTCCACGCCCGAAGAGCCAGGAGGGAAAGCCGTGCCTCGTTGGAAAGCTCTTTGGCAGCTGCTCGCGTGGCCCCACAGCCCGTGGGGCTGCGGGCTTTGCGGCGGCCGTCAGCCTCGGAGCCACCGGCGCCCACCTGGTGCGGCCGCGCCAGCCTGCGAAGCATTTTCCGGTACGGCCGCTACTCTGGCCACAGCTCCCACGCCCGAAGAGCCAGGAGGGAAAGCCGTGCCTCGTTGGAAAGCTCTTTGGCAGCTGCTCGCGTGGCCCCACAGCCCGTGGGGCTGCGGGCTTTGCGGCGGCCGTCAGCCTCGGCGCCACCGGCGCCCACCTGGCGCCTTCGCGCCAGCCCGCGAAGCATTTTCCGGTAGGGCTGCGGCTCTGGCCACAGCTCCCACGCCCGAAGAGCCAGGAGGGAAAGCCGTGCCTCGTTGGAAAGCTCTTTGGCAGCTGCTCGCGTGGCCCCACAGCCCGTGGGGCTGCGGGCTTTGCGGCGGCCATCAGCCTCGGCGCCACCGGCGCCCACCTGGTGCGGCCGCGCCAGCCTGCGAAGCATTTTCCGGTAGGGCCGCTACTCTGGCCACAGCTCCCACGCCCGAAGAGCCAGGAGGGAAAGCCGTGCCTCGTTGGAAAGCTCTTTGGCAGCCTCTTGCGTGGCCCCCCAGCCCGTAGGGCTGCGGGCTTTGCGGCGGCCGTCAGCCTCGGCGCCACCGGCGCCCACCTGGCGCCTCCGCGCCAGCCCGCGAAGCATTTTCCGGTAGGGCAGCGGCTCTGGCCACAGCTCCCACGCCCGAAGAGCCAGGAGGGAAAGCCGTGCCTCGTTGGAAAGCTCTTTGGCAGCCGCTCGCGTGGCCCCACAGCCCGTGGGGCTGCGGGCTTTGCGGCGGCCGTCAGCCTCGGCGCCACCGGCGCCCTCGTGGCGGGCCGCGCCAGCCCGCGAAGCATTTTCCGGTAGGGCCGCTACTCTGGCCACAGCTCCCACGCCCGAAGAGCCAGGAGGGAAAGCCATGCCTCGTTGGAAAGCTCTTTGGCAGCTGCTCGCGTTGCCCCACAGCCCGTGGGGCTGCGGGCTTTGCGGCGGCCGTCAGCCTCGGCGCTACCGGCGCCCACCTGGCGTGGCCGCGCCAGCCTGCGAAGCATTTTCCGGTAGGGCCGCGGCTCTTGCCACAGCCTCCACGCCCGAAGAGCCAGGAGGGAAAGCCGTGCCTCGTTGGAAAGCTCTTTGGCAGCTGCTCGCGTGGCCCCACAGCCCGTGGGGCTGCGGGCTTTGCGGCGGCCGTCAGCCTCGGCGCCACCGGCGCTCACCTGGCGCGGCCGCGCCAGCCTGCGAAGCATTTTCCGGTAGGGCCGCTACTCTGGCCACAGCTCCCACGCCCGAAGAGCCAGGAGGGAAAGCCGTGCCTCGTTGGAAAGCTCTTTGGCAGCTGCTCGCGTTGCCCCACAGCCCGTGGGGCTGCGGGCTTTGCGGCGGCCGTCAGCCTCGGCGCCACCGGCGCCCACCTGGCGTGGCCGCGCCAGCCTGCGAAGCATTTTCCGGTAGGGCCGCGGCTCTGGCCACAGCTCCCACGCCCGAAGAGCCAGGAGGGAAAGCCGTGCCTCGTTGCAAAGCTCTTTGGCAGCTGCTCGCGTGGCCCCACAGCCCGTGGGGCTGCGGGCTTTGCGGCGGCCATCAGCCTCGGCGCCACCGGCGCCCACCTGGTGCGGCCGCGCCAGCCTGCGAAGCATTTTCTGGTAGGGCCGCTACTCTGGCCACAGCTCCCACGCCCGAAGAGCCAGGAGGGAAAGCCGTGCCTCGTTGGAAAGCTCTTTGGCAGCCTCTTGCGTGGCCCCACAGCCCGTAGGGCTGCGGGCTTTGCGGCGGCCGTCAGCCTCGGCGCCACCGGCGCCCACCTGGCGCCTCCGCGCCAGCCCGCGAAGCATTTTCCGGTAGGGCTGCGGCTCTGGCCACAGCTCTCATGCCCGAAGAGCCAGGAGGGAAAGCCGTGCCTCGTTGGAAAGCTCTTTGGCAGCTGCTCGCGTGGCCCCACAGCCCGTGGGGCTGCGGGCTTTGCGACGGCCGTCAGCCTCGGCGCCACCGGCGCCCACCTGGCGCGGCCGCGCCAGCCTGCGAAGCATTTTCCGGTAGGGCCGCGGCTCTGGCCACAGCTCCCACGCCCGAAGAGCCAGGAGGGAAAGCCGTGCCTCGTTGGAAAGCTCTTTGGCAGCTGCTCGCGTGGCCCCACAGCCCGTGGGGCTGCGGGCTTTGCGGCGGACGTCAGCCTCGGCGCCACCGGCGCCCACCTGGCGCGGCCGCGCCAGCCTGCGAAGCATTTTCCGGTAGGGCCGCGGCTCTGGCGACAGCTCCCACGCCCGAAGAGCCAGGAGGGAAAGCCGTGCCTCGTTGCAAAGCTCTTTGGCAGCTGCTCGCGTGGCCCCACTGCCCGTGGGGCTGCGAGCTTTGCGGCGGCCGTCAGCCTCGGCGCCACCGGCGCCCACCTGGCGCGGCCGCGCCAGCCTGCGAAGCATTTTCCGGTAGGGCCGCTACTCTGGCCACAGCTCCCACGCCCGAAGAGCCAGGAGGGAAAGCCGTGCCTCGTTGCAAAGCTCTTTGGCAGCCGCTTGCATGGCCCCACAGCCCGTGGGGCTGCGGGCTTTGCTGCGGCCGTCAGCCTCGGCGTCACCGGCGCCCTCGTGGCGCGACCGCGCCAGCCCGCGAAGCATTTTCCGGTAGGGCCGCGGCTCTGGCCACAGCTCCCACGCCCAAAGAGCCAGGAGGGAAAGCCGTGCCTCGTTGGAAAGCTCTTTGGCAGCTGCTCGCGTGGCCCCACAGCCCGTGGGGCTGCGGGCTTTGCGGCGGCCGTCAGCCTCGGCGCCACCGGCGCCTACCTGGCGCGGCCGCGCCAGCCTGCGAAGCATTTTCCGGTAGGGCCACGGCTCTGGCCACAGCTCCCATGCCCGAAGAGCCAGGAGGGAAAGCCGTGCCTCGTTGGAAAGCTCTTTGGCAGCCGCTCGCGTGGCCCCACAGATCGTGGGGCTGCGGGCTTTGCGGCGGCCGTCAGCCTCGGCGCCACCGGCGCCCACCTGGCGCGGCCGCGCCAGCCTGCGAAGCATTTTCCTGTAGGGCCGCGGCTCTGGCCACAGCTTCCACACTCGAAGAGCCAGGAGGGAAAGCCGTGCCTCGTTGGAAAGCTCTTTGGCAGCCGCTTGCGTGGCCCCACAGCCCGTGGGGCTGCGGGCTTTGCGGCGGCCGTCAGCCTCGGCGCCACCGGCGCCCACCTGGCGCGGCCGCGCCAGCCTGCGAAGCATTTTCCGGTAGGGCCGCGGCTCTGGCCACAGCTCCCACGCCCGAAGAGCCAGGAGGGAAAGCCGTGCCTCGTTGGAAAGCTCTTTGGCAGCTGCTCGCGTGGCCCCACAGCCCGTGGGGCTGCGGGCTTTGCGGCGGACGTCAGCCTCGGCGCCACCGGCGCCCACCTGGCGCGGCCGCGCCAGCCTGCGAAGCATTTTCCGGTAGGGCCGCGGCTCTGGCCACAGCTCCCACGCCCGAAGAGCCAGGAGGGAAAGCCGTGCCTCGTTGGAAAGCTCTTTGGCAGCTGCTCGCGTGGCCCCACAGCCCGTGGGGCTGCGGGCTTTGCGGCGGCCGTCAGCCTCGGCGCCACCGGCGCCCTCGTGGCGCGGCAGCGCCAGCCCACGAAGCATTTTCCGGTAGGGCCGCGGCTCTGGCCACAGCTTCCACGCCCGAAGAGCCAGGAGGGAAAGCCGTGCCTCGTTGGAAAGCTCTTTGGCAGCTGCTCGCGTGGCCCCACAGCCCGTGGGGCTGCAAGCTTTGCGGCGGCCGTCAGCCTCGGAGCCACCGGCGCCCACCTGGTGCGGCCGCGCCAGCCTGCGAAGCATTTTCCGGTACGGCCGCTACTCTGGCCACAGCTCCCACGCCCGAAGAGCCAGGAGGGAAAGCCGTGCCTCGTTGGAAAGCTCTTTGGCAGCTGCTCGCGTGGCCCCACAGCCCGTGGGGCTGCGGGCTTTGCGGCGGCCGTCAGCCTCGGCGCCACCGGCGCCCACCTGGCGCCTTCGCGCCAGCCCGCGAAGCATTTTCCGGTAGGGCTGCGGCTCTGGCCACAGCTCTCATGCCCGAAGAGCCAGGAGGGAAAGCCGTGCCTCGTTGGAAAGCTCTTTGGCAGCTGCTCGCGTTGCCCCACAGCCCGTGGGGCTGCGGGCTTTGCGGCGGCCGTCAGCCTCGGCGCCACCGGCGCCCACCTGGCGCGGCCGCGCCAGCCTGCGAAGCATTTTCCGGTAGGGCCGCGGCTCTGGCCACAGCTCCCACGCCCGAAGAGCCAGGAGGGAAAGCCGTGCCTCGTTGGAAAGCTCTTTGGCAGCTGCTCGCGTGGCCCCACAGCCCGTGGGGCTGCGGGCTTTGCGGCGGCCATCAGCCTCGGCGCCACCGGCGCCCACCTGGTGCGGCCGCGCCAGCCTGCGAAGCATTTTCCGGTAGGGCCGCTACTCTGGCCACAGCTCCCACGCCCGAAGAGCCAGGAGGGAAAGCCGTGCCTCGTTGGAAAGCTCTTTGGCAGCCTCTTGCGTGGCCCCACAGCCCGTAGGGCTGCGGGCTTTGCGGCGGCCGTCAGCCTCGGCGCCACCGGCGCCCACCTGGCGCCTCCGCGCCAGCCCGCGAAGCATATTCCGGTAGGGCAGCGGCTCTGGCCACAGCTCCCACGCCCGAAGAGCCAGGAGGGAAAGCCGTGCCTCGTTGGAAAGCTCTTTGGCAGCCGCTCGCGTGGCCCCACAGCCCGTGGGGCTGCGGGCTTTGTGGCGGCCGTCAGCCTCGGCGCCACCGGCGCCCTCGTGGCGGGCCGCGCCAGCCCGCGAAGCATTTTCCGGTAGGGCCGCTACTCTGGCCACAGCTCCCACGCCCGAAGAGCCAGGAGGGAAAGCCGTGCCTCGTTGGAAAGCTCTTTGGCAGCTGCTCGCGTTGCCCCACAGCCCGTGGGGCTGCGGGCTTTGCGGCGGCCGTCAGCCTCGGCGCTACCGGCGCCCACCTGGCGCGGCCGCGCCAGCCTGCGAAGCATTTTCCGGTAGGGCCGCGGCTCTGGCCACAGCCTCCACGCCCGAAGAGCCAGGAGGGAAAGCCGTGCCTCGTTGGAAAGCTCTTTGGCAGCTGCTCGCGTGGCCCCACAGCCCGTGGGGCTGCGGGCTTTGCGGCGGCCGTCAGCCTCGGCGCCACCGGCGCTCACCTGGCGCGGCCGCGCCAGCCTGCGAAGCATTTTCCGGTAGGGCCGCTACTCTGGCCACAGCTCCCACGCCCGAAGAGCCAGGAGGGAAAGCCGTGCCTCGTTGGAAAGCTCTTTGGCAGCTGCTCGCGTTGCCCCACAGCCCGTGGGGCTGCGGGCTTTGCGGCGGCCGTCAGCCTCGGCGCCACCGGCGCCCACCTGGCGTGGCCGCGCCAGCCTGCGAAGCATTTTCCGGTAGGGCCGCGGCTCTGGCCACAGCTCCCACGCCCGAAGAGCCAGGAGGGAAAGCCGTGCCTCGTTGCAAAGCTCTTTGGCAGCTGCTCGCGTGGCCCCACAGCCCGTGGGGCTGCGGGCTTTGCGGCGGCCGTCAGCCTCGGCGCCACCGGCGCCCTCGTGGCGCGGCAGCGCCAGCCCACGAAGCATTTTCCGGTAGGGCCGCGGCTCTGGCCACAGCTTCCACGCCCGAAGAGCCAGGAGGGAAAGCCGTGCCTCGTTGGAAAGCTCTTTGGCAGCTGCTCGCGTGGCCCCACAGCCCGTGGGGCTGCGGGCTTTGCGGCGGCCGTCAGCCTCGGAGCCACCGGCGCCCACCTGGTGCGGCCGCGCCAGCCTGCGAAGCATTTTCCGGTACGGCCGCTACTCTGGCCACAGCTCCCACGCCCGAAGAGCCAGGAGGGAAAGCCGTGCCTCGTTGGAAAGCTCTTTGGCAGCTGCTCGCGTGGCCCCACAGCCCGTGGGGCTGCGGGCTTTGCGGCGGCCGTCAGCCTCGGCGCCACCGGCGCCCACCTGGCGCCTTCGCGCCAGCCCGCGAAGCATTTTCCGGTAGGGCTGCGGCTCTGGCCACAGCTCTCATGCCCGAAGAGCCAGGAGGGAAAGCCGTGCCTCGTTGGAAAGCTCTTTGGCAGCTGCTCGCGTTGCCCCACAGCCCGTGGGGCTGCGGGCTTTGCGGCGGCCGTCAGCCTCGGCGCCACCAGCGCCCACCTGGCGCGGCCGCGCCAGCCTGCGAAGCATTTTCCGGTAGGGCCGCGGCTCTGGCCACAGCTCCCACGCCCGAAGAGCCAGGAGGGAAAGCCGTGCCTCGTTGGAAAGCTCTTTGGCAGCTGCTCGCGTGGCCCCACAGCCCGTGGGGCTGCGGGCTTTGCGGCGGCCATCAGCCTCGGCGCCACCGGCGCCCACCTGGTGCGGCCGCGCCAGCCTGCGAAGCATTTTCCGGTATGGCCGCTACTCTGGCCACAGCTCCCACGCCCGAAGAGCCAGGAGGGAAAGCCGTGCCTCGTTGGAAAGCTCTTTGGCAGCCTCTTGCGTGGCCCCACAGCCCGTAGGGCTGCGGGCTTTGCGGCGGCCGTCAGCCTCGGCGCCACCGGCGCCCACCTGGCGCCTCCGCGCCAGCCCGCGAAGCATTTTCCGGTAGGGCAGCGGCTCTGGCCACAGCTCCCACGCCCGAAGAGCCAGGAGGGAAAGCCGTGCCTCGTTGGAAAGCTCTTTGGCAGCCGCTCGCGTGGCCCCACAGCCCGTGGGGCTGCGGGCTTTGTGGCGGCCGTCAGCCTCGGCGCCACCGGCGCCCTCGTGGCGGGCCGCGCCAGCCCGCGAAGCATTTTCCGGTAGGGCCGCTACTCTGGCCACAGCTCCCACGCCCGAAGAGCCAGGAGGGAAAGCCGTGCCTCGTTGGAAAGCTCTTTGGCAGCTGCTCGCGTTGCCCCACAGCCCGTGGGGCTGCGGGCTTTGCGGCGGCCGTCAGCCTCGGCGCTACCGGCGCCCACCTGGCGCGGCCGCGCCAGCCTGCGAAGCATTTTCCGGTAGGGCCGCGGCTCTGGCCACAGCCTCCACGCCCGAAGAGCCAGGAGGGAAAGCCGTGCCTCGTTGGAAAGCTCTTTGGCAGCTGCTCGCGTGGCCCCACAGCCCGTGGGGCTGCGGGCTTTGCGGCGGCCGTCAGCCTCGGCGCCACCGGCGCTCACCTGGCGCGGCCGCGCCAGCCTGCGAAGCATTTTCCGGTAGGGCCGCGGCTCTGGCCACAGCTCCCACGCCCGAAGAGCCAGGAGGGAAAGCCGTGCCTCGTTGCAAAGCTCTTTGGCAGCTGCTCGCGTGGCCCCACAGCCCGTGGGGCTGCGGGCTTTGCGGCGGCCGTCAGCCTCGGCGCCACCGGCGCCCTCGTGGCGCGGCAGCGCCAGCCCACGAAGCATTTTCCGGTAGGGCCGCGGCTCTGGCCACAGCTTCCACGCCCGAAGAGCCAGGAGGGAAAGCCGTGCCTCGTTGGAAAGCTCTTTGGCAGCTGCTCGCGTGGCCCCACAGCCCGTGGGGCTGCGGGCTTTGCGGCGGCCGTCAGCCTCGGCACCACCGGCGCCCACCTGGTGCGGCCGCGCCAGCCTGCGAAGCATTTTCCGGTACGGCCGCTACTCTGGCCACAGCTCCCACGTCCGAAGAGCCAGGAGGGAAAGCCGTGCCTCGTTGGAAAGCTCTTTGGCAGCCACTTGTGTGGCCCCACAGCCCGTGGGGCTGCGGGCTTTGCGGCGGCCGTCAGCCTCGGCGCCACCGGCGCCCACCTGGCGCAGCCGCGCCAGCCTGCGAAGCATTTTCCGGTAGGGCCGCGGCTCTGGCCACAGCTCTCATGCCCGAAGAGCCAGGAGGGAAAGCCGTGCCTCGTTGGAAAGCTCTTTGGCAGCCGCTCGCGTGGCCCCACAGCCCGTGGGGCTGCGGGCTTTGCGGCGGCCGTCAGCCTCGGCGCCACCGGCGCCCACCTGGCGCAGCCGCGCCAGCCTGCGAAGCATTTTCCGGTAGGGCCGCGGCTCTGGCCACAGCTCTCATGCCCGAAGAGCCAGGAGGGAAAGCCGTGCCTCGTTGGAAAGCTCTTTGGCAGCCGCTCGCGTGGCCCCACAGCCCGTGGGGCTGCGGGCTTTGCGGCGGCCGTCAGCCTCGGCGCCACCGGCGCCCTCGTGGCGGGCCGCACCAGCGGGCGAAGCATTTTCCGGTAGGGCCGCGGCTCTGGCCACAGCTTCCACGCCCGAAGAGCCAGGAGGGAAAGCCGTGCCTCGTTGGAAAGCTCTTTGGCAGCTGCTCGCGTTGCCCCACAGCCCGTGGGGCTGCGGGCTTTGCGGCGGCCGTCAGCCTCGGCGCCACCGGCGCCCACCTGGCGCAGCCGCGCCAGCCTGCGAAGCATTTTCCGGTAGGGCCGCGTCTCTGGCCACAGCTCCCACGCCCGAAGAGCCAGGAGGGAAAGCCGTGCCTCGTTGGAAAGCTCTTTGGCAGCTGCTCGCGTGGCCCCACAGCCCGTGGGGCTGCGGGCTTTGAGGCGGACGTCAGCCTCGGCGCCACCGGCGCCCACCTGGCGCGGCCGCGCCAGCCTGCGAAGCATTTTCCGGTAGGGCCGCGGCTCTGGCCACAGCTCCCACGCCCGAAGAGCCAGGAGGGAAAGCCGTGCCTCGTTGCAAAGCTCTTTGGCAGCTGCTCGCGTGGCCCCACAGCCCGTGGGGCTGTGGGCTTTGCGGCGGCCGTCAGCCTCGGCGCCACCGGCGCCCTCGTGGCGGGCCGCGCCAGCCCGCGAAGCATTTTCCGGTAGGGCCGCGGCTCTGGCCACAGCTTCCACGCCCGAAGAGCCAGGAGGGAAAGCCGTGCCTCGTTGGAAAGCTCTTTGGCAGCCGCTTGCGTGGCCCCACAGCCCGTGGGGCTGCGGGCTTTGCGGCGGCCGTCAGCCTCGGCGCCACCGGCGCCCACCTGGCGCGGCCGCGTCAGCCTGCGAAGCATTTTCCGGTAGGGCCGCGGCTCTGGCCACAGCTCCCACGCCCGAAGAGCCAGGAGGGAAAGCCGTGCCTCGTTGGAAAGCTCTTTGGCAGCTGCTCGCGTGGCCCCACAGCCCGTGGGGCTGCGGGCTTTGCGGCGGACGTCAGCCTCGGCGTCACCGGCGCCCACCTGGCGCGGCCGCGACAGCCTGCGAAGCATTTTCTGGTAGGGCCGCGGCTCTGGCCACAGCTCCCACGCCCGAAGAGCCAGGAGGGAAAGCCGTGCCTCGTTGGAAAGCTCTTTGGCAGCTGCTCGCGTGGCCCCACAGCCCGTGGGGCTGCGGGCTTTGCGGCGGCCGTCAGCCTCGGCGCCACCGGCGCCCTCGTGGCGCGGCCGCGCCAGCCCGCGAAGCATTTTCCGGTAGGGCCGCGGCTCTGGCCACAGCTTCCACGCCCGAAGAGCCAGGAGGGAAAGCCGTGCCTCGTTGGAAAGCTCTTTGGCAGCTGCTCGCGTGGCCCCACAGCCCGTGGGGCTGCGGGCTTTGCGGCGGCCGTCAGCCTCGGCACCACCAGCGCCCACCTGGTGCGGCCGCGCCAGCCTGCGAAGCATTTTCCGGTACGGCCGCTACTCTGGCCACAGCTGCCACGCCCGAAGAGCCAGGAGGGAAAGCCGTGCCTCGTTGGAAAGCTCTTTGGCAGCCACTTGTGTGGCCCCACAGCCCGTGGGGCTGCGGGCTTTGCGGCGGCCGTCAGCCTCGGCGCCACCGGCGCCCACCTGGCGCGGCCGCGCCAGCCTGCGAAGCATTTTCCGGTAGGGCCGCGGCTCTGGCCACAGCTCTCATGCCCGAAGAGCCAGGAGGGAAAGCCGTGCCTCGTTGGAAAGCTCTTTGGCAGCCGCTCGCGTGGCCCCACAGCCCGTGGGGCTGCGGGATTTGCGGCGGCCGTCAGCCTCGGCGCCACCGGCGCCCACCTGGCGCAGCCGCGCCAGCCTGCGAAGCATTTTCCGGTAGGGCCGCGGCTCTGGCCACAGCTCCCACACCCGAAGAGCCAGGAGGGAAAGCCGTGCCTCCTTGGAAAGCTCTTTGGAAGCCGCTCGCGTGGCCCCACAGCCCGTGGGGCTGCGGGCTTTGCGGCGGCCGTCAGCCTCGGCGCCACCGCCGCCCTCGTGGCGCGGCCACGCCAGCCTGCGAAGCATTTTCCGGTAGGGCCGCGGCTCTGGCCACAGCTCCCACGCCCGAAGAGCCAGGAGGGAAAGCCGTGCCTCGTTGGAAAGCTCTTTGGCAGCTGCTCGCGTTGCCCCACAGCCCGTGGGGCTGCGGGCTTTGCGGCGGCCGTCAGCCTCGGCGCCACCGGCGCCCACCTGGCGCGGCCGCGCCAGCCCGCGAAGCATTTTCCGGTAGGGCCGCGGCTCTGGCCACAGCTCCCACGCCCGAAGAGCCAGGAGGGAAAGCCGTGCCTCGTTGGAAAGCTCTTTGGCAGCTGCTCGCGTTGCCCCACAGCCCGTGGGGCTGCGGGCTTTGCGGCGGCCGTCAGCCTCGGCGCCACCGGCGCCCACCTGGCGCGGCCGCGCCAGCCTGCGAAGCATTTTCCGGTAGGGCCGCGGCTCTGGCCACAGCTCCCACGCCCGAAGAGCCAGGAGGGAAAGCCGTGCCTCGTTGCAAAGCTCTTTGGCAGCTGCTCGCGTGGCCCCACAGCCCGTGGGGCTGCGGGCTTTGCGGCGGCCATCAGCCTCGGCGCCACCGGCGCCCACCTGGTGCGGCCGCGCCAGCCTGCGAAGCATTTTCCGGTAGGGCCGCTACTCTGGCCACAGCTCCCACGCCCGAAGAGCCAGGAGGGAAAGCCGTGCCTCGTTGGAAAGCTCTTTGGCAGACTCTTGCGTGGCCCCACAGCCCGTAGGGCTGCGGGCTTTGCGGCGGCCGTCAGCCTCGGCGCCACCGGCGCCCACCTGGCGCCTCCGCGCCAGCCCGCGAAGCATTTTCCGGTAGGGCTGCGGCTCTGGCCACAGCTCTCATGCCTGAAGAGCCAGGAGGGAAAGCCGTGCCTCGTTGGAAAGCTCTTTGGCAGCTGCTCGCGTGGCCCCACAGCCCGTGGGGCTGCGGGCTTTGCGACGGCCGTCAGCCTCGGCGCCACCGGCGCCCACCTGGCGCAGCCGCGCCAGCCTGCGAAGCATTTTCCGGTAGGGCCGCGGCTCTGGCCACAGCTCCCACGTCCGAAGAGCCAGGAGGGAAAGCCGTGCCTCGTTGGAAAGCTCTTTGGCAGCCGCTCGCGTGGCCCCACAGCCCGTGGGGTTGCGGGCTTTGCGGCGGCCTTCAGCCTCGGCGCCACCGGACCTCACCTGGCGCGGCCGCGCCAGCCTGCGAAGCATTTTCCGGTAGGGCCGCGGCTCTGGCCACAGCTCCCACGCCCGAAGAGCCAGGAGGGAAAGCCGTGCCTCGTTGGAAAGCTCTTTGGCAGCCGCTCGCGTGGCCCCACAGCCCGTGGGGCTGCGGGCTTTGCGGCGGCCGTCAGCCTCGGCGCCACCGGCGCCCTCGTGGCGGGCCGCGCCAGCCTGCGAAGCATTTTCCGGTACGGCCGCTACTCTGGCTACAGCTCCCACACCCGAAGAGCCAGGAGGGAAAGCCGTGCCTCGTTGGAAAGCTCTTTGGTAGCCTCTTGTGTGGCCCCACAGCCCGTGGGGCTGCGGGCTTTGCGGCGGCCGTCAGCCTCGGCGCCACCGGCGCCCACCTGGCGCAGCCCTGCCAGCCTGCGAAGCATTTTCCGGTAGGGCCGCGGCTCTGGCCACAGCTCTCATGCCCAAAGAGCCAGGAGGGAAAGCCGTGCCTCGTTGGAAAGCTCTTTGGCAGCCGCTCGCGTGGCCCCACAGCCCGTGGGGCTGCGGGCTTTGCGGCGGCCGTCAGCCTCGGCGCCACCGGCGCCCACCTGGCGCAGCCGCGCCAGCCCGCGAAGCATTTTCCGGTAGGGCTGCGGCTCTGGCCACAGCTCTCATGCCCGAAGAGCCAGGAGGGAAAGCCGTGCCTCGTTGGAAAGCTCTTTGGCAGCTGCTCGCGTGGCCCCACAGCCCGTGGGGCTGCGGGCTTTGCGGCGGCCATCAGCCTCGGCGACACCGGCGCCCACCTGGTGCGGCTGCGCCAGCCTGCGAAGCATTTTCCGGTAGGGCCGCTACTCTGGCCACAGCTCCCACGCCCGAAGAGCCAGGAGGGAAAGCCGTGCCTCGTTGGAAAGCTCTTTGGCAGCCTCTTGCGTGGCCCCACAGCCCGTAGGGCTGCGGGCTTTGCGGCGGCCGTCAGCCTCGGCGCCACCGGCGCCCACCTGGCGCCTCCGCGCCAGCCCGCGAAGCATTTTCCGGTAGGGCTGCGGCTCTGGCCACAGCTCTCATGCCCGAAGAGCCAGGAGGGAAAGCCGTGCCTCGTTTGAAAGCTCTTTGGCAGCCGCTCGCGTGGCCCCACAGCCCGTGGGGCTGCGGGCTTTGCGACGGCCGTCAGCCTCGGCGCCACCGGAGCCCACCTGGCGCAGCCGCGCCAGCCTGTGAAGCATTTTCCGGTAGGGCCGCGGCTCTGGCCACAGCTCCCACGCCCGAAGAGCCAGGAGGGAAAGCCGTGCCTCGTTGGAAAGCTCTTTGGCAGCCGCTCGCGTGGCCCCACAGCCCGTGGGGCTGCGGGCTTTGCGGCGGCCGTCAGCCTCGGCGCCACCGGCGCCCTCGTGGCGGGCCGCGCCAGCCCGCGAAGCATTTTCCGGTAGGGCCGCGGCTCTGGCCACAGCTTCCACGCCCGAAGAGCCAGGAGGGAAAGCCGTGCCTCGTTGGAAAGCTCTTTGGCAGCTGCTCGCGTTGCCCCACAGCCCGTGGGGCTGCGGGCTTTGCGGCGGCCGTCAGCCTCGGCGCCACCGGCGCCCACCTGGCGCGGCCGCGCCAGCCTGCGAAGCATTTTCCGGTAGGGCCGCGGCTCTGGCCACAGCTCCCACGCCCGAAGAGCCAGGAGGGAAAGCCGTGCCTCGTTGGAAAGCTCTTTGGCAGCTGCTCGCGTGGCCCCACAGCCCGTGGGGCTGCGGGCTTTGAGGCGGACGTCAGCCTCGGCGCCACCGGCGCCCACCTGGCGCGGCCACGCCAGCCTGCGAAGCATTTTCCGGTAGGGCCGCGGCTCTGGCCACAGCTCCCACACCCGAAGAGCCAGGAGGGAAAGCCGTGCCTCGTTGCAAAGCTCTTTGGCAGCTGCTCGCGTGGCCCCACAGATCGTGGGGCTGCGGGCTTTGCGGCGGCCGTCAGCCTCGGCGCCACCGGCGCCCACCTGGCGCGGCCGCGCCAGCCTGCGAAGCATTTTCCGGTAGGGCCGCTACTCTGGCCACAGCTCCCATGCCCGAAGAGCCAGGAGAGAAAGCCGTGCCTCGTTGGAAAGCTCTTTGGCAGCCGCTTGCGTGGCCCCACAGCCCGTGGGGCTGCGGGCTTTGCGGCGGCCGTCAGCCTCGGCGCCACCGGCGCCCACGTGGCGCCGCCGCGCCAGCCTGCGAAGCATTTTCCGGTAGGGCCGCGGCTCTGGCCACAGCTCCCACGCCCGAAGAGCCAGGAGGGAAAGCCGTGCCTCGTTGGAAAGATCTTTGGCAGCTGCTCGCGTGGCCCCACAGCCCGTGGGGCTGCGGGCTTTGAGGCGGACGTCAGCCTCGGCGCCACCGGCGCCCACCTGGCGCGGCCACGCCAGCCTGCGAAGCATTTTCCGGTAGGGCCGCGGCTCTGGCCACAGCTCCCACGCCCGAAGAGCCAGGAGGGAAAGCCGTGCCTCGTTGCAAAGCTCTTTGGCAGCTGCTCGCGTGGCCCCACAGCCCGTGGGGCTGCGGGCTTTGCTGCGGACGTCAGCCTCGGCGCCACCGGAGCCCACCTGGCGCGGCCGCGCCAGCCTGCGAAGCATTTTCCGGTAGGGCCGCGGCTCTGGCCACAGCTCCCACGCCCGAAGAGCCAGGAGGGAAAGCCGTGCCTCGTTGGAAAGCTCTTTGGCAGCCGCTCGCGTGGCCCCACAGATCGTGGGGCTGCGGGCTTTGCGGCGGCCGTCAGCCTCGGCGCCACCGGCGCCCACCTGGCGCGGCCGCGCCAGCCTGCGAAGCATTTTCCGGTAGGGCCGCTACTCTGGCCACAGCTCCCACGCCCGAAGAGCCAGGAGGGAAAGCCGTGCCTCGTTGGAAAGCTCTTTGGCAGCCGCTTGCGTGGCCCCACAGCCCGTGGGGCTGCGGGCTTTGCGGCGGCCGTCAGCCTCGGCGCCACCGGCGCCCACGTGGCGCCGCCGCGGCAGCCTGCGAAGCATTTTCCGGTAGGGCCGCGGCTCTGGCCACAGCTCCCACGCCCGAAGAGCCAGGAGGGAAAGCCGTGCCTCGTTGGAAAGCTCTTTGGCAGCTGCTCGCGTGGCCCCACAGCCCGTGGGGCTGCGGGCTTTGAGGCGGACATCAGCCTCGGCGCCACCGGCGCCCACCTGGCGCGGCCACGCCAGCCTGAGAAGCATTTTCCGGTAGGGCCGCGGCTCTGGCCACAGCTCCCACACCCGAAGAGCCAGGAGGGAAAGCCGTGCCTCGTTGCAAAGCTCTTTGGCAGCTGCTCGCGTGGCCCCACAGCCCGTGGGGCTGCGGGCTTTGCGGCGGCCATCAGCCTCGGCGACACCGGCGCCCACCTGCTGCGGCTGCGCCAGCCTGCGAAGCATTTTCCGGTAGGGCCGCTACTCTGGCCACAGCTCCCACGCCCGAAGAGCCAGGAGGGAAAGCCGTGCCTCGTTGGAAAGCTCTTTGGCAGCCTCTTGCGTGGCCCCACCGCCCGTAGGGCTGCGGGCTTTGCGGCGGCCGTCAGCCTCGGCGCCACCGGCGCCCACCTGGCGCCTCCGCGCCAGCCCGCGAAGCATTTTCCGGTAGGGCTGCGGCTCTGGCCACAGCTCTCATGCCCGAAGAGCCAGGAGGGAAAGCCGTGCCTCGTTGGAAAGCTCTTTGGCAGCTGCTCGCGTGGCCCCACAGCCCGTGGGGCTGCGGGCTTTGCGACGGCCGTCAGCCTCGGCGCCACCGGAGCCCAGCTGGCGCAGCCGCGCCAGCCTGCGAAGCATTTTCCGGTAGGGCCGCGGCTCTGGCCACAGCTCCCACGTCCGAAGAGCCAGGAGGGAAAGCCGTGCCTCGTTGGAAAGCTCTTTGGCAGCTGCTCGCGTTGCCCCACAGCCCGTGGGGCTGCGGGCTTTGCGGCGGCCGTCAGCCTCGGCGCCACCGGCGCCCACCTGGCGCGGCCGCGCCAGCCTGCGAAGGATTTTCCGGTAGGGCCGCGGCTCTGGCCACAGCTTCCACGCCCGAAGAGCCAGGAGGGAAAGCCGTGCCTCGTTGGAAAGCTCTTTGGCAGCCGCTCGCGTGGCCCCACAGATCGTGGGGCTGCGGGCTTTGCGGCGGCCGTCAGCCTCGGCGCCACCGGCGCCCACCTGGCGCGGCCGCGCCAGCCTGCGAAGCATTTTCCGGTAGGGCCGCTACTCTGGCCACAGCTCCCATGCCCGAAGAGCCAGGAGAGAAAGCCGTGCCTCGTTGGAAAGCTCTTTGGCAGCCGCTTGCGTGGCCCCACAGCCCGTGGGGCTGCGGGCTTTGCGGCGGCCGTCAGCCTCGGCGCCACCGGCGCCCACGTGGCGCCGCCGCGCCAGCCTGCGAAGCATTTTCCGGTAGGGCCGCGGCTCTGGCCACAGCTCCCACGCCCGAAGAGCCAGGAGGGAAAGCCGTGCCTCGTTGGAAAGCTCTTTGGCAGCTGCTCGCGTGGCCCCACAGCCCGTGGGGCTGCGGGCTTTGAGGCGGACGTCAGCCTCGGCGCCACCGGCGCCCACCTGGCGCGGCCACGCCAGCCTGCGAAGCATTTTCCGGTAGGGCCGCGGCTCTGGCCACAGCTCCCACGCCCGAAGAGCCAGGAGGGAAAGCCGTGCCTCGTTGCAAAGCTCTTTGGCAGCTGCTCGCGTGGCCCCACAGCCCGTGGGGCTGCGGGCTTTGCGGCGGCCGTCAGCCTCGGCGCCACCGGAGCCCACCTGGCGCGGCCGCGCCAGCCTGCGAAGCATTTTCCGGTAGGGCCGCGGCTCTGGCCACAGCTCCCACGCCCGAAGAGCCAGGAGGGAAAGCCGTGCCTCGTTGGAAAGCTCTTTGGCAGCCGCTCGCGTGGCCCCACAGATCGTGGGGCTGCGGGCTTTGCGGCGGCCGTCAGCCTCGGCGCCACCGGCGCCCACCTGGCGCGGCCGCGCCAGCCTGCGAAGCATTTTCCGGTAGGGCCGCTACTCTGGCCACAGCTCCCACGCCCGAAGAGCCAGGAGGGAAAGCCGTGCCTCGTTGGAAAGCTCTTTGGCAGCCGCTTGCGTGGCCCCACAGCCCGTGGGGCTGCGGGCTTTGCGGCGGCCGTCAGCCTCGGCGCCACCGGCGCCCACGTGGCGCCGCCGCGCCAGCCTGCGAAGCATTTTCCGGTAGGGCCGCGGCTCTGGCCACAGCTCCCACGCCCGAAGAGCCAGGAGGGAAAGCCGTGCCTCGTTGGAAAGCTCTTTGGCAGCTGCTCGCGTTGCCCCACAGCCCGTGGGGCTGCGGGCTTTGCGGCGGCCGTCAGCCTCGGCGCCACCGGCGCCCACCTGGCGCGGCCGCGCCAGCCTGCGAAGCATTTTCCGGTAGGGCCGCGGCTCTGGCCACAGCTTCCACGCCCGAAGAGCCAGGAGGGAAAGCCGTGCCTCGTTGGAAAGCTCTTTGGCAGCCGCTCGCGTGGCCCCACAGATCGTGGGGCTGCGGGCTTTGCGGCGGCCGTCAGCCTCGGCGCCACCGGCGCCCACCTGGCGCGGCCGCGCCAGCCTGCGAAGCATTTTCCGGTAGGGCCGCTACTCTGGCCACAGCTCCCATGCCCGAAGAGCCAGGAGAGAAAGCCGTGCCTCGTTGGAAAGCTCTTTGGCAGCCGCTTGCGTGGCCCCACAGCCCGTGGGGCTGCGGGCTTTGCGGCGGCCGTCAGCCTCGGCGCCACCGGCGCCCACGTGGCGCCGCCGCGCCAGCCTGCGAAGCATTTTCCGGTAGGGCCGCGGCTCTGGCCACAGCTCCCACGCCCGAAGAGCCAGGAGGGAAAGCCGTGCCTCGTTGGAAAGATCTTTGGCAGCTGCTCGCGTGGCCCCACAGCCCGTGGGGCTGCGGGCTTTGAGGTGGACGTCAGCCTCGGCGCCACCGGCGCCCACCTGGCGCGGCCACGCCAGCCTGCGAAGCATTTTCCGGTAGGGCCGCGGCTCTGGCCACAGCTCCCACGCCCGAAGAGCCAGGAGGGAAAGCCGTGCCTCGTTGCAAAGCTCTTTGGCAGCTGCTCGCGTGGCCCCACAGCCCGTGGGGCTGCGGGCTTTGCGGCGGCCGTCAGCCTCGGCGCCACCGGAGCCCACCTGGCGCGGCCGCGCCAGCCTGCGAAGCATTTTCCGGTAGGGCCGCGGCTCTGGCCACAGCTCCCACGCCCGAAGAGCCAGGAGGGAAAGCCGTGCCTCGTTGGAAAGCTCTTTGGCAGCCGCTCGCGTGGCCCCACAGATCGTGGGGCTGCGGGCTTTGCGGCGGCCGTCAGCCTCGGCGCCACCGGAGCCCACCTGGCGCGGCCGCGCCAGCCTGCGAAGCATTTTCCGGTAGGGCCGCTACTCTGGCCACAGCTCCCACGCCCGAAGAGCCAGGAGGGAAAGCCGTGCCTCGTTGGAAAGCTCTTTGGCAGCCGCTTGCGTGGCCCCACAGCCCGTGGGGCTGCGGGCTTTGCGGCGGCCGTCAGCCTCGGCGCCACCGGCGCCCACGTGGCGCCGCCGCGCCAGCCTGCGAAGCATTTTCCGGTAGGGCCGCGGCTCTGGCCACAGCTCCCACGCCCGAAGAGCCAGGAGGGAAAGCCGTGCCTCGTTGGAAAGCTCTTTGGCAGCTGCTCGCGTGGCCCCACAGCCCGTGGGGCTGCGGGCTTTGAGGCGGACGTCAGCCTCGGCGCCACCGGCGCCCACCTGGCGCGGCCACGCCAGCCTGCGAAGCATTTTCCGGTAGGGCCGCGGCTCTGGCCACAGCTCCCACACCCGAAGAGCCAGGAGGGAAAGCCGTGCCTCGTTGCAAAGCTCTTTGGCAGCTGCTCGCGTGGCCCCACAGCCCGTGGGGCTGCGGGCTTTGCGGCGGCCATCAGCCTCGGCGACACCGGCGCCCACCTGGTGCGGCTGCGCCAGCCTGCGAAGCATTTTCCGGTAGGGCCGCTACTCTGGCCACAGCTCCCACGCCCGAAGAGCCAGGAGGGAAAGCCGTGCCTCGTTGGAAAGCTCTTTGGCAGCCTCTTGCGTGGCCCCACAGCCCGTAGGGCTGCGGGCTTTGCGGCGGCCGTCAGCCTCGGCGCCACCGGCGCCCACCTGGCGCGGCCGCGCCAGCCTGCGAAGCATTTTCCGGTAGGGCCGCTACTCTGGCCACAGCTCCCACGCCCGAAGAGCCAGGAGGGAAAGCCGTGCCTCGTTGGAAAGCTCTTTGGCAGCCGCTTGCGTGGCCCCACAGCCCGTGGGGCTGCGGGCTTTGCGGCGGCCGTCAGCCTCGGCGCCACCGGCGCCCACGTGGCGCCGCCGCGCCAGCCTGCGAAGCATTTTCCGGTAGGGCCGCGGCTCTGGCCACAGCTCCCACGCCCGAAGAGCCAGGAGGGAAAGCCGTGCCTCGTTGGAAAGCTCTTTGGCAGCTGCTCGCGTGGCCCCACAGCCCGTGGGGCTGCGGGCTTTGAGGCGGACGTCAGCCTCGGCGCCACCGGCGCCCACCTGGCGCGGCCACGCCAGCCTGCGAAGCATTTTCCGGTAGGGCCGCGGCTCTGGCCACATCTCCCACACCCGAAGAGCCAGGAGGGAAAGCCGTGCCTCGTTGGAAAGCTCTTTGGCAGCTGCTCGCGTGGCCCCACAGCCCGTGGGGCTGCGGGCTTTGTGGCGGCCATCAGCCTCGGCGACACCGGCGCCCACCTGGTGCGGCTGCGCCAGCCTGCGAAGCATTTTCCGGTAGGGCCGCTACTCTGGCCACAGCTCCCACGCCCGAAGAGCCAGGAGGGAAAGCCGTGCCTCGTTGGAAAGCTCTTTGGCAGCCTCTTGCGTGGCCCCACAGCCCGTAGGGCTGCGGGCTTTGCGGCGGCCGTCAGCCTCGGCGCCACCGGCGCCCACCTGGCGCCTCCGCGCCAGCCCGCGAAGCATTTTCCGGTAGGGCTGCGGCTCTGGCCACAGCTCTCATGCCCGAAGAGCCAGGAGGGAAAGCCGTGCCTCGTTGGAAAGCTCTTTGGCAGCTGCTCGCGTGGCCCCACAGCCCGTGGGGCTGCGGGCTTTGCGACGGCCGTCAGCCTCGGCGCCACCGGAGCCCACCTGGCGCAGCCGCGCCAGCCTGCGAAGCATTTTCCGGTAGGGCCGCGGCTCTGGCCACAGCTCCCACGTCCGAAGAGCCAGGAGGGAAAGCCGTGCCTCATTGGAAAGCTCTTTGGCAGCCGCTCGCGTGGCCCCACAGCCCGTGGGGCTGCGGGCTTTGCGGCGGCCGTCAGCCTCGGCGCCACCGGCGCCCACCTGCTGCGGCCGCGCCAGCCTGCCAAGCATTTTCCGGTAGGGCCGCGGCTCTGGCCACAGCTCCCACGCCCGAAGAGCCAGGAGGGAAAGCCGTGCCTCGTTGGAAAGCTCTTTGGCAGCCGCTCGCGTGGCCCCACAGCCCGTGGGGCTGCGGGCTTTGCGGCGGCCGTCAGCCTCGGCGCCACCGGCGCCCTCGTGGCGGGCCGCGCCAGCCCGCGAAGCATTTTCCGGTAGGGCCGCGGCTCTGGCCACAGCTTCCACGCCCGAAGAGCCAGGAGGGAAAGCCGTGCCTCGTTGGAAAGCTCTTTGGCAGCTGCTCGCGTTGCCCCACAGCCCGTGGGGCTGCGGGCTTTGCGGCGGCCGTCAGCCTCGGCGCCACCGGCGCCCACCTGGCGCGGCCGCGCCAGCCTGCGAAGCATTTTCCGGTAGGGCCGCGGCTCTGGCCACAGCTTCCACGCCCGAAGAGCCAGGAGGGAAAGCCGTGCCTCGTTGGAAAGCTCTTTGGCAGCCGCTCACGTGGCCCCACAGATCGTGGGGCTGCGGGCTTTGCGGCGGCCGTCAGCCTCGGCGCCACCGGCGCCCACCTGGCGCGGCCGCGCCAGCCTGCGAAGCATTTTCCGGTAGGGCCGCGGCTCTGGCCACAGCTCCCATGCCCGAAGAGCCAGGAGAGAAAGCCGTGCCTCGTTGGAAAGCTCTTTGGCAGCCGCTTGCGTGGCCCCACAGCCCGTGGGGCTGCGGGCTTTGCGGCGGCCGTCAGCCTCGGCGCCACCGGCGCCCACGTGGCGCCGCCGCGCCAGCCTGCGAAGCATTTTCCGGTAGGGCCGCGGCTCTGGCCACAGCTCCCACGCCCAAAGAGCCAGGAGGGAAAGCCGTGCCTCGTTGGAAAGCTCTTTGGCAGCTGCTCGCGTGGCCCCACAGCCCGTGGGGCTGCGGGCTTTGAGGCGGACGTCAGCCTCGGCGCCACCGGCGCCCACCTGGCGCGGCCACGCCAGCCTGCGAAGCATTTTCCGGTAGGGCCGCGGCTCTGGCCACAGCTCCCACGCCCGAAGAGCCAGGAGGGAAAGCCGTGCCTCGTTGCAAAGCTCTTTGGCAGCTGCTCGCGTGGCCCCACAGCCCGTGGGGCTGCGGGCTTTGCGGCGGCCGTCAGCCTCGGCGCCACCGGAGCCCACCTGGCGCGGCCGCGCCAGCCTGCGAAGCATTTTCCGGTAGGGCCGCGGCTCTGGCCACAGCTCCCACGCCCGAAGAGCCAGGAGGGAAAGCCGTGCCTCGTTGGAAAGCTCTTTGGCAGCCGCTCGCGTGGCCCCACAGATCGTGGGGCTGCGGGCTTTGCGGCGGCCGTCAGCCTCGGCGCCACCGGCACCCTCGTGGCGCGGCCGCGCCAGCCCGCGAAGCATTTTCCGGTAGGGCCTCGGCTCTGGCCACAGCTTCCACGCCCGAAGAGCCAGGAGGGAAAGCCGTGCCTCGTTGGAAAGCTCTTTGGCAGCTGCTCGCGTGGCCCCACAGCCCGTGGGGCTGCGGGCTTTGCGGCGGCCGTCAGCCTCGGCACCACCGGCGCCCACCTGGTGCGGCCGCGCCAGCCTGCGAAGCATTTTCCGGTAGGGCCGCTACTCTGGCCACAGCTCCCACGCCCGAAGAGCCAGGAGGGAAAGCCGTGCCTCGTTGGAAAGCTCTTTGGCAGCCTCTTGTGTGGCCCCAAAGCCCGTGGGGCTGCGGGCTTTGCGGCGGCCATCAGCCTCGGCGCCACCGGCGCCCACCTGGCGCAGCCGCGCCAGCCTGCGAAGCATTTTCCGGTAGGGCCGCGGCTCTGGCTACAGCTCCCACGCCCGAAGAGCCAGGAGGGAAAGCCGTGCCTCGTTGGAAAGCTCTTTGGCAGCCGCTCGCGTGGCCCCACAGCCCGTGGGGCTGCGGGCTTTGCGGCGTCCGTCAGCCTCGGCACCACCGGCGCCCACCTGGTGCAGCCGCGCCAGCCTGCGAAGCATTTTCCGGTAGGGCCGCGGCTCTGGCCACAGCTCCCACGCCCGAAGAGCCAGGAGGGAAAGCCGTGCCTCGTTGGAAAGCTCTTTGGCAGCCGCTCGCGTGGCCCCACAGCCCGTGGGGCTGCGGGCTTTGCGGCGGCCGTCAGCCTCTGCGCCACCGGCGCCCTCGTGGCGCGGCCGCGACAGCCCGCGAAGCATTTTCCGGTAGGGCCGCTACTCTGGCCACAGCTCCCACGCCCGAAGAGCCAGGAGGGAAAGCCGTGCCTTGTTGGAAAGCTCTTTGGCAGCTGCTCGCGTTGCCCCACAGATCGTGGGGCTGCGGGCTTTGCGGCGGCCGTCAGCCTCGGCGCCACCGGCGCCCTCGTGGCACGGCCGCGCCAGCCCGCGAAGCATTTTCCGGTAGGGCCGCGGCTCTGGCCACAGCTTCCACGCCCGAAGAGCCAGGAGGGAAAGCCGTGCCTCGTTGGAAAGCTCTTTGGCAGCTGCTCGCGCGGCCCCACAGCCCGTGGGGCTGCGGGCTTTGAGGCGGACGTCAGCCTCGGCGCCACCGGCGCCCACCTGGCGCGGCCACGCCAGCCTGCGAAGCATTTTCCGGTAGGGCCGCGGCTCTGGCCACAGCTCCCACGCCCGAAGAGCCAGGAGGGAAAGCCGTGCCTCGTTGCAAAGCTCTTTGGCAGCTGCTCGCGTGGCCCCACAGCCCGTGGGGCTGCGGGCTTTGCGGCGGCCGTCAGCCTCGGCGCCACCGGAGCCCACCTGGCGCGGCCGCGCCAGCCTGCGAAGCATTTTCCGGTAGGGCCGCGGCTCTGGCCACAGCTCCCACGCCCGAAGAGCCAGGAGGGAAAGCCGTGCCTCGTTGGAAAGCTCTTTGGCAGCCGCTCGCGTGGCCCCACAGATCGTGGGGCTGCGGGCTTTGCGGCGGCCGTCAGCCTCGGCGCCACCGGCACCCTCGTGGCGCGGCCGCGCCAGCCCGCGAAGCATTTTCCGGTAGGGCCTCGGCTCTGGCCACAGCTTCCACGCCCGAAGAGCCAGGAGGGAAAGCCGTGCCTCGTTGGAAAGCTCTTTGGCAGCTGCTCGCGTGGCCCCACAGCCCGTGGGGCTGCGGGATTTGCGGCGGCCGTCAGCCTCGGCACCACCGGCGCCCACCTGGTGCGGCCGCGCCAGCCTGCGAAGCATTTTCCGGTAGGGCCGCTACTCTGGCCACAGCTCCCACGCCCGAAGAGCCAGGAGGGAAAGCCGTGCCTCGTTGGAAAGCTCTTTGGCAGCCTCTTGTGTGGCCCCAAAGCCCGTGGGGCTGCGGGCTTTGCGGCGGCCATCAGCCTCGGCGCCACCGGCGCCCACCTGGCGCAGCCGCGCCAGCCTGCGAAGCATTTTCCGGTAGGGCCGCGGCTCTGCCCACAGCTCTCATGCCCGAAGAGCCAGGAGGGAAAGCCGTGCCTCGTTGGAAAGCTCTTTGGCAGCCGCTCGCGTGGCCCCACAGCCCGTGGGGCTGCGGGCTTTGCGGCGTCCGTCAGCCTCGGCACCACCGGCGCCCACCTGGCGCAGCCGCGCCAGCCTGCGAAGCATTTTCCGGTAGGGCCGCGGCTCTGGCCACAGCTCCCACGCCCGAAGAGCCAGGAGGGAAAGCCGTGCCTCGTTGGAAAGCTCTTTGGCAACCGCTCGCGTGGCCCCACAGCCCGTGGGGCTGCGGGCTTTGCGGCGGCCATCAGCCTCTGCGCCACCGGCGCCCTCGTGGCGCGGCCGCGCCAGCCCGCGAAGCATTTTCCGGTAGGGCCGCGGCTCTGGCCACAGCTCCCACGCCCGAAGAGCCAGGAGGGAAAGCCATGCCTCGTTGGAAAGCTCTTTGGCAGCTGCTCGCGTTGCCCCACAGCCCGTGGGGCTGCGGGCTTTGCGGCGGCCGTCAGCCTCGGCGCCACCGGCGCCCTCGTGGCACGGCCGCGCCAGCCCGCGAAGCATTTTCCGGTAGGGCCGCGGCTCTGGCCACAGCTTCCACGCCCGAAGAGCCAGGAGGGAAAGCCGTGCCTCGTTGGAAAGCTCTTTGGCAGCTGCTCGCGTTGCCCCACAGCCCGGGGGGCTGCGGGCTTTGCGGCGGCCGTTAGCCTCCGCGCCACCGGGGCCCACCTGGCGCGGCCGCGCCAGCCTGCGAAGCATTTTCCGGTACGGCCACGGCTCTGGCCACAGCTCCCACGCCCGAAGAGCCAGGAGGGAAAGCCGTGCCTCGTTGCAAAGCTCTTTGGCAGCTGCTCGCGTGGCCCCACAGCCCGTGGGGCTGCGGGCTTTGCGGCGGCCATCAGCCTCAGCGCCACCGGCGCCCACCTGGTGCGGCCGCGCCAGCCTGCGAAGCATTTTCCGGTAGGGCCGCTACTCTGGCCACAGCTCCCACGCCCGAAGAGCCAGGAGGGAAAGCCGTGCCTCCTTGGAAAGCTCTTTGGCAGCCTCTTGCGTGGCCCCACAGCCCGTGGGGCTGCGGGCTTTGCGGCGGCCGTCAGCCTCGGCGCCACTGGCGCCCACGTGGCGCCTCCGCGCCAGCCCGCGAAGCATTTTCCGGTAGGGCCACGGCTCTGGCCACAGCTTCCACGCCCGAAGAGCCAGGAGGGAAAGCCGTGCCTCGTTGGAAAGCTCTTTGGCAGCTGCTCGCGTTGCCCCACAGCCCGTGGGGCTGCAGGCTTTGCGGCGGCCGTCAGCCTCGGCGCCACCGGCGCCCACCTGGCGCGGCCGCACCAGCCTGCGAATCATTTTCCGGTAGGGCCGCGGCTCTGGCCACAGCTCCCACGCCCGAAGAGCCAGGAGGGAAAGCCGTGCCTCGTTGCAAAGCTCTTTGGCAGCCGCTCGCGTGGCCCCACAGCCCGTGGGGCTGCGGGCTTTGCGGCGGCCGTCAGCCTCGGCGCCACCGGCGCCCTCGTGGCGCGGCCGCGCCAGCCCGCGAAGCATTTTCCGGTAGGGCCGCGGCTCTGGCCACAGCTCCCACGCCCGAAGAGCCAGGAGGGAAAGCCGTGCCTCGTTGGAAAGCTCTTTGGCTGCTGCTCGCGTTGCCCCACAGCCCGTGGGGCTGCGGGCTTTGCGGCGGCCGTCAGCCTCGGCGACATCGGCGCCCTCGTGGCGCGGCCGCGCCAGCACGCGAAGCATTTTCCGGTAGGGCCGCGGCTCTGGCCACAGCTCCCACGCCCGAAGAGCCAGGAGGGAAAGCCGTGCCTCGTTGGAAAGCTCTTTGGCAGCTGCTCGCGTTGCCCCACAGCCCGTGGGGCTGCGGGCTTTGCGGCGGCCGTCAGCCTCGGCGCCACCGGAGCCCACCTGGCGCGGCCGCGCCAGCCTGCGAAGCATTTTCCGGTAGGGCCGCGGCTCTGGCCACAGCTCCCACGCCCGAAGAGCCAGGAGGGAAAGCCGTGCCTCGTTGGAAAGCTCTTTGGCAGCCGCTCGCGTGGCCCCACAGATCGTGGGGCTGCGGGCTTTGCGGCGGCCGTCAGCCTCGGCGCCACCGGCACCCTCGTGGCGCGGCCGCGCCAGCCCGCGAAGCATTTTCCGGTAGGGCCTCGGCTCTGGCCACAGCTTCCACGCCCGAAGAGCCAGGAGGGAAAGCCGTGCCTCGTTGGAAAGCTCTTTGGCAGCTGCTCGCGTGGCCCCACAGCCCGTGGGGCTGCGGGCTTTGCAGCGGCCGTCAGCCTCGGCACCACCGGCGCCCACCTGGTGCGGCCGCGCCAGCCTGCGAAGCATTTTCCGGTAGGGCCGCTACTCTGGCCACAGCTCCCACGCCCGAAGAGCCAGGAGGGAAAGCTGTGCCTCGTTGGAAAGCTCTTTGGCAGCCTCTTGTGTGGCCCCAAAGCCCGTGGGGCTGCAGGCTTTGCGGCGGCCATCAGCCTCGGCGCCACCGGCGCCCACCTGGCGCAGCCGCGCCAGCCTGCGAAGCATTTTCCGGTAGGGCCGCGGCTCTGGCCACAGCTCTCATGCCCGAAGAGCCAGGAGGGAAAGCCGTGCCTCGTTGGAAAGCTCTTTGGCAGCCGCTCGCGTGGCCCCACAGCCCGTGGGGCTGCGGGCTTTGCGGCGTCCGTCAGCCTCGGCACCACCGGCGCCCACCTGGCGCAGCCGCGCCAGCCTGCGAAGCATTTTCCGGTAGGGCCGCGGCTCTGGCCACAGCTCCCACGCCCGAAGAGCCAGGAGGGAAAGCCGTGCCTCGTTGGAAAGCTCTTTCGCAGCCGCTCGCGTGGCCCCACAGCCCGTGGGGCTGCGGGCTTTGCGGCGGCCGTCAGCCTCGGCGACATCGGCGCCCTCGTGGCGCGGCCGCGCCAGCCCGCGAAGCATTTTCCGGTAGGGCCGCGGCTCTGGGGACAGCTTCCACGCCGGAAGAGCCAGGAGGGAAAGCCGTGCCTCGTTGGAAAGCTCTTTGGCAGCTGCTCGCGTTGCCCCACAGCCCGTGGGGCTGCGGGCTTTGCAGTGGCCTTCAGCCTCGGCGCCACCGGCGCCCACGTGGCGCCGCCGCGCCAGCCTGCGAAGCATTTTCCGGTAGGGCCGCTACTCTGGCCACAGCTCCCACGCCCGAAGAGCCAGGAGGGAAAGCCGTGCCTCGTTGGAAAGCTCTTTGGCAGCCTCTTGCGTGGCCCCACAGCCCGTAGGGCTGCGGGCTTTGCGGCGGTCGTCAGCCTCGACGCCACCGGCGCCCACCTGGCGCGACCGCGCCAGCCTGCGAAGCATTTTCCGGTAGGGCCACGGCTCTGGCCACAGCTCCCACGCCCGAAGAGCCAGGAGGGAAAGCCGTGCCTCGTTGGAAAGCTCTTTGGCAGCCGCTCGCGTGGCCCCACAGCCCGTTCGGCTGCGGGCTTTGCGGCGGCCGTCAGCCTCGGCGCCACCGGCGCCCACCTGGCGCCTCCGCGCCAGCCCGCGAAGCATTTTCCGGTAGGGCCGCGGCTCTGGCCACAGCTTCAACGCCCGAAGAGCCAGGAGGGAAAGCCGTGCCTCGTTGGAAAGCTCTTTGGCAGCCGCTCGCGTGGCCCCACAGCCCGTGGGGCTGCGGGCTTTGCGGCGGCCGTCAGCCTCGGCGCCACCAGTGCCCACCTGGCGCAGCCACGCCAGCCTGCGAAGCATTTTCTGGTAGGGCCACGGCTCTGGCCACAGCTTCCACGCCCGAAGAGCCAGGAGGGAAAGCCGTGCCTCGTTGGAAAGCTCTTTGGCAGCCGCTTGCGTGGCCCCACAGCCCGTGGGGCTGCGGGCTTTGCGGCGGCCGTCAGCCTCGGCGCCACCGGCGCCCACCTGGCGCGGCCGCGACAGCCTGCGAAGCATTTTCCGGTAGGGCCGCGGCTCTGGCCACAGCTCCCACGCCCGAAGAGCCAGGAGGGAAAGCCGTGCCTCGTTGGAAAGCTCTTTGGCAGCTGCTCGCGTGGCCCCACAGCCCGTGGGGCTGCGGGCTTTGCGGCGGACGTCAGCCTCGGCGCCACCGGCGCCCACCTGGCGCGGCAGCGCCAGCCTGCGAAGCATTTTCCGGTAGGGCCGCTACTCTGGCCACAGCTCCCACGCCCGAAGAGCCAGGAGGGAAAGCCGTGCCTCGTTGCAAAGCTCTTTGGCAGCTGCTCGCGTGGCCCCACAGCCCGTGGGGCTGCGGGCTTTGCGGCGGCCGTCAGCCTCGGCGCCACCGGCGCCCTCGTGGCGCGGCCGCGCCAGCCCGCGAAGCATTTTCCGGTAGGGCCGCGGCTCTGGCCACAGCTTCCACGCCCGAAGAGCCAGGAGGGAAAGCCGTGCCTCATTGGAAAGCTCTTTGGCAGCTGCTCGCGTGGCCCCACAGCCCGTGGGGCTGCGGGCTTTGCGGCGGCCGTCAGCCTCGGCGCCACCGGCGCCTACCTGCCGCGGCCGCGCCAGCCTGCGAAGCATTTTCCGGTAGGGCCGAGGCTCTGGCCACGGCTTCCACGCCCGAAGAGCCAGGAGGGAAAGCCGTGCCTCGTTGGAAAGCTCTTTGGCAGCCGCTCCCGTGGCCCCACAGATCGTGGGGCTGCGGGCTTTGCGGCGGCCGTCAGCCTCGGCGCCACCGGCGCCCACCTGGCGCGGCCGCGCCAGCCTGCGAAGCATTTTCCGGTAGGGCCGCGGCTCTGGCGACAGCTCCCACAACCGAAGAGCCAGGAGGGAAAGCCGTGCCTCGTTGCAAAGCTCTTTGGCAGCTGCTCGCGTGGACCCACAGCCCGTGGGGCTGCGGGCTTTGCGGCGGCCGTCAGCCTCGGCGCCACCGGCGCCCACCTGGCGCGGCCGCGCCAGCCTGCGAAGCATTTTCCGGTAGGGCCGCTACTCTGGCCACAGCTCCCACGCCCGAAGAGCCAGGAGGGAAAGCCGTGCCTCGTTGGAAAGCTCTTTGGCAGCCGCTTGCATGGCCCCACAGCCCGTGGGGCTGCGGGCTTTGCTGCGGACGTCAGCCTCGGCGCCACCGGCGCCCACCTGGCGCGGCCGCGCCAGCCTGCGAAGCATTTTCCGGTAGGGCCGCGGCTCTGGCCACAGCTCCCACGCCCGAAGAGCCAGGAGGGAAAGCCGTGCCTCGTTGCAAAGCTCTTTGGCAGCTGCTCGCGTGGCCCCACAGCCCGTGGGGCTGCGGGCTTTGCGGCGGCCGTCAGCCTCGGCGCCACCGGCGCCCTCGTGGCGCGACCGCGCCAGCCTGCGAAGCATTTTCCGGTAGGGCCGCGGCTCTGGCCACAGCTTCCACGCCCGAAGAACCAGGAGGGAAAGCCGTGCCTCGTTGGAAAGCTCTATGGCAGCTGCTCGCGTTGCCCCACAGCCCGGGGGGCTGCGGGCTTTGCGGCGGCCGTCAGCCTCGGCGCCACCGCGCCAACCTGGCGCGGCCGCGCCAGCCTGCGAAGCATTTTCCGGTAGGGCCGCGGCTCTGGCCACAGCTTCCACGCCCGAAGAGCCAGGAGGGAAAGCCATGCCTCGTTGGAAAGCTCTTTGGCAGCCGCTCGCGTGGCCCCACAGATCGTGGGGCTGCGGGCTTTGCGGCGGCCGTCAGCCTCGGCGCCACCGGCGCCCACCTGGTGCGGCCGCGCCAGCCTGCGAAGCATTTTCCGGCAGGGCCGCTACTCTGGCCACAGCTCCCACGCCCAAAGAGCCAGGAGGGAAAGCCGTGCCTCGTTGGAAAGCTCTTTGGCAGCTGCTCGCGTTGCCCCACAGCCCGGGGGGCTGCGGGCTTTGCGGCGGCCGTCAGCCTCGGCGCCACCGCGCCAACCTGGCGCGGCCGCGCCAGCCTGCGAAGCTTTTTCCGGTAGGGCCGCGGCTCTGGCCACAGCTTCCACGCCCGAAGAGCCAGGAGGGAAAGCCGTGCCTCGTTGGAAAGCTCTTTGGCAGCCGCTCGCGTGGCCCCACAGCCCGTGGGGCTGCGGGCTTTGCGGCGGCCGTCAGCCTCGGCGCCACCGGCGCCCACCTTGTGCGGCCGCGCCAGCCTGCGAAGCATTTTCCGGCAGGGCCGCTACTCTGGCCACAGCTCCCACGCCCAAAGAGCCAGGAGGGAAAGCCGTGCCTCGTTGGAAAGCTCTTTGGCAGCCGCTCGCGTGGCCCCACAGCCCGTGGGGCTGCGGGCTTTGCGGCGGCCTTCAGCCTCGGCGCCACCGGAGCCCACCTGGCGCGGCCGTGCCAGCCTGCGAAGCATTTTCAGGTCGGGCCGCGACTCTGGCCAGAGCTCCCACGCCCGAAGAGCCAGGAGGGAAAGCCGTGCCTCATTGGAAAGCTCTTTGGCAGCTGCTCGCGTGGCCCCACAGCCCGTGGGGCTGCGGGCTTTGCGGCGGCCGTCAGCCTCGGCGCCACCGGCGCCCTCGTGGCGCGGCCGCGCCAGCCCGCGAAGCATTTTCCGGTAGGGCCGCGGCTCTGGCCACAGCTTCCACGCCCGAAGAGCCAGGAGGGAAAGCCGTGCCTCGTTGGAAAGCTCTTTGGCAGCTGCTCGCGTTGCCCCACAGCCCGTGGGGCTGCGGGCTTTGCGGCGGCCGTCATCCTCGCCGCCACCGGCGCCTACCTGGCGCGGCCGCGCCAGCCTGCGAAGCATTTTCCGGTAGGGCCGCGGCTCTGGCCACGGCTTCCACGCCCGAAGAGCCAGGAGGGAAAGCCGTGCCTCGATGGAAAGCTCTTTGGCAGCTGCTCGCGTGGCCCCACAGCCCGTGGGGCTGCGGGCTTTGCGGCGGCCGTCAGCCTCGGCGCCACCGGCGCCCACCTGGCGCGGCCGCGCCAGCCTGCGAAGCATTTTCCGGTAGGGCCGCTACTCTGGCCACAGCTCCCACGCCCGAAGAGCCAGGAGGAAAAGCCGGGCCTCGTTGGAAAGCTCTTTGGCAGCCGCTTGCGTGGCCCCACAGCCCGTGGGGCTGCGGGCTTTGCTGCGGACGTCAGCCTCGGCGCCACCGGCGCCCACCTGGCGCGGCCGCGCCAGCCTGCGAAGCATTTTCCGGTAGGGCCGCGGCTCTGGCCACAGCTCCCACGCCCGAAGAGCCAGGAGGGAAAGCCGTGCCTCGTTGCAAAGCTCTTTGGCAGCTGCTCGCGTGGCCCCACAGCCCGTGGGGCTGCGGGCTTTGCGGCGGCCGTCAGCCTCGGCGCCACCGGCGCCCTCGTGGCGCGACCGCGCCAGCCCGCGAAGCATTTTCCGGTAGGGCCGCGGCTCTGGCCACAGCTTCCACGCCCGAAGAGCCAGGAGGGAAAGCCGTGCCTCATTGGAAAGCTCTTTGGCAGCTGCTCGCATTGCCCCACAGCCCGTGGGGCTGCGGGCTTTGCGGCGGCCGTCAGCCTCGGCGCCACCGGCGCCAACCTGGCGCGACCGGCACAGCCTGCGAAGCATTTTCCGGTAGGGCCGCGGCTCTGGCCACAGCTTCCACGCCCGAAGAGCCAGGAGGGAAAGCCGTGCCTCGTTGGAAAGCTCTTTGGCAGCCGCTCGCGTGGCCCCACAGCCCGTGGGGCTGCGGGCTTTGCGGCGGCCGTCACCCTCGGCGCCACCGGCGCCCACCTGGCGCGGCCGCGCCAGCCTGCGAAGCATTTTCCGGTAGGGCCGCGGCTCTGGCCACAGCTCCCACGCCCGAAGAGCCAGGAGGGAAAGCCGTGCCTCGTTGGAAAGCTCTTTGGCAGCTGCTCGCGTGGCCCCACAGCCCGTGGGGCTGCGGGCTTTGCGACGGCCGTCAGCCTCGGCGCCACCGGCGCCCACCTGGCGCAGCCGCGCCAGCCTGCGAAGCATTTTCCGGTAGGGCCGTGGCTCTGGCCACAGCTTCCACGCCCGAAGAGCCATGAGGGAAAGCCGGGCCTCGTTGGAAAGCTCTTTGGCAGCCGCTCGCGTGGCCCCACAGCCCGTGGGGCTGCGGGCTTTGCGGCGGCCTTCAGCCTCGGCGCCACAGGAGCCCACCTGGCGCGGCCGTGCCAGCCTGCGAAGCATTTTCCGGTAGGGCCGCGGCTCTGGCCAGAGCTCCCACGCCCGAAGAGCCAGGAGGGAAAGCCGTGCCTCATTGGAAAGCTCTTTGGCAGCTGCTCGCGTGGCCCCACAGCCCGTGGGGCTGCGGGCTTTGCGGCGGCCGTCAGCCTCGGCGCCACCGGCGCCCTCGTGGCGCGGCCGCGCCAGCCCGCGAAGCATTTTCCGGTAGGGCCGCGGCTCTGGCCACAGCTTCCACGCCCGAAGAGCCAGGAGGGAAAGCCGTGCCTCGTTGGAAAGCTCTTTGGCAGCTGCTCGCGTTGCCCCACAGCCCGTGGGGCTGCGGGCTTTGCGGCGGCCGTCAGCCTCGGCGCCACCGGCGCCTACCTGGCGCGGCCGCGCCAGCCTGCGAAGCATTTTCCGGTAGGGCCGAGGCTCTGGCCACGGCTTCCACGCCCGAAGAGCCAGGAGGGAAAGCCGTGCCTCGTTGGAAAGCTCTTTGGCAGCCGCTCCCGTGGCCCCACAGATCGTGGGGCTGCGGGCTTTGCGGCGGCCGTCAGCCTCGGCGCCACCGGCGCCCACCTGGCGCGGCCGCGCCAGCCTGCGAAGCATTTTCCGGTAGGGCCGCGGCTCTGGCCACAGCTCCCACGCCCGAAGAGCCAGGAGGGAAAGCCGTGCCTCGTTGCAAAGCTCTTTGGCAGCTGCTCGCGTGGCCCCACAGCCCGTGGGGCTGCGGGCTTTGCGGCGGACGTCAGCCTCGGCGCCACCGGCGCCCACCTGGCGCGGCCGCGCCAGCCTGCGAAGCATTTTCCGGTAGGGCCGCTACTCTGGCCACAGCTCCCACGCCCGAAGAGCCAGGAGTGAAAGCCGTGCCTCGTTGGAAAGCTCTTTGGCAGCCGCTTGCGTGGCCCCACAGCCCGTGGGGCTGCGGGCTTTGCTGCGGACGTCAGCCTCGGCGCCACCGGCGCCCACCTGGCGCGGCCGCGCCAGCCTGCGAAGCATTTTCCGGTAGGGCCGCGGCTCTGGCCACAGCTCACACGCCCGAAGAGCCAGGAGGGAAAGCCGTGCCTCGTTGCAAAGCTCTTTGGCAGCTGCTCGCGTAGCCCCACAGCCCGTGGGGCTGCGGGCTTTGCGGCGGCCGTCAGCCTCGGCGCCACCGGCGCCCTCGTGGCGCGACCGCGCCAGCCCGCGAAGCATTTTCCGGTAGGGCCGCGGCTCTGGCCACAGCTTCCACGCCCGAAGAGCCAGGAGGGAAAGCCGTGCCTCGTTGGAAAGCTCTTTGGCAGCTGCTCGCGTTGCCCCACAGCCCGGGGGGCTGCGGGCTTTGCGGCGGCCGTCAGCCTCGGCGCCACCGGCGCCCACCTGGCGCGGCCACGCCAGCCTGCGAAGCATTTTCCGGTAGGGCCGCGGCTCTGGCCACAGCTCCCACGCCCGAAGAGCCAGGAGGGAAAGCCATGCCTCGTTGGAAAACTCTTTGGCAGCCGCTCGCGTGGCCCCACAGATCGTGGGGCTGCGGGCTTTGCGGCGGCCGTCAGCCTCGGCGCCACCGGCGCCCACCTGGCGCGGCCGCGCCAGCCTGCGAAGCTTTTTCCGGTAGGGCCGCGGCTCTAGCCACAGCTTCCACGCCCGAAGAGCCAGGAGGGAAAGCCGTGCCTCGTTGGAAAGCTCTTTGGCAGCCGCTCGCGTGGCCCCACAGCCCGTGGGGCTGCGGGCTTTGCGGCGGCCGTCAGCCTCGGCGCCACCGGCGCCCACCTTGTGCGGCCGCGCCAGCCTGCGAAGCATTTTCCGGCAGGGCCGCTACTCTGGCCACAGCTCCCACGCCCAAAGAGCCAGGAGGGAAAGCCGTGCCTCGTTGGAAAGCTCTTTGGCAGCCTCTGGTGTGGCCCCACAGCCCGTGGGGCTGCGGGCTTTGCGGCGGCCGTCAGCCTCGGCGCCACCGGCGCCCACCTGGCGCGGCCGCGCCAGCCTGCGAAGCATTTTCCGGTAGGGCCGCGGCTCTGGCCACAGCTCCCACGCCCGAAGAGCCAGGAGGGAAAGCCGTGCCTCGTTGGAAAGCTCTTTGGCAGCTGCTCGCGTGGCCCCACAGCCCGTGGGGCTGCGGGCTTTGCGGCGGACGTCAGCCTCGGCGCCACCGGCGCCCACCTGGCGCGGCCGCGCCATCCTGCGAAGCATTTTCCGGTAGGGCCGCGGCTCTGGCCACAGCTCCCACGCCCGAAGAGCCAGGAGGGAAAGCCGTGCCTCGTTGGAAAGCTCTTTGGCAGCTGCTCGCGTGGCCCCACAGCCCGTGGGGCTGCGGGCTTTGCGGCGGCCGTCAGCCTCGGCGCCACCGGCGCCCACCTGGCGCAGCCGCGCCAGCCTGCGAAGCATTTTCCGGTAGGGCCGTGGCTCTGGCCACAGCTTCCACGCCCGAAGAGCCAGGAGGGAAAGCCGGGCCTCGTTGGAAAGCTCTTTGGCAGCCGCTCGCGTGGCCCCACAGCCCGTGGGGCTGCGGGCTTTGCGGCGGCCTTCAGCCTCGGCGCCACCGGAGCCCACCTGGCGCGGCCGTGCCAGCCTGCGAAGCATTTTCCGGTAGGGCCGCGGCTCTGGCCACAGCTCCCACGCCCGAAGAGCCAGGAGGGAAAGCCGTGCCTCATTGGAAAGCTCTTTGGCAGCTGCTCGCGTGGCCCCACAGCCCGTGGGGCTGCGGGCTTTGCGGCGGCCGTCAGCCTCGGCGCCACCGGCGCCCTCGTGGCGCGGCCGCGCCAGCCCGCGAAGCATTTTCCGGTAGGGCCGCGGCTCTGGCCACAGCTTCCACGCCCGAAGAGCCAGGAGGGAAAGCCGTGCCTCGTTGGAAAGCTCTTTGGCAGCTGCTCGCGTTGCCCCACAGCCCGTGGGGCTGCGGGCTTTGCGGCGGCCGTCAGCCTCGGCGCCACCGGCGCCTACCTGGCGCGGCCGCGCCAGCCTGCGAAGCATTTTCCGGTAGGGCCGCGGCTCTGGCCACGGCTTCCACGCCCGAAGAGCCAGGAGGGAAAGCCGTGCCTCGTTGGAAAGCTCTTTGGCAGCTGCTCGCGTGGCCCCACAGCCCGTGGGGCTGCGGGCTTTGCGGCGGCCGTCAGCCTCGGCGCCACCGGCGCCCACCTGGCGCGGCCGCGCCAGCCTGCGAAGCATTTTCCGGTAGGGCCGCTATTCTGGCCACAGCTCCCACGCCCGAAGAGCCAGGAGGGAAAGCCGGGCCTCGTTGGAAAGCTCTTTGGCAGCCGCTTGCGTGGCCCCACAGCCTGTGGGGCTGCGGGCTTTGCGGCGGACGTCAGCCTCGGCGCCACCGGCGCCCACCTGGCGCGGCCGCGCCATCCTGCGAAGCATTTTCCGGTAGGGCCGCGGCTCTGGCCACAGCTCCCACGCCCGAAGAGCCAGGAGGGAAAGCCGTGCCTCGTTGGAAAGCTCTTTGGCAGCTGCTCGCGTGGCCCCACAGCCCGTGGGGCTGCGGGCTTTGCGGCGGCCGTCAGCCTCGGCGCCACCGGCGCCCACCTGGCGCAGCCGCGCCAGCCTGCGAAGCATTTTCCGGTAGGGCCGTGGCTCTGGCCACAGCTCCCACGCCCGAAGAGCCAGGAGGGAAAGCCGTGCCTCATTGGAAAGCTCTTTGGCAGCTGCTCGCGTGGCCCCACAGCCCGTGGGGCTGCGGGCTTTGCGGCGGCCGTCAGCCTCGGCGCCACCGGCGCCCTCGTGGCGCGGCCGCGCCAGCCCGCGAAGCATTTTCCGGTAGGGCCGCGGCTCTGGCCACAGCTTCCACGCCCGAAGAGCCAGGAGGGAAAGCCGTGCCTCGTTGGAAAGCTCTTTGGCAGCTGCTCGCGTTGCCCCACAGCCCGTGGGGCTGCGGGCTTTGCGGCGGCCGTCAGCCTCGGCGCCACCGGCGCCTACCTGGCGCGGCCGCGCCAGCCTGCGAAGCATTTTCCGGTAGGGCCGCGGCTCTGGCCACGGCTTCCACGCCCGAAGAGCCAGGAGGGAAAGCCGTGCCTCGTTGGAAAGCTCTTTGGCAGCTGCTCGCGTGGCCCCACAGCCCGTGGGGCTGCGGGTTTTGCGGCGGCCGTCAGCCTCGGCGCCACCGGCGCCCACCTGGCGCGGCCGCGCCAGCCTGCGAAGCATTTTCCGGTAGGGCCGCTATTCTGGCCACAGCTCCCACGCCCGAAGAGCCAGGAGGGAAAGCCGGGCCTCGTTGGAAAGCTCTTTGGCAGCCGCTTGCGTGGCCCCACAGCCCGTGGGGCTGCGGGCTTTGCTGCGGACGTCAGCCTCGGCGCCACCGGCGCCCACCTGGCGCGGCCGCGCCAGCCTGCGAAGCATTTTCCGGTAGGGCCGCGGCTCTGGCCACAGCTCCCACGCCCGAAGAGCCAGGAGGGAAAGCCGTGCCTCGTTGGAAAGCTCTTTGGCAGCTGCTCGCGTGGCCCCACAGCCCGTGGGGCTGCGTGCTTTGCGGCGGCCGTCAGCCTCGGCGCCACCGGCGCCCTCCTGGCGCGACCGCGCCAGCCCGCGAAGCATTTTCCGGTAGGGCCGCGGCTCTGGCCACAGCTTCCACGCCCGAAGAGCCAGGAGGGAAAGCCGTGCCTCGTTGGAAAGCTCTTTGGCAGCCGCTCGCGTGGCCCCACAGATCGTGGGGCTGCGGGCTTTGCGGCGGCCGTCAGCCTCGGCGCCACCGGCGCCCACTTGGCGCGGCCGCGCCAGCCTGCGAAGCATTTTCCGGTAGGGCCGCGGCTCTGGCGTCAGCTCCCACGCCCGAAGAGCCAGGAGGGAAAGCCGTGCCTCGTTGGAAAGCTCTTTGGCAGCCGCTTGCGTGGCCCCACAGCCCGTGGGGCTGCGGGCTTTGCGGCAGCCGTAAGCCTCGGCGCCACCGGCGCCCACCTGGCACGGCCGCGCCAGCCTGCGAAGCATTTCCGGTAGGGCCGCGGCTCTGGCCACAGCTCCCACGCCCAAAGAGCCAGGAGGGAAAGCCGTGCCTCGTTGGAAAGCTCTTTGGCAGCTGCTCGCGTGGCCCCACAGCCCGTGGGGCTGCGGGCTTTGCGGCGGCCGTCAGCCTCGGCGCCACCGGCGCCTACCTGGCGCGGCCGCGCCAGCCTGCGAAGCATTTTCTAGTAGGGCCACGGCTCTGGCCACAGCTCCCATGCCCGAAGAGCCAGGAGGGAAAGCCGTGCCACGTTGGAAAGCTCTTTGGCAGCCGCTTGCGTGGCCCCACAGCCCGTGGGGCTGCGGGCTTTGCGGCGGCCGTCAGCCTCGGCGCCACCGGCGCCCACATGGTGCCGCCGCGCCAGCCTGCGAAGCATTTTCCGGTAGGGCCGCGGCTCTGGCCATAGCTCCCACGCCCGAAGAGCCAGGAGGGAAAGCCGTGCCTCGTTGCAAAGCTCTTTGGCAGCTGCTCGCGTGGCCCCACAGCCCGTGGGGCTGCGGGCTTTGAGGCGGACGTCAGCCTCGGCACCACCGGCGCCCACCTGGCGCGGCCGCGCCAGCCTGCGAAGCATTTTCCGGTAGGGCCGCGGCTCTGGCCACAGCTTCCACGCCCGAAGAGCCAGGAGGGAAAGCCATGCCTCGTTGGAAAGCTCTTTGGCAGCCGCTCGCGTGGCCCCACAGATCGTGGGGCTGCGGGCTTTGCGGCGGCCGTCAGCCTCGGCGCCACCGGCGCCCACCTGGTGCGGCCGCGCCAGCCTGCGAAGCATTTTCCGGCAGGGCCGCTACTCTGGCCACAGCTCCCACGCCCAAAGAGCCAGGAGGGAAAGCCGTGCCTCGTTGGAAAGCTCTTTGGCAGCTGCTCGCGTTGCCCCACAGCCCGGGGGGCTGCGGGCTTTGCGGCGGCCGTCAGCCTCGGCGCCACCGCGCCAACCTGGCGCGGCCGCGCCAGCCTGCGAAGCTTTTTCCGGTAGGGCCGCGGCTCTGGCCACAGCTTCCACGCCCGAAGAGCCAGGAGGGAAAGCCGTGCCTCGTTGGAAAGCTCTTTGGCAGCCGCTCGCGTGGCCCCACAGCCCGTGGGGCTGCGGGCTTTGCGGCGGCCGTCAGCCTCGGCGCCACCGGCGCCCACCTTGTGCGGCCGCGCCAGCCTGCGAAGCATTTTCCGGCAGGGCCGCTACTCTGGCCACAGCTCCCACGCCCAAAGAGCCAGGAGGGAAAGCCGTGCCTCGTTGGAAAGCTCTTTGGCAGCCTCTCGTGTGGCCCCACACCCCGTGGGGCTGCGGGCTTTGCGGCGGCCGTCAGCCTCGGCGCCACCGGCGCCCACCTGGCGCCTCCGCGCCAGCCCGCGAAGCATTTTCCGGTAGGGCTGCGGCTCTGGCCACAGCTCTCATGCCCGAAGAGCCAGGAGGGAAAGCCGTGCCTCGTTGGAAAGCTCTTTGGCAGCTGCTCGCGTGGCCCCACAGCCCGTGGGGCTGCGGGCTTTGCAGCGGCCGTCAGCCTCGGCGCCACTGGCGCCCACCTGGCGCAGCCGCACCAGCCTGCGAAGCATTTTCCGGTAGGGCTGCGGCTCTGGCCACAGCTCCCACGCCCGAAGAGCCAGGAGGGAAAGCCGTGCCTCGTTGGAAAGCTCTTTGGCAGCTGCTCGCGTGGCCCCACAGCCCGTGGGGCTGCGGGCTTTGCGGCGGACGTCAGCCTCGGCGCCACCGACGCCCACCTGGCGCGGCCGCGCCATCCTGCGAAGCATTTTCCGGTAGGGCCGCGGCTCTGGCCACAGCTCCCACACCCGAAGAGCCAGGAGGGAAAGCCGTGCCTCGTTGGAAAGCTCTTTGGCAGCTGCTCGCGTGGCCCCACAGCCCGTGTGGCTGCGGGCTTTGCGACGGCCGTCAGCCTCGGCGCCACCGGCGCCCACCTGGCGCCGCCGCGCCAGCCTGCGAAGCATTTTCCGGTAGGGCCGTGGCTCTGGCCACAGCTTCCACGCCCGAAGAGCCAGGAGGGAAAGCCGGGCCTCGTTGGAAAGCTCTTTGGCAGCCGCTCGCGTGGCCCCACAGCCCGTGGGGCTGCGGGCTTTGCGGCGGCCTTCAGCCTCGGCGCCACCGGAGCCCACCTGGCGCGGCCGTGCCAGCCTGCGAAGCATTTTCAGGTCGGGCCGCGACTCTGGCCAGAGCTCCCACGCCCGAAGAGCCAGGAGGGAAAGCCGTGCCTCATTGGAAAGCTCTTTGGCAGCTGCTCGCGTGGCCCCACAGCCCGTGGGGCTGCGGGCTTTGCGGCGGCCGTCAGCCTCGGCGCCACCGGCGCCCTCGTGGCGCGGCCGCGCCAGCCCGCGAAGCATTTTCCGGTAGGGCCGCGGCTCTGGCCACAGCTTCCACGCCCGAAGAGCCAGGAGGGAAAGCCGTGCCTCGTTGGAAAGCTCTTTGGCAGCTGCTCGCGTTGCCCCACAGCCCGTGGGGCTGCGGGCTTTGCGGCGGCCGTCAGCCTCGCCGCCACCGGCGCCTACCTGGCGCGGCCGCGCCAGCCTGCGAAGCATTTTCCGGTAGGGCCGCGGCTCTGGCCACGGCTTCCACGCCCGAAGAGCCAGGAGGGAAAGCCGTGCCTCGTTGGAAAGCTCTTTGGCAGCTGCTCGCGTGGCCCCACAGCCCGTGGGGCTGCGGGCTTTGCGGCGGCCGTCAGCCTCGGCGCCACCGGCGCCCACCTGGCGCGGCCGCGCCAGCCTGCGAAGCATTTTCCGGTAGGGCCGCTACTCTGGCCACAGCTCCCACGCCCGAAGAGCCAGGAGGAAAAGCCGGGCCTCGTTGGAAAGCTCTTTGGCAGCCGCTTGCGTGGCCCCACAGCCCGTGGGGCTGCGGGCTTTGCTGCGGACGTCAGCCTCGGCGCCACCGGCGCCCACCTGGCGCGGCCGCGCCAGCCTGCGAAGCATTTTCCGGTAGGGCCGCGGCTCTGGCCACAGCTCCCACGCCCGAAGAGCCAGGAGGGAAAGCCGTGCCTCGTTGCAAAGCTCTTTGGCAGCTGCTCGCGTGGCCCCACAGCCCGTGGGGCTGCGGGCTTTGCGGCGGCCGTCAGCCTCGGCGCCACCGGCGCCCTCGTGGCGCGACCGCGCCAGCCCGCGAAGCATTTTCCGGTAGGGCCGCGGCTCTGGCCACAGCTTCCACGCCCGAAGAGCCAGGAGGGAAAGCCGTGCCTCATTGGAAAGCTCTTTGGCAGCTGCTCGCATTGCCCCACAGCCCGTGGGGCTGCGGGCTTTGCGGCGGCCGTCAGCCTCGGCGCCACCGGCGCCAACCTGGCGCGGCCGGCACAGCCTGCGAAGCATTTTCCGGTAGGGCCGCGGCTCTGGCCACAGCTTCCACGCCCGAAGAGCCAGGAGGGAAAGCCGTGCCTCGTTGGAAAGCTCTTTGGCAGCCGCTCGCGTGGCCCCACAGCCCGTGGGGCTGCGGGCTTTGCGGCGGCCGTCACCCTCGGCGCCACCGGCGCCCACCTGGCGCGGCCGCGCCAGCCTGCGAAGCATTTTCCGGTAGGGCCGCGGCTCTGGCCACAGCTCCCACGCCCGAAGAGCCAGGAGGGAAAGCCGTGCCTCGTTGGAAAGCTCTTTGGCAGCTGCTCGCGTGGCCCCACAGCCCGTGGGGCTGCGGGCTTTGCGACGGCCGTCAGCCTCGGCGCCACCGGCGCCCACCTGGCGCAGCCGCGCCAGCCTGCGAAGCATTTTCCGGTAGGGCCGTGGCTCTGGCCACAGCTTCCACGCCCGAAGAGCCATGAGGGAAAGCCGGGCCTCGTTGGAAAGCTCTTTGGCAGCCACTCGCGTGGCCCCACAGCCCGTGGGGCTGCGGGCTTTGCGGCGGCCTTCAGCCTCGGCGCCACAGGAGCCCACCTGGCGCGGCCGTGCCAGCCTGCGAAGCATTTTCCGGTAGGGCCGCGGCTCTGGCCAGAGCTCCCACGCCCGAAGAGCCAGGAGGGAAAGCCGTGCCTCATTGGAAAGCTCTTTGGCAGCTGCTCGCGTGGCCCCACAGCCCGTGGGGCTGCGGGCTTTGCGGCGGCCGTCAGCCTCGGCGCCACCGGCGCCCTCGTGGCGCGGCCGCGCCAGCCCGCGAAGCATTTTCCGGTAGGGCCGCGGCTCTGGCCACAGCTTCCACGCCCGAAGAGCCAGGAGGGAAAGCCGTGCCTCGTTGGAAAGCTCTTTGGCAGCTGCTCGCGTTGCCCCGCAGCCCGTGGGGCTGCGGGCTTTGCGGCGGCCGTCAGCCTCGGCGCCACCGGCGCCTACCTGGCGCGGCCGCGCCAGCCTGCGAAGCATTTTCCGGTAGGGCCGAGGCTCTGGCCACGGCTTCCACGCCCGAAGAGCCAGGAGGGAAAGCCGTGCCTCGTTGGAAAGCTCTTTGGCAGCCGCTCCCGTGGCCCCACAGATCGTGGGGCTGCGGGCTTTGCGGCGGCCGTCAGCCTCGGCGCCACCGGCGCCCACCTGGCGCGGCCGCGCCAGCCTGCGAAGCATTTTCCGGTAGGGCCGCGGCTCTGGCGACAGCTCCCACGCCCGAAGAGCCAGGAGGGAAAGCCGTGCCTCGTTGCAAAGCTCTTTGGCAGCTGCTCGCGTGGCCCCACAGCCCGTGGGGCTGCGGGCTTTGCGGCGGACGTCAGCCTCGGCGCCACCGGCGCCCACCTGGCGCGGCCGCGCCAGCCTGCGAAGCATTTTCCGGTAGGGCCGCTACTCTGGCCACAGCTCCCACGCCCGAAGAGCCAGGAGTGAAAGCCGTGCCTCGTTGGAAAGCTCTTTGGCAGCCGCTTGCGTGGCCCCACAGCCCGTGGGGCTGCGGGCTTTGCTGCGGACGTCAGCCTCGGCGCCACCGGCGCCCACCTGGCGCGGCCGCGCCAGCCTGCGAAGCATTTTCCGGTAGGGCCGCGGCTCTGGCCACAGCTCACACGCCCGAAGAGCCAGGAGGGAAAGCCGTGCCTCGTTGCAAAGCTCTTTGGCAGCTGCTCGCGTGGCCCCACAGCCCGTGGGGCTGCGGGCTTTGCGGCGGCCGTCAGCCTCGGCGCCACCGGCGCCCTCGTTGCGCGACCGCGCCAGCCCGCGAAGCATTTTCCGGTAGGGCCGCGGCTCTGGCCACAGCTTCCACGCCCGAAGAGCCAGGAGGGAAAGCCGTGCCTCGTTGGAAAGCTCTTTGGCAGCTGCTCGCGTTGCCCCACAGCCCGGGGGGCTGCGGGCTTTGCGGCGGCCGTCAGCCTCGGCGCCACCGGCGCCCACCTGGCGCGGCCACGCCAGCCTGCGAAGCATTTTCCGGTAGGGCCGCGGCTCTGGCCACAGCTCCCACGCCCGAAGAGCCAGGAGGGAAAGCCATGCCTCGTTGGAAAACTCTTTGGCAGCCGCTCGCGTGGCCCCACAGATCGTGGGGCTGCGGGCTTTGCGGCGGCCGTCAGCCTCGGCGCCACCGGCGCCCACCTGGCGCGGCCGCGCCAGCCTGCGAAGCTTTTTCCGGTAGGGCCGCGGCTCTGGCCACAGCTTCCACGCCCGAAGAGCCAGGAGGGAAAGCCGTGCCTCGTTGGAAAGCTCTTTGGCAGCCGCTCGCGTGGCCCCACAGCCCGTGGGGCTGCGGGCTTTGCGGCGGCCGTCAGCCTCGGCGCCACCGGCGCCCACCTTGTGCGGCCGCGCCAGCCTGCGAAGCATTTTCCGGCAGGGCCGCTACTCTGGCCACAGCTCCCACGCCCAAAGAGCCAGGAGGGAAAGCCGTGCCTCGTTGGAAAGCTCTTTGGCAGCCTCTGGTGTGGCCCCACAGCCCGTGGGGCTGCGGGCTTTGCGGCGGCCGTCAGCCTCGGCGCCACCGGCGCCCACCTGGCGCGGCCGCGCCAGCCTGCGAAGCATTTTCCGGTAGGGCCGCGGCTCTGGCCACAGCTCCCACGCCCGAAGAGCCAGGAGGGAAAGCCGTGCCTCGTTGGAAAGCTCTTTGGCAGCTGCTCGCGTGGCCCCACAGCCCGTGGGGCTGCGGGCTTTGCGGCGGACGTCAGCCTCGGCGCCACCGGCGCCCACCTGGCGCGGCTGCGCCATCCTGCGAAGCATTTTCCGGTAGGGCCGCGGCTCTGGCCACAGCTCCCACGCCCGAAGAGCCAGGAGGGAAAGCCGTGCCTCGTTGGAAAGCTCTTTGGCAGCTGCTCGCGTGGCCCCACAGCCCGTGGGGCTGCGGGCTTTGCGGCGGCCGTCAGCCTCGGCGCCACCGGCGCCCACCTGGCGCAGCCGCGCCAGCCTGCGAAGCATTTTCCGGTAGGGCCGTGGCTCTGGCCACAGCTTCCACGCCCGAAGAGCCAGGAGGGAAAGCCGGGCCTCGTTGGAAAGCTCTTTGGCAGCCGCTCGCGTGGCCCCACAGCCCGTGGGGCTGCGGGCTTTGCGGCGGCCTTCAGCCTCGGCGCCACCGGAGCCCACCTGGCGCGGCCGTGCCAGCCTGCGAAGCATTTTCCGGTAGGGCCGCGGCTCTGGCCACAGCTCCCACGCCCGAAGAGCCAGGAGGGAAAGCCGTGCCTCATTGGAAAGCTCTTTGGCAGCTGCTCGCGTGGCCCCACAGCCCGTGGGGCTGCGGGCTTTGCGGCGGCCGTCAGCCTCGGCGCCACCGGCGCCCTCGTGGCGCGGCCGCGCCAGCCCGCGAAGCATTTTCCGGTAGGGCCGCGGCTCTGGCCACAGCTTCCACGCCCGAAGAGCCAGGAGGGAAAGCCGTGCCTCGTTGGAAAGCTCTTTGGCAGCTGCTCGCGTTGCCCCACAGCCCGTGGGGCTGCGGGCTTTGCGGCGGCCGTCAGCCTCGGCGCCACCGGCGCCTACCTGGCGCGGCCGCGCCAGCCTGCGAAGCATTTTCCGGTAGGGCCGCGGCTCTGGCCACGGCTTCCACGCCCGAAGAGCCAGGAGGGAAAGCCGTGCCTCGTTGGAAAGCTCTTTGGCAGCTGCTCGCGTGGCCCCACAGCCCGTGGGGCTGCGGGCTTTGCGGCGGCCGTCAGCCTCGGCGCCACCGGCGCCCACCTGGCGCGGCCGCGCCAGCCTGCGAAGCATTTTCCGGTAGGGCCGCTATTCTGGCCACAGCTCCCACGCCCGAAGAGCCAGGAGGGAAAGCCGGGCCTCGTTGGAAAGCTCTTTGGCAGCCGCTTGCGTGGCCCCACAGCCTGTGGGGCTGCGGGCTTTGCGGCGGACGTCAGCCTCGGCGCCACCGGCGCCCACCTGGCGCGGCCGCGCCATCCTGCGAAGCATTTTCCGGTAGGGCCGCGGCTCTGGCCACAGCTCCCACGCCCGAAGAGCCAGGAGGGAAAGCCGTGCCTCGTTGGAAAGCTCTTTGGCAGCTGCTCGCGTGGCCCCACAGCCCGTGGGGCTGCGGGCTTTGCGGCGGCCGTCAGCCTCGGCGCCACCGGCGCCCACCTGGCGCAGCCGCGCCAGCCTGCGAAGCATTTTCCGGTAGGGCCGTGGCTCTGGCCACAGCTTCCACGCCCGAAGAGCCAGGAGGGAAAGCCGGGCCTCGTTGGAAAGCTCTTTGGCAGCCGCTCGCGTGGCCCCACAGCCCGTGGGGCTGCGGGCTTTGCGGCGGCCTTCAGCCTCGGCGCCACCGGAGCCCACCTGGCGCGGCCGTGCCAGCCTGCGAAGCATTTTCCGGTAGGGCCGCGGCTCTGGCCACAGCTCCCACGCCCGAAGAGCCAGGAGGGAAAGCCGTGCCTCATTGGAAAGCTCTTTGGCAGCTGCTCGCGTGGCCCCACAGCCCGTGGGGCTGCGGGCTTTGCGGCGGCCGTCAGCCTCGGCGCCACCGGCGCCCTCGTGGCGCGGCCGCGCCAGCCCGCGAAGCATTTTCCGGTAGGGCCGCGGCTCTGGCCACAGCTTCCACGCCCGAAGAGCCAGGAGGGAAAGCCGTGCCTCGTTGGAAAGCTCTTTGGCAGCTGCTCGCGTTGCCCCACAGCCCGTGGGGCTGCGGGCTTTGCGGCGGCCGTCAGCCTCGGCGCCACCGGCGCCTACCTGGCGCGGCCGCGCCAGCCTGCGAAGCATTTTCCGGTAGGGCCGCGGCTCTGGCCACGGCTTCCACGCCCGAAGAGCCAGGAGGGAAAGCCGTGCCTCGTTGGAAAGCTCTTTGGCAGCTGCTCGCGTGGCCCCACAGCCCGTGGGGCTGCGGGTTTTGCGGCGGCCGTCAGCCTCGGCGCCACCGGCGCCCACCTGGCGCGGCCGCGCCAGCCTGCGAAGCATTTTCCGGTAGGGCCGCTATTCTGGCCACAGCTCCCACGCCCGAAGAGCCAGGAGGGAAAGCCGGGCCTCGTTGGAAAGCTCTTTGGCAGCCGCTTGCGTGGCCCCACAGCCCGTGGGGCTGCGGGCTTTGCTGCGGACGTCAGCCTCGGCGCCAGTGGCGCCCACCTGGCGCGGCCGCGCCAGCCTGCGAAGCATTTTCCGGTAGGGCCGCGGCTCTGGCCACAGCTCCCACGCCCGAAGAGCCAGGAGGGAAAGCCGTGCCTCGTTGGAAAGCTCTTTGGCAGCTGCTCGCGTGGCCCCACAGCCCGTGGGGCTGCGTGCTTTGCGGCGGCCGTCAGCCTCGGCGCCACCGGCGCCCTCCTGGCGCGACCGCGCCAGCCCGCGAAGCATTTTCCGGTAGGGCCGCGGCTCTGGCCACAGCTTCCACGCCCGAAGAGCCAGGAGGGAAAGCCGTGCCTCGTTGGAAAGCTCTTTGGCAGCCGCTCGCGTGGCCCCACAGATCGTGGGGCTGCGGGCTTTGCGGCGGCCGTCAGCCTCGGCGCCACCGGCGCCCACTTGGCGCGGCCGCGCCAGCCTGCGAAGCATTTTCCGGTAGGGCCGCGGCTCTGGCGTCAGCTCCCACGCCCGAAGAGCCAGGAGGGAAAGCCGTGCCTCGTTGGAAAGCTCTTTGGCAGCCGCTTGCGTGGCCCCACAGCCCGTGGGGCTGCGGGCTTTGCGGCAGCCGTAAGCCTCGGCGCCACCGGCGCCCACCTGGCACGGCCGCGCCAGCCTGCGAAGCATTTCCGGTAGGGCCGCGGCTCTGGCCACAGCTCCCACGCCCAAAGAGCCAGGAGGGAAAGCCGTGCCTCGTTGGAAAGCTCTTTGGCAGCTGCTCGCGTGGCCTCACAGCCCGTGGGGCTGCGGGCTTTGCGGCGGCCGTCAGCCTCGGCGCCACCGGCGCCTACCTGGCGCGGCCGCGCCAGCCTGCGAAGCATTTTCTAGTAGGGCCACGGCTCTGGCCACAGCTCCCATGCCCGAAGAGCCAGGAGGGAAAGCCGTGCCACGTTGGAAAGCTCTTTGGCAGCCGCTTGCGTGGCCCCACAGCCCGTGGGGCTGCGGGCTTTGCGGCGGCCGTCAGCCTCGGCGCCACCGGCGCCCACATGGTGCCGCCGCGCCAGCCTGCGAAGCATTTTCCGGTAGGGCCGCGGCTCTGGCCATAGCTCCCACGCCCGAAGAGCCAGGAGGGAAAGCCGTGCCTCGTTGCAAAGCTCTTTGGCAGCTGCTCGCGTGGCCCCACATCCCGTGGGGCTGCGGGCTTTGAGGCGGACGTCAGCCTCGGCACCACCGGCGCCCACCTGGCGCGGCCGCGCCAGCCTGCGAAGCATTTTCCGGTAGGGCCGTGGCTCTGGCCACAGCTCCCACGCCCGAAGAGCCAGGAGGGAAAGCCGTGCCTCATTGGAAAGCTCTTTGGCAGCCGCTGGCGTGGCCCCACAGCCCGTGGGGCTGCGGGCTTTGCGGCAACCGTCAGCCTCGGCGCCACCGGCGCCCACCTGGCGCGGCCGCGCCAGCCTGCGAAGCATTTTCCGGTAGGGCCGCGGCTCTGGCCACAGCTCCCACGCCCGAAGAGCCAGGAGGGAAAGCCGTGCCTCGTTGCAAAGCTCTTTGGCAGCTGCTCGCGTGGCCCCACAGCCCGTGGGGCTGCGGGCTTTGCGGCGGACGTCAGCCTCGGCGCCACCGGCGCCCTCGTGGCGCGACCGCGCCAGCCTGCGAAGCATTTTCCGGTAGGGCTGCGGCTCTGGCCACAGCTTTCACGCCCGAAGAGCCAGGAGGGAAAGCCGTGCCTCGTTGGAAAGCTCTTTGGCAGCCGCTCGCGTGGCCCCACAGCCCGTGGGGCTGCGGGCTTTGCGGTGGCCGTCAGCCTCGGCGCCACCGGCGCCCACCTGGAGCGGACGCGCCAGCCTGCGAAGCATTTTCCGGTAGGGCCGTGGCTCTGGCCACAGCTCCCAAGCCCGAAGAGCCAGGAGGGAAAGCCGTGCCTCGTTGGAAAGCTCTTTGGCAGCTGCTCGCGTGGCCCCACAGCCCGTGCGGCTGCGGGCTTTACGGCGGCCTTCAGCCTCGGCGCCTCCGGAGCCCACCTGGCGCGGCTGCGCCAGCCTGCGAAGCATTTTCTGGTAGGGCCGCGGCTCTGGCCACAGCTCCCACGCCCGAAGAGCCAGGAGGGAAAGCCGTGCCTCGTTGGAAAGCTCTTTGGCAGCTGCTCGCGTGGCCCCACAGCCCGTGGGGCTGCGGGATTTGCGGCGGCCGTCAGCCTCGGCAGCACCGGCGCCCACCTGGTGCGGCCGCGCCAGCCTGCAAAGCATTTTCCGGTAGGGCCGCGGCTCTGGCCACAGCTCCCACGCCCGAAGAGCCAGGAGGGAAAGCCGTGCCTCGTTGGAAAGCTCTTTGGCAGCTGCTCGCGTTGCCCCACAGCCCGTGGGGCTGCGGGCTTTGCGGCGGCCGTCAGCCTCGGCGCCACCGGCGCCTACCTGGCGCGGCCGCGCCAGCCTGCGAAGCATTTTCCGGTAGGGCCGCGGCTCTGGCCACGGCTTCCACGCCCGAAGAGCCAGGAGGGAAAGCCGTGCCTCGTTGGAAAGCTCTTTGGCAGCTGCTCGCGTGGCCCCACAGCCCGTGGGGCTGCGGGCTTTGCGGCGGCCGTCAGCCTCGGCGCCACCGGCGCCCACCTGGCGCGGCCGCGCCAGCCTGCGAAGCATTTTCCGGTAGGGCCGCTATTCTGGCCACAGCTCCCACGCCCGAAGAGCCAGGAGGGAAAGCCGGGCCTCGTTGGAAAGCTCTTTGGCAGCCGCTTGCGTGGCCCCACAGCCTGTGGGGCTGCGGGCTTTGCGGCGGACGTCAGCCTCGGCGCCACCGGCGCCCACCTGGCGCAGCCGCGCCAGCCTGCGAAGCATTTTCCGGTAGGGCCGTGGCTCTGGCCACAGCTTCCACGCCCGAAGAGCCAGGAGGGAAAGCCGGGCCTCGTTGGAAAGCTCTTTGGCAGCCGCTCGCGTGGCCCCACAGCCCGTGGGGCTGCGGGCTTTGCGGCGGCCTTCAGCCTCGGCGCCACCGGAGCCCACCTGGCGCGGCCGTGCCAGCCTGCGAAGCATTTTCCGGTAGGGCCGCGGCTCTGGCCACAGCTCCCACGCCCGAAGAGCCAGGAGGGAAAGCCGTGCCTCATTGGAAAGCTCTTTGGCAGCTGCTCGCGTGGCCCCACAGCCCGTGGGGCTGCGGGCTTTGCGGCGGCCGTCAGCCTCGGCGCCACCGGCGCCCTCGTGGCGCGGCCGCGCCAGCCCGCGAAGCATTTTCCGGTAGGGCCGCGGCTCTGGCCACAGCTTCCACGCCCGAAGAGCCAGGAGGGAAAGCCGTGCCTCGTTGGAAAGCTCTTTGGCAGCTGCTCGCGTTGCCCCACAGCCCGTGGGGCTGCGGGCTTTGCGGCGGCCGTCAGCCTCGGCGCCACCGGCGCCTACCTGGCGCGGCCGCGCCAGCCTGCGAAGCATTTTCCGGTAGGGCCGCGGCTCTGGCCACGGCTTCCACGCCCGAAGAGCCAGGAGGGAAAGCCGTGCCTCGTTGGAAAGCTCTTTGGCAGCTGCTCGCGTGGCCCCACAGCCCGTGGGGCTGCGGGTTTTGCGGCGGCCGTCAGCCTCGGCGCCACCGGCGCCCACCTGGCGCGGCCGCGCCAGCCTGCGAAGCATTTTCCGGTAGGGCCGCTATTCTGGCCACAGCTCCCACGCCCGAAGAGCCAGGAGGGAAAGCCGGGCCTCGTTGGAAAGCTCTTTGGCAGCCGCTTGCGTGGCCCCACAGCCCGTGGGGCTGCGGGCTTTGCTGCGGACGTCAGCCTCGGCGCCACCGGCGCCCACCTGGCGCGGCCGCGCCAGCCTGCGAAGCATTTTCCGGTAGGGCCGCGGCTCTGGCCACAGCTCCCACGCCCGAAGAGCCAGGAGGGAAAGCCGTGCCTCGTTGGAAAGCTCTTTGGCAGCTGCTCGCGTGGCCCCACAGCCCGTGGGGCTGCGTGCTTTGCGGCGGCCGTCAGCCTCGGCGCCACCGGCGCCCTCCTGGCGCGACCGCGCCAGCCCGCGAAGCATTTTCCGGTAGGGCCGCGGCTCTGGCCACAGCTTCCACGCCCGAAGAGCCAGGAGGGAAAGCCGTGCCTCGTTGGAAAGCTCTTTGGCAGCCGCTCGCGTGGCCCCACAGATCGTGGGGCTGCGGGCTTTGCGGCGGCCGTCAGCCTCGGCGCCACCGGCGCCCACTTGGCGCGGCCGCGCCAGCCTGCGAAGCATTTTCCGGTAGGGCCGCGGCTCTGGCGTCAGCTCCCACGCCCGAAGAGCCAGGAGGGAAAGCCGTGCCTCGTTGGAAAGCTCTTTGGCAGCCGCTTGCGTGGCCCCACAGCCCGTGGGGCTGCGGGCTTTGCGGCAGCCGTAAGCCTCGGCGCCACCGGCGCCCACCTGGCACGGCCGCGCCAGCCTGCGAAGCATTTCCGGTAGGGCCGCGGCTCTGGCCACAGCTCCCACGCCCAAAGAGCCAGGAGGGAAAGCCGTGCCTCGTTGGAAAGCTCTTTGGCAGCTGCTCGCGTGGCCCCACAGCCCGTGGGGCTGCGGGCTTTGCGGCGGCCGTCAGCCTCGGCGCCACCGGCGCCTACCTGGCGCGGCCGCGCCAGCCTGCGAAGCATTTTCTAGTAGGGCCACGGCTCTGGCCACAGCTCCCATGCCCGAAGAGCCAGGAGGGAAAGCCGTGCCACGTTGGAAAGCTCTTTGGCAGCCGCTTGCGTGGCCCCACAGCCCGTGGGGCTGCGGGCTTTGCGGCGGCCGTCAGCCTCGGCGCCACCGGCGCCCACATGGTGCCGCCGCGCCAGCCTGCGAAGCATTTTCCGGTAGGGCCGCGGCTCTGGCCATAGCTCCCACGCCCGAAGAGCCAGGAGGGAAAGCCGTGCCTCGTTGCAAAGCTCTTTGGCAGCTGCTCGCGTGGCCCCACAGCCCGTGGGGCTGCGGGCTTTGAGGCGGACGTCAGCCTCGGCACCACCGGCGCCCACCTGGCGCGGCCGCGCCAGCCTGCGAAGCATTTTCCGGTAGGGCCGTGGCTCTGGCCACAGCTCCCACGCCCGAAGAGCCAGGAGGGAAAGCCGTGCCTCATTGGAAAGCTCTTTGGCAGCCGCTGGCGTGGCTCCACAGCCCGTGGGGCTGCGGGCTTTGCGGCAACCGTCAGCCTCGGCGCCACCGGCGCCCACCTGGCGCGGCCGCGCCAGCCTGCGAAGCATTTTCCGGTAGGGCCGCGGCTCTGGCCACAGCTCCCACGCCCGAAGAGCCAGGAGGGAAAGCCGTGCCTCGTTGCAAAGCTCTTTGGCAGCTGCTCGCGTGGCCCCACAGCCCGTGGGGCTGCGGGCTTTGCGGCGGACGTCAGCCTCGGCGCCACCGGCGCCCTCGTGGCGCGACCGCGCCAGCCTGCGAAGCATTTTCCGGTAGGGCTGCGGCTCTGGCCACAGCTTTCACGCCCGAAGAGCCAGGAGGGAAAGCCGTGCCTCGTTGGAAAGCTCTTTGGCAGCCGCTCGCGTGGCCCCACAGCCCGTGGGGCTGCGGGCTTTGCGGTGGCCGTCAGCCTCGGCGCCACCGGCGCCCACCTGGAGCGGACGCGCCAGCCTGCGAAGCATTTTCCGGTAGGGCCGTGGCTCTGGCCACAGCTCCCAAGCCCGAAGAGCCAGGAGGGAAAGCCGTGCCTCGTTGGAAAGCTCTTTGGCAGCTGCTCGCGTGGCCCCACAGCCCGTGCGGCTGCGGGCTTTACGGCGGCCTTCAGCCTCGGCGCCTCCGGAGCCCACCTGGCGCGGCTGCGCCAGCCTGCGAAGCATTTTCTGGTAGGGCCGCGGCTCTGGCCACAGCTCCCACGCCCGAAGAGCCAGGAGGGAAAGCCGTGCCTCGTTGGAAAGCTCTTTGGCAGCTGCTCGCGTGGCCCCACAGCCCGTGGGGCTGCGGGATTTGCGGCGGCCGTCAGCCTCGGCAGCACCGGCGCCCACCTGGTGCGGCCGCGCCAGCCTGCAAAGCATTTTCCGGTAGGGCCGCGGCTCTGGCCACAGCTCCCACGCCCGAAGAGCCAGGAGGGAAAGCCGTGCCTCGTTGGAAAGCTCTTTGGCAGCCGCTGGCGTGGCCCCACAGCCTGTGGGGCTGCAGGCTTTGAGGCGGCCGTCAGCCTCGGTGCCACCGGCGCCCACCTGGCGCTGCTCTGCCAGCCTGCGAAGCATTTTCTGGTCGGGCCACGGCTCTGGCCACAGCTCCCACGCCCGAAGAGCCATGAGGGAAAGCGGTGCCTCGTTGGAAAGCTCTTTGGCAGCTGCTCGCGTGGCCCCACAGCCCGTGGGGCTGCGGGCTTTGCGGCGGCCGTCAGCCTCGGCGCCACCGGCGCCCACCTGGAGCGGACGCGCCAGCCTGCGAAGCATTTTCCGGTAGGGCCGTGGCTCTGGCCACAGCTCCCACGCCCGAAGAGCCAGGAGGGAAAGCCGTGCCTCGTTGGAGAGCTCTTTGGCAGCTGCTCGCGTGGCCCCACAGCCTGTGGCGCTGCGGGCTTTGCGGCGGCCGTCAGCCTCGGCGCCACCGGCGCCCACCTGGCGCCGCCGCGCCAGCCTGCGAAGCATTTTCCGGTAGGGCCGCGGCTCTGGCCACAGCTCCCACGCCCGAAGAGCCAGGAGGGAAAGCCGTGCCTCGTTGGAAAGCTCTTTGGCAGCTGCTCGCGTGGCCCCACAGCCCATGGGGCTGCGGGCTTTGCGGCGGCCGTCAGCCTCGGCGCCACCGGCGCCCACCTGGCGCGGCCGCGCCAGCCTGCGAAGCATTTTCCGGTAGGGCCGCGGCTCTGGCCACAGCTCCCACGCCCGAAGAGCCAGGAGGGAAAGCCGTGCCTCGTTGGAAAGCTCTTTTGCAGCCGCTTGCATGGCCCCACAGCCCGTGGGGCTGCGGGCTTTGCGGCGGCCGTCAGCCTCGGCGCCACCGACGCCCACCTGGCGCCGCTGTGCCAGCCTGCGAAGCATTTTCTGGTAGGGCCACGGCTCTGGCCACAGCTCCCATGCCCGAAGAGCCAGGAGGGAAAGCCGTGCCTCGTTGGAAAGCTCTTTGGCAGCCGCTCGCATGGCCCCACAGCCCCTGGGGCTGCGGGCTTTGCGGAGGCCGTCAGCCTCGGCGCCACCGGCGCCCACCTGGCGCCGCCGCGCCAGCCTGCGAAGCATTTTCCGGTAGGGCCGTGGCTCTGGCCACAGCTCCCACGCCCGAAGAGCCAGGAGGGAAAGCCGTGCCTCATTGCAAAGCTCTTTGGCAGCTGCTCGCGTGGCCCCACAGCCCGTGGGGCTGCGGGCTTTGCGGCGGACGTCAGCCTCGGCGCCACCGGAGCCCTCGTGGCGCGACCGCGCCAGCCTGCGAAGCATTTTCCGGTAGGGCTGCGGCTCTGGCCACAGCTTCCACGCCCGAAGAGCCAGGAGGGAAAGCCGTGCCTCGTTGGAAAGCTCTTTGGCAGCCGCTCGCGTGGCCCCACAGCCCGTGGGGCTGCGGGCTTTGCGGTGGCCGTCAGCCTCGGCGCCACCGGCGCCCACCTGGAGCGGACGCGCCAGCCTGCGAAGCATTTTCCGGTAGGGCCGTGGCTCTGGCCACAGCTCCCACGCCCGAAGAGCCAGGAGGGAAAGCCGTGCCTCGTTGGAAAGCTCTTTGGCAGCTGCTCGCGTGGCCCCACAGCCCGTGCGGCTGCGGGCTTTGCGGCGGCCTTCAGCCTCGGCGCCTCCGGAGCCCACCTGGCGCGGCCGCGCCAGCCTGCGAAGCATTTTCTGGTAGGGCCGCGGCTCTGGCCACAGCTCCCACACCCGAAGAGCCAGGAGGGAAAGCCGTGCCTCGTTGGAAAGCTCTTTGGCAGCCGCTCGCTTGGCCCCACAGCCCGTGGGGCTGCGGGCTTTGCGGCGGCCGTCAGCCTCGGCGCCACCGGCGCCCACATGGTGCCGTCGCGCCAGCCTGCGAAGCATTTTCCGGTAGGGCCGCGGCTCTGGCCACAGCTCCCACGCCCGAAGAGCCAGGAGGGAAAGCCGTGCCTCGTTGGAAAGCTCTTTGGCAGCTGCTCGCGTGGCCCCACAGCCCGTGGGGCTGCGGGATTTGCGGCGGCCGTCAGCCTCGGCAGCACCGGCGCCCACCTGGTGCGGCCGCGCCAGCCTGCGAAGCATTTTCCGGTAGGGCCGCGGCTCTGGCCACAGCTCCCACGCCCGAAGAGCCAGGAGGGAAAGCCGTGCCTCGTTGGAAAGCTCTTTGGCAGCCGCTGGCGTGGCCCCACAGCCCGTGGGGCTGCAGGCTTTGAGGCGGCCGTCAGCCTCGGCGCCACCGGCTCCCACCTGGCGCTGCTGTGCCAGCCTGCGAAGCATTTTCTGGTCGGGCCACGGCTCTGGCCACAGCTCCCACGCCCGAAGAGCCATGAGGGAAAGCCGTGCCTCGTTGCAAAGCTCTTTGGCAGCTGCTCGCGTGGCCCCACAGCCCGTGGGGCTGCGGGCTTTGCGGCGGCCGTCAGCCTCGGCGCCACCGGCGCCCTCGTGGCGCGACCGCGCCAGCCCGTGAAGCATTTTCCGGTAGGGCCGCGGCTCTGGCCACAGCTTCCACGCCCGAAGAGCCAGGAGGGAAAGCCGTGCCTCGTTGGAAAGCTCTTTGGCAGCTGCTCGCGTTGCCCCACAGCCCGGGGGGCTGCGGGCTTTGCGGCGGCCGTCAGCCTCGGCGCCACCGGCGCCCACCTGGCGCGGCCACGCCAGCCTGCGAAGCATTTTCCGGTAGGGCCGCGGCTCTGGCCACAGCTCCCACGCCCGAAGAGCCAGGAGGGAAAGCCATGCCTCGTTGGAAAGCTCTTTGGCAGCCGCTCGCGTGGCCCCACAGATCGTGGGGCTGCGGGCTTTGCGGCGGCCATCAGCCTCGGCGCCACCGGCGCCCACCTGGCGCGGCCGCGCCAGCCTGCGAAGCTTTTTCCGGTAGGGCCGCGGCTCTGGCCACAGCTTCCACGCCCGAAGAGCCAGGAGGGAAAGCCGTGCCTCGTTGGAAAGCTCTTTGGCAGCCGCTCGCGTGGCCCCACAGCCCGTGGGGCTGCGGGCTTTGCGGCGGCCGTCAGCCTCGGCGCCACCGGCGCCCACCTTGTGCGGCCGCGCCAGCCTGCGAAGCATTTTCCGGCAGGGCCGCTACTCTGGCCACAGCTCCCACGCCCAAAGAGCCAGGAGAGAAAGCCGTGCCTCGTTGGAAAGCTCTTTGGCAGCCTCTCGTGTGGCCCCACAGCCCGTGGGGCTGCGGGCTTTGCGGCGGCCGTCAGCCTCGGCGCCACCGGCGCCCACCTGGCGCCTCCGCGCCAGCCCGCGAAGCATTTTCCGGTAGGGCTGCGGCTCTGGCCACAGCTCTCATGCCCGAAGAGCCAGGAGGGAAAGCCGTGCCTCGTTGGAAAGCTCTTTGGCAGCTGCTCGCGTGGCCCCACAGCCCATGGGGCTGCGGGCTTTGCAGCGGCCGTCAGCCTCGGCGCCACTGGCGCCCACCTGGCGCAGCCGCACCAGCCTGCGAAGCAGTTTCCGGTAGGGCCGCGGCTCTGGCCACAGCTCCCACGCCCGAAGAGCCAGGAGGGAAAGCCGTGCCTCGTTGGAAAGCTATTTGGCAGCCGCTCACGTGGCCCCACAGCCCGTGGGACTGCGGGCTTTGCGGCAGCCTTCAGACTCGGCGCCACCGGAGCCCACCTGGCGCGGCCGCGCCAGCCTGCGAAGCATTTTCCGGTAGGGCCACGGCTCTGGCCACAGCTCCCACGCCCGAAGAGCCAGGAGGGAAAGCCGTGCCTCGTTGGAAAGCTCTTTGGCAGCCGCTCGCGTGGCCCCACAGATCGTGGGGCTGCGGGCTTTGCGGCGGCCGTCAGCCTCGGCGCCACCGGCGCCCACCTGGCGCGGCCGCGCCAGCCTGCGAAGCATTTTCCGGTAGGGCCGCGGCTCTGGCCACAGCTCCCACGCCCGAAGAGCCAGGAGTGAAAGCCGTGCCTCGTTGGAAAGCTCTTTGGCAGCCGCTTGCGTGGCCCCACAGCCCGTGGGGCTGCGGGCTTTGCTGCGGACGTCAGCCTCGGCGCCACCGGCGCCCACCTGGCGCGGCCGCGCCAGCCTGCGAAGCATTTTCCGGTAGGGCCGCGGCTCTGGCCACAGCTCCCACGCCCGAAGAGCCAGGAGGGAAAGCCGTGCCTCGTTGCAAAGCTCTTTGGCAGCTGCTCGCGTGGCCCCACAGCCCGTGGGGCTGCGGGCTTTGCGGCGGCCGTCAGCCTCGGCGCCACCGGCGCCCTCGTGGCGCGACCGCGCCAGCCCGTGAAGCATTTTCCGGTAGGGCCGCGGCTCTGGCCACAGCTTCCACGCCCGAAGAGCCAGGAGGGAAAGCCGTGCCTCGTTGGAAAGCTCTTTGGCAGCTGCTCGCGTTGCCCCACAGCCCGGGGGGCTGCGGGCTTTGCGGCGGCCGTCAGCCTCGGCACCACCGGCGCCCACCTGGCGCGGCCACGCCAGCCTGCGAAGCATTTTCCGGTAGGGCCGCGGCTCTGGCCACAGCTCCCACGCCCGAAGAGCCAGGAGGGAAAGCCATGCCTCGTTGGAAAGCTCTTTGGCAGCCGCTCGCGTGGCCCCACAGATCGTGGGGCTGCGGGCTTTGCGGCGGCCGTCAGCCTCGGCGCCACCGGCGCCCACCTGGCGCGGCCGCGCCAGCCTGCGAAGCTTTTTCCGGTAGGGCCGCGGCTCTGGCCACAGCTTCCACGCCCGAAGAGCCAGGAGGGAAAGCCGTGCCTCGTTGGAAAGCTCTTTGGCAGCCGCTCGCGTGGCCCCACAGCCCGTGGGGCTGCGGGCTTTGCGGCGGCCGTCAGCCTCGGCGCCACCGGCGCCCACCTTGTGCGGCCGCGCCAGCCTGCGAAGCATTTTCCGGCAGGGCCGCTACTCTGGCCACAGCTCCCACGCCCAAAGAGCCAGGAGGGAAAGCCGTGCCTCGTTGGAAAGCTCTTTGGCAGCCTCTCGTGTGGCCCCACAGCCCGTGGGGCTGCGGGCTTTGCGGCGGCCGTCAGCCTCGGCGCCACCGGCGCCCACCTGGCGCCTCCGCGCCAGCCCGCGAAGCATTTTCCGGTAGGGCTGCGGCTCTGGCCACAGCTCTCATGCCCGAAGAGCCAGGAGGGAAAGCCGTGCCTCGTTGGAAAGCTCTTTGGCAGCTGCTCGCGTGGCCCCACAGCCCGTGGGGCTGCGGGCTTTGCAGCGGCCGTCAGCCTCGGCGCCACTGGCGCCCACCTGGCGCAGCCGCACCAGCGTGCGAAGCAGTTTCCGGTAGGGCCGCGGCTCTGGCCACAGCTCCCACGCCCGAAGAGCCAGGAGGGAAAGCCGTGCCTCGTTGGAAAGCTATTTGGCAGCCGCTCGCGTGGCCCCACAGCCCGTGGGACTGCGGGCTTTGCGGCAGCCTTCAGACTCGGCGCCACCGGAGCCCACCTGGCGCGGCCGCGCCAGCCTGCGAAGCATTTTCCGGTAGGGCCACGGCTCTGGCCACAGCTCCCACGCCCGAAGAGCCAGGAGGGAAAGCCGTGCCTCGTTGGAAAGCTCTTTGGCAGCCGCTCGCGTGGCCCCACAGATCGTGGGGCTGCGGGCTTTGCGGCGGCCGTCAGCCTCGGCGCCACCGGCGCCCACCTGGCGCGGCCGCGCCAGCCTGCGAAGCATTTTCCGGTAGGGCCGCGGCTCTGGCCACAGCTCCCACGCCCGAAGAGCCAGGAGTGAAAGCCGTGCCTCGTTGGAAAGCTCTTTGGCAGCCGCTTGCGTGGCCCCACAGCCCGTGGGGCTGCGGGCTTTGCTGCGGACGTCAGCCTCGGCGCCACCGGCGCCCACCTGGCGCGGCCGCGCCAGCCTGCGAAGCATTTTCCGGTAGGGCCGCGGCTCTGGCCACAGCTCCCACGCCCGAAGAGCCAGGAGGGAAAGCCGTGCCTCGTTGCAAAGCTCTTTGGCAGCTGCTCGCGTGGCCCCACAGCCCGTGGGGCTGCGGGCTTTGCGGCGGCCGTCAGCCTCGGCGCCACCGGCGCCCTCGTGGCGCGACCGCGCCAGCCCGCGAAGCATTTTCCGGTAGGGCCGCGGCTCTGGCCACAGCTTCCACGCCCGAAGAGCCAGGAGGGAAAGCCGTGCCTCGTTGGAAAGCTCTTTGGCAGCTGCTCGCGTTGCCCCACAGCCCGGGGGGCTGCGGGCTTTGCGGCGGCCGTCAGCCTCGGCGCCACCGGCGCCCACCTGGCGCGGCCGCGCCAGCCTGCGAAGCTTTTTCCGGTAGGGCCGCGGCTCTGGCCACAGCTTCCACGCCCGAAGAGCCAGGAGGGAAAGCCGTGCCTCGTTGGAAAGCTCTTTGGCAGCCGCTCGCGTGGCCCCACAGCCCGTGGGGCTGCGGGCTTTGCGGCGGCCGTCAGCCTCGGCGCCACCGGCGCCCACCTTGTGCGGCCGCGCCAGCCTGCGAAGCATTTTCCGGCAGGGCCGCTACTCTGGCCACAGCTCCCACGCCCAAAGAGCCAGGAGGGAAAGCCGTGCCTCGTTGGAAAGCTCTTTGGCAGCCTCTCGTGTGGCCCCACAGCCCGTGGGGCTGCGGGCTTTGCGGCGGCCGTCAGCCTCGGCGCCACCGGCGCCCACCTGGCGCCTCCGCGCCAGCCCGCGAAGCATTTTCCGGTAGGGCTGCGGCTCTGGCCACAGCTCTCATGCCCGAAGAGCCAGGAGGGAAAGCCGTGCCTCGTTGGAAAGCTCTTTGGCAGCTGCTCGCGTGGCCCCACAGCCCATGGGGCTGCGGGCTTTGCAGCGGCCGTCAGCCTCGGCGCCACTGGCGCCCACCTGGCGCAGCCGCACCAGCCTGCGAAGCAGTTTCCGGTAGGGCCGCGGCTCTGGCCACAGCTCCCACGCCCGAAGAGCCAGGAGGGAAAGCCGTGCCTCGTTGGAAAGCTATTTGGCAGCCGCTCGCGTGGCCCCACAGCCCGTGGGACTGCGGGCTTTGCGGCAGCCTTCAGACTCGGCGCCACCGGAGCCCACCTGGCGCGGCCGCGCCAGCCTGCGAAGCATTTTCCGGTAGGGCCACGGCTCTGGCCACAGCTCCCACGCCCGAAGAGCCAGGAGGGAAAGCCGTGCCTCGTTGGAAAGCTCTTTGGCAGCCGCTCGCGTGGCCCCACAGATCGTGGGGCTGCGGGCTTTGCGGCGGCCGTCAGCCTCGGCGCCACCGGCGCCCACCTGGCGCGGCCGCGCCAGCCTGCGAAGCATTTTCCGGTAGGGCCGCGGCTCTGGCCACAGCTCCCACGCCCGAAGAGCCAGGAGTGAAAGCCGTGCCTCGTTGGAAAGCTCTTTGGCAGCCGCTTGCGTGGCCCCACAGCCCGTGGGGCTGCGGGCTTTGCTGCGGACGTCAGCCTCGGCGCCACCGGCGCCCACCTGGCGCGGCCGCGCCAGCCTGCGAAGCATTTTCCGGTAGGGCCGCGGCTCTGGCCACAGCTCCCACGCCCGAAGAGCCAGGAGGGAAAGCCGTGCCTCGTTGCAAAGCTCTTTGGCAGCTGCTCGCGTGGCCCCACAGCCCGTGGGGCTGCGGGCTTTGCGGCGGCCGTCAGCCTCGGCGCCACCGGCGCCCTCGTGGCGCGACCGCGCCAGCCCGCGAAGCATTTTCCGGTAGGGCCGCGGCTCTGGCCACAGCTTCCACGCCCGAAGAGCCAGGAGGGAAAGCCGTGCCTCGTTGGAAAGCTCTTTGGCAGCTGCTCGCGTTGCCCCACAGCCCGGGGGGCTGCGGGCTTTGCGGCGGCCGTCAGCCTCGGCGCCACCGGCGCCCACCTGGCGCGGCCGCGCCAGCCTGCGAAGCTTTTTCCGGTAGGGCCGCGGCTCTGGCCACAGCTTCCACGCCCGAAGAGCCAGGAGGGAAAGCCGTGCCTCGTTGGAAAGCTCTTTGGCAGCCGCTCGCGTGGCCCCACAGCCCGTGGGGCTGCGGGCTTTGCGGCGGCCGTCAGCCTCGGCGCCACCGGCGCCCACCTTGTGCGGCCGCGCCAGCCTGCGAAGCATTTTCCGGCAGGGCCGCTACTCTGGCCACAGCTCCCACGCCCAAAGAGCCAGGAGGGAAAGCCGTGCCTCGTTGGAAAGCTCTTTGGCAGCCTCTCGTGTGGCCCCACAGCCCGTGGGGCTGCGGGCTTTGCGGCGGCCGTCAGCCTCGGCGCCACCGGCGCCCACCTGGCGCCTCCGCGCCAGCCCGCGAAGCATTTTCCGGTAGGGCTGCGGCTCTGGCCACAGCTCTCATGCCCGAAGAGCCAGGAGGGAAAGCCGTGCCTCGTTGGAAAGCTCTTTGGCAGCTGCTCGCGTGGCCCCACAGCCCATGGGGCTGCGGGCTTTGCAGCGGCCGTCAGCCTCGGCGCCACTGGCGCCCACCTGGCGCAGCCGCACCAGCCTGCGAAGCAGTTTCCGGTAGGGCCGCGGCTCTGGCCACAGCTCCCACGCCCGAAGAGCCAGGAGGGAAAGCCGTGCCTCGTTGGAAAGCTCTTTGGCAGCCGCTCGCGTGGCCCCACAGATCGTGGGGCTGCGGGCTTTGCGGCGGCCGTCAGCCTCGGCGCCACCGGCGCCCACCTGGCGCGGCCGCGCCAGCCTGCGAAGCATTTTCCGGTAGGGCCGCGGCTCTGGCCACAGCTCCCACGCCCGAAGAGCCAGGAGGGAAAGCCGTGCCTCGTTGGAAAGCTCTTTGGCAGCTGCTCGCGTGGCCCCACAGCCCGTGGGGCTGCGGGCTTTGCGGCGGACGTCAGCCTCGACGCCACCGGCGCCCACCTGGCGCGGCCGCGCCATCCTGCGAAGCATTTTCCGGTAGGGCCGCGGCTCTGGCCACAGCTCCCACGCCCGAAGAGCCAGGAGGGAAAGCCGTGCCTCGTTGGAAAGCTCTTTGGCAGCTGCTCGCGTGGCCCCACAGCCCGTGGGGCTGCGGGCTTTGCGACGGCCGTCAGCCTCGGCGCCACCGGCGCCCACTTGGCGCAGCCGCGCCAGCCTGCGAAGCATTTTCCGGTAGGGCCGTGGCTCTGGCCACAGCTTCCACGCCCGAAGAGCCAGGAGGGAAAGCCGGGCCTCGTTGGAAAGCTCTTTGGCAGCCGCTCGCGTGGCCCCACAGCCCGTGGGGCTGCGGGCTTTGCGGCGGCCTTCAGCCTCGGCGCCACCGGAGCCCACCTGGCGCGGCCGTGCCAGCCTGCGAAGCATTTTCCGGTAGGGCCGCGGCTCTGGCCAGAGCTCCCACGCCCGAAGAGCCAGGAGGGAAAGCCGTGCCTCATTGGAAAGCTCTTTGGCAGCTGCTCGCGTGGCCCCACAGCCCGTGGGGCTGCGGGCTTTGCGGCGGCCGTCAGCCTCGGCGCCACCGGCGCCCTCGTGGCGCGGCCGCGCCAGCCCGCGAAGCATTTTCCGGTAGGGCCGCGGCTCTGGCCACAGCTTCCACGCCCGAAGAGCCAGGAGGGAAAGCCGTGCCTCGTTGGAAAGCTCTTTGGCAGCTGCTCGCGTTGCCCCACAGCCCGTGGGGCTGCGGGCTTTGCGGCGGCCGTCAGCCTCGGCGCCACCGGCGCCTACCTGGCGCGGCCGCGCCAGCCTGCGAAGCATTTTCCGGTAGGGCCGCGGCTCTGGCCACGGCTTCCACGCCCGAAGAGCCAGGAGGGAAAGCCGTGCCTCGTTGGAAAGCTCTTTGGCAGCTGCTCGCGTGGCACCACAGCCCGTGGGGCTGCGGGTTTTGCGGCGGCCGTCAGCCTCGGCGCCACCGGCGCCCACCTGGCGCGGCCGCGCCAGCCTGCGAAGCATTTTCCGGTAGGGCCGCTATTCTGGCCACAGCTCCCACGCCCGAAGAGCCAGGAGGGAAAGCCGGGCCTCGTTGGAAAGCTCTTTGGCAGCCGCTTGCGTGGCCCCACAGCCCGTGGGGCTGCGGGCTTTGCTGCGGACGTCAGCCTCGGCGCCACCGGCGCCCACCTGGCGCGGCCGCGCCAGCCTGCGAAGCATTTTCCGGTAGGGCCGCGGCTCTGGCCACAGCTCCCACGCCCGAAGAGCCAGGAGGGAAAGCCGTGCCTCGTTGGAAAGCTCTTTGGCAGCTGCTCGCATTGCCCCACAGCCCGTGGGGCTGCGGGCTTTGCGGCGGCCGTCAGCCTCGGCGCCACCGGCGCCAACCTGGCGCGGCCGGCACAGCCTGCGAAGCATTTTCCGGTAGGGCCGCGGCTCTGGCCACAGCTTCCACGCCCGAAGAGCCAGGAGGGAAAGCCGTGCCTCGTTGGAAAGCTCTTTGGCAGCCGCTCGCGTGGCCCCACAGCCCGTGGGGCTGCGGGCTTTGCGGCGGCCGTCAGCCTCGGCGCCACCGGCGCCCACCTGGCGCGGCCACGCCAGCCTGCGAAGCATTTTCCGGTAGGGCCGCGGCTCTGGCCACAGCTTCCACGCCCGAAGAGCCAGGAGGGAAAGCCGTGCCTCGTTGGAAAGCTCTTTGGCAGCTGCTCGCGTGGCCCCACAGCCCGTGGGGCTGCGGGCTTTGCGGCAGCCGTCAGCCTCGGCGCCACCGGCGCCTACCTGGCGCGGCCGCGCCAGCCTGCAAAGCATTTTCCGGTAGGGCCACGGCTCTGGCCACAGCTCCCACGCCCGAAGAGCCAGGAGGGAAAGCCGTGCCTCGTTGGAAAGCTCTTTGGCAGCTGCTCGCGTGGCCCCACAGCCCGTGGGGCTGCGGGCTTTGCGGCGGCCGTCAGCCTCAGCGCCACCGGCGCCCACCTGGCGCGGCCGCGCCAGCCTGCGAAGCATTTTCCGGTAGGGCCGCGGCTCTGGCCACAGCTCCCACGGCCGAAGAGCCAGGAGGGAAAGCCGTGCCTCGTTGGAAAGCTCTTTGGCAGCCGCTTGCGTGGCCCCACAGCCCGTGGGGCTGCGGGCTTTGCGGCTGCCGTCAGACTCGGCGCCACCCGCGCCAACCTGGTGCGGCCGCGCCAGCCTGCGAAGCATTTTCCGGTAGGGCCGCGGCTCTGGCCACAGCTTCCACGCCCGAAGAGCCAGGAGGGAAAGCCGTGCCTCGTTGGAAAGCTCTTTGGCAGCCGCTCGCGTGGCCCCACAGATCGTGGGGCTGCGGGCTTTGCGGCGGCCGTCAGCCTCGGCGCCACCGGCGCCCACTTGGCGCGGCCGCGCCAGCCTGCGAAGCATTTTCCGGTAGGGCCGCGGCTCTGGCCACAGCTTCCACGCCCGAAGAGCCAGGAGAGAAAGCCGTGCCTCGTTGGAAAGCTCTTTGGCAGCCGCTTGCGTGGCCCCACAGCCCGTGGGGCTGCGGGCTTTGCGGCGGCCGTCAGCCTCGGCGCCACCGGCGCCCACCTGGCACGGCCGCGCCAGCCTGCGAAGCATTTCCGGTAGGGCCGCGGCTCTGGCCACAGCTCCCACGCCCAAAGAGCCAGGAGGGAAAGCCGTGCCTCGTTGGAAAGCTCTTTGGCAGCTGCTCGCGTGGCCCCACAGCCCGTGGGGCTGCGGGCTTTGCGGCGGCCGTCAGCCTCGGCGCCACCGGCGCCTACCTGGCGCGGCCGCGCCAGCCTGCGAAGCATTTTCTAGTAGGGCCACGGCTCTGGCCACAGCTCCCATGCCCGAAGAGCCAGGAGGGAAAGCCGTGCCACGTTGGAAAGCTCTTTGGCAGCCGCTTGCGTGGCCCCACAGCCCGTGGGGCTGCGGGCTTTGCGGCGGCCGTCAGCCTCGGCGCCACCGGCGCCCACATGGTGCCGCCGCGCCAGCCTGCGAAGCATTTTCCGGTAGGGCCGCGGCTCTGGCCATAGCTCCCACGCCCGAAGAGCCAGGAGGGAAAGCCGTGCCTCGTTGCAAAGCTCTTTGGCAGCTGCTCGCGTGGCCCCAATTCCCGTGGGGCTGCGGGCTTTGAGGCGGACGTCAGCCTCGGCACCACCGGCGCCCACCTGGCGCGGCCGCGCCAGCCTGCGAAGCATTTTCCGGTAGGGCCGCGGCTCTGGCCACAGCTCCCACGCCCGAAGAGCCAGGAGGGAAAGCCGTGCCTCGTTGCAAAGCTCTTTGGCAGCTGCTCGCGTGGCCCCACAGCCCGTGGGGCTGCGGGCTTTGCGGCGGACGTCAGCCTCGGCGCCACCGGCGCCCTCGTGGCGCGACCGCGCCAGCCTGCGAAGCATTTTCCGGTAGGGCTGCGGCTCTGGCCACAGCTTTCACGCCCGAAGAGCCAGGAGGGAAAGCCGTGCCTCGTTGGAAAGCTCTTTGGCAGCCGCTCGCGTGGCCCCACAGCCCGTGGGGCTGCGGGCTTTGCGGTGGCCGTCAGCCTCGGCGCCACCGGCGCCCACCTGGAGCGGACGCGCCAGCCTGCGAAGCATTTTCCGGTAGGGCCGTGGCTCTGGCCACAGCTCCCAAGCCCGAAGAGCCAGGAGGGAAAGCCGTGCCTCGTTGGAAAGCTCTTTGGCAGCTGCTCGCGTGGCCCCACAGCCCGTGCGGCTGCGGGCTTTGCGGCGGCCTTCAGCCTCGGCGCCTCCGGAGCCCACCTGGCGCGGCCGCGCCAGCCTGCGAAGCATTTTCTGGTAGGGCCGCGGCTCTGGCCACAGCTCCCACGCCCGAAGAGCCAGGAGGGAAAGCCGTGCCTCGTTGGAAAGCTCTTTGGCAGCTGCTCGCGTGGCCCCACAGCCCGTGGGGCTGCGGGATTTGCGGCGGCCGTCAGCCTCGGCAGCACCGGCGCCCACCTGGTGCGGCCGCGCCAGCCTGCAAAGCATTTTCCGGTAGGGCCGCGGCTCTGGCCACAGCTCCCACGCCCGAAGAGCCAGGAGGGAAAGCCGTGCCTCGTTGGAAAGCTCTTTGGCAGCCGCTGGCGTGGCCCCACAGCCTGTGGGGCTGCAGGCTTTGAGGCGGCCGTCAGCCTCGGTGCCACCGGCGCCCACCTGGCGCTGCTGTGCCAGCCTGCGAAGCATTTTCTGGTCGGGCCACGGCTCTGGCCACAGCTCCCACGCCCGAAGAGCCAGGAGGGAAAGCCGTGCCTCGTTGGAGAGCTCTTTGGCAGCTGCTCGCGTGGCCCCACAGCCTGTGGCGCTGCGGGCTTTGCGGCGGCCGTCAGCCTCGGCGCCACCGGCGCCCACCTGGCGCCGCCGCGCCAGCCTGCGAAGCATTTTCCGGTAGGGCCGCGGCTCTGGCCACAGCTCCCACGCCCGAAGAGCCAGGAGGGAAAGCCGTGCCTCATTGGAAAGCTCTTTGGCAGCTGCTCGCGTGGCCCCACAGCCCGTGGGGCTGCGGGCTTTGCGGCGGCCGTCAGCCTCGGCGCCACCGGCGCCCACCTGGCGCGGCCGCGCCAGCCTGCGAAGCATTTTCCGGTAGGGCCGCGGCTCTGGCCACAGCTCCCACGCCCGAAGAGCCAGGAGGGAAAGCCGTGCCTCGTTGGAAAGCTCTTTTGCAGCCGCTTGCATGGCCCCACAGCCCGTGGGGCTGCGGGCTTTGCGGCGGCCGTCAGCCTCGGCGCCACCGACGCCCACCTGGCGCCGCTGTGCCAGCCTGCGAAGCATTTTCTGGTAGGGCCACGGCTCTGGCCACAGCTCCCATGCCCGAAGAGCCAGGAGGGAAAGCCGTGCCTCGTTGGAAAGCTCTTTGGCAGCCGCTCGCATGGCCCCACAGCCCCTGGGGCTGCGGGCTTTGCGGCGGCCGTCAGCCTCGGCGCCACCGGCGCCCACCTGGCGCCGCCGCGCCAGCCTGCGAAGCATTTTCCGGTAGGGCCGTGGCTCTGGCCACAGCTCCCACGCCCGAAGAGCCAGGAGGGAAAGCCGTGCCTCGTTGCAAAGCTCTTTGGCAGCTGCTCGCGTGGCCCCACAGCCCGTGGGGCTGCGGGCTTTGCGGCGGACGTCAGCCTCGGCGCCACCGGCGCCCTCGTGGCGCGACCGCGCCAGCCTGCGAAGCATTTTCCGGTAGGGCTGCGGCTCTGGCCACAGCTTCCACGCCCGAAGAGCCAGGAGGGAAAGCCGTGCCTCGTTGGAAAGCTCTTTGGCAGCTGCTCGCGTGGCCCCACAGCCCGTGGGGCTGCGGGCTTTGCGGCGGCCGTCAGCCTCGGCGCCACCGGCGCCCACCTGGAGCGGACGCGCCAGCCTGCGAAGCATTTTCCGGTAGGGCCGTGGCTCTGGCCACAGCTCCCACGCCCGAAGAGCCAGGAGGGAAAGCCGTGCCTCGTTGGAGAGATCTTTGGCAGCTGCTCGCGTGGCCCCACAGCCTGTGGCGCTGCGGGCTTTGCGGCGGCCGTCAGCCTCGGCGCCACCGGCGCCCACCTGGCGCCGCCGCGCCAGCCTGCGAAGCATTTTCCGGTAGGGCCGCGGCTCTGGCCACAGCTCCCACGCCCGAAGAGCCAGGAGGGAAAGCCGTGCCTCGTTGGAAAGCTCTTTGGCAGCTGCTCGCGTGGCCCCACAGCCCGTGGGGCTGCGGGATTTGCGGCGGCCGTCAGCCTCGGCAGCACCGGCGCCCACCTGGTGCGGCCGCGCCAGCCTGCGAAGCATTTTCCGGTAGGGCCGCGGCTCTGGCCACAGCTCCCACGCCCGAAGAGCCAGGAGGGAAAGCCGTGCCTCGTTGGAAAGCTCTTTGGCAGCCGCTGGCGTGGCCCCACAGCCCGTGGGGCTGCAGGCTTTGAGGCGGCCGTCAGCCTCAGCGCCACCGGCTCCCACCTGGCGCTGCTGTGCCAGCCTGCGAAGCATTTTCTGGTCGGGCCACGGCTCTGGCCACAGCTCCCACGCCCGAAGAGCCATGAGGGAAAGCGGTGCCTCGTTGGAAAGCTCTTTGGCAGCTGCTCGCGTGGCCCCACAGCCCGTGGGGCTGCGGGCTTTGGAACGGCCTTCAGCCTCGGCGCCACCGGCGCCCACCTGGAGCGGACGCGCCAGCCTGCGAAGCATTTTCCGGTAGGGCCGTGGCTCTGGCCACAGCTCCCACGCCCGAAGAGCCAGGAGGGAAAGCCGTGCCTCGTTGGAGAGCTCTTTGGCAGCTGCTCGCGTGGCCCCACAGCCTGTGGCGCTGCGGGCTTTGCGGTGGCCGTCAGCCTCGGCGCCACCGGCGCCCACATGGCGCCGCCGCGCCAGCCTGCGAAGCATTTTCCGGTAGGGCCGCGGCTCTGGCCACAGCTCCCACGCCCGAAGAGCCAGGAGGGAAAGCCGTGCCTCGTTGGAAAGCTCTTTGGCAGCTGCTCGCGTGGCCCCACAGCCCGTGGGCCTGTGGGCTTTGCGGCGGCCGTCAGCCTCGGCGCCACCGGCGCCCACCTGGCGCGGCCGCGCCAGCCTGCGAAGCATTTTCCGGTAGGGCCGCGGCTCTGGCCACAGCTCCCACGCCCGAAGAGCCAGGAGGGAAAGCCGTGCCTCGTTGGAAAGCTCTTTTGCAGCCGCTTGCATGGCCCCACAGCCCGTGGGGCTGCGGGCTTTGCGGCGGCCGTCAGCCTCGGCGCCACCGACGCCCACCTGGCGCCGCTGTGCCAGCCTGCGAAGCATTTTCTGGTAGGGCCACGGCTCTGGCCACAGCTCCCATGCCCGAAGAGCCAGGAGGGAAAGCCGTGCCTCGTTGGAAAGCTCTTTGGCAGCCGCTCGCATGGCCCCACAGCCCCTGGGGCTGCGGGCTTTGCGGCGGCCGTCAGCCTCGGCGCCACCGGCGCCCACCTGGCGCCGCCGCGCCAGCCTGCGAAGCATTTTCGGTAGGGCCGCGGCTCTGGCCACAGATTCCACGCCCGAAGAGCAAGGAGGGAAAGCCGTGCCTCGTTGGAAAGCTCTTTGGCAGCCGCTCGCGTGGCCCCACAGATCGTGGGGCTGCGGGCTTTGCGGCGGCCGTCAGCCTCGGCGCCACCGCCGCCCACCTGGCGCGGCCACGCCAGCCTGCGAAGCATTTTCCGGTAGGGCCGCGGCTCTGGCCACAGCTCCCACGCCCGAAGAGCCAGGAGGGAAAGCCGTGCCTCGTTGCAAAGCTCTTTGGCAGCTGCTCGCGTGGCCCCACAGCCCGTGGGGCTGCGGGCTTTGCGGCGGCCGTCAGCCTCGGCGCCACCGGCGCCTACCTGGCGCGGCCGCGCCAGCCTGCGAAGCATTTTCCGGTAGGGCCACGGCTCTGGCCACAGCTCCCACGCCCGAAGAGCCAGGAGGGAAAGCCGTGCCTCGTTGGAAAGCTCTTTGGCAGCCGCTTGCGTGGCCCCACAGCCCGTGGGGCTGCGGGCTTTGCGGCAGCCGTCAGCCTCGGCGCCACCGGCGCCTACCTGGCGCGGCCGCTCCAGCCTGCGAAGCATTTCCGGTAGGGCCGCGGCTCTCGTCACAGCTCCCACGCCCAAAGAGCCAGGAGGGAAAGCCGTGCCTCGTTGGAAAGCTCTTTGGCAGCCGCTTGCGTGGCCCCACAGCCCGTGGGGCTGCGGGCTTTGCGGCGGCCGTCAGACTCGGCGCCACCCGCGCCAACCTGGTGCGGCCGCGCCAGCCTGCGAAGCATTTTCCGGTAGGGCCGCGGCTCTGGCCACAGCTTCCACGCCCGAAGAGCCAGGAGGGAAAGCCGTGCCTCGTTGGAAAGCTCTTTGGCAGCCGCTCGCGTGGCCCCACAGATCGTGGGGCTGCGGGCTTTGCGGCGGCCGTCAGCCTCGGCGCCACCGGTGCCCACTTGGCGCGGCCGCGCCAGCCTGCGAAGCATTTTCCGGTAGGGCCGCGGCTCTGGCCACAGCTTCCACGCCCGAAGAGCCAGGAGGGAAAGCCGTGCCTCGTTGGAAAGCTCTTTGGCAGCCGCTTGCGTGGCCCCACAGCCCGTGGGGCTGCGGGCTTTGCGGAAACCGTCAGCCTCGGCGCCACCGGCGCCCACCTGGAGCGGCCGCGCCAGCCTGCGAAGCATTTCCGGTAGGGCCGCGGCTCTGGCCACAGCTCCCACGCCCAAAGAGCCAGGAGGGAAAGCCGTGCCTCGTTGGAAAGCTCTTTGGCAGCTGCTCGCGTGGCCCCACAGCCCGTGGGGCTGCGGGCTTTGCGGCGGACGTCAGCCTCGGCGCCACCGGCGCCCACCTGGCGCGGCCGCGCCAGCCTGCGAAGCATTTTCCGGTAGGGCCGCGGCTCTGGCCACAGCTCCCACGCCCGAAGAGCCAGGAGGGAAAGCCGTGCCTCGTTGCAAAGCTCTTTGGCAGCTGCTCGCGTGGCCCCACAGCCCGTGGGGCTGCGGGCTTTGCGGCGGACGTCAGCCTCGGCGCCACCGGCGCCCACCTGGCGCGGCCGCGCCAGCCTGCGAAGCATTTTCCGGTAGGGCCGCGGCTCTGGCCACAGCTCCCACGCCCGAAGAGCCAGGAGGGAAAGCCGTGCCTCGTTGCAAAGCTCTTTGGCAGCTGCTCGCGTGGCCCCACAGCCCGTGGGGCTGCGGGCTTTGCGGCGGACGTCAGCCTCGGCGCCACCGGCGCCCTCGTGGCGCGGCCGCGCCAGCCTGCGAAGCATTTTCCGGTAGGGCCGTGGCTCTGGCCACAGCTCCCACGCCCGAAGAGCCAGGAGGGAAAGCCGTGCCTCGTTGGAAAGCTCTTTGGCAGCTTCTCGCGTGGCCCCACAGCCCGTGCGGCTGCGGGCTTTGCGGCGGCCTTCAGCCTCGGCGCCTCCGGAGCCCACCTGGCGCGGCCGCGCCAGCCTGCGAAGCATTTTCTGGTAGGGCCGCGGCTCTGGCCACAGCTCCCACGCCCGAAGAGCCAGGAGGGAAAGCCGTGCCTCGTTGGAAAGCTCTTTGGCAGCCGCTCGCTTGGCCCCACAGCCCGTGGGGCTGCGGGCTTTGCAGCGGCCGTCAGCCTCGGCGCCACCGGCGCCCACATGGTGCCGCCGCACCAGCCTGCGAAGCATTTTCCGGTAGGGCCGCGGCTCTGGCCACAGCTTCCACGCCCGAAGAGCCAGGAGGGAAAGCCGTGCCTCGTTGGAAAGCTCTTTGGCAGCCGCTCGCGTGGCCCCACAGCCCGTGGGGCTGCGGGCTTTGCGGTGGCCGTCAGCCTCGGCGCCACCGGCGCCCACCTGGAGCGGACGCGCCAGCCTGCGAAGCATTTTCCGGTAGGGCCGTGGCTCTGGCCACAGCTCCCACGCCCGAAGAGCCAGGAGGGAAAGCCGTGCCTCGTTGGAAAGCTCTTTGGCAGCTGCTCGCGTGGCCCTACAGCCCGTGCGGCTGCGGGCTTTGCGGCGGCCTTCAGCCTCGGCGCCTCCGGAGCCCACCTGGCGCGGCCGCGCCAGCCTGCGAAGCATTTTCTGGTAGGGCCGCGGCTCTGGCCACAGCTCCCACACCCGAAGAGCCAGGAGGGAAAGCCGTGCCTCGTTGCAAAGCTCTTTGGCAGCCGCTCGCTTGGCCCCACAGCCCGTGGGGCTGCGGGCTTTGCGGCGGCCGTCAGCCTCGGCGCCACCGGCGCCCACATGGTGCCGCCGCGCCAGCCTGCGAAGCATTTTCCGGTAGGGCCGCGGCTCTGGCCACAGCTCCCACGCCCGAAGAGCCAGGAGGGAAAGCCGTGCCTCGTTGGAAAGCTCTTTGGCAGCTGCTCGCGTGGCCCCACAGCCCGTGGGGCTGCGGGCTTTGCGGCGGCCGTCAGACTCGGCGCCACCCGCGCCAACCTGGTGCGGCCGCGCCAGCCTGCGAAGCATTTTCCGGTAGGGCCGCGGCTCTGGCCACAGCTTCCACGCCCGAAGAGCCAGGAGGGAAAGCCGTGCCTCGTTGGAAAGCTCTTTGGCAGCCGCTCGCGTGGCCCCACAGATCGTGGGGCTGCGGGCTTTGCGGCGGCCGTCAGCCTCGGCGCCACCGGTGCCCACTTGGCGCGGCCGCGCCAGCCTGCGAAGCATTTTCCGGTAGGGCCGCGGCTCTGGCCACAGCTCCCACGCCCGAAGAGCCAGGAGGGAAAGCCGTGCCTCGTTGCAAAGCTCTTTGGCAGCTGCTCGCGTGGCCCCACAGCCCGTGGGGCTGCGGGCTTTGCGGCGGCCGTCAGCCTCGGCGCCACCGGCGCCCTCGTGGCGCGGCCGCGCCAGCCTGCGAAGCATTTTCCGGTAGGGCCGTGGCTCTGGCCACAGCTCCCACGCCCGAAGAGCCAGGAGGGAAAGCCGTGCCTCGTTGGAAAGCTCTTTGGCAGCTGCTCGCGTGGCCTCACAGCCCGTGCGGCTGCGGGCTTTGCGGCGGCCTTCAGCCTCGGCGCCTCCGGAGCCCACCTGGCGCGGCCGCGCCAGCCTGCGAAGCATTTTCTGGTAGGGCCGCGGCTCTGGCCACAGCTCCCACGCCCGAAGAGCCAGGAGGGAAAGCCGTGCCTCGTTGGAAAGCTCTTTGGCAGCCACTCGCTTGGCCCCACAGCCCGTGGGGCTGCGGGCTTTGCAGCGGCCGTCAGCCTCGGCGCCACCGGCGCCCACATGGTGCCGCCGCACCAGCCTGCGAAGCATTTTCCGGTAGGGCCGCGGCTCTGGCCACAGCTCCCACGCCCGAAGAGCCAGGAGGGAAAGCCGTGCCTCGTTGCAAAGCTCTTTGGCAGCTGCTCGCGTGGCCCCACAGCCCGTGGGGCTGCGGGCTTTGCGGCGGACGTCAGCCTCGGCGCCACCGGCGCCCTCGTGGCGCGACCGCGCCAGCCTGCGAAGCATTTTCCGGTAGGGCTGCGGCTCTGGCCACAGCTTCCACGCCCGAAGAGCCAGGAGGGAAAGCCGTGCCTCGTTGGAAAGCTCTTTGGCAGCCGCTCGCGTGGCCCCACAGCCCGTGGGGCTGCGGGCTTTGCGGTGGCCGTCAGCCTCGGCGCCACCGGCGCCCACCTGGAGCGGACGCGCCAGCCTGCGAAGCATTTTCCGGTAGGGCCGTGGCTCTGGCCACAGCTCCCACGCCCGAAGAGCCAGGAGGGAAAGCCGTGCCTCGTTGGAAAGCTCTTTGGCAGCTGCTCGCGTGGCCCCACAGCCCGTGCGGCTGCGGGCTTTGCGGCGGCCTTCAGCCTCGGCGCCTCCGGAGCCCACCTGGCGCGGCCGCGCCAGCCTCCGAAGCATTTTCTGGTAGGGCCGCGGCTCTGGCCACAGCTCCCACACCCGAAGAGCCAGGAGGGAAAGCCGTGCCTCGTTGGAAAGCTCTTTGGCAGCCGCTCGCTTGGCCCCACAGCCCGTGGGGCTGCGGGCTTTGCGGCGGCCGTCAGCCTCGGCGCCACCGGCGCCCACATGGTGCCGCCGCGCCAGCCTGCGAAGCATTTTCCGGTAGGGCCGCGGCTCTGGCCACAGCTCCCACGCCCGAAGAGCCAGGAGGGAAAGCCGTGCCTCGTTGGAAAGCTCTTTGGCAGCTGCTCGCGTGGCCCCACAGCCCGTGGGGCTGCGGGATTTGCGGCGGCCGTCAGCCTCGGCAGCACCGGCGCCCACCTGGCGCGGCCGCGCCAGCCTGCGAAGCATTTTCCGGTAGGGCCGCGGCTCTGGCCACAGCTTCCACGCCCGAAGAGCCAGGAGGGAAAGCCGTGCCTCGTTGGAAAGCTCTTTGGCAGCCGCTCGCGTGGCCCCACAGCCCGTGGGGCTGCGGGCTTTGCGGCGGCCGTCAGCCTCGGCGCCACCGGCGCCCACCTGGCGCGGCCACGCCAGCCTGCGAAGCATTTTCCGGTAGGGCCGCGGCTCTGGCCACAGCTCCCACGCCCGAAGAGCCAGGAGGGAAAGCCGTGCCTCGTTGGAAAGCTCTTTGGCAGCTGCTCGCGTGGCCCCACAGCCCGTGGGGCTGCGGGCTTTGCGGCGGCCGTCAGCCTCGGCGCCACCGGCGCCCACCTGGCGCGGCCGCGCCAGCCTGCGAAGCATTTTCCGGTAGGGCCGCGGCTCTGGCCACAGCTCCCACGGCCGAAGAGCCAGGAGGGAAAGCCGTGCCTTGTTGGAAAGCTCTTTGGCAGCCGCTTGGGTGGCCCCACAGCCCGTGAGGCTGCGGGCTTTGCGGCGGCCGTCAGACTCGGCGCCACCCGCGCTAACCTGGTGCGGCCGCGCCAGCCTGCGAAGCATTTTCCGGTAGGGCCGCAGCTCTGGCCACAGCTTCCACGCCCGAAGAGCCAGGAGGGAAAGCCGTGCCTCGTTGGAAAGCTCTTTGGCAGCCGCTCGCGTGGCCCCACAGATCGTGGGGCTGCGGGCTTTGCGGCGGCCGTCAGCCTCGCCGCCATCGGCGCCCACCTGGCGCCGCTGCGCCAGCCCGCGAAGAATTTTCCGGTAGGGCCGCGGCTCTGGCCACAGATCCCACACCCGAAGAGCCAGGAGGGAAAGCCGTGCCTCGTTGGAAAGCTCTTTGGCAGCCGCTCGCATGGCCCCACAGCCCGTGGGGCTGCGGGCTTTGTGGCGGCCGTCAGCCTCGGCGCCACCGGCGCCCACCTGGCGCCGCCGCGCCAGCCTGCGAAGCATTTTCCGGTAGGGCCGCGGCTCTGGCCACAGCTCCCACGCCCGAAGAGCCAGGAGGGAAAGCCGTGCCTCGTTGGAAAGCTCTTTGGCAGCCGCTCGCGTGGCCCCACAGCCCGTGGGGCTGCGGGCTTTGTGGCGGCCGTCAGCCTCGGCGCCACCGGCGCCCACCTGGCGCCGCCGCGCCAGCCTGCGAAGCATTTTCCGGTAGGGCCGCGGCTCTGGCCACAGCTCCCACGCCCGAAGAGCCAGGAGGGAAAGCCGTGCCTCGTTGGAAAGCTCTTTGGCAGCCGCTCGCGTGGCCCCACAGCCCGTGGGGCTGCGGGCTTTGCGGCAGCCGTCAGCCTCGGCTCCACCGGCGCCCACGTGGCGCCGCCGGACCAGCCTGCGAAGCATTTTCTGGTAGGGCCGCGGCTCTGGCCACAGCTCCCACGCCCGAAGAGCCAGGACGGAAAGCCGTGCCTCGTTGGAAAGCTCTTGGGCAGCTGGTCGCGTGGCCCCACAGCCCGTGGGGCTGCGGGCTTTGCGGCGGCCGTCAGCCTCGGCGCCACCGGCGCCCACCTGGCGCGGCCGCGCCAGCCTGCGAAGCATTTTCTGGTAGGGCCGCGGCTCTGGCCACAGCTCCCACGCCCGAAGAGCCAGGAGGGAAAGCCGTGCCTCGTTGGAAAGCTCCTTGGCAGCCGCTTGCGTGGCCCCACAGCCCGTGGGGCTGCGGGCTTTGCGGCGGCCGTCAGCCTCGGCGCCACCGGCGCCAACCTGGTTCGGCCGCGCCAGCCTGCGAAGCATTTTCCGGTAGGGCCGCGGCTCTGGCCACAGCTTCCACGCCCGAAGAGCCAGGAGGGAAAGCCGTGCCTCGTTGGAAAGCTCTTTGGCAGCCGCTCGCGTGGCCCCACAGATCGTGGGGCTGCGGGCTTTGCGGCGGCCGTCAGCCTCGGCGCCACCGGCGCCCACTTGGCGCGGCCGCGCCAGCCTGCGAAGCATTTTCCGGTAGGGCCGCGGCTCTGGCCACAGCTTCCACGCCCGAAGAGCCAGGAGGGAAAGCCGTGCCTCGTTGGAAAGCTCTTTGGCAGCCGCTTGCGTGGCCCCACAGCCCGTGGGGCTGCGGGCTTTGCGGCGGCCGTCAGCCTCGCCGCCATCGGCGCCCACCTGGCGGCGCTGCGCCAGCCCGCGAAGAATTTTCCGGTAGGGCCGCGGCTCTGGCCACAGATCCCACACCCGAAGAGCCAGGAGGGAAAGCCGTGCCTCGTTGGAAAGCTCTTTGGCAGCCGCTCGCGTGGCCCCACAGCCCGTGGGGCTGCGGGCTTTGTGGCGGCCGTCAGCCTCGGCGCCACCGGCGCCCACCTGGCGCCGCCGCGCCAGCCTGCGAAGCATTTTCCGGTAGGGCCGCGGCTCTGGCCACAGCTCCCACGCCCGAAGAGCCAGGAGGGAAAGCCGTGCCTCGTTGGAAAGCTCTTTGGCAGCCGCTCGCGTGGCCCTACAGCCCGTGGGGCTGCGGGCTTTGCGGCAGCCGTCAGCCTCGGCTCCACCGGCGCCCACGTGGCGCCGCCGGACCAGCCTGCGAAGCATTTTCCGGTAGGGCCGCGGCTCTGGCCACAGCTCCCACGCCCGAAGAGCCAGGACGGAAAGCCGTGCCTCGTTGGAAAGCTCTTGGGCAGCTGGTCGCGTGGCCCCACAGCCCGTGGGGCTGCGGGATTTGCGGCGGCCGTCAGCCTCGGCGCCACCGGCGCCCACCTGGCGCGGCCGCGCCAGCCTGCGAAGCATTTTCTGGTAGGGCCGCGGCTCTGGCCACAGCTCCCACGCCCGAAGAGCCAGGAGGGAAAGCCGTGCCTCGTTGGAAAGCTCTTTGGCAGCCGCTCGCGTGGCCCCACAGCCCGTGGGGCTGCGGGCTTTGCGGCGGCCGTCAGCCTCGGCGCCACCGGAGCCCACGTGCCGCCGCCGCGCCAGCCTGCGAAGCATTTTCCGGTAGGGCCACGGCTCTGGCCACAGCTCCCACGCCCGAACAGACAGGAGGGAAAGCCGTGCCTCGTTGGAAAGCTCTTTGGCAGCTGCTCGCGTGGCCCCACAGCCCGTGGGGCTGCGGGCTTTGCGGCGGCCGTCAGCCTCGGCGCCACCGGCGCCCACCTGGCGCGGCTGCGCCAGCCTGCGAAGCATTTTCCGGTAGGGCCGCGGCTCTGGCCACAGCTCCCACGGCCGAAGAGCCAGGAGGGAAAGCCGTGCCTTGTTGGAAAGCTCTTTGGCAGCCGCTTGGGTGGCCCCACAGCCCGTGAGGCTGCGGGCTTTGCGGCGGCCGTCAGACTCGGCGCCACCCGCGCTAACCTGGTGCGGCCGCGCCAGCCTGCGAAGCATTTTCCGGTAGGGCCGCAGCTCTGGCCACAGCTTCCACGCCCGAAGAGCCAGGAGGGAAAGCCGTGCCTCGTTGGAAAGCTCTTTGGCAGCCGCTCGCGTGGCCCCACAGATCGTGGGGCTGCGGGCTTTGCGGCAGCCGTCAGCCTCGGCTCCACCGGCGCCCACGTGGCGCCGCCGGACCAGCCTGCGAAGCATTTTCTGGTAGGGCTGCGGCTCTGGCCACAGCTCCCACGCCCGAAGAGCCAGGACGGAAAGCCGTGCCTCGTTGGAAAGCTCTTGGGCAGCTGGTCGCGTGGCCCCACAGCCCGTGGGGCTGCGGGCTTTGCGGCGGCCGTCAGCCTCGGCGCCACCGGCGCCCACCTGGCGCGGCCGCGCCAGCCTGCGAAGCATTTTCTGGTAGGGCCGCGGCTCTGGCCACAGCTCCCACGCCTGAAGAGCCAGGAGGGAAAGCCGTGCCTCGTTGGAAAGCTCCTTGGCAGCCGCTTGCGTGGCCCCACAGCCCGTGGGGCTGCGGGCTTTGCGGCGGCCGTCAGCCTCGGCGCCACCGGCGCCCACCTGGCGCGGCCGCGCCAGCCCGCGAAGAATTTTCCGGTAGGGCCGCGGCTCTGGCCACAGATCCCACACCCGAAGAGCCAGGAGGGAAAGCCGTGCCTCGTTGGAAAGCTCTTTGGCAGCCGCTCGCGTGGCCCCACAGCCCGTGGAGCTGCGGGCTTTGTGGCGGCCGTCAGCCTCGGCGCCACCGGCGCCCACCTGGCGCCGCCGCGCCAGCCTGCGAAGCATTTTCCGGTAGGGCCGCGGCTCTGGCCACAGCTCCCACGCCCGAAGAGCCAGGAAGGAAAGCCGTGCCTCGTTGGAAAGCTCTTTGGCAGCCGCTCGCGTGGCCCCACAGCCCGTGGGGCTGCGGGCTTTGCGGCAGCCGTCAGCCTCGGCTCCACCGGCGCCCACGTGGCGCCGCCGGACCAGCCTGCGAAGCATTTTCCGGTAGGGCCGCGGCTCTGGCCACAGCTCCCACGCCCGAAGAGCCAGGACGGAAAGCCGTGCCTCGTTGGAAAGCTCTTGGGCAGCTGGTCGCGTGGCCCCACAGCCCGTGGGGCTGCGGGATTTGCGGCGGCCGTCAGCCTCGGCGCCACCGGCGCCCACCTGGCGCGGCCGCGCCAGCCTGCGAAGCATTTTCTGGTAGGGCCGCGGCTCTGGCCACAGCTCCCACGCCCGAAGAGCCAGGAGGGAAAGCCGTGCCTCGTTGGAAAGCTCTTTGGCAGCCGCTCCCGTGGCCCCACAGATCGTGGGGCTGCGGGCTTTGCGGCGGCCGTCAGCCTCGGCGCCACCGGAGCCCACGTGCCGCCGCCGCGCCAGCCTGCGAAGCATTTTCCGGTAGGGCCGCGGCTCTGGCCACAGCTCCCACGCCCGAAGAGCCAGGAGGGAAAGCCGTGCCTCGTTGGAAAGCTCTTTGGCAGCTGCTCGCGTGGCCCCACAGCCCGTGGGGCTGCGGGCTTTGCGGCGGACGTCAGCCTTGGCGCCACCGGCGCCCACCTGGCGCGGCCGAAACAGCCTGTGAAGCATTTTCCGGTAGGGCCGCGGCTCTGGCCACAGCTCCCACGCCCGAAGAGCCAGGAGGGAAAGCCGTGCCTCGTTGGAAAGCTCTTTGGCAGCCGCTCGCGTGGCCCCACAGCCCGTGGGGCTGCGGGCTTTGCGGCGGCCGTCAGCCTCGGCGCCACCGGCGCCCTCGTGGCGCGACCGCGCCAGCCCGCGAAGCATTTTCCGGTAGGGCCGCGGCTCTGGCCACAGCTTCCACGCCCGAAGAGCCAGGAGGGAAAGCCATGCCTCGTTGGAAAGCTCTTTGGCAGCCGCTTGCGTGGCCCCACAGCCCGTGGGGCTGCGGGCTTTGCGGCGGCCTTCAGCCTCGGCGCCACCGGCGCCCACCTGGCGCGGCCGCGCCAGCCCGCGAAGCATTTTCCGGTAGGGCCGCGGCTCTGGCCACAGCTTCCACGCCCGAAGAGCCAGGAGGGAAAGCCGTGCCTCGTTGGAAAGCTCTTTGGCAGCTGCTCGCATTGCCCCACAGCCCGTGGGGCTGCGGGCTTTGCGGCGGCCGTCAGCCTCGGCGCCACCCGCGCAAACCTGGCTCGGCCGCGCCAGCCTGCGAAGCATTTTCCGGTAGGGCCGCGGCTCTGGCCACAGCTTCCACGCCCGAAGAGCCAGGAGGGAAAGCCGTGCCTCGTTGGAAAGCTATTTGGCAGCCGCTCGCGTGGCCCCACAGATCGTGGGGCTGCGGGCTTTGCGGCGGCCGTCAGCCTCGGCGCCACCGGCGCCCACCTGGCGCGGCCGCGCCAGCCTGCAAAGCATGTTCCGGTAGGGCCGCGGCTCTGGCCACAGCTTCCACGCCCGAAGAGCCAGGAGGGAAAGCCGTGCCTCGTTGGAAAGCTCTTTGGCAGCCGCTTGCGTGGCCCCACAGCCCGTGGGGCTGCGGGCTTTGCGGCGGCCGTCAGCCTCGGCGCCACCGGCGCCCACCTGGCGCGGCCACGCCAGCCTGCGAAGCATTTTCCGGTAGGGCCACGGCTCTGGCCACAGCTCCCACGCCCGAAGAGCCAGGAGGGAAAGCCGTGCCTCGTTGGAAAGATCTTTGGCAGCTGCTCGCGTGGCCCCACAGCCCGTGGGGCTGCGGGCTTTGCGGCGGCCGTCAACCTCGGCGCCACCGGCGCCCACCTGGCGCGGCCGCGCCAGCCTGCGAAGCATTTTCCGGTAGGGCCGCGGCTCTGGCCACAGCTCCCACGGCCGAAGAGCCAGGAGGGAAAGCCATGCCTCGTTGGAAAGCTCTTTGGCAGCCGCTTGCGTGGCCCCACAGCCCGTGGGGCTGCGGGCTTTGCGGCGGCCGTCAGACTCGGCGCCACCCGCGCCAACCTGGTGCGGCCGCGCCAGCCTGCGAAGCATTTTCCGGTAGGGCCGCGGCTCTGGCCACAGCTTCCACGCCCGAAGAGCCAGGAGGGAAAGCCGTGCCTCGTTGGAAAGCTCTTTGGCAGCCGCTCGCGTGGCCCCACAGATCGTGGGGCTGCGGGCTTTGCGGCGGCCGTCAGCCTCGGCGCCACCGGCGCCCACTTGGCGCGGCCGCGCCAGCCTGCGAAGCATTTTCCGGTAGGGCCGCGGCTCTGGCCACAGCTTCCACGCCCGAAGAGCCAGGAGGGAAAGCCGTGCCTCGTTGGAAAGCTCTTTGGCAGCCGCTTGCGTGGCCCCACAGCCCGTGGGGCTGCGGGCTTTGCGGCGGCCGTCAGCCTCGGCGCCACCGGCGCCCACTTGGCGCGGCCGCGCCAGCCTGCGAAGCATTTTCCGGTAGGGCCGCGGCTCTGGCCACAGCTTCCACGCCCGAAGAGCCAGGAGGGAAAGCCGTGCCTCGTTGGAAAGCTCTTTGGCAGCCGCTTGCGTGGCCCCACAGCCCGTGGGGCTGCGGGCTTTGCGGCGGCCGTCAGCCTCGGCGCCACCGGCGCCCACGTGGCGCCGCCGCGCCAGCCTGCGAAGCGTTTTCCGGTAGGGCCGCGGCTCTGGCCACAGCTCCCACGCCCGAAGAGCCAGGAGGGAAAGCTGTGCCTCGTTGGAAAGCTCTTTGGCAGCCGCTCGCGTGGCCCCACAGCCCGTGGGGCTGCGGGCTTTGTGGCGGCCGTCAGCCTCGGCGCCACCGGCGCCCACTTTACGCCGCCACGCCAGCCTCCGAAGCATTTTCCGGTAGGGCCGCGGCTCTGGCCACAGCTCCCACGCCCGAAGAGCCAGGAGGGAAAGCCGTGCCTCGTTGGAAAGCTCTTGGGCAGCTGCTCGCGTGGCCCCAGAGCCCGTGGGGCTGCGGGCTTTGCGGCAGCCGTCAGCCTCGGCGCCACCGGCGCCCACCTGGTGCTGCCGCGCCAGCCTGCGAAGCATTTTCCGGTAGGGCCGCGGCTCTGGCCACAGCTCCCACGCCCGAAGAGCCAGGAGGGAAAGCCGTGCCTCCTTGGAAAGCTCTTTGGCAGCTACTCACGTGGCCCCACAGCCCGTGGGGCTGCGGGCTTTGCGGCAGCCGTCAGCCTTGGCGCCACCGGCGCCCACGTGGCGCCGCCGCGCCAGCCTGCGAAGCATTTTCCGGTAGGGCCGCGGCTCTGGCCACAGCTCCCACGCCCGAAGAGCCAGGAGGGAAAGCCGTGCCTCGTTGGAAAGCTCTTTGGCAGCCGCTCGCGTGGCCCCACAGCCCGTGGGGCTGCGGGCTTTGCGGCGGCCGTCAGCCTCGGCGCCACCGGCGCCCACGTGGCGCCGCTGCGCCAGCCCGCGAAGCATTTTCCGGTAGGGCCGCGGCTCTGGCTACAGCTCCCACGCCCGAAGAGCCAGGACGGAAAGCCGTGCCTCGTTGGAAAGCTCTTGGGCAGCTGCTCGCGTGGCCCCACAGCCCGTGGGGCTGCGGGCTTTGCGGCGGCCGTCAGCCTCGGCGCCACCGGCGCCAACCTGGTTCGGCCGCGCCAGCCTGCGAAGCATTTTCCGGTAGGGCCGCGGCTCTGGCCACAGCTTCCACGCCCGAAGAGCCAGGAGGGAAAGCCGGGCCTCCTTGGAAAGCTATTTGGCAGCCGCTCGCGTGGCCCCACAGATCGTGGGGCTGCGGGCTTTGCGGCGGCCGTCAGCCTCGGCGCCACCGGCGCCCACCTGGCGCGGCCGCGCCAGCCTGCAAAGCATTTTCCGGTAGGGCCGCGGCTCTGGCCACAGCTTCCACGCCCGAAGAGCCAGGAGGGAAAGCCGTGCCTCGTTGGAAAGCTCTTTGGCAGCCGCTCGCGTGGCCCCACAGCCCGTGGGGCTGCGGGCTTTGCGGCGGCCGTCAGCCTCGGCGCCACCGGCGCCCACCTGGCGCGGCCACGCCAGCCTGCGAAGCATTTTCCGGTAGGGCCGCGGCTCTGGCCACAGCTCCCACGCCCGAAGAGCCAGGAGGGAAAGCCGTGCCTCGTTGGAAAGCTCTTTGGCAGCTGCTCGCGTGGCCCCACAGCCCGTGGGGCTGCGGGCTTTGTGGCGGCCGTCAGCCTCGGCGCCACCGGCGCCCACCTGGCGCCGCCGCGCCAGCCTGCGAAGCATTTTCCGGTAGGGCCGCGGCTCTGGCCACAGCTCCCACGCCCGAAGAGCCAGGAGGGAAAGCCGTGCCTCGTTGGAAAGCTCTTTGGCAGCCGCTCGCGTGGCCCCACAGCCCGTGGGGCTGCGGGCTTTGTGGCGGCCGTCAGCCTCGGCGCCACCGGCGCCCACCTGGCGCCGCCGCGCCAGCCTGCGAAGCATTTTCCGGTAGGGCCGCGGCTCTGGCCACAGCTCCCACGCCCGAAGAGCCAGGAGGGAAAGCCGTGCCTCCTTGGAAAGCTCTTTGGCAGCCGCTCGCGTGGCCCCACAGCCCGTGGGGCTGCGGGCTTTGCGGCAGCCGTCAGCCTCGGCTCCACCGGCGCCCACGTGGCGCCGCCGGACCAGCCTGCGAAGCATTTTCTGGTAGGGCTGCGGCTCTGGCCACAGCTCCCACGCCCGAAGAGCCAGGACGGAAAGCCGTGCCTCGTTGGAAAGCTCTTGGGCAGCTGGTCGCGTGGCCCCACAGCCCGTGGGGCTGCGGGCTTTGCGGCGGCCGTCAGCCTCGGCGCCACCGGCGCCCACCTGGCGCGGCCGCGCCAGCCTGCGAAGCATTTTCTGGTAGGGCCGCGGCTCTGGCCACAGCTCCCACGCCCGAAGAGCCAGGAGGGAAAGCCGTGCCTCGTTGGAAAGCTCCTTGGCAGCCGCTTGCGTGGCCCCAGAGCCCGTGGGGCTGCGGGCTTTGCGGCGGCCGTCAGCCTCGGCGCCACCGGCGCCAACCTGGCGCGGCCGCGCCAGCCTGCGAAGCATTTTCCGGTAGGGCCGCGGCTCTGGCCACAGCTTCCACGCCCGAAGAGCCAGGAGGGAAAGCCGTGCCTCGTTGGAAAGCTCTTTGGCAGCCGCTCGCGTGGCCCCACAGATCGTGGGGCTGCGGGCTTTGCGGCGGCCGTCAGCCTCGGCGCCACCGGCGCCCACTTGGCGCGGCCGCGCCAGCCTGCGAAGCATTTTCCGGTAGGGCCGCGGCTCTGGCCACAGCTTCCACGCCCGAAGAGCCAGGAGGGAAAGCCGTGCCTCGTTGGAAAGCTCTTTGGCAGCCGCTTGCGTGGCCCCACAGCCCGTGGGGCTGCGGGCTTTGCGGCGGCCGTCAGCCTCGCCGCCATCGGCGCCCACCTGGCGCCGCTGCGCCAGCCCGCGAAGAATTTTCCGGTAGGGCCGCGGCTCTGGCCACAGATCCCACACCCGAAGAGCCAGGAGGGAAAGCCGTGCCTCGTTGGAAAGCTCTTTGGCAGCCGCTCGCGTGGCCCCACAGCCCGTGGGGCTGCGGGCTTTGTGGCGGCCGTCAGCCTCGGCGCCACCGGCGCCCACCTGGCGCCGCCGCGCCAGCCTGCGAAGCATTTTCCGGTAGGGCCGCGGCTCTGGCCACAGCTCCCACGCCTGAAGAGCCAGGAAGGAAAGCCGTGCCTCGTTGGAAAGCTCTTTGGCAGCCGCTCGCGTGGCCCCACAGCCCGTGGGGCTGCGGGCTTTGCGGCAGCCGTCAGCCTCGGCTCCACCGGCGCCCACGTGGCGCCGCCGGACCAGCCTGCGAAGCATTTTCCGGTAGGGCCGCGGCTCTGGCCACAGCTCCCACGCCCGAAGAGCCAGGACGGAAAGCCGTGCCTCGTTGGAAAGCTCTTGGGCAGCTGGTCGCGTGGCCCCACAGCCCGTGGGGCTGCGGGATTTGCGGCGGCCGTCAGCCTCGGCGCCACCGGCGCCCACCTGGCGCGGCCGCGCCAGCCTGCGAAGCATTTTCTGGTAGGGCCGCGGCTCTGGCCACAGCTCCCACGCCCGAAGAGCCAGGAGGGAAAGCCGTGCCTCGTTGGAAAGCTCTTTGGCAGCCGCTCCCGTGGCCCCACAGATCGTGGGGCTGCGGGCTTTGCGGCGGCCGTCAGCCTCGGCGCCACCGGAGCCCACGTGCCGCCGCCGCGCCAGCCTGCGAAGCATTTTCCGGTAGGGCCGCGGCTCTGGCCACAGCTCCCACGCCCGAAGAGCCAGGAGGGAAAGCCGTGCCTCGTTGGAAAGCTCTTTGGCAGCTGCTCGCGTGGCCCCACAGCCCGTGGGGCTGCGGGCTTTGCGGCGGACGTCAGCCTCGGCGCCACCGGCGCCCACCTGGCGCGGCCGAAACAGCCTGTGAAGCATTTTCCGGTAGGGCCGCGGCTCTGGCCACAGCTCCCACGCCCGAAGAGCCAGGAGGGAAAGCCGTGCCTCGTTGGAAAGCTCTTTGGCAGCCGCTCGCGTGGCCCCACAGCCCGTGGGGCTGCGGGCTTTGCGGCGGCCGTCAGCCTCGGCGCCACCGGCGCCCTCGTGGCGCGACCGCGCCAGCCCGCGAAGCATTTTCCGGTAGGGCCGCGGCTCTGGCCACAGCTTCCACGCCCGAAGAGCCAGGAGGGAAAGCCATGCCTCGTTGGAAAGCTCTTTGGCAGCCGCTTGCGTGGCCCCACAGCCCGTGGGGCTGCGGGCTTTGCGGCGGCCTTCAGCCTCGGCGCCACCGGCGCCCACCTGGCGCGGCCGCGCCAGCCCGCGAAGCATTTTCCGGTAGGGCCGCGGCTCTGGCCACAGCTTCCACGCCCGAAGAGCCAGGAGGGAAAGCCGTGCCTCGTTGGAAAGCTCTTTGGCAGCTGCTCGCATTGCCCCACAGCCCGTGGGGCTGCGGGCTTTGCGGCGGCCGTCAGCCTCGGCGCCACCCGCGCAAACCTGGCTCGGCCGCGCCAGCCTGCGAAGCATTTTCCGGTAGGGCCGCGGCTCTGGCCACAGCTTCCACGCCCGAAGAGCCAGGAGGGAAAGCCGTGCCTCGTTGGAAAGCTATTTGGCAGCCGCTCGCGTGGCCCCACAGATCGTGGGGCTGCGGGCTTTGCGGCGGCCGTCAGCCTCGGCGCCACCGGCGCCCACCTGGCGCGGCCGCGCCAGCCTGCAAAGCATTTTCCGGTAGGGCCGCGGCTCTGGCCACAGCTTCCACGCCCGAAGAGCCAGGAGGGAAAGCCGTGCCTCGTTGGAAAGCTCTTTGGCAGCCGCTTGCGTGGCCCCACAGCCCGTGGGGCTGCGGGCTTTGCGGCGGCCGTCAGCCTCGGCGCCACCGGCGCCCACCTGGCGCGGCCACGCCAGCCTGCGAAGCATTTTCCGGTAGGGCCACGGCTCTGGCCACAGCTCCCACGCCCGAAGAGCCAGGAGGGAAAGCCGTGCCTCGTTGGAAAGCTCTTTGGCAGCTGCTCGCGTGGCCCCACAGCCCGTGGGGCTGCGGGCTTTGCGGCGGCCGTCAGCCTCGGCGCCACCGGCGCCCACCTGGCGCGGCCGCGCCAGCCTGCGAAGCATTTTCCGGTAGGGCCGCGGCTCTGGCCACAGCTCCCACGGCCGAAGAGCCAGGAGGGAAAGCCGTGCCTCGTTGGAAAGCTCTTTGGCAGCCGCTTGCGTGGCCCCACAGCCCGTGGGGCTGCGGGCTTTGCGGCGGCCGTCAGACTCGGCGCCACCCGCGCCAACCTGGTGCGGCCGCGCCAGCCTGCGAAGCATTTTCCGGTAGGGCCGCGGCTCTGGCCACAGCTTCCACGCCCGAAGAGCCAGGAGGGAAAGCCGTGCCTCGTTGGAAAGCTCTTTGGCAGCCGCTCGCGTGGCCCCACAGATCGTGGGGCTGCGGGCTTTGCGGCGGCCGTCAGCCTCGGCGCCACCGGCGCCCACTTGGCGCGGCCGCGCCAGCCTGCGAAGCATTTTCCGGTAGGGCCGCGGCTCTGGCCACAGCTTCCACGCCCGAAGAGCCAGGAGGGAAAGCCGTGCCTCGTTGGAAAGCTCTTTGGCAGCCGCTTGCGTGGCCCCACAGCCCGTGGGGCTGCGGGCTTTGCGGCGGCCGTCAGCCTCGGCGCCACCGGCGCCCACGTGGCGCCGCCGCGCCAGCCTGCGAAGCATTTTCCGGTAGGGCCGCGGCTCTGGCCACAGCTCCCACGCCCGAAGAGCCAGGAGGGAAAGCTGTGCCTCGTTGGAAAGCTCTTTGGCAGCCGCTCGCGTGGCCCCACAGCCCGTGGGGCTGCGGGCTTTGTGGCGGCCGTCAGCCTCGGCGCCACCGGCGCCCGCTTTACGCCGCCGCGCCAGCCTCCGAAGCATTTTCCGGTAGGGCCGCGGCTCTGGCCACAGCTCCCACGCCCGAAGAGCCAGGAGGGAAAGCCGTGCCTCGTTGGAAAGCTCTTGGGCAGCTGCTCGCGTGGCCCCAGAGCCCGTGGGGCTGCGGGCTTTGCGGCAGCCGTCAGCCTCGGCGCCACCGGCGCCCACCTGGTGCTGCCGCGCCAGCCTGCGAAGCATTTTCCGGTAGGGCCGCGGCTCTGGCCACAGCTCCCACGCCCGAAGAGCCAGGAGGGAAAGCCGTGCCTCCTTGGAAAGCTCTTTGGCAGCTACTCACGTGGCCCCACAGCCCGTGGGGCTGCGGGCTTTGCGGCAGCCGTCAGCCTTGGCGCCACCGGCGCCCACGTGGTGCCGCCGCGCCAGCCTGCGAAGCATTTTCCGGTAGGGCCGCGGCTCTGGCCACAGCTCCCACGCCCGAAGAGCCAGGAGGGAAAGCCGTGCCTCCTTGGAAAGCTCTTTGGCAGCCGCTCGCGTGGCCCCACAGCCCGTGGGGCTGCGGGCTTTGCGGCGGCCGTCAGCCTCGGCGCCACCGGCGCCCACGTGGCGCCGCTGCGCCAGCCCGCGAAGCATTTTCCGGTAGGGCCGCGGCTCTGGCTACAGCTCCCACGCCCGAAGAGCCAGGACGGAAAGCCGTGCCTCGTTGGAAAGCTCTTGGGCAGCTGCTCGCGTGGCCCCACAGCCCGTGGGGCTGCGGGCTTTGCGGCGGCCGTCAGCCTCGGCGCCACCGGCGCCCACCTGGCGCGGCCGCGCCAGCCTGCGAAGCATTTTCTGGTAGGGCAGCGGCTCTGGCCACAGCTCCCACGCCCGAAGAGCCAGGAGGGAAAGCCGTGCCTCGTTGGAAAGCTCTTTGGCAGCCGCTCGCGTGGCCCCACAGTCCGTGGGGCTGCGGGCTGTACGTCGGCCGTCAGCCTCGGCGCCACCGGCGCTCACCTGGCGCCGCCGCACCAGCCTGCGAAACATTTTCTGGTAGGGCCGCGGCTCTGGCCACAGGTTCCACGCCCGAAGAGCCAGGAGGGAAAGCCGTGCCTCCTTGGAAAGCTCTTTGGCAGCCGCTCGCGTGGCCCCACAGCCCGTGGGGCTGCGGGCTTTGCGGCGGCCGTCAGCCTCGGCGCCACCGGAGCCCACGTGCCGTCGCCGCGCCAGCCTGCGAAGCATTTTCCGGTAGGGCCGCGGCTCTGGCCACACATCCCACGCCCGAAGAGTCAGGAGGGAAAGCCGTGCCTCGTTGGAAAGCTCTTTGGCAGCCGCTCGCGTGGCCCCACAGCCCGTGGGGCTGCGGGCTTTGCGGCGGCCGTCAGCCTCGGCGCCACCGGAGCCCACCTGGCGCGGCCGCACCAGCCTGTGAAGCATTTTCCGGTAGGGCCGCAGCTCTGGCCACAGCTCCCACGCACGAAGAGCCAGGAGGGAAAGCCGTGCCTCGTTGGAAAGCTCTTTGGCAGCCGCTCGCGTGGCCCCACAGCCCGTGGGGCTGCGGGCTTTGCAGCGGCCGTCAGCCTCGGCGCCATCGGCGCCCAACTGGAGCGGCTGCGCCAGCCCGCGAAGCATTTTCCGGTAGGGCCGCGGCTCTGGCCACAGATCCCACGCCCGAAGAGCCAGGAGGGAAAGCCGTGCCTCCTTGGAAAGCTCTTTGGCAGCCGCTCGCGTGGCCCCAGAGCCCGTGGGGCTGCGGGCTTTGTGGCGGCCGTCAGCCTCGGCGCCAGCGGCGCCCACCTGGCGCCGCCGCGCCAGCCTGCGAAGCATTTTCCGGTAGGGCCGCGGCTCTGGCCACAGCTCCCACGCCCGAAGAGCCAGGAGGGAAAGCCGTGCCTCGTTGGAAAGCTCTTTGGCAGCCGCTCGCGTGGCCCCACAGCCCGTGGGGCTGCGGGCTTTGCGGCGGCCGTCAGCCTCGGCGCCACCGGCGCCCACTTTACGCCGCCGCGCCCGCCTCCGAAGCATTTTCCGGTAGGGCCGCGGCTCTGGCCACAGCTCCCACGCCCGAAGAGCCAGGAGGGAAAGCCATGCCTCGTTGGAAAGCTCTTTGGCAGCTACTCGCGTGGCCCCACAGCCCGTGGGGCTGCGGGCTTTGCGGCAGCCGTCAGCCTTGGCGCCACCGGCGCCCACGTGGCGCCGCCGCGCCAGCCTGCGAGGCATTTTCTGGTAGGGCCGCGGCTCTGGCCACAGCTCCCACGCCCGAAGAGCCAGGAGGGAAAGCCGTGCCTCGTTGGAAAGCTCTTTGGCAGCCGCTCGCGTGGCCCCACAGCCCGTGGGGCTGCGGGCTTTGCGGCGGCCGTCAGCCTCGGCGCCACCGGCGCCCACGTGGCGCCGCCTCACCAGCCTGCGAAGCATTTTCCGGTAGGGCCGCGGCTCTGGCCACAGCTCCCACGCCCGAAGAGCCAGGAGGGAAAGCCGTGCCTCGTTGGAAAGCTCTTGGGCAGCTGGTCGCGTGGCCCCAGAGCCCGTGGGGCTGCAGGCTTTGCGGCGGTTGTCAGCCTCGGCGCCACCGGCGCCCACCTGGCGCGGCCGCGCCAGCCTGCGAAGCATTTTCTGGTAGGGCCGCGGCTCTGGCCACAGATCGCACGCCCGAAGAGCCAGGAGGGAAAGCCGTGCCTCGTTGGATATCTTTTTGGCAGCCGCTTGCGTGGCCCCACAGCCCGTGGGGCTGCGGGCTTTGCGGCGGCCGTCAGCCTCGGCGACACCGGCGCCCACCTGGAGCAGCCGCGCCAGCCTGCGAAGCATTTTCCGGTAGGGCCGCGGCTCTGGCCACAGCTTCCACGCTCGAAGAGCCAGGAGGGAAAGCCGTGCCTCGTTGGAAAGCTCTTTGGCAGCCGCTCGCGTGGCCCCACAGCCCGTGGGGCTGCGGGCTTTGTGGCGGCCGTCAGCCTCGGCGCCACCGGCGCCCACGTGGCGCCGCCGCGCCAGCCTGCGAAGCATTTTCCGGTAGGGCCGCGGCTCTGGCCACAGCTCTCACGCCCGAAGAGCCAGGAGGGAAAGCCGTGCCTCGTTGGAAAGCTCTTTGGCAGCCGCTCGCGTGGCCCCACAGCCCGTGGGGCTGCGGGCTTTGCGGCAGCCGTCAGCCTCGGCGCCACCGGCGCCCACCTGGCGCCGCCGCACCAGCCTGCGAAGCATTTTCCGGTAGGGCCGCGGCTCTGGCCACAGCTCCCACGCCCGAAGAGCCAGGAGGGAAAGCCGTGCCTCGTTGGAGAGCTCTTTGGCAGCTGCTCGCGTGGCCCCACAGCCTGTGGCGCTGCGGGCTTTGCGGCGGCCGTCAGCCTTGGCGCCACCGGCGCCCACCTGGCGCGGACGCGCCAGCCTGCGAAGCATTTTCCGGTAGGGCCGCGGCTCTGGCCACAGCTCCCACGCCCGAAGAGCCAGGAGGGAAAGCCGTGCCTCGTTGGAAAGCTCTTTGGCAGCTGCTCGCGTGGCCCCACAGCCCGTGGGGCTGCGGACTTTGCGGCGGACGTCAGCCTCGGCGCCACCGGCGCCCACCTGGTGCGGCCGAAACAGCCTGCGAAGCATTTTCCGGTAGGGCCGCGGCTCTGGCCACAGCTCCCACGCCCGAAGAGCCAGGAGGGAAAGCCGTGCCTCGTTGGAAAGCTCTTTGGCAGCCGCTCGCGTGGCCCCACAGCCCGTGGGGCTGCGGGCTTTGCGGCGGCCGTCAGCCTCGGCGCCACCGGCGCCCTCGTGGCGCGACCGCGCCAGCCCGCGAAGCATTTTCCGGTAGGGCCGCGGCTCTGGCCACAGCTTCCACGCCCGAAGAGCCAGGAGGGAAAGCCATGCCTCGTTGGAAAGCTCTTTGGCAGCCGCTCGCGTGGCCCCACAGATCGTGGGGCTGCGGGCTTTGCGGCGGCCGTCAGCCTCGGCGCCACCGGCGCCCACCTGGCGCGGCCGCGCCAGCCTGCGAAGCATTTTCCGGTAGGGCCGCGGCTCTGGCCACAGCTCCCACGCACGAAGAGCCAGGAGGGAAAGCCGTGCCTCGTTGGAAAGCTCCTTGGCAGCCGCTTGCGTGGCCCCACAGCCCGTGGGGCTGCGGGCTTTGCGGCGGCCGTCAGCCTCGGCGCCACCGGCGCCCACCTGGCGCGGCCGCGCCAGCCCGCGAAGCATTTTCCGGTAGGGCCGCGGCTCTGGCCACAGCTTCCACGCCCGAAGAGCCAGGAGGGAAAGCCGTGCCTCGTTGGAAAGCTCTTTGGCAGCTGCTCGCATTGCCCCACAGCCCGTGGGGCTGCGGGCTTTGCGGCGGCCGTCAGCCTCGGCGCCACCGGCGCCAACCTGGTTCGGCCGCGCCAGCCTGCGAAGCATTTTCCGGTAGGGCCGCGGCTCTGGCCACAGCTTCCACGCCCGAAGAGCCAGGAGGGAAAGCCGGGCCTCCTTGGAAAGCTATTTGGCAGCCGCTCGCGTGGCCCCACAGATCGTGGGGCTGCGGGCTTTGCGGCGGCCGTCAGCCTCGGCGCCACCGGCGCCCACCTGGCGCGGCCGCGCCAGCCTGCAAAGCATTTTCCGGTAGGGCCGCGGCTCTGGCCACAGCTTCCACGCCCGAAGAGCCAGGAGGGAAAGCCGTGCCTCGTTGGAAAGCTCTTTGGCAGCCGCTCGCGTGGCCCCACAGCCCGTGGGGCTGCGGGCTTTGCGGCGGCCGTCAGCCTCGGCGTCACCGGCGCCCACCTGGCGCGGCCACGCCAGCCTGCGAAGCATTTTCCGGTAGGGCCGCGGCTCTGGCCACAGCTCCCACGCCCGAAGAGCCAGGAGGGAAAGCCGTGCCTCGTTGGAAAGCTCTTTGGCAGCTGCTCGCGTGGCCCCACAGCCCGTGGGGCTGCGGGCTTTGCGGCGGCCGTCAGCCTCGGCGCCACCGGCGCCTACCTGGCGCGGCCGCGCCAGCCTGCGAAGCATTTTCCGGTAGGGCCACGGCTCTGGCCACAGCTCCCACGCCCGAACAGACAGGAGGGAAAGCCGTGCCTCGTTGGAAAGCTCTTTGGCAGCCGCTCGCGTGGCCCCACAGATCGTGGGGCTGCGGGCTTTGCGGCGGCCGTCAGCCTCGCCGCCATCGGCGTCCACCTGGCGCCGCTGCGCCAGCCCGCGAAGTATTTTCCGGTAGGGCCGCGGCTCTGGCCACAGATCCCACACCCGAAGAGCCAGGAGGGAAAGCCGTGCCTCGTTGGAAAGCTCTTTGGCAGCTGCTCGCGTGGCCCCACAGCCCGTGGGGCTGCGGGCTTTGTGGCGGCCGTCAGCCTCGGCGCCACCGGCGCCCACCTGGCGCCGCCGCGCCAGCCTGCGAAGCATTTTCCGGTAGGGCCGCGGCTCTGGCCACAGCTCCCACGCCCGAAGAGCCAGGAGGGAAAGCCGTGCCTCGTTGGAAAGCTCTTTGGCAGCCGCTCGCGTGGCCCCACAGCCCGTGGGGCTGCGGGCTTTGCGGCAGCCGTCAGCCTCGGCTCCACCGGCGCCCACGTGGCGCCGCCGGACCAGCCTGCGAAGCATTTTCTGGTAGGGCCGCGGCTCTGGCCACAGCTCCCACGCCCGAAGAGCCAGGACGGAAAGCCGTGCCTCGTTGGAAAGCTCTTGGGCAGCTGGTCGCGTGGCCCCACAGCCCGTGGGGCTGTGGGCTTTGCGGCGGCCGTCAGCCTCGGCGCCACCGGCGCCCACCTGGCGCGGCCGCGCCAGCCTGCGAAGCATTTTCTGGTAGGGCCGCGGCTCTGGCCACAGCTCCCACGCCCGAAGAGCCAGGAGGGAAAGCCGTGCCTCCTTGGAAAGCTCCTTGGCAGCCGCTTGGGTGGCCCCACAGCCCGTGGGGCTGCGGGCTTTGCGGCGGCCATCAGCCTCGGCGCCACCGGCGCCAACCTGGTTCGGCCGCGCCAGCCTGCGAAGCATTTTCCGGTAGGGCCGCGGCTCTGGCCACAGCTCCCACGCCCGAAGAGCCAGGAGGGAAAGCCGTGCCTCGTTGGAAAGCTCTTTGGCAGCCGCTCGCGTGGCCCCACAGATCGTGGGGCTGCGGGCTTTGCGGCGGCCGTCAGCCTCGGCGCCACCGGCGCCCACTTGGCGCGGCCGCGCCAGCCCGCGAAGCATTTTCCGGTAGGGCCGCGGCTCTGGCCACAGCTTCCACGCCCGAAGAGCCAGGAGGGAAAGCCGTGCCTCGTTGGAAAGCTCTTTGGCAGCCGCTTGCGTGGCCCCACAGCCCGTGGGGCTGCGGGCTTTGCGGCGGCCGTCAGCCTCGCCGCCATCGGCGCCCACCTGGCGCCGCTGCGCCAGCCCGCGAAGAATTTTCCGGTAGGGCCGCGGCTCTGGCCACAGATCCCACACCCGAAGAGCCAGGAGGGAAAGCCGTGCCTCGTTGGAAAGCTCTTTGGCAGCCGCTCGCGTGGCCCCACAGCCCGTGGGGCTGCGGGCTTTGTGGCGGCCGTCAGCCTCGGCGCCACCGGCGCCCACCTGGCGCCGCCGCGCCAGCCTGCGAAGCATTTTCCGGTAGGGCCGCGGCTCTGGCCACAGCTCCCACGCCCGAAGAGCCAGGAAGGAAAACCGTGCCTCGTTGGAAAGCTCTTTGGCAGCCGCTCGCGTGGCCCCACAGCCCGTGGGGCTGCGGGCTTTGCGGCAGCCGTCAGCCTCGGCTCCACCGGCGCCCACGTGGCGCCGCCGGACCAGCCTGCGAAGCATTTTCCGGTAGGGCCGCGGCTCTGGCCACAGCTCCCACGCCCGAAGAGCCAGGACGGAAAGCCGTGCCTCGTTGGAAAGCTCTTGGGCAGCTGGTCGCGTGGCCCCACAGCCCGTGGGGCTGCGGGATTTGCGGCGGCCGTCAGCCTCGGCGCCACCGGCGCCCACCTGGCGCGGCCGCGCCAGCCTGCGAAGCATTTTCTGGTAGGGCCGCGGCTCTGGCCACAGCTCCCACGCCCGAAGAGCCAGGAGGGAAAGCCGTGCCTCGTTGGAAAGCTCTTTGGCAGCCGCTCGCGTGGCCCCACAGCCCGTGGGGCTGCGGGCTTTGCGGCGGCCGTCAGCCTCGGCGCCACCGGAGCCCACGTGCCGCCGCCGCGCCAGTCTGCGAAGCATTTTCCGGTAGGGCCGCGGCTCTGGCCACAGATCCCACGCCCGAAGAGCCAGGAGGGAAAGCCGTGCCTCGTTGGAAAGCTCTTTGGCAGCCGCTCGCGTGGCCCCACAGCCCGTGGGGCTGCGGGCTTTGTGGCGGCCGTCAGCCTCGGCGCCACCGGCGCCTACCTGGCGCGGCCGCGCCAGCCTGCGAAGCATTTTCCGGTAGGGCCGCGGCTCTGGCCACGGCTTCCACGCCCGAAGAGCCAGGAGGGAAAGCCGTGCCTCGTTGGAAAGCTCTTTGGCAGCCGCTCCCGTGGCCCCACAGATCGTGGGGCTGCGGGCTTTGCGGCGGCCGTCAGCCTCGGCGCCACCGGCGCCCACCTGGCGCGGCCGCGCCAGCCTGCGAAGCATTTTCCGGTAGGGCCGCGGCTCTGGCCACAGCTCCCACGCCCGAAGAGCCAGGAGGGAAAGCCGTGCCTCTTTGGAAAGCTCTTTGGCAGCTGCTCGCGTGGCCCCACAGCCCGTGGGGCTGCGGGCTTTGCGGCGGACGTCAGCCTCGGCGCCACCGGCGCCCACCTGGCGCGGCCGAAACAGCCTGCGAAGTATTTTCCGGTAGGGCCGCGGCTCTGGCCACAGCTCCCACGCCCGAAGAGCCAGGAGGGAAAGCCGTGCCTCGTTGGAAAGCTCTTTGGCAGCCGCTCGCGTGGCCCCACAGCCCGTGGGGCTGCGGGCTTTGCGGCGGCCGTCAGCCTCGGCGCCACCGGCGCCCTCGTGGCGCGACCGCGCCAGCCCGCGAAGCATTTTCCGGTAGGGCCGCGGCTCTGGCCACAGCTTCCACGCCCGAAGAGCCAGGAGGGAAAGCCATGCCTCGTTGGAAAGCTCTTTGGCAGCCGCTTGCGTGGCCCCACAGCCCGTGGGGCTGCGGGCTTTGCGGCGGCCTTCAGCCTCGGCGCCACCGGCGCCCACCTGGCGCGGCCGCGCCAGCCCGCGAAGCATTTTCCGGTAGGGCCGCGGCTCTGGCCACAGCTTCCACGCCCGAAGAGCCAGGAGGGAAAGCCGTGCCTCGTTGGAAAGCTCTTTGGCAGCTGCTCGCATTGCCCCACAGCCCGTGGGGCTGCGGGCTTTGCGGCGGCCGTCAGCCTCGGCGCCACCCGCGCAAACCTGGCTCGGCCGCGCCAGCCTGCGAAGCATTTTCCGGTAGGGCCGCGGCTCTGGCCACAGCTTCCACGCCCGAAGAGCCAGGAGGGAAAGCCGAGCCTCGTTGGAAAGCTATTTGGCAGCCGCTCGCGTGGCCCCACAGATCGTGGGGCTGCGGGCTTTGCGGCGGCCGTCAGCCTCGGCGCCACCGGCGCCCACCTGGCGCGGCCGCGCCAGCCTGCAAAGCATTTTCCGGTAGGGCCGCGGCTCTGGCCACAGCTTCCACGCCCGAAGAGCCAGGAGGGAAAGCCGTGCCTCGTTGGAAAGCTCTTTGGCAGCCGCTTGCGTGGCCCCACAGCCCGTGGGGCTGCGGGCTTTGCGGCGGCCGTCAGCCTCGGCGCCACCGGCGCCCACCTGGCGCGGCCACGCCAGCCTGCGAAGCATTTTCCGGTAGGGCCACGGCTCTGGCCACAGCTCCCACGCCCGAAGAGCCAGGAGGGAAAGCCGTGCCTCGTTGGAAAGCTCTTTGGCAGCTGCTCGCGTGGCCCCACAGCCCGTGGGGCTGCGGGCTTTGCGGCGGCCGTCAACCTCGGCGCCACCGGCGCCCACCTGGCGCGGCCGCGCCAGCCTGCGAAGCATTTTCCGGTAGGGCCGCGGCTCTGGCCACAGCTCCCACGGCCGAAGAGCCAGGAGGGAAAGCCGTGCCTCGTTGGAAAGCTCTTGGGCAGCTGGTCGCGTGGCCCCACAGCCCGTGGGGCTGCGGGCTTTGCGGCGGCCGTCAGCCTCGGCGCCACCGGCGCCCACCTGGCGCGGCCGCGCCAGCCTGCGAAGCATTTTCTGGTAGGGCCGCGGCTCTGGCCACAGCTCCCACGCCCGAAGAGCCAGGAGGGAAAGCCGTGCCTCGTTGGAAAGCTCTTTGGCAGCTGCTCGCGTGGCCCCACAGCCCGTGGGGCTGCGGGCTTTGCGGCGGCCGTCAGCCTCGGCGCCACCGGAGCCCACGTGCCGCCGCCGCGCCAGCCTGCGAAGCATTTTCCGGTAGGGCCGCGGCTCTGGCCACAGATCCCACGCCCGAAGAGCCAGGAGGGAAAGCCGTGCCTCGTTGGAAAGCTCTTTGGCAGCCGCTCGCGTGGCCCCACAGCCCGTGGGGCTGCGGGCTTTGTGGCGGCCGTCAGCCTCGGCGCCACCGGCGCCTACCTGGCGCGGCCGCGCCAGCCTGCGAAGCATTTTCCGGTAGGGCCGCGGCTCTGGCCACGGCTTCCACGCCCGAAGAGCCAGGAGGGAAAGCCGTGCCTCGTTGGAAAGCTCTTTGGCAGCCGCTCCCGTGGCCCCACAGATCGTGGGGCTGCGGGCTTTGCGGCGGCCGTCAGCCTCGGCGCCACCGGCGCCCACCTGGCGCGGCCGCGCCAGCCTGCGAAGCATTTTCCGGTAGGGCCGCGGCTCTGGCCACAGCTCCCACGCCCGAAGAGCCAGGAGGGAAAGCCGTGCCTCGTTGGAAAGCTCTTTGGCAGCCGCTTGCGTGGCCCCACAGCCCGTGGGGCTGCGGGCTTTGCGGCGGACGTCAGCCTCGGCGCCACCGGCGCCCACCTGGCGCGGCCGAAACAGCCTGCGAAGTATTTTCCGGTAGGGCCGCGGCTCTGGCCACAGCTCCCACGCCCGAAGAGCCAGGAGGGAAAGCCGTGCCTCGTTGGAAAGCTCTTTGGCAGCCGCTCGCGTGACCCCACAGCCCGTGGGGCTGCGGGCTTTGCGGCGGCCGTCAGCCTCGGCGCCACTGGCGCCCTCGTGGCGCGACCGCGCCAGCCCGCGAAGCATTTTCCGGTAGGGCCGCGGCTCTGGCCACAGCTTCCACGCCCGAAGAGCCAGGAGGGAAAGCCATGCCTCGTTGGAAAGCTCTTTGGCAGCCGCTTGCGTGGCCCCACAGCCCGTGGGGCTGCGGGCTTTGCGGCGGCCTTCAGCCTCGGCGCCACCGGCGCCCACCTGGCGCGGCCGCGCCAGCCCGCGAAGCATTTTCCGGTAGGGCCGCGGCTCTGGCCACAGCTTCCACGCCCGAAGAGCCAGGAGGGAAAGCCGTGCCTCGTTGGAAAGCTCTTTGGCAGCCGCTTGCGTGGCCCCAAAGCCCGTGGGGCTGCGGGCTTTGCGGCGGCCGTCAGCCTCGGCGCCACCGGCGCCCACCTGGCGCGGCCACGCCAGCCTGCGAAGCATTTTCCGGTAGGGCCACGGCTCTGGCCACAGCTCCCACGCCCGAAGAGCCAGGAGGGAAAGCCGTGCCTCGTTGGAAAGCTCTTTGGCAGCTGCTCGCGTGGCCCCACAGCCCGTGGGGCTGCGGGCTTTGCGGCGGCCGTCAACCTCGGCGCCACCGGCGCCCACCTGGCGCGGCCGCGCCAGCCTGCGAAGCATTTTCCGGTAGGGCCGCGGCTCTGGCCACAGCTCCCACGGCCGAAGAGCCAGGAGGGAAAGCCGTGCCTCGTTGGAAAGCTCTTTGGCAGCCGCTTGCGTGGCCCCACAGCCCGTGGGGCTGCGGGCTTTGCGGCGGCCGTCAGACTCGGCGCCACCCGCGCCAACCTGGTGCGGCCGCGCCAGCCTGCGAAGCATTTTCCGGTAGGGCCGCGGCTCTGGCCACAGCTTCCACGCCCGAAGAGCCAGGAGGGAAAGCCGTGCCTCGTTGGAAAGCTCTTTGGCAGCCGCTCGCGTGGCCCCACAGATCGTGGGGCTGCGGGCTTTGCGGCGGCCGTCAGCCTCGGCGCCACCGGCGCCCACTTGGCGCGGCCGCGCCAGCCTGCGAAGCATTTTCCGGTAGGGCCGCGGCTCTGGCCACAGCTTCCACGCCCGAAGAGCCAGGAGGGAAAGCCGTGCCTCGTTGGAAAGCTCTTTGGCAGCCGCTTGCGTGGCCCCACAGCCCGTGGGGCTGCGGGCTTTGCGGCGGCCGTCAGCCTCGCCGCCATCGGCGCCCACCTGGCGCCGCTGTGCCAGCCCGCGAAGAATTTTCCGGTAGGGCCGCGGCTCTGGCCACAGATCCCACACCCGAAGAGCCAGGAGGGAAAGCCGTGCCTCGTTGGAAAGCTCTTTGGCAGCCGCTCGCGTGGCCCCACAGCCCGTGGGGCTGCGGGCTTTGTGGCGGCCGTCAGCCTCGGCGCCACCGGCGCCCACCTGGCGCCGCCGCGCCAGCCTGCGAAGCATTTTCCGGTAGGGCCGCGGCTCTGGCCACAGCTCCCACGCCCGAAGAGCCAGGAGGGAAAGCCGTGCCTCGTTGGAAAGCTCTTTGTCAGCCGCTCGCGTGGCCCCACAGCCCGTGGGGCTGCGGGCTTTGCGGCAGCCGTCAGCCTCGGCTCCACCGGCGCCCACCTGGCGCCGCAGGACCAGCCTGCGAAGCATTTTCTGGTAGGGCCGCGGCTCTGGCCACAGCTCCCACGCCCGAAGAGCCAGGAGGGAAAGCCGTGCCTCGTTGGAAAGCTCTTGGGCAGCCGCTCGCGTGGCCCCACAGCCCGTGGGGCTGCGGGCTTTGCGGCGGCCGTCAGCCTCGGCGCCACCGGAGCACACCTGGCGCGGCCGCACCAGCCTGTGAAGCATTTTCCGGTAGGGCCGCAGCTCTGGCCACAGCTACCACGCACGAAGAGCCAGGAGGGAAAGCCGTGCCTCGTTGGAAAGCTCTTTGGCAGCCTCTTGCGTGGCCCCACAGCCCGTGGGGCTGCGGGCTTTGCGGCGGCCGTCAGCCTCGGCGCCATCGGCGCCCAACTGGAGCGGCTGCGCCAGCCCGCGAAGCATTTTCCGGTAGGGCCGCGGCTCTGGCCACAGATCCCACGCCCGAAGAGCCAGGAGGGAAAGCCGTGCCTCGTTGGAAAGCTCTTTGGCAGCCGCTCGCGTGGCCCCACAGCCCGTGGGGCTGCGGGCTTTGTGGCGGCCGTCAGCCTCGGCGCCAGCGGCGCCCACCTGGCGCCGCCGCGCCAGCCTGCGAAGCATTTTCCGGTAGGGCCGCGGCTCTGGCCACAGCTCCCACGCCCGAAGAGCCAGGAAGGAAAGCTGTGCCTCGTTGGAAAGCTCTTTGGCAGCCGCTCGCGTGGCCCCACAGCCCGTGGGGCTGCGGGCTTTGTGGCGGCCGTCAGCCTCGGCGCCACCGGCGCCCACTTTACGCCGCCGCGCCAGCCTCCGAAGCATTTTCCGGTAGGGCCGCGGCTCTGGCCACAGCTCCCACGCCCGAAGAGCCAGGAGGGAAAGCCGTGCCTCGTTGGAAAGCTCTTGGGCAGCTGCTCGCGTGGCCCCAGAGCCCGTGGGGCTGCGGGCTTTGCGGCAGCCGTCAGCCTCGGCGCCACCGGCGACCACCTGGTGCTGCCGCGCCAGCCTGCGAAGCATTTTCGGTAGGGCCGCGGCTCTGGCCACAGCTCCCACGCCCGAAGAGCCAGGAGGGAAAGCCGTGCCTCCTTGGAAAGCTCTTTGGCAGCTACTCACGTGGCCCCACAGCCCGTGGGGCTGCGGGCTTTGCGGCAGCCGTCAGCCTTGGCGCCACCGGCGCCCACGTGGCGCCGCCGTGCCAGCCTGCGAAGCATTTTCCGGTAGGGCCGCGGCTCTGACCACAGCTCCCACGCCCGAAGAGCCAGGAGGGAAAGCCGTGCCTCGTTGGAAAGCTCTTTGGCAGCCGCTCGCGTGGCCCCACAGCCCGTGGGGCTGCGGGCTTTGCGGCGGCCGTCAGCCTCGGCGCCACCGGCGCCCACGTGGCGCCGCTGCGCCAGCCCGCGAAGCATTTTCCGGTAGGGCCGCGGCTCTGGCTACAGCTCCCACGCCCGAAGAGCCAGGACGGAAAGCCGTGCCTCGTTGGAAAGCTCTTGGGCAGCTGCTCGCGTGGCCCCACAGCCCGTGGGGCTGCGGGCTTTGCGGCGGCCTTCAGCCTCGGCGCCACCGGCGCCCACCTGGCGCGGCCGCGCCAGCCTGCGAAGCATTTTCTGGTAGGGCAGCGGCTCTGGCCACAGCTCCCACGCCCGAAGAGCCAGGAGGGAAAGCCGTGCCTCGTTGGAAAGCTCTTTGGCAGCCGCTCGCGTGGCCCCACAGTCCGTGGGGCTGCGGGCTGTGCGGCGGCCGTCAGCCTCGGCGCCACCGGCGCTCACCTGGCGCCGCCGCACCAGCCTGCGAAACATTTTCTGGTAGGGCCGCGGCTCTGGCCACAGGTTCCACGCCCGAAGAGCCAGGAGGGAAAGCCGTGCCTCCTTGGAAAGCTCTTTGGCAGCCGCTCGCGTGGCCCCACAGCCCGTGGGGCTGCGGGCTTTGCGGCGGCCGTCAGCCTCGGCGCCACCGGAGCCCACGTGCCGCCGCCGCGCCAGCCTGCGAAGCATTTTCCGGTAGGGCCGCGGCTCTGGCCACACATCCCACGCCCGAAGAGTCAGGAGGGAAAGCCGTGCCTCGTTGGAAAGCTCTTTGGCAGCCGCTCGCGTGGCCCCACAGCCCGTGGGGCTGCGGGCTTTGCGGCGGCCGTCAGCCTCGGCGCCACCGGAGCCCACCTGGCGCGGCCGCACCAGCCTGTGAAGCATTTTCCGGTAGGGCCGCAGCTCTGGCCACAGCTCCCACGCACGAAGAGCCAGGAGGGAAAGCCGTGCCTCGTTGGAAAGCTCTTTGGCAGCCGCTCGCGTGGCCCCACAGCCCGTGGGGCTGCGGGCTTTGCGGCGGCCGTCAGCCTCGGCGCCATCGGCGCCCAACTGGAGCGGCTGCGCCAGCCCGCGAAGCATTTTCCGGTAGGGCCGCGGCTCTGGCCACAGATCCCACGCCCGAAGAGCCAGGAGGGAAAGCCGTGCCTCCTTGGAAAGCTCTTTGGCAGCCGCTCGCGTGGCCCCACAGCCCGTGGGGCTGCGGGCTTTGTGGCGGCCGTCAGCCTCGGCGCCAGCGGCGCCCACCTGGCGCCGCCGCGCCAGCCTGCGAAGCATTTTCCGGTAGGGCCGCGGCTCTGGCCACAGCTCCCACGCCCGAAGAGCCAGGAGGGAAAGCCGTGCCTCGTTGGAAAGCTCTTTGGCAGCCGCTCGCGTGGCCCCACAGCCCGTGGGGCTGCGGGCTTTGCGGCGGCCGTCAGCCTCGGCGCCACCGGCGCCCACTTTACGCCGCCGCGCCAGCCTCCGAAGCATTTTCCGGTAGGGCCGCGGCTCTGGCCACAGCTCCCACGCCCGAAGAGCCAGGAGGGAAAGCCGTGCCTCGTTGGAAAGCTCTTGGGCAGCTGGTCGCGTGGCCCCAGAGCCCGTGGGGCTGCGGGCTTTGCGGCAGCCGTCAGCCTCGGCGCCACCGGCGCCCACCTGGTGCTGCCGCGCCAGCCTGCGAAGCATTTTCCGGTAGGGCCGCGGCTCTGGCCACAGCTCCCACGCCCGAAGAGCCAGGAGGGAAAGCCATGCCTCGTTGGAAAGCTCTTTGGCAGCTACTCGCGTGGCCCCACAGCCCGTGGGGCTGCGGGCTTTGCGGCAGCCGTCAGCCTTGGCGCCACCGGCGCCCACGTGGCGCCGCCGCGCCAGCCTGCGAAGCATTTTCCGGTAGGGCCGCAGCTCTGGCCACAGCTACCACGCACGAAGAGCCAGGAGGGAAAGCCGTGCCTCGTTGGAAAGCTCTTTGGCAGCCTCTTGCGTGGCCCCACAGCCCGTGGGGCTGCGGGCTTTGCGGCGGCCGTCAGCCTCGGCGCCATCGGCGCCCAACTGGAGCGGCTGCGCCAGCCCGCGAAGCATTTTCCGGTAGGGCCGCGGCTCTGGCCACAGATCCCACGCCCGAAGAGCCAGGAGGGAAAGCCGTGCCTCGTTGGAAAGCTCTTTGGCAGCCGCTCGCGTGGCCCCACAGCCCGTGGGGCTGCGGGCTTTGTGGCGGCCGTCAGCCTCGGCGCCAGCGGCGCCCACCTGGCGCCGCCGCGCCAGCCTGCGAAGCATTTTCCGGTAGGGCCGCGGCTCTGGCCACAGCTCCCACGCCCGAAGAGCCAGGAGGGAAAGCCGTGCCTCGTTGGAAAGCTCTTTGGCAGCCGCTCGCGTGGCCCCACAGCCTGTGGGGCTGCGGCCTTTGTGGCGGCCGTCAGCCTCGGAGCCACAGGCGCCCACTTTGCGCCGCCGCGCCAGCCTGAGAAGCATTTTCCGTTAGGGCCGCGGCTCTGGCCACAGCTCCCACGCCCGAAGAGCCAGGAGGGAAAGCCGTGCCTCGTTGGAAAGCTCTTTGGCAGCCGCTCGCGTGGCCCCACAGCCCGTGGGGCTGCGGGCTTTGCGGCAGCCGTCAGCCTCGGCGCCACCGGCGCCCACGTGGCGCCGCCGCGCCAGCCTGCGAAGCATTTTCCGGTAGGGCCGCGGCTCTGGCCACAGCTCCCACGCCCGAAGAGCCAGGAGGGAAAGCTGTGCCTCGTTGGAAATCTCTTTGGCAGCCGCTCGCGTGGCCCCACAGCCCGTGGGGCTGCGGGCTTTGTGGCGGCCGTCAGCCTCGGCGCCACCGGCGCCCACTTTACGCCGCCGCGCCAGCCTCCGAAGCATTTTCCGGTAGGGCCGCGGCTCTGGCCACAGCTCCCACGCCCGAAGAGCCAGGAGGGAAAGCCGTGCCTCGTTGGAAAGCTCTTGGGCAGCTGCTCGCGTGGCCCCAGAGCCCGTGGGGCTGCGGGCTTTGCGGCAGCCGTCAGCCTCGGCGCCACCGGCGACCACCTGGTGCTGCCGCGCCAGCCTGCGAAGCATTTTCCGGTAGGGCCGCGGCTCTGGCCACAGCTCCCACGCCCGAAGAGCCAGGAGGGAAAGCCGTGCCTCCTTGGAAAGCTCTTTGGCAGCTACTCACGTGGCCCCACAGCCCGTGGGGCTGCGGGCTTTGCGGCAGCCGTCAGCCTTGGCGCCATGGGCGCCCACGTGGCGCCGCCGCGCCAGCCTGCGAAGCATTTTCCGGTAGGGCCGCGGCTCTGGCCACAGCTCCCACGCCCGAAGAGCCAGGAGGGAAAGCCGTTCCTCGTTGGAAAGCTCTTTGGCAGCCGCTCGCGTGGCCCCACAGCCCGTGGGGCTGCGGGCTTTGCGGCGGCCGTCAGCCTCGGCGCCACCGGCGCCCACGTGGCGCCGCTGCGCCAGCCCGCGAAGCATTTTCCGGTAGGGCCGCGGCTCTGGCTACAGCTCCCACGCCCGAAGAGCCAGGACGGAAAGCCGTGCCTCGTTGGAAAGCTCTTGGGCAGCTGCTCGCGTGGCCCCACAGCCCGTGGGGCTGCGGGCTTTGCGGCGGCCGTCAGCCTCGGCGCCACCGGCGCCCACCTGGCGCGGCCGCGCCAGCCTGCGAAGCATTTTCTGGTAGGGCAGCGGCTCTGGCCACAGCTCCCACGCCCGAAGAGCCAGGAGGGAAAGCCGTGCCTCGTTGGAAAGCTCTTTGGCAGCCGCTCGCGTGGCCCCACAGTCCGTGGGGCTGCGGGCTGTGCGGCGGCCGTCAGCCTCGGCGCCACCGGCGCTCACCTGGCGCCGCCGCACCAGCCTGCGAAACATTTTCTGGTAGGGCCGCGGCTCTGGCCACAGGTTCCACGCCCGAAGAGCCAGGAGGGAAAGCCGTGCCTCCTTGGAAAGCTCTTTGGCAGCCGCTCGCGTGGCCCCACAGCCCGTGGGGCTGCGGGCTTTGCGGCGGCCGTCAGCCTCGGCGCCACCGGAGCCCACGTGCCGCCGCCGCGCCAGCCTGCGAAGCATTTTCCGGTAGGGCCGCAGCTCTGGCCACAGCTCCCACGCACGAAGAGCCAGGAGGGAAAGCCGTGCCTCATTGGAAAGCTCTTTGGCAGCCGCTCGCGTGGCCCCACAGCCCGTGGGGCTGCGGGCTTTGCGGCGGCCGTCAGCCTCAGCGCCATAGGCGCCCAACTGGAGCGGCTGCGCCAGCCCGCGAAGCATTTTCCGGTAGGGCCGCGGCTCTGGCCACAGATCCCACGCCCGAAGAGCCAGGAGGGAAAGCCGTGCCTCCTTGGAAAGCTCTTTGGCAGCCGCTCGCGTGGCCCCACAGCCCGTGGGGCTGCGGGCTTTGTGGCGGCCGTCAGCCTCGGCGCCACTGGCGCCCACCTGGCGCCGCCGCGCCAGCCTGCGAAGCATTTTCCGGTAGGGCCGCGGCTCTGGCCACAGCTCCCACGCCCGAAGAGCCAGGAGGGAAAGCCGTGCCTCGTTGGAAAGCTCTTTGGCAGCCGCTCGCGTGGCCCCACAGCCCGTGGGGCTGCGGGCTTTGCGGCGGCCGTCAGCCTCGGCGCCACCGGCGCCCACTTTACGCCGCCGCGCCAGCCTCCGAAGCATTTTCCGGTAGGGCCGCGGCTCTGGCCACAGCTCCCACGCCCGAAGAGGCAGGAGGGAAAGCCGTGCCTCGTTGGAAAGCTCTTGGGCAGCTGGTCGCGTGGCCCCAGAGCCCGTGGGGCTGCGGGCTTTGCGGCAGCCGTCAGCCTCGGCGCCACCGGCGCCCACCTGGTGCTGCCGCGCCAGCCTGCGAAGCATTTTCCGGTAGGGCCGCGGCTCTGGCCACAGCTCCCACGCCCGAAGAGCCAGGAGGGAAAGCCGTGCCTCGTTGGAAAGCTCTTTGGCAGCTACTCGCGTGGCCCCACAGCCCGTGGGGCTGCGGGCTTTGCGGCAGCCGTCAGCCTTGGCGCCACCGGCGCCCACGTGGCGCCGCCGCGCCAGCCTGCGAAGCATTTTCTGGTAGGGCCGCGGCTCTGGCCACAGCTCCCACGCCCGAAGAGCCAGGAGGGAAAGCCGTGCCTCGTTGGAAAGCTCTTTGGCAGCCGCTCGCGTGGCCCCACAGCCCGTGGGGCTGCGGGCTTTGCGGCGGCCGTCAGCCTCGGCGCCACCGGCGCCCACGTGGCACCGCCTCACCAGCCTGCGAAGCATTTTCCGGTAGGGCCGCGGCTCTGGCCACAGCTCCCACGCCCGAAGAGCCAGGAGGGAAAGCCGTGCCTCGTTGGAAAGCTCTTGGGCAGCTGGTCGCGTGGCCCCAGAGCCCGTGGGGCTGCAGGCTTTGCGGCGGTTGTCAGCCTCGGCGCCACCGGCGCCCACCTGGCGCGGCCGCGCCAGCCTGCGAAGCATTTTCTGGTAGGGCCGCGGCTCTGGCCAGAGCTCCCACGCCCGAAGAGCCAGGAGGGAAAGCCGTGCCTCGTTGGAAAGCTCTTTGGCAGCTGCTCGCGTGGCCCCACAGCCCGTGGGGCTGCGGGCTGTGCGGCGGCCGTCAGCCTCGGCGCCACCGGCGCCCACCTGGCGCCGCCGCACCAGGCTGCGAAACATTTTCTGGTAGGGCCGCGGCTCTGGCCACAGCTTCCACGCCCGAAGAGCCAGGAGGGAAAGCCGTGCCTCGTTGGAAAGCTCTTGGGCAGCTGGTCGCGTGGCCCCAGAGCCCGTGGGGCTGCGGGCTTTGCGGCGGCCGTCAGCCTCGGCGCCACCGGCGCCCACCTGGCGCCGCCGCGCCAGCCTGCGAAGCATTTTCCGGTAGGGCCGCGGCTCTGGCCACAGCTCCCACGCCCGAAGAGCCAGGAGAGAAAGCCGTGCCTCGTTGGAAAGCTCTTTGGCAGCCGCTCGCGTGGCCCCACAGCCCGTGGGGCTGCGGGCTTTGCGGCGGCCGTCAGCCTCGGTGCCACCGGCGCCCACGTGCCGCAGCCGCGCCAGCCTGCGAAGCATTTTCCGGTAGGGCCGCGGCTCTGGCCACAGATCGCACGCCCGAAGAGCCAGGAGGGAAAGCCGTGCCTCGTTGGAAATCTCTTTGGCAGCCGCTCGCGTGGCCCCACAGCCCGTGGGGCTGCGGGCTTTGCGGCGGCCGTCAGCCTCGGCGCCACCGGCGCCCACGTGGCACCGCCTCACCAGCCTGCGAAGCATTTTCCGGTAGGGCCGCGGCTCTGGCCACAGCTCCCACGCCCGAAGAGCCAGGAGGGAAAGCCGTGCCTCGTTGGAAAGCTCTTGGGCAGCTGGTCGCGTGGCCCCAGAGCCCGTGGGGCTGCAGGCTTTGCGGCGGTTGTCAGCCTCGGCGCCACCGGCGCCCACCTGGCGCGGCCGCGCCAGCCTGCGAAGCATTTTCTGGTAGGGCCGCGGCTCTGGCCAGAGCTCCCACGCCCGAAGAGCCAGGAGGGAAAGCCGTGCCTCGTTGGAAAGCTCTTTGGCAGCTGCTCGCGTGGCCCCACAGCCCGTGGGGCTGCGGGCTGTGCGGCGGCCGTCAGCCTCGGCGCCACCGGCGCCCACCTGGCGCCGCCGCACCAGGCTGCGAAACATTTTCTGGTAGGGCCGCGGCTCTGGCCACAGCTTCCACGCCCGAAGAGCCAGGAGGGAAAGCCGTGCCTCGTTGGAAAGCTCTTGGGCAGCTGGTCGCGTGGCCCCAGAGCCCGTGGGGCTGCGGGCTTTGCGGCGGCCGTCAGCCTCGGCGCCACCGGCGCCCACCTGGCGCTGCCGCGACAGCCCGCGAAGCATTTTCCGGTAGGGCCGCGGCTCTGGCCACAGCTCCCACGCCCGAAGAGCCAGGAGAGAAAGCCGTGCCTCGTTGGAAAGCTCTTTGGCAGCCGCTCGCGTGGCCCCACAGCCCGTGGGGCTGCGGGCTTTGCGGCGGCCGTCAGCCTCGGTGCCACCGGCGCCCACGTGCCGCAGCCGCGCCAGCCTGCGAAGCATTTTCCGGTAGGGCCGCGGCTCTGGCCACAGATCGCACGCCCGAAGAGCCAGGAGGGAAAGCCGTGCCTCGTTGGAAATCTCTTTGGCAGCCGCTCGCGTGGCCCCACAGCCCGTGGGGCTGCGGGCTTTGCGGCGGCCGTCAGCCTCGGCGACACCGGCGCCCACCTGGCGCAGCCGCGCCAGCCTGCGAAGCATTTTCCGGTAGGGCCGCGGCTCTGGCCACAGCTTCCACGCTCGAAGAGCCAGGAGGGAAAGCCGTGCCTCCTTGGAAAGCTCTTTGGCAGCCGCTCGCGTGGCCCCACAGCCCGTGGGGCTGTGGGCTTTGCGGCGGCCGTCAGCCTCGGCGACACCGGCGCCCACCTGGCGCCGCCGCGCCAGCCTGCGAAGCATTTTCTGGTAGGTCCGCGGCTCTGGCCACAGCTCCCACGCCCGAAGAGCCAGGAGGGAAAGCCGTGCCTCGTTGGAAAGCTCTTTGGCAGGTGCTCGCGTGGCCCCACACCCCGTGGGGCTGCGGGCTTTGCGGCGGCCTTCAGCCTCGGCGCCACCGGCGCCCACCTGGCGCGGCCGCGCCAGCCTGCGAAGCATTTTCTGGTACGGCCGCGGCTCTGGCCACAGCTCCCACGCCCGAAGAGCCAGGAGGGAAAGCCGTGCCTCGTTGGAAAGCTCTTTGGCAGCCGCTCGCGTGGCCCCACAGCCCGTGGGGCTGCGGGCTTTGTGGCGGCCGTCAGCCTCGGCGCCACCGGCGCCCACGTGGCGCCACCGCGCCAGCCTGCGAAGCATTTTCCGGTAGGGCCGCGGCTCTGGCCACAGCTCTCACGCCCGAAGAGCCAGGAGGGAAAGCCGTGCCTCCTTGGAAAGCTCTTTGGCAGCCGCTCGCGTGGCCCCACAGCCCGTGGGGCTGCGGGCTTTGCGGCAGCCGTCAGCCTCGGCGCCACCGGCGCCCACCTGGCGCCGCCGCACCAGCCTGCGAAGCATTTTCTGGTAGGGCCGCGGCTCTGGCCACAGATCCCACGCCCGGAGAGCCAGGAGGGAAAGCCGTGCCTTGTTGGAAAGCTCTTTGGCAGCCGCTCGCGTGGCCCCACAGCCCGTGGGGCTGCGGGCTTTGCGGCGGCCGTCAGCCTCGGCGCCATCGGCTCCCACCTGGCGCCGCTGCGCCACCCCGCGAAGCATTTTCCGGTAGGGCCGCGGCTCTGGCCACAGATCCCACGCCCGAAGAGCCAGGAGGGAAAGCCGTGCCTCGTTGGAAAGCTCTTTGGCAGCCGCTCGCGTGGCCCCACAGCCCGTGGGGCTGCGGGCTTTGCGGCGGCCTTCAGCCTCGGCGCCACCGGCGCCCACGTGGCGCCGCTGCGCCAGCCCGTGAAGCATTTTCCGGTAGGGCCGTGGCTCTGGCCACAGCTCCCACGCCCGAAGAGCCAGGAGGGAAAGCCGTGCCTCGTTGGAAAGCTCTTTGGCAGCCGCTCGCGTGGCCCCACAGCCCGTGGGGCTGCGGGCTTTGCGGCGTCCGTCAGCCTCGGCGCCATCGGCGCCCACCTGGCGCCGCCGCGCCAGCCCGCGAAGCATTTTCCGGTAGGGCCGCGGCTCTGGCCACAGATCCCACGCCCGAAAAGGCAGGATGGGAAAGCCGTGCCTCGTTGGAAAGCTCTTTGGGAGCCGCTCGCGTGGCCCCACAGCCCGTGGGGCTGCGGGCTTTGTGGCGGCCGTCAGCCTCGGCACCACCGGCGCCCACGTGGCGCCGCCGCACCAGCCTGAGAAGCATTTTCGGGTAGGGCCGCGGCTCTGGCCACAGCTCCCACGCCCGAAGAGCCAGGAGGGAAAGCCGTGCCTCGTTGGAAAGCTCTTTGGCAGCCGCTCGCGTGGCCCCACAGCCCGTGGGGCTGCAGGCTTTGCGGCGGCCGTCAGCCTCGGCGCCACCGGCGCCCACCTGGCGCTGCCGCGCCAGCCCGCGAAGCATTTTCCGGTAGGGCCGCGGCTCTGGCCACAGCTCCCACGCCCGAAGAGCCAGGAGAGAAAGCCGTGCCTCGTTGGAAAGCTCTTTGGCAGCCACTCACGTGGGCCCACAGCCCGTGGGGCTGCGGGCTTTGCGGCGGCCGTCAGCCTCGGCGCCACCGGCGCCCACGTGCCGCCGCCGCGCCAGCCTGCGAAGCATTTTCCGGTAGGGCCGCGGCTCTGGCCACAGATCCCACGCCCGAAGAGCCAGGAGGGAAAGCCGTGCCTCGTTGGAAATCTCTTTGGCAGCCGCTCGCGTGGCCCCACAGCCCGTGGGGCTGCGGGCTTTGCGGCGGCCGTCAGCCTCGGCGCCACCGGCGCCCACCTGGCGCAGCCGCGCCAGCCTGCGAAGCATTTTCCGGTAGGGCCGCGGCTCTGGCCACAGCTTCCACGCTCGAAGAGCCAGGAGGGAAAGCCGTGCCTCCTTGGAAAGCTCTTTGGCAGCCGCTCGCGTGGCGCCACAGCCCGTGGGGCTGCGGGCTTTGCGGCGGCCGTCAGCCTCGGCGCCACCGGCGCACACTTTGCGCCGCCGCGCCAGCCTGCGAAGCATTTTCCGGTAGGGCCGCGGCTCTGGCCACAGCTCCCACGCCCGAAGAGCCAGGAGGGAAAGCCGTGCCTCGTTGGAAAGCTCTTGGGCAGCTGGTCGCATGGCCCCAGAGCCCGTGGGGCTGCGGGGTTTGCGGCGGCCGTCAGCCTCGGCGCCACCGGCGCCCACCTGGCGCGGCCGCGCCAGCCTGCGAAGCATTTTCCGGTAGGGCCGCGGCTCTGGCCACAGCTCCCACGCCCGAAGAGCCAGGAGCGAAAGCCGTGCCTCGTTGGAAAGCTCTTTGGCAGCCGCTCGCGTGGCCCCAAAGCCCGTGGGGCTGCGGGCTTTGCGGCGGCCGTCAGCCTCGGCGCCACCGGCGCCCACCTGGCGCTGCCGCGCCAGCCCGCGAAGAAATTTCCGGTAGGGCCGCGGCTCTGGCCACAGCTTCCACGCCCGAAGAGCCAGGAGAGAAAGCCGTGCCTCGTTGGAAAGCTCTTTGGCAGCCGCTCGCGTGGCCCCACAGCCCGTGGGGCTGCGGGCTTTGCGGCGGCCGTCAGCCTCGGCGCCATCGGCTCCCACCTGGCGCCGCTGCGCCACCCCGCGAAGCATTTTCCGGTAGGGCCGCGGCTCTGGCCACAGATCCCACGCCCGAAGAGCCAGGAGGGAAAGCCGTGCCTCGTTGGAAAGCTCTTTGGCAGCCGCTCGCGTGGCCCCACAGCCCGTGGGGCTGCGGGCTTTGCGGCGGCCTTCAGCCTCGGCGCCACCGGCGCCCACGTGGCGCCGCTGCGCCAGCCCGCGAAGCATTTTCCGGTAGGGCCGTGGCTCTGGCCACAGCTCCCACGCCCGAAGAGCCAGGAGGGAAAGCCGTGCCTCGTTGGAAAGCTCTTTGGCAGCCGCTCGCGTGGCCCCACAGCCCGTGGGGCTGCGGGCTTTGCGGCGGCCGTCAGCCTCGGCGCCATCGGCGCCCACCTGGCGCCGCCGCGCCAGCCCGCGAAGCATTTTCCGGTAGGGCCGCGGCTCTGGCCACAGATCCCACGCCCGAAAAGCCAGGATGGGAAAGCCGTGCCTCGTTGGAAAGCTCTTTGGGAGCCGCTCGCGTGGCCCCACAGCCCGTGGGGCTGCGGGCTTTGTGGCGGCCGTCAGCCTCGGCACCACCGGCGCCCACGTGGCGCCGCCGCACCAGCCTGTGAAGCATTTTCGGGTAGGGCCGCGGATCTGGCCACAGCTCCCACGCCCGAAGAGCCAGGAGGGAAAGCCGTGCCTCGTTGGAAAGCTCTTTGGCAGCCGCTCGCGTGGCCCCACAGCCCGTGGGGCTGCAGGCTTTGCGGCGGCCGTCAGCCTCGGCGCCACCGGCGCCCACCTGGCGCTGCCGCGCCAGCCCGCGAAGCATTTTCCGGTAGGGCCGCGGCTCTGGCCACAGCTCCCACGCCCGAAGAGCCAGGAGAGAAAGCCGTGCCTCGTTGGAAAGCTCTTTGGCAGCCGCTCGCGTGGCCCCACAGCCCGTGGGGCTGCGGGCTTTGCGGCGGCCGTCAGCCTCGGCGCCACCGGCGCCCACGTGCCGCCGCCGCGCCAGCCTGCGAAGCATTTTCCGGTAGGGCCGCGGCTCTGGCCACAGATCCCACGCCCGAAGAGCCAGGAGGGAAAGCCGTGCCTCGTTGGAAAGCTCTTTGGCAGCCGCTCGCGTGGCCCCACAGCCCGTGGGGCTGCGGGCTTTGCGGCGGCCGTCAGCCTCGGCGCCACCGGCGCCCACCTGGCGCAGCCGCGCCAGCCTGCGAAGCATTTTCCGGTAGGGCCGCGGCTCTGGCCACAGCTTCCACGCTCGAAGAGCCAGGAGGGAAAGCCGTGCCTCCTTGGAAAGCTCTTTGGCAGCCGCTCGCGTGGCGCCACAGCCCGTGGGGCTGCGGGCTTTGCGGCGGCCGTCAGCCTCGGCGCCACCGGCGCACACTTTGCGCCGCCGCGCCAGCCTGCGAAGCATTTTCCGGTAGGGCCGCGGCTCTGGCCACAGCTCCCACGCCCGAAGAGCCAGGAGGGAAAGCCGTGCCTCGTTGGAAAGCTCTTGGGCAGCTGGTCGCATGGCCCCAGAGCCCGTGGGGCTGCGGGGTTTGCGGCGGCCGTCAGCCTCGGCGCCACCGGCGCCCACCTGGCGCGGCCGCGCCAGCCTGCGAAGCATTTTCCGGTAGGGCCGCGGCTCTGGCCACAGCTCCCACGCCCGAAGAGCCAGGAGGGAAAGCCGTGCCTCGTTGGAAAGCTCTTTGGCAGCCGCTCGCGTGGCCCCAAAGCCCGTGGGGCTGCGGGCTTTGCGGCGGCCGTCAGCCTCGGCGCCACCGGCGCCCACCTGGCGCTGCCGCGCCAGCCCGCGAAGAAATTTCCGGAAGGGCCGCGGCTCTGGCCACAGCTTCCACGCCCGAAGAGCCAGGAGAGAAAGCCGTGCCTCGTTGGAAAGCTCTTTGGCAGCCGCTCGCGTGGCCCCACGGCCCGTGGGGCTGCGGGCTTTGCGGCGGCCGTCAGCCTAGGCGCCACCGGCGCCCACGTGCCGCCGCCGCGCCAGCCTGCGAAGCATTTTCCGGTAGGGCCGCGGCTCTGGCCACAGCTCCCACGCCCGAAGACCAAGGAGGGAAAGCCGTGCCTCCTTGGAAAGCTCTTTGGCAGCCGCTCGCGTGGCCCCACAGCCCGTGGGGCTGCGGGCTTTGCGGCGGCCGTCAGCCTCGGCGCCACCGGCGCCCACCTGGCGCGGCCGCGCCAGCCTGCGAAGCATTTTCTGGTAGGGCCGCGGCTCTGGCCACAGCTCCCACGCCCGAAGAGCCAGGAGGGAAAGCCGTGCCTCCTTGGAAAGCTCTTTGGCAGCTGGTCGCGTGGCCCCACAGCCCGTGGGGCTGCGGGCTTTGCGGCGGCCGTCAGACTCGGCGCCACCGGCGCCCACGTGCCGCCGCTACGCCAGCCCGCGAAGCATTTTCCGGTAGGGCCGCGGCTCTGGCCACAGCTCCCACGCCCGAAGAGCCAGGAGGGAAAGCCGTGCCTCCTTGGAAAGCTCTTTGGCAGCCGCTCGCGTGGCCCCACAGCCCGTGGGGCTGCGGGCTTTGCGGCGGCCGTCAGCCTCAGCGCCATCGGCGCCCACGTGCCGCCGCCGCGCCAGCCTTCGAAGCATTTTCCGGTAGGGCCGCGGCTCTGGCCACAGATCCCACGCCCGAAGAGCCAGGAGGGAAAGCCGTGCCTCGTTGGAAATCTCTTTGGCAGCCGCTCGCGTGGCCCCACAGCCCGTGGGGCTGCGGGCTTTGCGGCGGCCGTCAGCCTCGGCGCCACCGGCGCCCCCCTGGCGCAGCCGCGCCAGCCTGCGAAGCATTTTCCGGTAGGGCCGCGGCTCTGGCCACAGCTTCCACGCTCGAAGAGCCAGGAGGGAAAGCCGTGCCTCCTTGGAAAGCTCTTTGGCAGCCGCTCGCGTGGCGCCACAGCCCGTGGGGCTGCGGGCTTTGCGGCGGCCGTCAGCCTCGGCGACACCGGCGCCCACGTGGCGCCGCCGCGCGAGCCTGCGAAGCATTTTCTGGTAGGTCCGCGGCTCTGGCCACAGCTCCCACGCCCGAAGAGCCAGGAGGGAAAGCCGTGCCTCGTTGGAAAGCTCTTTGGCAGCCGCTCGCGTGGCCCCACAGCCCGTGGGGCTGCGGGCTTTGCGGCGGCCGTCAGACTCGGCGCCACCGGCGCCCACTTTGCGCCGCCGCGCCAGCCTCCGAAGCATTTTCCGGTAGGGCCGCGGCTCTGGCCACAGCTCCCACGCCCGAAGAGCCAGGAGGGAAAGCCGTGCCTCGTTGGAAAGCTCTTGGGCAGCCGCTCGCGTGGCCCCACAGATCGTGGGGCTGCGGGCTTTGCGGCGGCCGTCAGCCTCGGCGCCACCGGCGCCCACCTGGCGCAGCCGCGCCAGCCTGCGAAGCATTTTCCGGTAGGGCCGCGGCTCTGGCCACAGCTCCCACGCCCGAAGAGCCAGGAGGGAAAGCCGTGCCTCGTTGGAAAGCTCTTTGGCAGCCGCTCGCGTGGCCCCACAGCCCGTGGGGCTGCGGGCTTTGCGGCGGCCGTCAGCCTCGGCGCCACCGGCGCCCACCTGGCGCTGCCGCGCCAGCCTGCGAAGCATTTTCCGGTAGGGCCGCGGCTCTGGCCACAGCTCCCACGCCCGAAGAGCCAGGAGAGAAAGCCGTGCCTCGTTGGAAAGCTCTTTGGCAGCCGCTCGCGTGGCCCCACAGCCCGTGGGGCTGCGGGCTTTGCGGCGGCCGTCAGCCTCGGCGCCATCGGCGCCCACCTGGCACCGCTGCGCCAGCCCGCAAAGCATTATCCGGTAGGGCCGCGGCTCTGGCCACAGATCCCACGCCCGAAGAGCCAGGAGGGAAAGCCGTGCCTCGTTGGAAAGCTCTTTGGCAGCCGCTCGCGTGGCCCCACAGCCCGTGGGGCTGCGGGCTTTGTGGCGGCCGTCAGCCTCGGCGCCACCGGCGCCCACGTGGCGCCGCCGCGCCAGCCTGCGAAGCATTTTCCGGTAGGTCCGCGGCTCTGGCCACAGCTCCCACGCCCGAAGAGCCAGGAGGGAAAGCCGTGCCTCGTTGGAAAGCTCTTTGGCAGCCGCTCGCGTGGCCCCACAGCCCGTGGGGCTGCGGGCTTTGCGGCAGCCGTCAGCCTCGGCGCCACCGGCGCCCACCTGGTGCCGCCGCACCAGCCTGCGAAGCATTTTCTGGTAGGGCCGCGGCTCTGGCCACAGCTTCCACGCCCGAAGAGCCAGGAGGGAAAGCTGTGCCTCGTTGGAAAGCTCTTTGGCAGCCGCTCGCGTGGCCCCACAGCCCGTGGGGCTGCGGGCTTTGCGGCGGCCTTCAGCCTCGGCGCCACCGGCGCCCACCTGGCGCCGCTGCGCCAGCCCGCGAAGCATTTTCCGGCAGGGCCGCGGCTCTGGCCACAGCTCCCACGCCCGAAGAGCCAGGAGGGAAAGCCGTGCCTCGTTGCAAAGCTCTTTGGCAGCCGCTCGTGTGGCCCCACAGCCCGTGGGGCTGCGGGCTTTGCGGTGGCCGTCAGCCTCGGCGCCATCGGCGCCCACCTGGCGCCGCTGCGCCAGCCCGCGAAGCATTTTCCGGTAGGGCCGCGGCTCTGGCCACAGATCCCACGCCCGAAGAGCCAGGAGGGAAAGCCGTGCCTCGTTGGAAAGCTCTTTGGCAGCCGCTCGCGTGGCCCCACAGCCCGTGGGGCTGCGGGCTTTGCGGCGGCCGTCAGCCTCGGCGACACCGGCGCCCACCTGGCGCCGCTGCGCCAGCCTGCGAAGCATTTTCCGGTAGGGCCGCGGCTCTGGCCACAGCTCCCACGCCCGAAGAGCCAGGAGGGAAAGCCGTGCCTCGTTGGAAAGCTCTTTGGCAGCCGCTCGCGTGGCCCCACAGCCCGTGGGGCTGCGGGCTTTGCGGCGTCCGTCAGCCTCGGCGCCATCGGCGCCCACGTGGCGCCGCCGAACCAGCCTGCGAAACATTTTCTGGTAGGGCTGCGGCTCTGGCCACAGCTCCCACGCCCGAAGAGCCAGGAGGGAAAGCCGTGCCTCCTTGGAAAGCTCTTTGGCAGCCGCTCGCGTGGCCCCACAGCCCGTGGGGCTGCGGGCTTTGCGGCGGCCGTCAGCCTCGGCGCCACCGGCGCCCCCCTGGCGCAGCCGCGCCAGCCTGCGAAGCATTTTCCGGTAGGGCCGCGGCTCTGGCCACAGCTTCCACGCTCGAAGAGCCAGGAGGGAAAGCCGTGCCTCCTTGGAAAGCTCTTTGGCAGCCGCTCGCGTGGCGCCACAGCCCGTGGGGCTGCGGGCTTTGCGGCGGCCGTCAGCCTCGGCGACACCGGCGCCCACGTGGCGCCGCCGCGCGAGCCTGCGAAGCATTTTCTGGTAGGTCCGCGGCTCTGGCCACAGCTCCCACGCCCGAAGAGCCAGGAAGGAAAGCCGTGCCTCGTTGGAAAGCTCTTTGGCAGCCGCTCGCGTGGCCCCACAGCCCGTGGGGCTGCGGGCTTTGCGGCGGCCGTCAGACTCGGCGCCACCGGCGCCCACTTTGCGCCGCCGCGCCAGCCTCCGAAGCATTTTCCAGTAGGGCCGCGGCTCTGGCCACAGCTCCCACGCCCGAAGAGCCAGGAGGGAAAGCCGTGCCTCGTTGGAAAGCTCTTGGGCAGCCGCTCGCGTGGCCCCACAGATCGTGGGGCTGCGGGCTTTGCGGCGGCCGTCAGCCTCGGCGCCACCGGCGCCCACCTGGCGCAGCCGCGCCAGCCTGCGAAGCATTTTCCGGTAGGGCCGCGACTCTGGCCACAGCTCCCACGCCCGAAGAGCCAGGAGGGAAAGCCGTGCCTCGTTGGAAAGCTCTTTGGCAGCCGCTCGCGTGGCCCCACAGCCCGTGGGGCTGCGGGCTTTGCGGCGGCCGTCAGCCTCGGCGCCACCGGCGCCCACCTGGCGCTGCCGCGCCAGCCTGCGAAGCATTTTCCGGTAGGGCCGCGGCTCTGGCCACAGCTCCCACGCCCGAAGAGCCAGGAGCGAAAGCCGTGCCTCGTTGGAAAGCTCTTTGGCAGCCGCTCGCGTGGCCCCACAGCCCGTGGGGCTGCGGGCTTTGCGGCGGCCTTCAGCCTCGGCGCCACCGGCGCCCACGTGGCGCCGCTGCGCCAGCCTGCGAAGCATTTTCCGGTAGGGCCGCGGCTCTGGCCACAGCTCCCACGCCCGAAGAGCCAGGAGGGAAAGCCGTGCCTCGTTGGAAAGCTCTTTGGCAGCCGCTCGCGTGGCCCCACAGCCCGTGGGGCTGCGGGCTTTGCGGCGTCCGTCAGCCTCGGCGCCATCGGCGCCCACGTGGCGCCGCCGAACCAGCCTGCGAAACATTTTCTGGTAGGGCTGAGGCTCTGGCCACAGCTCCCACGCCCGAAGAGCAAGGAGGGAAAGCCGTGCCTCCTTGGAAAGCTCTTTGGCAGCCGCTCGCGTGGCCCCACAGCCCGTGGGGCTGCGGGCTTTGCGGCGGCCGTCAGCCTTGGCGCCACCGGCGCCCACCTGGCGCCGCCGCGCCAGCCTGCGAAGCATTTTTTGGTAGGGCCGCGGCTCTGGCCACATCTCCCACGCCCGAAGAGCCAGGAGGGAAAGCCGTGCCTCGTTGGAAAGCACTTTGGCAGCTGCTCGCGTGGCCCCACAGCCCGTGGGGCTGTGGGCTTTGCGGCGGCCGTCAGCCTCGGCGCCAACGGAGCCCACCTGGCGCGGCCGCGCCAGCCTGCGAAGCATTTTCCGGTAGGGCCGCAGCTCTGGCCACAGCTCCCACGCCCGAAGAGCCAGGAGGGAAAGCCGTGCCTCGTTGGAAAGCTCTTTGGCAGCCGCTCGTGTGGCCCCACAGCCCGTGGGGCTGCGGGCTTTGCGGCAGCCGTCAGCCTCGGCGCCACCGGTGCCCACCTGGTGCTGCCGCGCCAGCCTGCGAAGCATTTTCCGGTAGGTCCGCGGCTCTGGCCACAGCTCCTACGCCCGAAGAGCCAGGAGGGAAAGCCGTGCCTCGTTGGAAAGCTCTTTGGCAGCCGCTCGCGTGGCCCCACAGCCCGTGGGGCTGCGGGCTTTGCGGCAGCCGTCAGCCTCGGCGCCACCGGCGCCCACCTGGTGCCGCCGCACCAGCCTGCGAAGCATTTTCTGGTAGGGCCGCGGCTCTGGCCACAGCTTCCACGCCCGAAGAGCCAGGAGGGAAAGCCGTGCCTCGTTGGAAAGCTCTTTGGCAGCCGCTCGCGTGGCCCCACAGCCCGTGGGGCTGCGGGCTTTGCGGCGGCCTTCAGCCTCGGCGCCACCGGCGCCCACCTGGCGCCGCTGCGCCAGCCCGCGAAGCATTTTCCGGTAGGGCCGCGGCTCTGGCCACAGCTCCCACGCCCGAAGAGCCAGGAGGGAAAGCCGTGCCTCGTTGGAAAGCTCTTTGGCAGCCGCTCGTGTGGCCCCACAGCCCGTGGGGCTGCGGGCTTTGCGGTGGCCGTCAGCCTCGGCGCCATCGGCGCCCACCTGGCGCCGCTGCGCCAGCCCGCGAAGCATTTTCCGGTAGGGCCGCGGCTCTGGCCACAGATCCCACGCCCGAAGAGCCAGGAGGGAAAGCCGTGCCTCGTTGGAAAGCTCTTTGGCAGCCGCTCGCGTGGCCCCACAGCCCGTGGGGCTGCGGGCTTTGCGGCGGCCTTCAGCCTCGGCGCCACCGGCGCCCACCTGGCGCCGCTGCGCCAGCCTGCGAAGCATTTTCCGGTAGGGCCGCGGCTCTGGCCACAGCTCCCACGCCCGAAGAGCCAGGAGGGAAAGCCGTGCCTCGTTGGAAAGCTCTTTGGCAGCCGCTCGCGTGGCCCCACAGCCCGTGGGGCTGCGGGCTTTGCGGCGTCCGTCAGCCTCGGCGCCATCGGCGCCCACGTGGCGCCGCCGAACCAGCCTGCGAAACATTTTCTGGTAGGGCTGCGGCTCTGGCCACAGCTCCCACGCCCGAAGAGCCAGGAGGGAAAGCCGTGCCTCCTTGGAAAGCTCTTTGGCAGCCGCTCGCGTGGCCCCACAGCCCGTGGGGCTGCGGGCTTTGCGGCGGCCGTCAGCCTTGGCGCCACCGGCGCCCACCTGGCGCCGCCGCGCCAGCCTGCGAAGCATTTTTTGGTAGGGCCGCGGCTCTGGCCATATCTCCCACGCCCGAAGAGCCAGGAGGGAAAGCCGTGCCTCGTTGGAAAGCACTTTGGCAGCTGCTCGCGTGGCCCCACAGCCCGTGGGGCTGTGGGCTTTGCGGCGGCCGTCAGCCTCGGCGCCAACGGAGCCCACCTGGCGCGGCCGCGCCAGCCTGCGAAGCATTTTCTGGTAGGGCCGCAGCTCTGGCCACAGCTCCCACGCCCGAAGAGCCAGGAGGGAAAGCCGTGCCTCGTTGGAAAGCTCTTTGGCAGCCGCTCGCGTGGCCCCACAGCCCGTGGGGCTGCGGGCTTTGCGGCAGCCGTCAGCCTCGGCGCCACCGGTGCCCACCTGGTGCTGCCACGCCAGCCTGCGAAGCATTTTCCGGTAGGGCCGCGGCTCTGGCCACAGCTCCTACGCCCGAAGAGCCAGGAGGGAAAGCCGTGCCTCGTTGGAAAGCTCTTTGGCAGCCGCTCGTGTGGCCCCACAGCCCGTGGAGCTGCGGGCTTTGCGGCAGCCGTCAGCCTCGGCGCCACCGGTGCCCACCTGGTGCTGCCGCGCCAGCCTGCGAAGCATTTTCCGGTAGGGCCGCGGCTCTGGCCACAGCTCCCACGCCCGAAGAGCCAGGAGGGAAAGCCGTGCCTCGTTGGAAAGCTCTTTGGCAGCCGCTCGTGTGGCCCCACAGCCCGTGGGGCTGCGGGCTTTGCGGCAGCCGTCAGCCTCGGCGCCACCGGTGCCCACCTGGTGCTGCCGCGCCAGCCTGCGAAGCATTTTCCGGTAGGGCCGCAGCTCTGGCCACAGCTCCCACGCCCGAAGAGCCAGGAGGGAAAGCCGTGCCTCGTTGGAAAGCTCTTTGGCAGCCGCTCGTGTGGCCCCACAGCCCGTGGGGCTGCGGGATTTGCGGCAGCCGTCAGCCTCGGCGCCACCGGTGCCCACCTGGTGCTGCCGCGCCAGCCTGCGAAGCATTTTCTGGTAGGGCCGCGGCTCTGGCCACAGCTCCTACGCCCGAAGAGCCAGGAGGGAAAGCCGTGCCTCGTTGGAAAGCTCTTTGGCAGCCGCTCGCGTGGCCCCACAGCCCGTGGGGCTGCGGGCTTTGCGGCGGCCTTCAGCCTCGGCGCCACCGGCACCCACGTGGCGCCGCCGCGCCAGCCTGCGAAGCATTTTCCGGTAGGGCCGCGGCTCTGGCCACAGCTCCCACGCCCGAAGAGCCAGGAGGGAAAGCCGTGCCTCGTTGGAAAGCTCTTTGGCAGCCGCTCGCGTGGCCCAACAGCACGTGGGGCTGCGGGCTTTGCGGCAGCCGTCAGCCTCGGCGCCACGGGCGCCCACCTGGCGCGGCCACGCCAGCCCGCGAAGCATTTTCCGGTAGGGCCGCGGCTCTGGCCACAGCTCCCACGCCCGAAGACCAAGGAGGGAAAGCCGTGCCTCGTTGGAAAGCTCTTTGGCAGCCGCTCGCGTGGCCCCACAGCCCGTGGGGCTGCGGGCTTTGCGGCGGCCGTCAGCCTCGGCGCCACCGGAGCCCACCTGGCGCTGCCGCGCCAGCCTGCGAAGCATTTTCCGGTAGGGCCGCGGCTCTGGCCACAGCTCCCACGCCCGAAGAGCCAGGAGAGAAAGCCGTGCCTCGTTGGAAAGCTCTTTGGCAGCCGCTCGCGTGGCCCCACAGCCCGTGGGGCTGCGGGCTGTGCGGCGGCCGTCAGCCTCGGCGCCACCGGCGCCCACCTGGTGCCGCCGCACCAGCCTGCGAAACATTTTCTGGTAGGGCCGCGGCTCTGGCCACAGCTCCCACGCCCGAAGAGCCAGGAGGGAAAGCCGTGCCTCGTTGCAAAGCTCTTTGGCAGCTGCTCGCGTGGTCCCACAGCCCGTGGGGCTGCGGGCTTTGCGGCGGCCGTCAGCCTCGGCGCCACCGGCGCCCACCTGGCGCGGCCACGCCAGCCCGCGAAGCATTTTCCGGTAGGGCCACGGCTCTGGCCACAGCTCCCACGCCCGAAGAGCCAGGAGGGAAAGCCGTGCCTCGTTGGAAAGCTCTTTGGCAGCCGCTCGCGTGGCCCCACAGCCCGTGGGGCTGCGGGCTTTGCGGCGGCCGTCAGCCTCGGCGCCACCGGAGCCCACGTGCCGCCGCCGCGCCAGCCTGCGAAGCATTTTCCTGTAGGGCCGCGGCTCTGGCCACAGATCCCACGCCCGAAGAGCCAGGAGGGAAAGCCGTGCCTCCTTGGAAAGCTCTTTGGCAGTCGCTCGCGTGGCCCCACAGCCCGTGGGGCTGCGGGCTTTGCGGCGGCCGTCAGCCTCGGCGCCACCGGCGCCCACGTGCCGCCGCCACGCCAGCATGCGAAGCTTTTTCCGGTAGGGCCGCGGCTCTGGCCACAGCTCCCACGCCCGAAGAGCCAGGAGGGAAAGCCGTGCCTCGTTGGAAAGCTCTTTGGCAGCCGCTCGCGTGGCCCCACAGCCCGTGGGGCTGCGGGCTTTGCGGCGGCCGTCAGCCTCGGCGCCACCAGCGGCCAAGTGGCGCCGCCGCGCCAGCCCGCGAAGCATTTTCCGGTAGGGCCGCGGCTCTGGCCACAGCTCCCACGCCCGAAGAGCCAGGAGGGAAAGCCGTGCCTCGTTGGAAAGCTCTTTGGCAGCCGCTCGCGTGGCCCCACAGCCCGTGGGGCTGCGGCCTTTGTGGCGGCCATCAGCCTCGGCGCCACAGGCGCCCACTTTGCGCTGCCGCGCCAGCCTGAGAAGCATTTTCCGTTAGGGCCGCGGCTCTGGCCACAGCTCCCACGCCCGAAGAGCCAGGAGGGAAAGCCATGCCTCGTTGGAAAGCTCTTTGGCAGCCTCTCGCGTGGCCCCACAGCCCGTGGGGCTGCGGGCTTTGCGGCGGCCTTCAGCCTCGGCGCCACCGGCGCCCACCTGGCGCGGCCGCGCCAGCCCGCGAAGCATTTTCCGGTAGGGCCGCGGCTCTGGCCACAGCTCCCACGCCCGAAGAGCCAGGAGGGAACGCCGTGCCTCGTTGGAAAGCTCTTTGGCAGCCGCTCGCGTGGCCCCAGAGCCCGTGGGGCTGCGGGCTTTGCGGCGGCCGTCAGCCTCGGCACCATCGGCGCCCACCTGGCGCTGCTGCGCCAGCCCGCGAAGCATTTTCCGGTAGGGCCGCGGCTCTGGCCACAGATCCCACGCCCGAAGAGCCAGGAGGGAAAGCCGTGCCTCGTTGGAAAGCTCTTTGGCAGCCGCTCGCGTGGCCCCACAGCCCGTGGGGCTGCGGGCTTTGCAGCGGCCGTCAGCCTCGGCGCCTCCGGCGCCCACGTGGCGCCGCCGCGCCAGCCTGCGAAGCATTTTCCGGTAGGGCCGCGGCTCTGGCCACAGCTCCCACGCCCGAAGAGCCAGGAGGGAAAGCCGTGCCTCGTTGGAAAGCTCTTTGGCAGCTGGTCGCGTGGCCCCACAGCCCGTGGGGCTGCGGGCTTTGCGGCGGCCATCAGCCTCGGCGCCACCGGCGCCCACCTGGCGCCGCCGCGCCACGCTCCGAAGCATTTTCCGGTAGGGCCGTGGCTCTGGCCACAGCTCCCACGCCCGAAGAGCCAGGAGGGAAAGCCGTGCCTCGTTGGAAAGCTCTTTGGCAGCCGCTCGCGTGGCCCCACAGCCCGTGGGGCTGCGGGCTTTGCGGCGGCCGTCAGCCTTGGCGCCACCGGCGCCCACCTGGCGCGGCCGCGCCAGCCTGCGAAGCATTTTCCGGTAGGGCCGCAGCTCTGGCCACAGCTCCCACGCCCGAAGAGCCAGGAGGGAAAGCCGTGCCTCGTTGGAAAGCTCTTTGGCAGCCGCTCGTGTGGCCCCACAGCCCGTGGGGCTGCGGGCTTTGCGGCAGCCGTCAGCCTCGGCGCCACCGGCGCCCACCTGGTGCTGCCGCGCCAGCCTGCGAAGCATTTTCCGGTAGGGCCGCGGCTCTGGCCACAGCTCCTACGCCCGAAGAGCCAGGAGGGAAAGCCGTGCCTCGTTGGAAAGCTCTTTGGCAGCCGCTCGCGTGGCCCCACAGCCCGTGGGGCTGCGGGCTTTGCGGCGGCCGTCAGCCTCGGCGCCACCGGCACCCACGTGGCGCCGCCGCGCCAGCCTGCGAAGCATTTTCCGGTAGGGCCGCGGCTCTGGCCACAGCTCCCACGCCTGAAGAGCCAGGAGGGAAAGCCGTGCCTCGTTGGAAAGCTCTTTGGCAGCCGCTCGCGTGGCCCCACAGCCCGTGGGGCTGCGGGCTTTGCGGCAGCCGTCAGCCTCGGCGCCACCGGCGCCCACCTGGCGCCGCCGCACCAGCCTGCGAAGCATTTTCTGGTAGGGCCGCGGCTCTGGCCACAGCTTCCACGCCCGAAGAGCCAGGAGGGAAAGCCGTGCCTCGTTGGAAAGCTCTTTGGCAGCCGCTCGCGTGGCCCCACAGCCCGTGGGGCTGCGGCCTTTGCGGCGGCCTTCAGCCTAGGCGCCACCGGCGCCCACCTGGCGCCGCTGCGCCAGCCCGAGAAGCATTTTCCGGTAGGGCCGCGGCTCTAGCCACAGATCCCACGCCCGAAGAGCCAGGAGGGAAAGCCGTGCCTCGTTGGAAAGCTCTTTGGCAGCCGCTCGCGTGGCCCCACAGCCCGTGGGGCTGCGGGCTTTGCGGCGGCCGTCAGCCTCGGCGCCATCGGCGCCCACCTGGGGCCGCTGCGCCAGCCCGCGAAGCATTTTCCAGTAGGGCCGCGGCTCTGGCCACAGCTTGCACGCCCGAAGAGCCAGGACGGAAAGCCGTGCCTCGTTGGAAAGCTCTTTGGCAGCCGCTCGAGTGGCCCCACAGCCCGTGGGGCTGCGGGCTTTGCGGCGTCCTTCAGCCTCGGCGCCACCGGCGCCCACGTGGCACCGCTGCGCCAGCCTGCGAAGCATTTTCCGGTAGGGCCGTGGCTCTGGCCACAGCTCCCACGCCCGAAGAGCCAGGAGGGAAAGCCGTGCCTCGTTGGAAAGCTCTTTGGCAGCCGCTCGCGTGGCCCCACAGCCCGTGGGGCTGCGGGCTTTGCGGCGTCCGTCAGCCTCGGCGCCATCGGCGCCCACCTGGCGCCGCTGCGCCAGCCCGCGAAGCATTTTCCGGTAGGGCCGCGGCTCTGGCCACAGCTCCCACGCCCAAAGAGCCAGGAGGGAAAGCCGTGCCTCGTTGGAAAGCTCTTTGGCAGCCGCTCGCGTGGCCCCACAGCCCGTGGGGCTGCGGGCTTTGTGGCGGCCGTCAGCCTCCCCGCCACCGGCGCCCACCTGGCGCCTCCGCGCCAGCCCGCGAAGCATTTTCCGGTAGGGCCGCGGCTCTGGCCACAGCTCCCACGCCCGAAGAGCCAGGAGGAAAAGCCGTGCCTCGTTGGAAAGCTCTTGGGCAGCTCCTCGCGTGGCCCCACAGCCCGTGGGGCTGCGGGCTTTGCGGCGGCCGTCAGCCTCGGCGCCACCGGAGCCCACCTGGCGCCGCCGCGCCTGCCTGCGAAGCATTTTCTGGTAGGGCCGCGGCTCTGGCCACAGCTCCCACGCCCGAAGAGCCAGGAGGGAAAGCCGTGCCTCCTTGGAAAGCTCTTTGGCAGCCGCTCGCGTGGCCCCACAGCCCGTGGGGCTGCGGGCTTTGCGGCGGCCGTCAGCCTCGGCGCCACCGGCGCCCACGTGGCGCCGCCGCGCCACCCTGCGAAGCATTTTCCGGTAGGTCCGCGGCTCTGTTCACAGCTCCCACGCCCGAAGAGCCAGGAAGGAAAGCCGTGCCTCGTTGGAAAGCTCTTTGGCAGCCGCTCGTGTGGCCCCACAGCCCGTGGGGCTGCGGGCTTTGCGGCGGCCTTCAGCCTCGGCGCCACCGGCGCCCACGTGGCGCGGCCACGCCAGCCTGCGAAGCGTTTTCCGGTAGGGCCGCGGCTCTAACCACAGCTCCCACGCCCGAAGAGCCAGGAGGGAAAGCCGTGCCTCCTTGGAAAGCTCTTTGGCAGCCGCTCGTGTGGCCCCACAGCTCGTGGGGCTCCGGGCTTTGCGGCGGCCGTCAGCCTCGGCGCCATCGGCGCCCACCTGGCGCCGCTGCGCCAGACCGCGAAACATTTTCTGGTAGGGCCGCGGCTCTGGCTACAGCTCCCACGCCCGAAGAGCCAGGAGAGAAAGCCGTGCCTCGTTGGAAAGCTCTTTGGCAGCCGCTCGCGTGGCCCCACAGCCCGTGGGGCTGTGGCCTTTGTGGCGGCCGTCAGCCTCGGCGCCACCGGCGCCCACGTGGCGCCGCCGCGCCAGGCTGCGAAGCATTTTCCGGTAGGGCCACGGCTCTGGCCACAGCTCCCACGCCCGAAGAGCCAGGAGGGAAAGCCGTGCCTCGTTGGAAAGCTCTTTGGCAGCCGCTCGCGTGGCCCCACAGCCCGTGGGGCTGCGGGCTTTGCGGCGGCCGTCAGCCTCGGCGCCACCGGCGCCCACGTGGCGCCGCCGCGCCACCCTGCGAAGCATTTTCCGGTAGGTCCGCGGCTCTGTTCACAGCTCCCACGCCCGAAGAGCCAGGAGGGAAAGCCGTGCCTCGTTGGAAAGCTCTTTGGCAGCCGCTCGTGTGGCCCCACAGCCCGTGGGGCTGCGGGCTTTGCGGCGGCCTTCAGCCTCGGCGCCACCGGCGCCCACGTGGCGCGGCCACGCCAGCCTGCGAAGCGTTTTCCGGTAGGGCCGCGGCTCTAACCACAGCTCCCACGCCCGAAGAGCCAGGAGGGAAAGCCGTGCCTCGTTGGAAAGCTCTTTGGCAGCCGCTCGCGTGGCCCCAAAGCTCGTGGGGCTCCGGGCTTTGCGGCGGCCGTCAGCCTCGGCGCCATCGGCGCCCACCTGGCGCCGCTGCGCCAGACCGCGAAACATTTTCTGGTAGGGCCGCGGCTCTGGCCACAGCTCCCACGCCCGAAGAGCCAGGTGGGAAAGCCGTGCCTCCTTGGAAAGCTCTTTGGCAGCCGCTCGCGTGGCCCCACAGCCCGTGGGGCTGCGGGCTTTGCGGCGGCCGTCAGCCTCGGCGCCACTGGCGCCCACGTGGCGCCGCCGCGCCAGCCTGCGAAGCATTTTCCGGTAGGTCCGCGGCTCTGGCCACAGCTCCCACGCCCGAAGAGCCAGGAGGGAAAGCCGTGCCTCCTTGGAAAGCTCTTTGTCAGCCGCTCGCGTGGCCCCACAGCCCGTGGGGCTGCGGGCTTTGTGGCGGCCGTCAGCCTCCCCGCCACCGGCGCCCACCTGGCGCCTCCGCGCCAGCCCGCGAAGCATTTTCCGGTAGGGCCGCGGCTCTGGCCACAGCTCCCACGCCCGAAGAGCCAGGAGGAAAAGCCGTGCCTCGTTGGAAAGCTCTTGGGCAGCTCCTCGCGTGGCCCCACAGCCCGTGGGGCTGCGGGCTTTGCGGCGGCCGTCAGCCTCGGCGCCACCGGAGCCCACCTGGCGCCGCCGCGCCTGCCTGCGAAGCATTTTCTGGTAGGGCCGCGGCTCTGGCCACAGCTCCCACGCCCGAAGAGCCAGGAGGGAAAGCCGTGCCTCCTTGGAAAGCTCTTTGGCAGCCGCTCGCGTGGCGCCACAGCCCGTGGGGCTGCGGGCTTTGCGGCGGCCGTCAGCCTCGGCGCCACCGGCGCCCACGTGGCGCCGCCGCGCCAGCCTGCGAAGCATTTTCCGGTAGGTCCGCGGCTCTGTTCACAGCTCCCACGCCCGAAGAGCCAGGAGGGAAAGCCGTGCCTCGTTGGAAAGCTCTTTGGCAGCCGCTCGCGTGGCCCCACACCCCGTGGGGCTGCGGGCTTTGCGGCGGCCTTCAGCCTCGGCGGCACCGGCGCCCACCTGGCGCGGCCGCGCCAGCCTGCGAAGCATTTTCCGGTAGGGTTGCGGCTCTGGCCACAACTCCCACGCCCGAAGAGCCAGGAGGGAAAGCCGTGCCTCGTTGGAAAGCTCTTTGGCAGCCGCTCGTGTGGCCCCACAGCCCGTGGGGCTGCGGGCTTTGCGGCGGCCTTCAGCCTCGGCGCCACCGGCGCCCACGTGGCGCGGCCACGCCAGCCTGCGAAGCGTTTTCCGGTAGGGCCGCGGCTCTAACCACAGCTCCCACGCCCGAAGAGCCAGGAGGGAAAGCCGTGCCTCGTTGGAAAGCTCTTTGGCAGCCGCTCGTGTGGCCCCACAGCTCGTGGGGCTGCGGGCTTTGCGGCGGCCGTCAGCCTCGGCGCCATCGGCGCCCACCTGGCGCCGCTGCGCCAGACCGCGAAACATTTTCTGGTAGGGCCGCGGCTCTGGCCACAGCTCCCACGCCCGAAGAGCCAGGAGAGAAAGCCGTGCCTCGTTGGAAAGCTCTTTGGCAGCTGCTCGCGTGGCCCCACAGCCCGTGGGGCTGCGGGCTTTGCGGCAGCCGTCAGCCTCGGCGCCACCGGCGCCCACCTGGCGCCGCCGCGCCAGCCTACGAAGCATTTTCCGGTAGGGCCGCGGCTCTGGCCACAGCTCCCACGCCCGAAGAGCCAGGTGGGAAAGCCGTGCCTCCTTGGAAAGCTCTTTGGCAGCCGCTCGCGTGGCCCCACAGCCCGTGGGGCTGCGGGCTTTGCGGCGGCCGTCAGCCTCGGCGCCACTGGCGCCCACGTGGCGCCGCCGCGCCAGCCTGCGAAGCATTTTCCGGTAGGTCCGCGGCTCTGGCCACAGCTCCCACGCCCGAAGAGCCAGGAGGGAAAGCCGTGCCTCCTTGGAAAGCTCTTTGGCAGCCGCTCGCGTGGCCCCACAGCCCGTGCGGCTGCGGGCTTTGCGGCGGCCGTCAGACTCGGCGCCACCGGCGCCCACCTGGCGCCGCCGTGCCAGCCTGCGAAGCATTTTCCGGTAGGGCCGCGGCTCTGGCCACAGCTCCCACGCCCGAAGAGCCAGGAGGGAAAGCCGTGCCTCGTTGGAAATCTCTTTGGCAGCCGCTCGCGTGGCCCCACAGCCCGTGGGGCTGCGGGCTTTGCGGCGGCCGTCAGCCTCGGCGCCACCGGCGCCCACCTGGCGCTGCCGCGCCAGCCCGCGAAGCATTTTCCGGTAGGGCCGCGGCTCTGGCCACAGCTCCCACGAGCGAAGAGCCAGGAGGGAAAGCCGTGCCTCGTTGGAAAGCTCTTTGGCAGCCGCTCGCGTGGCCCCACAGCCCGTGGGGCTGCGGGCTTTGTGGCGGCCGTCAGCCTCCCCGCCACCGGCGCCCACCTGGCGCCTCCGCGCCAGCCCGCGAAGCATTTTCCGGTAGGGCCGCGGCTCTGGCCACAGCTCCCACGCCCGAAGAGCCAGGAGGAAAAGCCGTGCCTCGTTGGAAAGCTCTTGGGCAGCTCCTCGCGTGGCCCCGCAGCCCGTGGGGCTGCGGGCTTTGCGGCGGCCGTCAGCCTCGGCGCCACCGGCGCCCACCTGGCGCCGCCGCGCCTGCCTGCGAAGCATTTTCGGGTAGGGCCGCGGCTCTGGCCACAGCTCCCACGCCCGAAGATCCAGGAGGGAAAGCCGTGCCTCGTTGGAAAGCTCTTTGGCAGCCGCTCGCGTGGCCCCACAGCCCGTGGGGCTGCGGGCTTTGCAGCGGCCGTCGACCTCGGCGCCACCGGGGCCCACCTGGCGCCTCCGCGCCAGCCCGCGAAGCATTTTCCGGTAGGGCTGCGGCTCTGGCCACAGCTCCCACGCCCGAAGAGCCAGGAGAGAAAGCCGTGCCTCCTTGGAAAGCTCTTTGGCAGCCGCTCGCGTGGCCCCACAGCCCGTGGGGCTGCGGGCTTTGCGGCGGCCGTCAGCCTCGGCGCCACCGGCGCCCACCTGGCGCTGCCGCGCCAGCCTGCGAAGCATTTTCCGGTAGGGCCGCGGCTCTGGCCACAGCTCCCACGCCCGAAGAGCGAGGTGGGAAAGCCGTGCCTCCTTGGAAAGCTCTTTGGCAGCCGCTCGCGTGGCCCCACAGCCCGTGGGGCTGCGGGCTTTGCGGCGGCCGTCAGCCTCGGCGCCACTGGCGCCCACGTGGCGCCGCCGCGCCAGCCTGCGAAGCATTTTCCGGTAGGTCCGCGGCTCTGGCCACAGCTCCCACGCCCGAAGAGCCAGGAGGGAAAGCCGTGCCTCCTTGGAAAGCTCTTTGTCAGCCGCTCGCGTGGCCCCACAGCCCGTGGGGCTGCGGGCTTTGTGGCGGCCGTCAGCCTCCCCGCCACCGGCGCCCACCTGGCGCCTCCGCGCCAGCCCGCGAAGCATTTTCCGGTAGGGCCGCGGCTCTGGCCACAGCTCCCACGCCCGAAGAGCCAGGAGGAAAAGCCGTGCCTCGTTGGAAAGCTCTTGGGCAGCTCCTCGCGTGGCCCCACAGCCCGTGGGGCTGCGGGCTTTGCGGCGGCCGTCAGCCTCGGCGCCACCGGAGCCCACCTGGCGCCGCCGCGCCTGCCTGCGAAGCATTTTCTGGTAGGGCCGCGGCTCTGGCCACAGCTCCCACGCCCGAAGAGCCAGGAGGGAAAGCCGTGCCTCCTTGGAAAGCTCTTTGGCAGCCGCTCGTGTGGCGCCACAGCCCGTGGGGCTGCGGGCTTTGCGGCGGCCTTCAGCCTCGGCGCCACCGGCGCCCACGTGGCGCGGCCACGCCAGCCTGCGAAGCGTTTTCCGGTAGGGCCGCGGCTCTAACCACAGCTCCCACGCCCGAAGAGCCAGGAGGGAAAGCCGTGCCTCGTTGGAAAGCTCTTTGGCAGCCGCTCGTGTGGCCCCACAGCTCGTGGGGCTGCGGGCTTTGCGGCGGCCGTCAGCCTCGGCGCCATCGGCGCCCACCTGGCGCCGCTGCGCCAGACCGCGAAACATTTTCTGGTAGGGCCGCGGCTCTGGCCACAGCTCCCACGCCCGAAGAGCCAGGAGAGAAAGCCGTGCCTCGTTGGAAAGCTCTTTGGCAGCTGCTCGCGTGGCCCCACAGCCCGTGGGGCTGCGGGCTTTGCGGCAGCCGTCAGCCTCGGCGCCACCGGCGCCCACCTGGCGCCGCCGCGCCAGCCTACGAAGCATTTTCCGGTAGGGCCGCGGCTCTGGCCACAGCTCCCACGCCCGAAGAGCCAGGTGGGAAAGCCGTGCCTCGTTGGAAAGCTCTTTGGCAGCCGCTCGTGTGGCCCCACAGCCCGTGGGGCTGCGGGCTTTGCGGCGGCCTTCAGCCTCGGCGCCACCGGCGCCCACGTGGCGCGGCCACGCCAGCCTGCGAAGCGTTTTCCGGTAGGGCCGCGGCTCTAACCACAGCTCCCACGCCCGAAGAGCCAGGAGGGAAAGCCGTGCCTCCTTGGAAAGCTCTTTGGCAGCCGCTCGTGTGGCCCCACAGCTCGTGGGGCTCCGGGCTTTGCGGCGGCCGTCAGCCTCGGCGCCATCGGCGCCCACCTGGCGCCGCTGCGCCAGACCGCGAAACATTTTCTGGTAGGGCCGCGGCTCTGGCCACAGCTCCCACGCCCGAAGAGCCAGGAGAGAAAGCCGTGCCTCGTTGGAAAGCTCTTTGGCAGCCGCTCGCGTGGCCCCACAGCCCGTGGGGCTGTGGCCTTTGTGGCGGCCGTCAGCCTCGGCGCCACCGGCGCCCACGTGGCGCCGCCGCGCCAGGCTGCGAAGCATTTTCCGGTAGGGCCACGGCTCTGGCCACAGCTCCCACGCCCGAAGAGCCAGGAGGGAAAGCCGTGCCTCGTTGGAAAGCTCTTTGGCAGCCGCTCGCGTGGCCCCACAGCCCGTGGGGCTGCGGGCTTTGTGGCGGCCGTCAGCCTCCCCGCCACCGGCGCCCACCTGGCGCCTCCGCGCCAGCCCGCGAAGCATTTTCCGGTAGGGCCGCGGCTCTGGCCACAGCTCCCACGCCCGAAGAGCCAGGAGGAAAAGCCGTGCCTCGTTGGAAAGCTCTTTGGCAGCCGCTCGCGTGGCCCCACAGCCCGTGGGGCTGCGGGCTTTGCAGCGGCCGTCGACCTCGGCGCCACCGGGGCCCACCTGGCGCCTCCGCGCCAGCCCGCGAAGCATTTTCCGGTAGGGCTGCGGCTCTGGCCACAGCTCCCACGCCCGAAGAGCCAGGAGAGAAAGCCGTGCCTCCTTGGAAAGCTCTTTGGCAGCCGCTCGCGTGGCCCCACAGCCCGTGGGGCTGCGGGCTTTGCGGCGGCCGTCAGCCTCGGCGCCACCGGCGCCCACCTGGCGCTGCCGCGCCAGCCTGCGAAGCATTTTCCGGTAGGGCCGCGGCTCTGGCCACAGCTCCCACGCCCGAAGAGCCAGGTGGGAAAGCCGTGCCTCCTTGGAAAGCTCTTTGGCAGCCGCTCGCGTGGCCCCACAGCCCGTGGGGCTGCGGGCTTTGCGGCGGCCGTCAGCCTCGGCGCCACTGGCGCCCACGTGGCGCCGCCGCGCCAGCCTGCGAAGCATTTTCCGGTAGGTCCGCGGCTCTGGCCACAGCTCCCACGCCCGAAGAGCCAGGAGGGAAAGCCGTGCCTCCTTGGAAAGCTCTTTGTCAGCCGCTCGCGTGGCCCCACAGCCCGTGGGGCTGCGGGCTTTGTGGCGGCCGTCAGCCTCCCCGCCACCGGCGCCCACCTGGCGCCTCCGCGCCAGCCCGCGAAGCATTTTCCGGTAGGGCCGCGGCTCTGGCCACAGCTCCCACGCCCGAAGAGCCAGGAGGAAAAGCCGTGCCTCGTTGGAAAGCTCTTGGGCAGCTCCTCGCGTGGCCCCACAGCCCGTGGGGCTGCGGGCTTTGCGGCGGCCGTCAGCCTCGGCGCCACCGGAGCCCACCTGGCGCCGCCGCGCCTGCCTGCGAAGCATTTTCTGGTAGGGCCGCGGCTCTGGCCACAGCTCCCACGCCCGAAGAGCCAGGAGGGAAAGCCGTGCCTCCTTGGAAAGCTCTTTGGCAGCCGCTCGTGTGGCGCCACAGCCCGTGGGGCTGCGGGCTTTGCGGCGGCCTTCAGCCTCGGCGCCACCGGCGCCCACGTGGCGCGGCCACGCCAGCCTGCGAAGCGTTTTCCGGTAGGGCCGCGGCTCTAACCACAGCTCCCACGCCCGAAGAGCCAGGAGGGAAAGCCGTGCCTCGTTGGAAAGCTCTTTGGCAGCCGCTCGTGTGGCCCCACAGCTCGTGGGGCTGCGGGCTTTGCGGCGGCCGTCAGCCTCGGCGCCATCGGCGCCCACCTGGCGCCGCTGCGCCAGACCGCGAAACATTTTCTGGTAGGGCCGCGGCTCTGGCCACAGCTCCCACGCCCGAAGAGCCAGGAGAGAAAGCCGTGCCTCGTTGGAAAGCTCTTTGGCAGCTGCTCGCGTGGCCCCACAGCCCGTGGGGCTGCGGGCTTTGCGGCAGCCGTCAGCCTCGGCGCCACCGGCGCCCACCTGGCGCCGCCGCGCCAGCCTACGAAGCATTTTCCGGTAGGGCCGCGGCTCTGGCCACAGCTCCCACGCCCGAAGAGCCAGGTGGGAAAGCCGTGCCTCGTTGGAAAGCTCTTTGGCAGCCGCTCGTGTGGCCCCACAGCCCGTGGGGCTGCGGGCTTTGCGGCGGCCTTCAGCCTCGGCGCCACCGGCGCCCACGTGGCGCGGCCACGCCAGCCTGCGAAGCGTTTTCCGGTAGGGCCGCGGCTCTAACCACAGCTCCCACGCCCGAAGAGCCAGGAGGGAAAGCCGTGCCTCCTTGGAAAGCTCTTTGGCAGCCGCTCGTGTGGCCCCACAGCTCGTGGGGCTCCGGGCTTTGCGGCGGCCGTCAGCCTCGGCGCCATCGGCGCCCACCTGGCGCCGCTGCGCCAGACCGCGAAACATTTTCTGGTAGGGCCGCGGCTCTGGCCACAGCTCCCACGCCCGAAGAGCCAGGAGAGAAAGCCGTGCCTCGTTGGAAAGCTCTTTGGCAGCCGCTCGCGTGGCCCCACAGCCCGTGGGGCTGTGGCCTTTGTGGCGGCCGTCAGCCTCGGCGCCACCGGCGCCCACGTGGCGCCGCCGCGCCAGGCTGCGAAGCATTTTCCGGTAGGGCCACGGCTCTGGCCACAGCTCCCACGCCCGAAGAGCCAGGAGGGAAAGCCGTGCCTCGTTGGAAAGCTCTTTGGCAGCCGCTCGCGTGGCCCCACAGCCCGTGGGGCTGCGGGCTTTGCGGCGGCCGTCAGCCTCGGCGCCACCGGCGCCCACGTGGCGCCGCCGCGCCACCCTGCGAAGCATTTTCCGGTAGGTCCGCGGCTCTGTTCACAGCTCCCACGCCCGAAGAGCCAGGAGGGAAAGCCGTGCCTCGTTGGAAAGCTCTTTGGCAGCCGCTCGTGTGGCCCCACAGCCCGTGGGGCTGCGGGCTTTGCGGCGGCCTTCAGCCTCGGCGCCACCGGCGCCCACGTGGCGCGGCCACGCCAGCCTGCGAAGCGTTTTCCGGTAGGGCCGCGGCTCTAACCACAGCTCCCACGCCCGAAGAGCCAGGAGGGAAAGCCGTGCCTCGTTGGAAAGCTCTTTGGCAGCCGCTCGTGTGGCCCCAAAGCTCGTGGGGCTCCGGGCTTTGCGGCGGCCGTCAGCCTCGGCGCCATCGGCGCCCACCTGGCGCCGCTGCGCCAGACCGCGAAACATTTTCTGGTAGGGCCGCGGCTCTGGCCACAGCTCCCACGCCCGAAGAGCCAGGTGGGAAAGCCGTGCCTCCTTGGAAAGCTCTTTGGCAGCCGCTCGCGTGGCCCCACAGCCCGTGGGGCTGCGGGCTTTGCGGCCGCCGTCAGCCTCGGCGCCACTGGCGCCCACGTGGCGCCGCCGCGCCAGCCTGCGAAGCATTTTCCGGTAGGTCCGCGGCTCTGGCCACAGCTCCCACGCCCGAAGAGCCAGGAGGGAAAGCCGTGCCTCCTTGGAAAGCTCTTTGTCAGCCGCTCGCGTGGCCCCACAGCCCGTGGGGCTGCGGGCTTTGTGGCGGCCGTCAGCCTCCCCGCCACCGGCGCCCACCTGGCGCCTCCGCGCCAGCCCGCGAAGCATTTTCCGGTAGGGCCGCGGCTCTGGCCACAGCTCCCACGCCCGAAGAGCCAGGAGGAAAAGCCGTGCCTCGTTGGAAAGCTCTTGGGCAGCTCCTCGCGTGGCCCCACAGCCCGTGGGGCTGCGGGCTTTGCGGCGGCCGTCAGCCTCGGCGCCACCGGAGCCCACCTGGCGCCGCCGCGCCTGCCTGCGAAGCATTTTCTGGTAGGGCCGCGGCTCTGGCCACAGCTCCCACGCCCGAAGAGCCAGGAGGGAAAGCCGTGCCTCCTTGGAAAGCTCTTTGGCAGCCGCTCGCGTGGCGCCACAGCCCGTGGGGCTGCGGGCTTTGCGGCGGCCGTCAGCCTCGGCGCCACCGGCGCCCACGTGGCGCCGCCGCGCCAGCCTGCGAAGCATTTTCCGGTAGGTCCGCGGCTCTGTTCACAGCTCCCACGCCCGAAGAGCCAGGAGGGAAAGCCGTGCCTCGTTGGAAAGCTCTTTGGCAGCCGCTCGCGTGGCCCCACACCCCGTGGGGCTGCGGGCTTTGCGGCGGCCTTCAGCCTCGGCGGCACCGGCGCCCACCTGGCGCGGCCGCGCCAGCCTGCGAAGCATTTTCCGGTAGGGTTGCGGCTCTGGCCACAACTCCCACGCCCGAAGAGCCAGGAGGGAAAGCCGTGCCTCGTTGGAAAGCTCTTTGGCAGCCGCTCGTGTGGCCCCACAGCCCGTGGGGCTGCGGGCTTTGCGGCGGCCTTCAGCCTCGGCGCCACCGGCGCCCACGTGGCGCGGCCACGCCAGCCTGCGAAGCGTTTTCCGGTAGGGCCGCGGCTCTAACCACAGCTCCCACGCCCGAAGAGCCAGGAGGGAAAGCCGTGCCTCGTTGGAAAGCTCTTTGGCAGCCGCTCGTGTGGCCCCACAGCTCGTGGGGCTGCGGGCTTTGCGGCGGCCGTCAGCCTCGGCGCCATCGGCGCCCACCTGGCGCCGCTGCGCCAGACCGCGAAACATTTTCTGGTAGGGCCGCGGCTCTGGCCACAGCTCCCACGCCCGAAGAGCCAGGAGAGAAAGCCGTGCCTCGTTGGAAAGCTCTTTGGCAGCTGCTCGCGTGGCCCCACAGCCCGTGGGGCTGTGGGCTTTGCGGCAGCCGTCAGCCTCGGCGCCACCGGCGCCCACCTGGCGCCGCCGCGCCAGCCTACGAAGCATTTTCCGGTAGGGCCGCGGCTCTGGCCACAGCTCCCACGCCCGAAGAGCCAGGTGGGAAAGCCGTGCCTCCTTGGAAAGCTCTTTGGCAGCCGCTCGCGTGGCCCCACAGCCCGTGGGGCTGCGGGCTTTGCGGCGGCCGTCAGCCTCGGCGCCACTGGCGCCCACGTGGCGCCGCCGCGCCAGCCTGCGAAGCATTTTCCGGTAGGTCCGCGGCTCTGTTCACAGCTCCCACGCCCGAAGAGCCAGGAGGGAAAGCCGTGCCTCGTTGGAAAGCTCTTTGGCAGCCGCTCGTGTGGCCCCACAGCCCGTGGGGCTGCGGGCTTTGCGGCGGCCGTCAGCCTCGGCGCCACCGGCGCCCACGTGGCGCGGCCACGCCAGCCTGCGAAGCGTTTTCCGGTAGGGCCGCGGCTCTAACCACAGCTCCCACGCCCGAAGAGCCAGGAGGGAAAGCCGTGCCTCGTTGGAAAGCTCTTTGGCAGCCGCTCGTGTGGCCCCAAAGCTCGTGGGGCTCCGGGCTTTGCGGCGGCCGTCAGCCTCGGCGCCATCGGCGCCCACCTGGCGCCGCTGCGCCAGACCGCGAAACATTTTCTGGTAGGGCCGCGGCTCTGGCCACAGCTCCCACGCCCGAAGAGCCAGGTGGGAAAGCCGTGCCTCCTTGGAAAGCTCTTTGGCAGCCGCTCGCGTGGCCCCACAGCCCGTGGGGCTGCGGGCTTTGCGGCGGCCGTCAGCCTCGGCGCCACTGGCGCCCACGTGGCGCCGCCGCGCCAGCCTGCGAAGCATTTTCCGGTAGGTCCGCGGCTCTGGCCACAGCTCCCACGCCCGAAGAGCCAGGAGGGAAAGCCGTGCCTCCTTGGAAAGCTCTTTGTCAGCCGCTCGCGTGGCCCCACAGCCCGTGGGGCTGCGGGCTTTGTGGCGGCCGTCAGCCTCCCCGCCACCGGCGCCCACCTGGCGCCTCCGCGCCAGCCCGCGAAGCATTTTCCGGTAGGGCCGCGGCTCTGGCCACAGCTCCCACGCCCGAAGAGCCAGGAGGAAAAGCCGTGCCTCGTTGGAAAGCTCTTGGGCAGCTCCTCGCGTGGCCCCACAGCCCGTGGGGCTGCGGGCTTTGCGGCGGCCGTCAGCCTCGGCGCCACCGGAGCCCACCTGGCGCCGCCGCGCCTGCCTGCGAAGCATTTTCTGGTAGGGCCGCGGCTCTGGCCACAGCTCCCACGCCCGAAGAGCCAGGAGGGAAAGCCGTGCCTCCTTGGAAAGCTCTTTGGCAGCCGCTCGCGTGGCGCCACAGCCCGTGGGGCTGCGGGCTTTGCGGCGGCCGTCAGCCTCGGCGCCACCGGCGCCCACGTGGCGCCGCCGCGCCAGCCTGCGAAGCATTTTCCGGTAGGTCCGCGGCTCTGTTCACAGCTCCCACGCCCGAAGAGCCAGGAGGGAAAGCCGTGCCTCGTTGGAAAGCTCTTTGGCAGCCGCTCGCGTGGCCCCACACCCCGTGGGGCTGCGGGCTTTGCGGCGGCCTTCAGCCTCGGCGGCACCGGCGCCCACCTGGCGCGGCCGCGCCAGCCTGCGAAGCATTTTCCGGTAGGGTTGCGGCTCTGGCCACAACTCCCACGCCCGAAGAGCCAGGAGGGAAAGCCGTGCCTCGTTGGAAAGCTCTTTGGCAGCCGCTCGTGTGGCCCCACAGCCCGTGGGGCTGCGGGCTTTGCGGCGGCCTTCAGCCTCGGCGCCACCGGCGCCCACGTGGCGCGGCCACGCCAGCCTGCGAAGCGTTTTCCGGTAGGGCCGCGGCTCTAACCACAGCTCCCACGCCCGAAGAGCCAGGAGGGAAAGCCGTGCCTCGTTGGAAAGCTCTTTGGCAGCCGCTCGTGTGGCCCCACAGCTCGTGGGGCTGCGGGCTTTGCGGCGGCCGTCAGCCTCGGCGCCATCGGCGCCCACCTGGCGCCGCTGCGCCAGACCGCGAAACATTTTCTGGTAGGGCCGCGGCTCTGGCCACAGCTCCCACGCCCGAAGAGCCAGGAGAGAAAGCCGTGCCTCGTTGGAAAGCTCTTTGGCAGCTGCTCGCGTGGCCCCACAGCCCGTGGGGCTGCGGGCTTTGCGGCAGCCGTCAGCCTCGGCGCCACCGGCGCCCACCTGGCGCCGCCGCGCCAGCCTACGAAGCATTTTCCGGTAGGGCCGCGGCTCTGGCCACAGCTCCCACGCCCGAAGAGCCAGGTGGGAAAGCCGTGCCTCCTTGGAAAGCTCTTTGGCAGCCGCTCGCGTGGCCCCACAGCCCGTGGGGCTGCGGGCTTTGCGGCGGCCGTCAGCCTCGGCGCCACTGGCGCCCACGTGGCGCCGCCGCGCCAGCCTGCGAAGCATTTTCCGGTAGGTCCGCGGCTCTGGCCACAGCTCCCACGCCCGAAGAGCCAGGAGGGAAAGCCGTGCCTCCTTGGAAAGCTCTTTGGCAGCCGCTCGCGTGGCCCCACAGCCCGTGCGGCTGCGGGCTTTGCGGCGGCCGTCAGACTCGGCGCCACCGGCGCCCACCTGGCGCCGCCGTGCCAGCCTGCGAAGCATTTTCCGGTAGGGCCGCGGCTCTGGCCACAGCTCCCACGCCCGAAGAGCCAGGAGGGAAAGCCGTGCCTCGTTGGAAATCTCTTTGGCAGCCGCTCGCGTGGCCCCACAGCCCGTGGGGCTGCGGGCTTTGCGGCGGCCGTCAGCCTCGGCGCCACCGGCGCCCACCTGGCGCTGCCGCGCCAGCCCGCGAAGCATTTTCCGGTAGGGCCGCGGCTCTGGCCACAGCTCCCACGAGCGAAGAGCCAGGAGGGAAAGCCGTGCCTCGTTGGAAAGCTCTTTGGCAGCCGCTCGCGTGGCCCCACAGCCCGTGGGGCTGCGGGCTTTGTGGCGGCCGTCAGCCTCCCCGCCACCGGCGCCCACCTGGCGCCTCCGCGCCAGCCCGCGAAGCATTTTCCGGTAGGGCCGCGGCTCTGGCCACAGCTCCCACGCCCGAAGAGCCAGGAGGAAAAGCCGTGCCTCGTTGGAAAGCTCTTGGGCAGCTCCTCGCGTGGCCCCGCAGCCCGTGGGGCTGCGGGCTTTGCGGCGGCCGTCAGCCTCGGCGCCACCGGCGCCCACCTGGCGCCGCCGCGCCTGCCTGCGAAGCATTTTCGGGTAGGGCCGCGGCTCTGGCCACAGCTCCCACGCCCGAAGATCCAGGAGGGAAAGCCGTGCCTCGTTGGAAAGCTCTTTGGCAGCCGCTCGCGTGGCCCCACAGCCCGTGGGGCTGCGGGCTTTGCAGCGGCCGTCGACCTCGGCGCCACCGGGGCCCACCTGGCGCCTCCGCGCCAGCCCGCGAAGCATTTTCCGGTAGGGCTGCGGCTCTGGCCACAGCTCCCACGCCCGAAGAGCCAGGAGAGAAAGCCGTGCCTCCTTGGAAAGCTCTTTGGCAGCCGCTCGCGTGGCCCCACAGCCCGTGGGGCTGCGGGCTTTGCGGCGGCCGTCAGCCTCGGCGCCACCGGCGCCCACCTGGCGCTGCCGCGCCAGCCTGCGAAGCATTTTCCGGTAGGGCCGCGGCTCTGGCCACAGCTCCCACGCCCGAAGAGCCAGGTGGGAAAGCCGTGCCTCCTTGGAAAGCTCTTTGGCAGCCGCTCGCGTGGCCCCACAGCCCGTGGGGCTGCGGGCTTTGCGGCGGCCGTCAGCCTCGGCGCCACTGGCGCCCACGTGGCGCCGCCGCGCCAGCCTGCGAAGCATTTTCCGGTAGGTCCGCGGCTCTGGCCACAGCTCCCACGCCCGAAGAGCCAGGAGGGAAAGCCGTGCCTCCTTGGAAAGCTCTTTGTCAGCCGCTCGCGTGGCCCCACAGCCCGTGGGGCTGCGGGCTTTGTGGCGGCCGTCAGCCTCCCCGCCACCGGCGCCCACCTGGCGCCTCCGCGCCAGCCCGCGAAGCATTTTCCGGTAGGGCCGCGGCTCTGGCCACAGCTCCCACGCCCGAAGAGCCAGGAGGAAAAGCCGTGCCTCGTTGGAAAGCTCTTGGGCAGCTCCTCGCGTGGCCCCACAGCCCGTGGGGCTGCGGGCTTTGCGGCGGCCGTCAGCCTCGGCGCCACCGGAGCCCACCTGGCGCCGCCGCGCCTGCCTGCGAAGCATTTTCTGGTAGGGCCGCGGCTCTGGCCACAGCTCCCACGCCCGAAGAGCCAGGAGGGAAAGCCGTGCCTCCTTGGAAAGCTCTTTGGCAGCCGCTCGCGTGGCGCCACAGCCCGTGGGGCTGCGGGCTTTGCGGCGGCCGTCAGCCTCGGCGCCACCGGCGCCCACGTGGCGCCGCCGCGCCAGCCTGCGAAGCATTTTCCGGTAGGTCCGCGGCTCTGTTCACAGCTCCCACGCCCGAAGAGCCAGGAGGGAAAGCCGTGCCTCGTTGGAAAGCTCTTTGGCAGCCGCTCGCGTGGCCCCACACCCCGTGGGGCTGCGGGCTTTGCGGCGGCCTTCAGCCTCGGCGGCACCGGCGCCCACCTGGCGCGGCCGCGCCAGCCTGCGAAGCATTTTCCGGTAGGGTTGCGGCTCTGGCCACAACTCCCACGCCCGAAGAGCCAGGAGGGAAAGCCGTGCCTCGTTGGAAAGCTCTTTGGCAGCCGCTCGTGTGGCCCCACAGCCCGTGGGGCTGCGGGCTTTGCGGCGGCCTTCAGCCTCGGCGCCACCGGCGCCCACGTGGCGCGGCCACGCCAGCCTGCGAAGCGTTTTCCGGTAGGGCCGCGGCTCTAACCACAGCTCCCACGCCCGAAGAGCCAGGAGGGAAAGCCGTGCCTCGTTGGAAAGCTCTTTGGCAGCCGCTCGTGTGGCCCCACAGCTCGTGGGGCTGCGGGCTTTGCGGCGGCCGTCAGCCTCGGCGCCATCGGCGCCCACCTGGCGCCGCTGCGCCAGACCGCGAAACATTTTCTGGTAGGGCCGCGGCTCTGGCCACAGCTCCCACGCCCGAAGAGCCAGGAGAGAAAGCCGTGCCTCGTTGGAAAGCTCTTTGGCAGCTGCTCGCGTGGCCCCACAGCCCGTGGGGCTGCGGGCTTTGCGGCAGCCGTCAGCCTCGGCGCCACCGGCGCCCACCTGGCGCCGCCGCGCCAGCCTACGAAGCATTTTCCGGTAGGGCCGCGGCTCTGGCCACAGCTCCCACGCCCGAAGAGCCAGGTGGGAAAGCCGTGCCTCCTTGGAAAGCTCTTTGGCAGCCGCTCGCGTGGCCCCACAGCCCGTGGGGCTGCGGGCTTTGCGGCGGCCGTCAGCCTCGGCGCCACTGGCGCCCACGTGGCGCCGCCGCGCCAGCCTGCGAAGCATTTTCCGGTAGGTCCGCGGCTCTGGCCACAGCTCCCACGCCCGAAGAGCCAGGAGGGAAAGCCGTGCCTCCTTGGAAAGCTCTTTGGCAGCCGCTCGCGTGGCCCCACAGCCCGTGCGGCTGCGGGCTTTGCGGCGGCCGTCAGACTCGGCGCCACCGGCGCCCACCTGGCGCCGCCGTGCCAGCCTGCGAAGCATTTTCCGGTAGGGCCGCGGCTCTGGCCACAGCTCCCACGCCCGAAGAGCCAGGAGGGAAAGCCGTGCCTCGTTGGAAATCTCTTTGGCAGCCGCTCGCGTGGCCCCACAGCCCGTGGGGCTGCGGGCTTTGCGGCGGCCGTCAGCCTCGGCGCCACCGGCGCCCACCTGGCGCTGCCGCGCCAGCCCGCGAAGCATTTTCCGGTAGGGCCGCGGCTCTGGCCACAGCTCCCACGAGCGAAGAGCCAGGAGGGAAAGCCGTGCCTCGTTGGAAAGCTCTTTGGCAGCCGCTCGCGTGGCCCCACAGCCCGTGGGGCTGCGGGCTTTGTGGCGGCCGTCAGCCTCCCCGCCACCGGCGCCCACCTGGCGCCGCTGCGCCAGCCTGCAAAGCATTTTCCGGTAGGGCCGCGGCTCTGGCCACAGCTCCCACGCTCGAAGAGCCAGGAGGGAAAGCCGTGCCTCGTTGGAAAGCTCCTTGGCAGCCGCTCGCGTGGCCCCACAGCCCGTGGGGCTGCGGGCTTTGCGGCGGCCGTCAGCCTCGGCGCCACCGGCGCCCACGTGGCGCCGCTGCGCCAGCCTGCAAAGCATTTTCCGGTAGGGCCGCGGCTCTGGCCACAGCTCCCACACCCGAAGAGCCAGGAGGGAAAGCCGTGCCTCGTTGGAAAGCTCTTTGGCAGCCGCTCGCGTGGCCCCACAGCCCATGGGGCTGCGGGCTTTGCGGCGGCCGTCGACCTCGGCGCCACCGGCGCCCACCTGGCGCCTCCGCGCCAGCCCGCGAAGCATTTTCCGGTAGGGCTGCGGCTCTGGCCACAGCTCCCACGCCCGAAGAGCCAGGAGAGAAAGCCGTGCCTCGTTGGAAAGCTCTTTGGCAGTCGCTCGCGTGGCCCCACAGCCCGTGGGGCTGCGGGCTTTGCGGCGGCCGTCAGCCTCGGCGCCACCGGCGCCCACCTGGCGCGGCTGCGCAAGCCTGCGAAGCATTTTCCGGTAGGGCCGCGGCTCTGGCCACAGCTTGCACGCCCGAAGAGCCAGGAGGGAAAGCCGTGCCTCGTTGGAAAGCTCTTTGGCAGCCGCTCGCTTGGCCCCACAGCCCGTGGGGCTGCGGGCTTTGCGGCGGCCGTCAGCCTCGGCGCCACCTGCGCCCACGTGGCGCCGCCGCGCCAGCCTGCGAAGCATTTTCCGGTAGGGCCGCGGCTCTGGCCACAGATCCCACGCCCTAAGAGCCAGGAGGGAAAGCCGTGCCTCGTTGGAAAGCTCTTTGGCAGCCGCTCGCGTGGCCCCACAGCCCGTGGGGCTGCGGGCTTTGCGGCGCCTGTCAGCCTTGGCGCCACCGGCGCCCACCTGGCGCGGCCGCGCCAGCCTGCGAAGCATTTTCCGGTAGGGCCGCGGCTCTGGCCACAGCTCCCACGCCCGAAGAGCCAGGAGGGAAAGCCGTGCCTCGTTGGAAAGCTCTTTGGCAGCCGCTCGCGTGGCCCCACAGCCCGTGGGGCTGCAGGCTTTGCGGCGGCCATCAACCTCGGCGCCACCGGCGCCCACGTGTCGCTGTCGTACCAGCCTGCGAAGCATTTTCTGGTAGGGCCGCGGCTCTGGCGACAGCTTCCACGCCCGAAGAGCCAGGAGGGAAAGCCGTGCCTCCTTGGAAAGCTCTTTGGCAGCCGCTCGTGTGGCCCCACAGCCCGTGGGGCTGCGGGCTTTGCGGCGGCCGTCAGCCTCGGCGCCACCGGCGCCCACCAGGCGCTGCCGCGCCAGCCTGCGCATCATTTTCTGGTAGGGCCGCGGCTCTGGCCACAGCTTCCACGCCCGAAGAGCCAGGAGGGAAAGCCGTGCCTCGTTGGAAAGCTCTTTGGCAGCCGCTCGCGTGGCCCCACAGCCCGTGGGGCTGCGGTCTTTGCGGCGGCCGTCAGCTTCGGCGCCACCGGCGCCCACCTGGCGCCTCCGCGCCAGCCCGCGAAGCATTTTCCGGTAGGGCCGCGGCTCTGGCCACAGCTTCCATGCCCGAAGAGCCAGGAGGGAAAGCCGTGCCTCGTTGGAAAGCTCTTTGGCAGCCGCTCGCGTGGCCCCACAGCCCGTGGGGCTGCGGGCTTTGCGGCGGCCGTCAGCCTCGCCGTCACCGGCGCCCACCTGGCGCCGCCGCGCCAGCCTGAGAAGCATTTTCCAGTAGGGCCGCAGCTCTGGCCACAGCTCCCACGCCCGAAGAGCCAGGAGGGAAAGCCGTGCCTCGTTGGAAAGCTCTTTGGCAGCCGCTCGCGTGGCCCCACAGCCCATGGGGCTGCGGGCTTTGCGGCGGCCTTCAGCCTCGGCGCCACTGGCGCCCACCTGGCGCGGCCGCGCCAGCCTGCGAAGCATTTTCCGGTAGGGCCGCGGCTCTGGCCACAGCTCCCACGCCCGAAGAGCCAGGAGGGAAAGCCGTGCCTCCTTGGAAAGCTCTTTGGCAGCCGCTCGCGTGGCCCCACAGCCCGTGGGGCTGCGGGCTTTGCGGCGGCCGTCAGCCTCGTCGCCACTGGCGTCCACGTGGCGCCGCTGCGCTAGCCTGCAAAACCTGTGAAGAGGGTCACTCTTCACTACTTTGTAAATGGTAAACTTAAAGCGAATAACAACACCTGCTGCACCTTCAGGTGCTTTTATGCTTCTGGGTCTTGGCCCCACCCTTTACCCAGGGGATTGTGGGAAAGGTGGTGGGTGGGGCCTGAGGGCCTCAGGTGGGGCCCGGGGTATATGAGCCACAGCTTCAGGGCAGGACCTTGTTCTTTTGCTGGTCTTTTCCAGGGTCAGAGCTATGGAGTTTCTTAAGTGTCGTTTTGGAGCTTGTGCAGCTGTTCGGGAAGGCTTGTTTTAGCTTTTGAACTAGCGTAGGTAAGGCATCAGAGGTAAGACTTCTCAATGTAAGGGTGGTTGCCATAGAAAGTGGAGTTGTATGTTATTTTTTTTTTTTTCCCCCCATATGTTTAGTTTTGTAGGGAGCATTTGGTTTTTTTAAATGGCTTAATAGTATGTATCTTTTTTTTTTTTGCTTATGGCAGGTGGCGTGTTTTACTATAATTTCTGACTTTATTGAAGATAAAATCTTGTGTTTTTTTCCAATTTTGATGTACACTATGTTAGTTGGTGTTTTTATTAGTCTTAATTGTGTGTGTTATGAGATACTGGAGTAGGATTTAGGGTGAGTGTTTTGTACGTATCTATATATTGAGTTTGTTTGTTTTGAGGAAGCAGCAGGGATGGCTCATCATTTTCCCCCAGAGCATGCAGGGTATCACAGTGGCCCTGAAGCTCTTGCGGGAGGCTACCAGTAGGTTCTGTAACTGTTTTCCCGGCTTTCCAGGTCTGTAGCAGAGCCCGGAGTCTCTATGAAGGCGGAAGACAGGAGGTGCCTGCCAAACACAGGGCATGGCTCAGAACAGCAGGTCCTGAGGAGCAGTTGGAAAATAAGGGGCAGGAGTTGTGGGGAAGCAGTGGGCCTCCTTCCCTGATGGTTCAGGAGGGGGATGGCTAGGAAAGGGAGGCGGGTTCCTGTGTCTTTCTCAAACCAGTTTTGTAATTGGGTTTGGTTGTCGATGGTATCTAGTCTGCTCTAGGCTCTCGCATTTGAGGCAAGACAGATAGTATTGAGGAGGAGCACAGGACTGGTGGTTTGGCAGAAGCGCAGTGCAAATGCTGTGTTTCTTGGTATCTTAGGTGCCGTGAATAACTGTCGCTACAGCATCCGACTCTAGAATCTGTGTGGAGCAGGCAATCAGACTGCATCAGCATTCAGGAGGCTTGAGGGGTTTTGTGGAGGAGGTCATCATCTCCTCTCAGGATGCTTATTGCTGGTGTTGTGGCTGCTTTTGTGATGACTTTCTCTTTTCCTTTTCCTTTTGCAGAGGAAGAGTAAGCCGGTGACTGCAGGAACGTATCGGATGGTTGTGTTTTGTGGACTATGTTGAGGATGGAATCAGATGCTAGCCCTCCAAAAGCCAAGTTGAGAGACCAGCACTGGAGAGGGGTGGAGGCTGACAATTGTGTAATGGGGTCTTTGACGTTAGTGTTGGGGGGAGGGCTGTTCTGGGGCACAGTCTCCTTTGGGCAGGTAAACAATGTAGCTTACTGTCCAGTGTGATGTTAGCGCATCCTAGGCAGGGCAGTTGCAGCCTGTGTGTGTTGTCGTGTCGTTCGTGTGGTCTGTGTTTTGCATCCTAGACCCTTTTTTTGGGTCTCGAGATCATCTTTAAGCTCCAGGAGCACGGAATGTGCATTGGGTGCCATCCTTATGGTGTCGAACACCTGCACCCGTGGGTGTAGCACCAACGGTCTGCCTCTCTTCTTGCATTAGCATCTTAAAGCGTGCATCGGTCTTGCATCTTGGAACTTTCTGGATGGCCCGCTTCAGCGACTGGGGCTTCTTCCCTGTGTCGTTAAGTTCTTAGGTCTTGAAGCTAGGCTTCCTGCGTGTCCATCTTGTCAGGCTCAACAGTCCCTTCTCAGGAACTGTGAAGTTCTACCCTTTGTTTCAGGGGGTTCTGTGGAGCCTCTTCACATTGTCTCCATCACAGTCCTGCAGGCTGTCTTGCCCGACGATGACTTTGGTCCCAGTGTCATCCTTCTTGCTGAGAGTTTTGTCTCATCCCAAGTTTGGCTTGGGGCTGCCCTGCCCGGGTGCGTAGTGTCCAGGGTAGGCAGAATCATGACAGCAGTCTGTACTGAATATGAGGATCTGTCTAGACCCAGGCAAAGGTTGCTCAGTCGTCTCGAATTGATTAGCTTTCGAGAGGCTGTGTGGACGGGTGTTTCATTAGCGGGCGCTGGCATAAGCGGAGACAAGTTGGAGAGGGTGTTCATGGCTAGTGAAGGGGACGGTATCTCAAAGATGGTAAACCTGCATTGTGTGGGGTGTAATGTTTGCAGGCGTCTCTTCTTTGGATGACAGGCTGTAGTTGGACTTATGTGAACAGGGTTCCTAAGTAGAAACAAGACCTTTGGAATTAAGCTACTGCTCTGCATTAGGGTAATGTTTGATGTTGGTGTGTTGATTTTTTTTCAGATGCAGAGAGATGAGGTGGCCAGGGATACAGAGGGGAGCTGATGGGGGCGCAGGACAAAGGTGGCTGAGCCCGAGGTCTTAAAGGGAAGATGTGACCGGCGGCTCCATGAATACATTTGGCCACTTCTTCTTTTTTTCATGTGAATGTGAGGTTACGTAGCCATGTGTGGAAGTGCTGGTCTGAGGTACAACAGAACTGGTGTTGTTTGCAGTCACTTTACTTTTCAGGTAAGTCTCTTCCAATGAAGTGAACTCTCTGAAAATAATGACGTATTTTTCAGGTAGTATCTGCCTTCAGAGCACCAAGAACTTATATTTACACTTAATGCGAAGGGATGCCGTGCAGAGAGGCTCTTGCTTATACTTATTCCTACAACAGCACAGCCCAGCTAACTTTTATATATCTGCCCTGTTGGAGGGTTGGAAGCAGAAAAGCGTAGAGGGGTTGCACCCATAGTGAAGAGTAGACGGGACCGGTGACCTGAATCTGACTGATAGGGTATTCCATCCCATCCTCATCACGCTCAGTATAAAAGCGGAGGGATCAAAGGGGTCGGTACCTGTTGTCTGGCCTCTGAAGACTCCTCTGTCTGTTCATTGTCCTTTGACCTCGATCCGTGCATTTATGCAACCAGGTCCGGAGTCTGGTTCCAGTCTGTCACGGAGTCTGGTTCCGGACTTTGCCAGTGAAGCAGCGGTCATCCTGGGAGCTCTGTATCGGGTTCTGTATGTCCTGTATATATTTAATTGTTTTCTTGTTACTGTTGTCTTTTCTCAGTATTATTTTGCTGTTAAGATTTCATTACAGTTCAGTTTATCTTTCAGTCCCTAAGTCTCTCTCTCTTGTTCTATTCTGCCTCAGGAGAGAAGTTAAAAGGGAGCACGTGTCACTTGTTTTACTGCATGGCCTAAGGCACAACAGCAATGATGACAGACAGGGCACCGGAGCAGACTCGGCCGAAGAGAGCGGCGGCCCCAAGCCTTGGTTCTTTCTCAGCCACTGCATTACGGGCGGCGCACAAGCCTCTGCTTGCACTCTGTCTGTCCGTCCGATCCAGAACACAGTTCTGGCAGAAGTTGGATAATATGCGTCGTCTTGCTAGAAATGCTGTATGACTCGTTGTGGGGTTTCTTTTACAAGGAAACTAAAGCACATTGAGTCTTGATAAAAATATTGTTATTGTGCTTCATGATCTTCTGGCCTATTTAGGTTAGGATGATGTCTTTCTCTTTATGTCTACGCCCTGCAAAAGTTTAATTAAGTTTACTTACCTACCGGGCCCTGTTGCTGACACAGTTGATGTAGTTGTAATAAAAGAGCACATATTGTCCGTTCCTCTAAGGGTCGCTTTCTCCGTTTTGGTGTTTTGCATGCTGTACTTCTCAGGCCTGTGAGGAAAGGAGCAGCTTTTCCTCTGGCAGGCTCTATGCCTTGTGGAGGTCAGCCAGGCCCTTTCCCAGGTGCTGGTGGGAATGGGGGTGGGCGGGGCCCGGGGTATATAACCCACAGCCTCTGCTGGGGCAGCTCATTCTGCTGCTGGGCTTCTCCAGGGTCAGAGCTCTGCCTGTCCTTCAGTCGATTGCAGCTTTGGAGGCGGCTCAGCTCCTTGGGTGGAGATGTTATCCCATTTAGAGAATAGCAGGTAAGAAGCTGGAGGTGGCAAGACCTTCAGGACCAGGTGAGGTTTGGCAGCGTGTATAGTAGAGAGCGGCCTCGTGTGCCGGTTCTCTTCCTTGTTGTTTTTCAGGTGAGTCGCGTGGTAATGAGTCTTAGGGGGCGGTGAGATAGTTTAAGGGTATGGTTTTCTCTCTTCCAGGCATGGCGCATTTTCCTGGAATCCCTGACTGTATTGAAGATGGAACTTTCTTGTTTGTGTGGTTTTTTTTTTTCCCACTAGCTTTGCTGTATCCCAGGTAAGATGCCAATAGAATTTTCTCAATCGGGCAGATGATGAGATTACTTTGCAGGGACTGGGTGAGCACCTTGTCTGCAGCTGTAGATGGAGTTTCCACATTTCTCAGGAAAGCAGCAGGGCCATAAAGCATAACGTATTTCAGGATGTGGGGTGCCTTGTCACCTTCCCCCACCGTGCTCAGGGTTTTGCCGTGTCCCTGGAGCCTTTGCGGCTTGTGGCAGGCCCCTGGTATAGGTCAGATCAGGGCTTCACTGACTCTGTGGGTCTGCAGCAGAGCCCAGAGTCCGTGGGAAGACAGAAGATGGGAGGTGGTGGTGGGACGCAGGGAGAGGCTGGGAAGAGTGGCTCTTGAGAAGCGTCCAACGCCGGGTGTTCGGGCTGGCAAATAAAGGGTGGGAAGAAGTGGGGCTCCTTCCCTGGCAGCTCAGGGAGAAGAGAAGGGGTTTCTAAAGTTTTGGCCCTGGGGGAGGGCTAGAAAAGGGAGCTGGGTTCATGAGTCCTTCTTGGACAGGTTTTGCAGATGGGTTCGGGTGTCGTCGGAGCCTGGTGTGCTCTAGGCTCTCGCATTTGAGGCGAGCCAGATAGTATCGAGGAGGAGCACGGGACTGGTGGTTTGGCAGTAGCGCAGTGGTAATGCTGTGTTTCTTGGTATCTTAGGTGCCGTGAATAACTGTTGCTGCAGCGTCAGACTCTGGAATTGGCACTGAGCGGGCGAGCAGAATGCCTCGGCGTTCATGAGGCTGAGGGTGTTGTGGAAGAGGTTGGCATCTCCTCTCAGGATGCTTATTGCTGGTGCTGTGGCTGCTTTTGGGATAACTTTTTTTTTTTCTTTTCCTTTTGCAGAGGAAGAGGAGGAAGCTGGTGACCACAGGAACGTACTGGATGGCTGTTTTCTGTGGACTGCCTCAAGGATGGATTCGGACCCCTGGCCCTCCAAAAGCTAAGTTGAGAGACTGGCGCTCGAGAAGGGACGAGGTTGAGAATTGCAAAAAGGTGTCTTTGAAGTTGGCGTAGGGGAGAGGTTTGTCCTGGAGGGCAGTCTCCTTTTAGGCACGTAAGGGATGCGGCTTACTGTTCGGCATTCCCGGGCAGGGTGGTTCCAGCCTGTGTGTGTTGTTGTCTTTCGTGTGGTCCGTGTTCTGTGTCTTAGACCTTTCTCGGGTCTCGAGGTCGTCTTTAAGCTCCAGGAGCACGGCATGGCGCCTCAGGCGCCATCCCTAGGGTCTCGAACACCTGCACCCATGGGCATAGCACCATTCGGCTGCTGGTCGTCTTGCGTTAGAAGCTTAAAGCTTGCATTGGTCTTGCGTCTTGGAAGTTTCCGGATGGCCCGCGTCTACAACTGGGACTTCTTCCCTATGTCATTACGTTCTTAGGTCTTGAAGCCAGGCTTCCCCCGCATACATCTTATCAGTCTTGACAGTCCCTTCTTATCACAGATGATGATGTCCTACACTCTGTTTCAGGGGCTTCCATAGAGCCTCTTCACATCACCACCACGGTCTCCAGGTCTTCTTCCCGACGGTGACTTCCGTCTGGGTGTCATCCTTCTTGCTGAGAGTTTTCTCTCATCCTTGAGGTGCGTTGTTTTTAGCGTTCTGTGTAGTGTTGGTCTGTGCTTGTGTGTGTGTCTGGCTCGGAGCCCCCCTGCCCGGGTGTGTAGAGTCCAGGGCAGGCAGAATAGTGACGAGAGTCTACAGTTAATATGTGGATCTGTGGAGACCGAGGCAAAGGTTGGGTAGTCATCTGGAATTAATTGGCTCTCAGTAGGTTGGGTGCGTGGGTGTTTCATTAGTGGGTGTTGGCATAAGCAGAGCCAAGTCGGAGAGGCTGTTTACAGTCAGTGAAGGACGCAGTATCTCAAAGATGTTCAGGCTGCTTTGTGTGGGGTGTAATGTTTGTGGGCTTTTTCTGTGGTTTTTTTTTTTGACGGCAGGCTGTAGTTGGATCTAATTGAACAGTGTTCCGAAGTAGAAACAAGACCTTTGGAATTAAGCTATCGCTCTGCATCGGGGTAATGTTGGATTTTTTTTTTCTCTTTTTAGATGCCGAGAGATGAGATGTGCAGGGTGACGTAGGGGAGCCGAGAGGAGCGCTGTACGGAGGTGGCTCGGCATGTGGCATTAGAGGGAAGATGTGACTGGCGCCTCTATGAATACAATTGGGTGCTTTTTTTTTCATGTGAATGAAGACAGAAGATAGGAGTCGATGGTGTGGCGGTTTGGCAGAAGCGCAGTGGTAATGTTGTGTTTCTTGGTCTCTTAGGTGCTGTGAATAACTATCACCGCAGCCTCGGACTCCGGAATCGGCGCCGAGCGGGCGAGCAGAACGCCACAGCATTTGGGAGGCTGAGGGTGTCGTCGAAGAGGTTGGCATCTCCTCTCAGGATGCTTATTGCTGGTGCTGTGGCGGCCTCTGGGATTATGTTTTATTTTCCTTTTGCAGAGGAAGAGGAGGAACCTGGTGACTGCGGAAATGTATCGGATGGCTGGTTTTTGTGGACCGCATCGAAGAAGGATTCAGATGCCTGGCCCTCCAAAAGCTAAGTTGACAGTCAGGCGCCGGAGAGGGGCCGAGGTGGACAATTGCAAAATGGGGTCTTTGACGTTAGCGTAGTGGCGAGGGCTGTCCCGGGGCACAGTCATATTTAGGAAGGTAAAGGATGTTGCTTACTGTTCAGTGTGACGCTAGCGTGTCCCGGGCAGGGCAGTTCCAGCCTGTGCGTGTTGTCATGTCGTTCATGTGGTCTGTGTTGTGTATCTTCGTCCCTTCTTGGGTCTCGAGGTCATCTTTGAGCTCCAGGAGCACGACGTGGGGCCCTGGGCGTCATCCTTAGGGTCTCGAATGCTTGGGCCTGTGGGCGTAGCACCATTCATCTGATGCTCTTCTTGCGTTAGCATCTTAAAGCGTGCATCAATCTTGCCTCTCGGAAGTTTCTGGACGGCCCACTTCCATGTCTGGGAGTTCTTCCCTGCGTCGTTACGTTCTTAGGTCTTGAAGCCAGACTTCCTGCATGTCCATCTTAGCGGGCTCAACAGTCCATTCTTATTACGTACCATCACGTTCTACAGTTTGCTTCAGGGGGTTCCGTAGAGCGTCTTCATGTTGACATCATCACGATCCCACAGATTTTCTTGCACGACGGTGACTTTGGTCCCCGTGTCATCTTTCTTGCTGAGAGTTTTCTCTCATCTTTGAGGCGTGTCGTTCGTAGCGTTCCGTGTAGTGTCCGTCCGTAACCGTGAGTGTTTGGCTCGGGGCTGCCCTGCCCGGGCACGTAGTGTCCAGGGTGGGCGGAATCCTGTGGAGAGTCTATATGCAGTACATGAATCCCAGTAGATTGGGGCAAAGGTGTTAGAGTTATCTCAGGGTAGCCATTGGGAGGCTGTGTAGACACCTCTTCTGTTTTGTTTGGGAAGAGCAGAGGCATGTTGGAAAGGCAATACAGCAGCAGTGAAGAAGAGTTCATGTGGAAGAGGGTACGACTGGTTTTGGTGCAGATTTTTCTTTTGTAATTTTCTTTGTGTACGGTTGTATTTGGACCTTAGATGGTATTTGTAAAAAGGTGCAAGACTTTTTGTTGTTATGACTCTATTGCTCTGCCTCAGGGTGATTTCTCTGATGTCGTTCTTGCAGATGCAGCGGGACAAGCTTGGCGGGGCAGCGTAGGAGAGGAGAGCAATGTAAGAAGGTGAGTCAGCACGTGGTATTAGAGAGAAGATGTGGCTCTGAGTACTGTATGTATTGGTTCTTTCCAATTTGAACTTTTGAAGCAATGAATGACATGGGATGTGGGGATGGGGATGAGTCAGTCACTTCAGCCCACCCGCCGCTGCTGACCTTATCACATCTGCCTCAGAGGGAGCAACTTTCAAGTTTTAAAGCAACCCATGTCTGTTGGGTTTTATGGGTGGTTTGTGAGCCTTCAGGTTGCACGCCTCGGGGGAGGATGGGCGGGCAAGGTGAGGGAGTGGGAGATGGGGAATTTGGTAGGGTTTGGGGCAGTATCTCGGCGTGTGTTTCTTCGGTTGGTGTGACATGCAGGGTCAGAGGGGCGATGCTGCACGCCCACTCAGTAGTCCCAGCAAGTGAGGCGGTTGTGGACACGTTGGTGTCTAATAGCCCAGTGCCACATTGCAGCTCAGGGGAGTGTTTGTCTTTGGTTTTGCAGGTGCCGCAGGCATCTGGAGCCGGACGAGCGTTGGAGGTGAGCTGGGTAGCAGAGAGGTAGCGCATGGGGGTGGTGGTTTCCCGTAAGCTCAACAGTAATATTGTGTGTCTTAGGTGTTTTAGGTGCCAGAACCAGAGTGTGCCACAAAGTCCATACCCGGAATCCATGCGGAGCAGGTGAGCAGAAGGGTACGGCGCGTGTGATGCGGGGGATATTGCAGTACAACTTAGCGTTGACGGACGCGATGGTGCCTGATGGCACCATTTTGTGCAAATCGGGATTACGTTGCTCAGTAACTTCCTTGACTGCCATTTGAGATGATCTTGTGTCGTACGCTTAAGAATTTGGTTCCGTACTATGTTCTTGTATATTTGAAATAGTATTGCTCCGCCTCACTCAGTATCGGTTTCGCATCGTGTTGCCCCGTCACGCTCTTGATTGCTCTGTGATCTATTCTGGCATCGTACCACACCGTGTTGCGTGGTTTTTTTTTTTTTATCGGTTGTTCTTTGACTGTGTAATGCCTTGTACCGCCCTCTATTGCGTTATGTCTCGCGTTATATTGCCCCGTCGTAGCCTTGACTGCCTTCTGATCTGATCGTAACATCCGATGGCACTATATTGCCAATTTTTCCATTGGCTATGCTTAATTTGAGCATGTATTGATGTGTAGCGCTCTGTATAATGTTAAGTCGTACACTGTCTTGACTTAATAATAGAAATGCTAGAGGCTGGCGTGGTGCCAAGTGGGAAAGAGTGGCTGTGAGAGAGTGAAGGCAGCAGGAAAGCCCGCAGCCAGAGGTGGTGCCGCCGTGCCAGCCTGCAAAGCATTTTCCGGTAGGGCCGCGGCTCTGGCCACAGGTCCCACGCCCGAAGAGCCAGGAGGGACAGCCATGCCTCGTTGGAAAGCTCTTTGGCAGCCGCTCGCGTGGCCCCACAGCCCGTGGGGCTGTGGGCTTTACGGCGGCCGTCAGCCTCAGCGCCACCGGCGCCCACGTGGCGCCTCCGCGCCAGCCTGCGAAGCATTTTCCGGTAGGGCCGCGGCTCTGGCGACAGCTCCCACACCTGAAGGGCAGGGAGGGAAAGCCATGCCTCGTTGGAAAGCTCTTTGGCAGCCGCTCGCGTGGCCCCACAGCCCGTGGGGCTGCGGGCTTTGTGGCGGCCGTCAGCCTCCCCGCCACCGGCGCCCACCAGGTGCAGCCGTGACAGCCTGCGAAGCATTTTCCGGTAGGTCCGTGACACTGGCGACAGCTCCCATGCCCGAGGAGCCAGGAGGGAAAGCCATGCCTCGTTGGAAAGCTCTTTGGCAGCCGCTCGCGTGGCCCCACAGCCCGTGGGGCTGTGGGCTTTGCGGCGGCCGTCAGCCTCGGCGCCACCGGCGCCCATGTGGCGCCGCCACGCCAGCCTGCGAAGCATTTTCCGGTAGGGCCGCGGCTCTGGCCACAGCTCCCACGCCCGAAGAGCCAGGAGTTAAAGCTATGCCTCGTTGGAAAGCTCTTTGGCAGCCGCTCGCGTGGCCCCACAGCCCATGGGGCTGCGGGCTTTGCGGCGGCCGTCAGCCTTGGCGGCACCGGCACCTACGTGGCTCCGCCGCGCCAGCCTGCAAACCATTTTCCGGTAGGGATCGCGGCTCTGACGACAGCTCCCAAGCTCGAAGAGCCAGGAGTGAAAGCCATGCCTCGTTGGAAATCTCTTTGGCAGCCGCTCGCGTGGCCCCACAGCCCGTGGGGCTGCGGGCTTTGTGGCGGCTGTCAGCCTCGCCGCCACCGGCGCCCACCAGGTGCAGGCGAGCCAACCTGCGAAGCATTTTCCAGTAGGGCCGCGGCTCTGGCGACAGCTCCCACGCCCGAAGAGCCAGGAGGGAAAGCCATGCCTCGTTGGAAAGCTCTTTGGCAGCCCCTCGCGTGGCCCCACAGCCCGTGGGGCTGCGGGCTTTGCGGCGGCCGTCAGCCTCGGCGAGACCGGCGCCCACCTGGCGCTGCCGCGCCAGCCTGTGAAGCATTTTCCGGTAGGGCCGCGGCTCTGGCCTCAGCTCCCACGCCCGAAGGGCCAGGAGGGAAAGCCATACCTCGTTGCAAAGCTCTTTGGCAGCCGCTCGCGTGGCCCCACAGCCCGTGGGGCTGCGGGCTTTGTGGCGGCTGTCAGCCTCGGTGCCACCAGCGCCCACCAGGTGCAGGCGAGCCAACCTGCGAAGCATTTTCCAGTAGGGCCGCGGCTCTGGCGACAACTCCCACGCCCGAAGAGCCAGGAGTTAAAGCCATGCCTTGCTGGAAACCTCTTTGGCAGCCGCTCGCGTGGCCCCACAGCCCGTGGGGCTGCGGGCTTTGTGGCGGCCATCAGCCTCCCCGCCACCGGCGCCCACAAGGTGCAGCTGCGCCAGTCTGTGAAGCATTTTCCGGTAGGGCCGCGGCTCTGGCGACAGCTCCCACGCCCGAAGAGCCAGGAGGGAAAGCCGTGCCTCGTTGGAAAGCTCTTTGGCAGCCGCTCGCGTGGCCCCACAGCCCGTGGGGCTGCGGGCTTTGTGGCGGCCATCAGCCTCCCCGCCACCGGCGCCCACCAGGTGCAGGCGCGCCAGCCTGCGAAGCATTTTCCGGTATGGCCATGACTCTGGCCACAGCTCCCACGGCCGAAGAGCCAGGAGGGAAAGCCGTGCCTCGTTGGAAAGCTCTTTGGCAGCCGCTCGCGTGGCCCCACATCCCGTGGGGCTGCGGGCTTTGCGGCAGCCGTCACCCTCGCCGCCACCGGTGCCCATCAGGTGCAGGCGCGCCAGCCTGCGAAGCATTTTCCGGTATGGCCGTGACTCTGGCGACAGCTCCCACGCCCGAAGAGCCAGGAGGGAAAGCCGTGCCTCGTTGGAAAGCTCTTTGGCAGCCGCTAGCGTGGCCCCACAGCCCGTGGGGCTGCGGGCTTTGCGGCGGCTGTCAGCCTCGGCGCCACCGGCGCCAACGTAGCGCCGCCACACCAGCCTGCGAAGCATTTTCCGGTAGGGCCGCGGCTCTGGCCACAGATCCCACGCCCGAAGAGCGAGGAGTTAAAGCCATGCCTCGTTGGAAAGCTCTTTGGCAGCCCCTCGCGTGGCCCCACAGCCCGTGGGGCTGCGGGCTTTGCGGCGGCCGTCAGCCTCGGCGCCACCGGCGCCCACGTGGCGCCGCCGCACCAGCCTGCGAAGCATTTTCCGGTAGGGCCGCGGCACTGGCGACAGCTCCCACGCCTGAAGGGCAGGGAGGGAAAGCCTTGCCTTGTTTGAAAGCTCTTTGGCAGCCTCTCGCGTGGCCCCACAGCCCGTGGGGCTGCGGGCTTTGCGGCAGCCGTCAGCCTCGCTGCCACCGGCGCCCACCAGGTGCAGGCGCGCCAGCCTGCGAAGCATTTTCCGGTAGTGCTGCGGCTCTGGGGACAGCTCCCAAGCACAAAGAGCCAGGAGGGAAAGCCGTGCCTCGTTGGAAAGCTCTTTGGCAGCCGCTCGCGTCGCCCCACAGCCCGTGGGCTTTGTGGCGGCCATCAGCCTCCCCGCCACCGGCGCCCACCACCTGCAGGCGCGCCAGCCTGCGAAGCATTTTCCGGTAGGGCCGCGGCTCTGGTGAGAGCTCCCACGCCCGAAGAGCCAGGAGGGAAAGCCGTGCCTCATTGGAAAGCTCTTTGGCAGCCGCTCGCGTCGCCCCACAGCCAGTGGGGCTGCGGGCTTTGTGGCGGCAATCAGCCTCCCCGCCACCGGCGCCCACGTGGTGCCACCGCACCAGCCTGCGAAGCATTTTCCGGTAGGGCCGCGGCTCTGGCGACAGCTCCCACGCCCGTAGAGCCAGGAGTTAAAGACATGCCTCGTTGGAAACCCCTTTGGCAGCCGCTCGCGTGGCCCCACAGCCCGTGGGGCTGCGGGCTTTGCGGCGGCCGTCAGCCTCGCCGCCACCGGCACCCACGTGGCGCCACCGCACCAGCCTGCGAAGCATTTTCCGGTAGGGCCGCGGCTCTGGCAACAGCTCCCACGCCCGAAGAGCAGGGAAGGAATGCCGTGCCTCGTTGGAAAGCTCTTTGGCAGCCTCTTGCGTGGTCCCACAGCCCGTGGGGCTGCGGGCTTTGCGGCGGCCATCAGCCTCGGCACCACCAGCGCCCACGTGGCGCCGCCGCACCAGTCTGCGAAGCATTTTCCGGTAGTGCCGCGGCTCTGGCGACAGCTCCCAAGCACAAAGAGCCAGGAGGGAAAGCCATGCCTCGTTGGAAAGCTCTTTGGCAGCCGCTCGCGTGGACCCACAGCCCGTGGGCTTTGTGGCGGCCATCAGCCTCCCCGCCACCGGCGCCCACCAGGTGCAGGCGCGCCAGCCTGCGAAGCATTTTCCGGTAGGGCCGCGGCTCTGGCGACAGCTCCCACGCCCGAAGAGGCAGGAGTAAAAGCCATGCCTCGTTGGAAAGCTCTTGGGCAGCCGCTCGCGTGGCCCCACAGCCCGTGGGCGTTGTGGCGGCCATCAGCCTCCCCGCCACCGGCTCGCACCAGTTGCAGCCGCGCCAGCCTGCGAAGCATTTTCCGGTAGTGCCGCGGCTCTGGCGACAGCTCCCACGCCCGAATAGCCAGGAGGGAAAGCCATGCCTCGTTGGAAAGCTCTTTGGCAGCCGCTCGCGTGGCCCCACAGCCCGTGGGGCTGCGGGCTTTGCGGCGGCCGTCAGCCTCGGCGCCACTGGCGCCCACGTGGCGCCGCTACACCAGCCTGCGAAGCATTTTCCGGTAGGGCCGCGGCTCTGGCGACAGCTCCCACGCCCGAAGAGCCAGGAGTTAAAGCCATGCCTCGTTGGAAAACTCTTTGGCAGCCTCTTGCGTGGCCCCACAGCCCGTGGGGCTGCGGGCTTTGCGGCGGCCGTCAGCCTTGCCGCCACCGGCACCGACGTGGTGCCGCCGCGCCAGCCTGCGAAGCATTTTCCGGTAGGGCCGCGGCTCTGGCCACAGCTCCCAAGCCCGAAGAGCCAGGAGGGAAAGCCATGCCTCGTTGGAAAGCTCTTTGGCAGCCGCTCGCGTGGCCCCACAGCCCGTGGGGCTGCGGGCTTTGCGGCGGCCGTCAGACTCGGCGACACCGGCGCCCACGTGGCGCCGCCGGACCAGCCTGCGAAGCATTTTCCGGTAGGGCCGCGGCTCTGGCGACAGCTCCCACGCCCGAAGAGCCAGGAGGGAAAGCCATGCCTCGTTGGAAAGCTCTTTGTCAGCCGCTCACCTGGCAAAACAGCCCGTGGGGCTGTGGGCTTTGTGGCAGCCGTCAGCCTCCCCGCCACCGGCGCCCACCAGGTGCAGGCGCGCCAGCCTGTGAAGCATTTTCCGGTAGGGCCGCGGCTCTGGCGACAGCTCCCATGCCCGAAGAGCCAGGAGGGAAAGCCGTGCCTCGTTGGAAAGCTCTTTGGCAGCCGCTCGCGTGGCCCCACAGCCCGTGGGGCTGCGGGCTTTGTGGCGGCCATCAGCCTCCCCGCCACCGGCGCCCACCAGTTGCAGCCGCGCCAGCCTGCGAAGCATTTTCCGGTAGTGCCGCGGCTCTGGCGACAGCTCCCACGCCCAAAGAGCCAGGAGGGAAAACCGTGCCTCGTTGGAAAGCTCTTTGTCAGCCGCTCACCTGGCAAAACAGCCCGTGGGGCTGTGGGCTTTGCGGCGGCCATCAGCCTCCCCGCCACCGGCGCCCACCAGGTGCAGGCGCACCAGCCTGCGAAGCATTTTCCGGTAGGGCCGTGACTCTGGCGACAGCTCCCACGCCCGAAGAGCCAGGAGGGAAAGCCATGCCTCGTTGGAAAGCTCTTTGGCAGCCGCTCGCGTGGCCCCACAGCCCGTGGGGCTGCGGGCTTTGCGGCGGCCGTCAGCCTCGGCGCCACCGGCGCCCACGTGGCGCCGCCACACCAGCCTGCGAAGCATTTTCCGGTAGGGCTGCGGCTCTGGGGACAGCTCCCACGCCCGAAGAGCCAGGAGGGAAAGCCGTGCCTCGTTGGAAAGCTCTTTGGCAGCTACTCGCGTGGCCCCACAGCCCGTGGGGCTGCGGGCATTGCGGCAGCCTTCAGACTCGGACCCACCGGCGCACACCTAGCGCCGCCGCACCAGGCTGCGAAGCATTTTCCGGTAGGTCCGCGGCTCTGGCCAGAGCTCCCACGCCCGAAGAGCCAGGAGGGAAAGCCGTGCCTCGTTGGAAAGCTCTTTGGCAGCCGCTCGCGTGGCCCCACACCCCGTGGGGCTGCGGGCTTTGCCGCGGCCGTCAGCCTCGGCGCCACCGGCGCCCACGTGGCGCCGCCGCGCCAGCCTGCGAAGCATTTTCCGGTAGGGCCGCGGCTCTGGCCACAGCTCCCACGCCCGAAGAGCCAGGAGGGAAAGCCGTGCCTCGTTGGAAAGCTCTTTGGCAGCCGCTCGCGTGGCCCCACAGCCCGTGGGTCCGCGGGCTTTGCGGCGGCCATCAGCCTCGGCGCCACCGGCGCCCACCTGGCGCGGCCGCGCTAGCCTGCGAAGTATTTTCCGGTAGGGCCGCGGCTCTGGCCACAGCTCCCACGCCCGAAGAGCCAGGAGGGAAAGCCATGCCTCGTTGGAAAGCTCTTTGGCAGCCGCTCGCGTGGCCCCACAGCCCGTGGGGCTGCGGGCTTTGCGGCGGCCGTCAGACTCGGCGACACCGGCGCCCACGTGGCGCCGCCGGACCAGCCTGCGAAGCATTTTCCGGTAGGGCCACGGCTGTGGCGACAGCTCCCACGCCCGAAGAGCCAGGAGGGAAAGCCGTGCCTCGTTGGAAAGCTCTTTGTCAGCCGCTCACCTGGCAAAACAGCCCGTGGGGCTGTGGGCTTTGTGGCAGCCGTCAGCCTCCCCGCCACCGGCGCCCACCAGGTGCAGGCGCGCCAGCCTGCGAAGCATTTTCTGGTAGGGCCGTGACTCTGGCGACAGCTCCCACGCCCGAAGAGCCAGGAGGGAAAGCCATGCCTCGTTGGAAAGCTCTTTGGCAGCTGCTCGCGTGGCCCCACAGCCCGTGGGGCTGCGGGCTTTGCGGCGGCCGTCAGCCTCGCCGCCACCAGCACCCACTTGGTTCCACCGCACCAGCCTGCGAAGCATTTTCGGGTAGGGCCGCGGCTCTTGCGACAACTCCCACGCCCGAAGAGCCAGGAGGGAAAGCCGTGCCTCGTTGGAAAGTTCTTTGGCAGCCGCTCGCGTGGCCCCACAGCCCGTGGGGCTGCGGGCTTTGCGGCGGCCGTCAGCCTCGCCGCCACCGGCGCCCACGTGGCGCCGCTACACCAGCCTGCGAAGCATTTTCCGTTAGGGTCGCGACTCTGGCAACAGCTCCCAAGCACAAAGAGCCAGGAGGGAAAGCCATGCCTCGTTGGAGAGCTCTTTGGCAGCTACTCGCGTGGCCCCACAGCCCGTGGGGCTGCGGGCTTTGCGGCGGCCGTCAGCCTCGCCGCCACCAGCACCCACTTGGCGCCACCGCACCAGCCTGCGAAGCATTTTCGGGTAGGGCCGCGGCTCTTGCGACAACTCCCACGCCCGAAGAGCCAGGAGGGAAAGCCGTGCCTCGTTGGAAAGCTCTTTGGCAGCTACTCGCGTGGCCCCACAGCCCGTGGGGCTGCGGGCTTTGCGGCGGCCGTCAGCCTCGGCACCACCGGCGCCCACGTGGCGCCGCCGCCCCAGCCTGCGAAGCATTTTCCGATAGGGCCGCGGCTGTGGCGACAGCTCCCAAGCACAAAGAGCAAGGAGGGAAAGCCATGCCTCGTTGGAAAGCTCTTTGGCAGCCGCTCGCGTGGCCCCACAGCCCGTGGGCTTTGTGGCGGCCATCAGCCTCCCTGCCACCGGCGCCTACCAGATGCAGGCGCGCCAGCCTGCGAAGCATTTTCCGGTAGGGCCGCGGCTCTGGCGACAGCTCCCACGCCCGAAGAGGCAGGAGTAAAAGCCATGCCTCGTTGGAAAGCTCTTTGGCAGCCGCTCGCGTGGCCCCACAGCCCGTGGGCTTTGTGGCGGCCATCAGCCCCCCCGCCACCGGCGCGCACCAATTGCAGCCGCGACAGCCTGCGAAGCATTTTCCGGTAGTGCCGCGGCTCTCGCGACAGCTCCCACGCCCAAAGAGCCAGGAGGGAAAGCCGTGCCTCGTTGGAAAGCTCTTTGGCAGCTGCTCACCTGGCAAAACAGCCCGTGGGCTGTGGGCTTGGCGGCGGCCATCAGCCTCCCCGCCACCGGCGCCCACCAGGTGCAGGCGCGCCAGCCTGCGAAGCATTTTCCGGTAGGGCCGCGGCTCTGGCCACAGCTCCCACGCCCGAAGAGCCAGGAGTTAAAGCCATGCCTCGTTGGAAAACTCTTTGGCAGCCGCTCGCGTGGCCCCACAGCCCGTGGGGCTGCGGGCTTTGCGGCGGCCGTCAGCCTCGGCGCCACCAGCACCCACGTGGCACCACCGCACCAGCCTGCGAAGCATTTTCCGGTAGGGCCGTGGCTCTGGCCACAGCTCCCACGCCCGAAGAGCCAGGAGGGAAAGCCGTGCCTCGTTGGAAAGCTCTTTGGCAGCCGCTCGCGTGGCCCCACAGCCCGTGGGGCTGCGGGCTTTGCGGCGGCCGTCAGCCATGGAGCCACCGGCACCCACGTGGCTCCGCCGGGCCAGACTGCAAAGCATTTTCCGGTAGGGCTGCGCCTCTGACGACAGCTCCCAAGCACGAAGAGCCAGAAGGGAAAGCCATGCCTCGTTGGAAAGCTCTTTGGCAGCCGCTCGCGTGGCCCCACAGCCCGTGGGGCTGTGGGCTTTGCGGCGGCCGTCAGCCTCGCCGCCACCGGCGCCCACGTGGCGCCGCCGCTCCAGTCTGCGAAGCATTTTCCGGTAGGGTCGCGACTCTGGCGACAGCTCCCACCCCCGAAGAGCAGGGAAGGAATGCCGTGCCTCGTTGGAAAGCTCTTTGGCAGCTACTCGCGTGGCCCCACAGCCCGTGGGGCTGCGGGCTTTGCAGCGGCCGTCAGCCTCGGCACCACCGGCGCCCACGTGGCGCCGCCGCACCAGCCTGCGAAGCATTTTCCGGTAGGGCCGCGGCTCTGGCGACAGCTCCCACGCCTGAAGGGCAGGAAGGGAAAGCCGTGCCTCGTTGGAAAGCTCTTTGGCAGCCGCTCGCGTGGCCCCACAGCCCGTGGGGCTGCGGGCTTTGCGGCGGCCGTCAGACTCGGAGACACCAGCGCCCACGTGGCGCCGCCGGACCAGCCTGCGAAGCATTTTCCGGTAGTGCCGCGGCTCTGGCGACAGCTCCCACGCCCGAAGGGCCAGTAGGGAAAGCCGTGCTTCGTTGGAAAGCTCTTTGGCAGCCGCTCGCGTGGCCCCACAGCCCGTGGGGCTGCGGGCTTTGCGGCGGCCGTCAGCCTCGGTGCCACCGGCGCCCACGTGGCGCCGCCACACCAGCCTGCGAAGCATTTTCCGGTAGGGCCGCGGCTCTGGCGACAGCTCCCACGCCCGAAGAGCCAGGAGTTAAAGCCATGCCTCGTTGGAAAGCTCTTTGGCAGCCGCTCGCGTGGCCCCACAGCCCGTGGGGCTGCGGGCTTTGCGGCGGCCGTCAGCCTCGCCGCCACCAGCACCCACGTGGCGCCACCGCACCAGCCTGCGAAGCATTTTCGGGTAGGGCCGTGACTCTGGCGACAGCTCCCACGCCCAAAGAGCCAGGAGGGAAAGCCGTGCCTCGTTGGAAAGCTCTTTGGCAGCCGCTCGCGTGGCCCCACAGCCCGTGGGGCTGCGGGCTTTGTGGCGGCCGTCAGCCTCGGTGCCACCAGCGCCCACCAGGTGCAGGCGAGCCAGCCTGCGAAGCATTTTCCGGTAGGGCCGAGGCTCTGGCCACAGCTCCCACGCCCGAAGAGCCAGGAGGGAAAGCCGTGCCTCGTTGGAAAGCTCTTTGGCAGCCGCTCACGTGGCCCCACAGCCCGTGGGGCTGCGGGCTTTGCGGCGGCCGTCAGCCTCGGTGCCACCGGCGCCCACCAGGTGCAGCCGCGCCAGTCTGCGAAGCATTTTCCGGTAGGGCTGCGGCTCTGGCGACAGCTCCCACGCCCGAAGAGCCAGGAGGGAAAGCCGTGCCTCGTTGGAAAGCTCTTTGGCAGCTGCTCGCGTGGCCCCACAGCCCGTGGGGCTGTGGGCTTTGCGGCGGCCGTCAGCCTTGGCGCCACCGGCACCCACGTGGCTCCGCCGCGCTAGCCTGCAAAGCATTTTCCGGTAGGGTCGCGACTCTGGCGACAGCTCCCACGCCCGAAGAGCCAGGAGGGAAAGCCGTGCCTCGTTGGAAAGCTCTTTGGCAGCCGCTCGCGTGGCCCCACAGCCCGTGGGGCTGCGGGCTTTGCGGCGGCCGTCAGCCTCGGCACCACCGGCGCCCACGTGGCGCCGACGCACCAGCCTGCGAAGCATATTCCGGTAGGTCCGCGGCTCTGGCGACAGCTCCCATGCCCGAAGAGCCAGGAGGGAAAGCCGTGCCTCGTTGGAAAGCTCTTTGGCAGCCGCTCGCGTGGCCCCACAGCCCGTGGGGCTGCGGGCTTTGTGGCGGCCATCAGCCTCCCCGCCACCGGCGCCCACCAGTTGCAGCCGCGCCAGCCTGCGAAGCATTTTCCGGTAGTGCCGCGGCTCTGGCGACAGCTCCCACGCCCAAAGAGCCAGGAGGGAAAGCCGTGCCTCGTTGGAAAGCTCTTTGTCAGCCGCTCACCTGGCAAAACAGCCCGTGGGGCTGTGGGCTTTGCGGCGGCCATCAGCCTCCCCGCCACCGGCGCCCACCAGGTGCAGGCGCACCAGCCTGCGAAGCATTTTCCGGTAGGGCCGTGACTCTGGCGACAGCTCCCACGCCCGAAGAGCCAGGAGGGAAAGCCATGCCTCGTTGGAAAGCTCTTTGGCAGCCGCTCGCGTGGCCCCACAGCCCGTGGGGCTGCGGGCTTTGCGGCGGCCGTCAGCCTCGGCGCCACCGGCGCCCACGTGGCGCCGCCACACCAGCCTGCGAAGCATTTTCCGGTAGGGCCGCGGCTCTGGCCACAGCTTCCACGCCCGAAGAGCCAGGAGTTAAAGCCATGCCTCGTTGGAAAACTCTTTGGCAGCCGCTCGCGTGGCCCCACAGCCCGTGGGGCTGCGGGCTTTGCGGCGGCCGTCACCCTCGGTGCCACCAGCACCCACGTGGCGCCACCGCACCAGCCTGCGAAGCATTTTCCGGTAGGGCCGCAGCTCTGGCGACAGCTCCCATGCCCGAAGAGCCAGGAGGGAAAGCCGTGCCTCGTTGGAAAGCTCTTTGGCAGCCGCTCGCGTGGCCCCAGAGCCCGTGGGGCTGCGGGCTTTGCGGCGGCCGTCAGCCTCGGCGCCACCGGCGCCCACCTGGCACGGCCGCGCCAGCCTGCGAAGCATTTTCCGGTAGGGCCGCGGCTCTGGCCACAGCTCCCACGCCCGAAGAGCCAGGAGGGAAAGCCGTGCCTCGTTGGAAAGCTCTTTGGCAGCCGCTCGCGTGGCCCCAGAGCCCGTGGGGCTGCGGGCTTTGCGGCGGCCGTCAGCCTCGGCGCCACCGGCGCCCACCTGGCGCCGCCGCGCCAGCCTGCGAAGCATTTTCCGGTAGGGACGCGGCTCTGGCCACAGCTCCCTCGCCCGAAGAGCCAGGAGGGAAAGCCGTGCCTCGTTGGAAAGCTCTTGGGCAGCTGCTCGCGTGGCCCCATAGCCCGTGGGTCTGCGGACTTTGCGGCGGCCTTCAGCCTCGGCGGCACCGGCGCCCACCTGGCGCGGCCGCGCCAGCCTGCGAAGAATTTTCCGGTAGGGCCGCGGCTCTGGCCACAGCTCCCACGCCCGAAGAGCCAGGAGGGAAAGCCGTGCCTCGTTGGAAAGCTCTTTGGCAGCCGCTCGCGTGGCCCCACAGCCCGTGGGGCTGCGGGCTTTGCGGCGGCCGTCAGCCTCGGCGCCACCGGCGCCCACCTGGCGCCGCCGCGCCAGCCTGCGAAGCATTTTCCGGTAGGGCCGCGGCTCTGGCCACAGCTCCCACGCCCGAAGAGCCAGGAGGGAAAGCCGTGCCTCGTTGGAAAGCTCTTGGGCAGCCGCTCGCGTGGCCCCACAGCCCGTGGGTCTGCGGGCTTTGCGGCGGCCTTCAGCCTCGGCGCCACCGGCGCCCACCTGGCGCCGCCGCGCCAGCAGGCGAAGCATTTTCCGGTAGGGCCGTGGCTCTGGCCACAGCTCCCACACCCGAAGAGCCAGGAGGGAAAGCCGTGCCTCGTTGGAAAGCTCTTTGGCAGCCGCTCGCGTGGCCCCACAGCCCGTGGGGCTGCGGGCTTTGCGGCGGCCGTCAGCCTCGGCGCCACCGGCGCCCACGTGGCGCCGCCGCACCAGCCTGCGAAACATTTTCTGGTAGGGCCGCGGCTCTGGCCACAGCTTCCACGCCCGAAGAGCCAGGAGGGAAAGCCGTGCCTCCTTGGAAATCTCTTTGGCAGCCGCTCGCGTGGCCCCACAGCCCGTGGGGCTGCGGGCTTTGCGGCGGCCGTCAGCCTCGGCGCCAACGGCGCCCACGTGGCGCCGCCGCGCCAGCCTGCGAAGCATTTTCCGGTAGGGCCGTGGCTCTGGCCACAGCTCCCACGCCCGAAGAGCCAGGAGGGAAAGCCGTGCCTCGTTGGAAAGCTCTTTGGCAGCCGCTCGCGTGGCCCCACAGCCCGTGGGGCTGCGGGCTTTGCGGCGGCCGTCAGCCTCGGCGCCACCGGCTCCCACCTGGAGCCGCCGCGCCAGCTCGCGAAGCATTTTCCGGTAGGGCCGCGGCTCTGGCCACAGCTCCCACACCCGAAGAGCCAGGAGGGAAAGCCATGCCTCGTTGGAAAGCTCTTTGGCAGCTGCTCGCGTGGCCCCACAGCCCGTGGGGCTGCGGGCTTTGCGGCGGCCGTCAGCCTCGGCGCCACCGGCGCCCACGTGCCGCCGCCGCGCCAGCCTGCGAAGAATTTTCCGGTAGGGCCGCGGCTCTGGCCACAGTTCCCACGCTCGAAGAGCCAGGAGGGAAAGCCGTGCCTCGTTGGAAAGCTCTTTGGCAGCCGCTCGCGTGGCCCCACAGCCCGTGGGGCTGCGGGCTTTGCGGTGGCCGTCAGCCTCGGCGCCACCGGCGCCCACGTGGTGCCGCCGCGCCAGCCTGCGAAGCATTTTCCGGTAGGGCCGCGGCTCTGGCCACAGCTCCCACGCCCGAAGAGCCAGGAGGGAAAGCCATGCCTCGTTGGAAAGCTCTTTGGCAGCCGCTCGCGTGGCTCCAGAGCCCGTGGGGCTGCAGGCTTTGTGGCGGTCGTCAGCCTCGGCGCCACCGGCGCCCACGTGGCGCCGCCGCGCCAGCCTGCGAAGCATTTTCCGGTAGGGCCGCGGCTCTGGCCACAGCTCCCACGCCCGAAGAGCCAGGAGGGAAAGCCGTCCCTCGTTGGAAAGCTCTTTGGCAGCCGCTCGCGTGGCCCCACAGCCCGTGGGGCTGCGGGCTTTGCGGCGGCCGTCAGCCTCGGCGCCACCGGCGCCCACGTGGCGCCGCCGCGCCAGCCTGCGAAGCATTTTCCGGTAGGGCCGCGGCTCTGGCCACAGCTCCCACGCCCGAAGAGCCAGGAGGGAAAGCCGTGCCTCATTGGAAAGCTCTTTGGCAGCCGCTCGCGTGGCCCCACAGCCCGTGGGGCTGCGGGCCTTGCGGCGGCCCTCAGCCTCGGTGCCACCGGCGCCCACCTGGCACCGCCGCGCCAGCCTGCGAAGCATTTTCCGGTAGGTCCGCGGCTCTGGCCACAGCTCCCACGCCCGAAGAGCCAGGAGGGAAAGCCGTGCCTCGTTGGAAAGCTCTTTGGCAGCCTCTTGCGTGGCCCCACAGCCCGTGGGGCTACGGGCATTGGGGCAGCCGTCAGACTCGGCGCCACCGGCGCCCACCTGGCGCCGCCGCGCCAGCCTGCGAAGCATTTTCCGGTAGGGCTGCAGCTCTGGCCACAGCTCCCACGCCCGAAGAGCCAGGAGGGAAAGCCGTGCCTCGTTGGAAAGCTCTTTGGCAGCCGCTCCCTTGGCTCCACAGCCCGTGGGGCTGCGGGCTTTGCGGCGGCCTTCAGCCTCGGAGCCACCGGCGCCCACCTGGCGCGGCCGCGCCAGCCTGCGAAGCATTTTCCGGTAGGGCCGCGGCTCTGGCTACAGCTCCCTCGCCCGAAGAGCCAGGAGGGAAAGCCGTGCCTCGTTGGAAAGCTCTTTGGCAGCTGCTCGCGTGGCCCCAAAGCCCGTGGGGCTGCGGGCCTTGCGGCGGCTGTCAGCCTCGGCGCCACCGGCGCCCACCTGGCACAGCCGCGCCAGCCTGCGAAGCATTTTCCGGTAGGTCCGCGGCTCTGGCCACAGCTCCCACGCCCGAAGAGCCAGGAGGGAAAGCCATGCCTCGTTGGAAAGCTCTTTGGCAGCCGCTCGCGTGGCTCCAGAGCCCGTGGGGCTGCAGGCTTTGTGGCGGTCGTCAGCCTCGGCGCCACCGGCGCCCACGTGGCGCCGCCGCGCCAGCCTGCGAAGCATTTTCCGGTAGGGCCGCGGCTCTGGCCACAGCTCCCACGCCCGAAGAGCCAGGAGGGAAAGCCGTCCCTCGTTGGAAAGCTCTTTGGCAGCCGCTCGCGCGGCCCCACAGCCCGTGGGGCTGCGGGCTTTGCGGCGGCCGTCAGCCTCGGCGCCACCGGCGCCCACCTGGCGCCGCCGCGCCAGCCTGCGAAGCATTTTCCGGTAGGGCCGCGGCTCTGGCCACAGCTCCCACGCCCGAAGAGCCAGGAGGGAAAGCCGTGCCTCGTTGGAAAGCTCTTGGGCAGCTGCTCGCGTGGCCCCACAGCCCGTGGGGCTGCGGGCTTTGCGGCGGCCGTCAGCCTCGGCGCCACCGGCGCCCACCTGGCGCGGCCGCGCCAGCCTGCGAAGCATTTTCCAGTAGGGCCGCGGCTCTGGGCACAGCTCCCACGCCCAAAGAGCTAGGAGGGAAAGCCGTGCCTCGTTGGAAAGCTCTTTGGCAGCCGCTCGCGTGGCCCCACAGCCCGTGGGGCTGCGGGCATTGCGGCAGCCGTCAGACTCGGACCCACCGGCGCCCACCTGCGCGGCCGCGCCAGCCTGCGAAACATTTTCCGGTAGGGCCGCGGCTCTGGCCACAGCTCCCACGCCCGAAGAGCCAGGAGGGAAAGCCGTGCCTCATTGGAAAGCTCTTTGGCAGCCGCTCGCGTAACCCCACAGCCCGTGGGGCTGCGGGCCTTGCGGCGGCCGTCGGCCTCGGTGCCACCGGCGCCCACCTGGCACAGCCGCGCCAGCCTGCGAAGCATTTTCCGGTAGGTCCGCGGCTCTGGCCACAGCTCCCACGCCCGAAGAGCCAGGAGGGAAAGCCGTGCCTCGTTGGAAAGCTCTTTGGCAGCCGCTCGCGTGGCCCCACAGCCCGTGGGGCTGCGGGCATTGGGGCAGCCGTCAGACTCGGCGCCACCGGCGCCCACCAGGCGCCGCCGCGCCAGCCTGCGAAGCATTTTCCGGTAGGGCCGCGGCTCTGGCCACAGCTCCCACGCCCGAAGAGCCAGGAGGGATATCCGTGCCTCGTTGGAAAGCTCTTTGGCAGCCGCTCGCGTGGCCCCACAGCCCGTGGGGCTGCGGGCTTTGCGGCGGCCGTCAGTCTCGGCGCCACCGGCACCCACGTGGCGCCGCCGCGCCAGCCTGCGAAGCATTTTCCGGTAGGGCCGCGGCTCTGGCCACAGATCCCACGCCCAAAGAGCCAGGAGGGAAAGCCGTGCCTCGTTGGAAAGCTCTTTGGCAGCCGCTCCCTTGGCTCCACAGCCCGTGGGGCTGCGGGCTTTGCGGCGGCCTTCAGCCTCGGAGCCACCGGCGCCCACCTGGCGCGGCCGCACCAGCCTGCGAAGCATTTTCCGGTAGGGCCGCGGCTCTGGCCACAGCTCCCACGCCCGAAGAGACAGGAGGGAAAGCCGTGCCTCGTTGGAAAGCTCTTTGGCAGCCGCTCGCGTGGCCCCACAGCCCGTGGGGCTGCGGGCTTTGCGGCGGCCGTCAGCCATGGAGCCACCGGCACCCACGTGGCTCCGCCGGGCCAGACTGCAAAGCATTTTCCGGTAGGGCTGCGCCTCTGACGACAGCTCCCAAGCACGAAGAGCCAGAAGGGAAAGCCATGCCTCGTTGGAAAGCTCTTTGGCAGCCGCTCGCGTGGCCCCACAGCCCGTGGGGCTGTGGGCTTTGCGGCGGCCGTCAGCCTCGCCGCCACCGGCGCCCACGTGGCGCCGCCGCTCCAGTCTGCGAAGCATTTTCCGGTAGGGTCGCGACTCTGGCGACAGCTCCCACCCCCGAAGAGCAGGGAAGGAATGCCGTGCCTCGTTGGAAAGCTCTTTGGCAGCTACTCGCGTGGCCCCACAGCCCGTGGGGCTGCGGGCTTTGCAGCGGCCGTCAGCCTCGGCACCACCGGCGCCCACGTGGCGCCGCCGCACCAGCCTGCGAAGCATTTTCCGGTAGGGCCGCGGCTCTGGCGACAGCTCCCACGCCTGAAGGGCAGGAAGGGAAAGCCGTGCCTCGTTGGAAAGCTCTTTGGCAGCCGCTCGCGTGGCCCCACAGCCCGTGGGGCTGCGGGCTTTGCGGCGGCCGTCAGACTCGGAGACACCAGCGCCCACGTGGCGCCGCCGGACCAGCCTGCGAAGCATTTTCCGGTAGTGCCGCGGCTCTGGCGACAGCTCCCACGCCCGAAGGGCCAGTAGGGAAAGCCGTGCCTCGTTGGAAAGCTCTTTGTCAGCCGCTCACCTGGCAAAACAGCCCGTGGGGCTGTGGGCTTTGCGGCGGCCATCAGCCTCCCCACCACCGGCGCCCACCAGGTGCAGGCGCGCCAGCCTGCGAAGCATTTTCCGGTAGGGCCGTGACTCTGGCGACAGCTCCCACGCCCAAAGAGCCAGGAGGGAAAGCCGTGCCTCGTTGGAAAGCTCTTTGGCAGCCGCTCGCGTGGCCCCACAGCCCGTGGGGCTGCGGGCTTTGCGGCGGCCGTCAGCCTCGGTGCCACCGGCGCCCACGTGGCGCCGCCACACCAGCCTGCGAAGCATTTTCCGGTAGGGCCGCGGCTCTGGCGACAGCTCCCACGCCCGAAGAGCCAGGAGTTAAAGCCATGCCTCGTTGGAAAGCTCTTTGGCAGCCGCTCGCGTGGCCCCACAGCCCGTGGGGCTGCGGGCTTTGCGGCGGCCGTCAGCCTCGCCGCCACCAGCACCCACGTGGCGCCACCGCACCAGCCTGCGAAGCATTTTCGGGTAGGGCCGTGACTCTGGCGACAGCTCCCACGCCCAAAGAGCCAGGAGGGAAAGCCGTGCCTCGTTGGAAAGCTCTTTGGCAGCCGCTCGCGTGGCCCCACAGCCCGTGGGGCTGCGGGCTTTGTGGCGGCCGTCAGCCTCGGTGCCACCAGCGCCCACCAGGTGCAGGCGAGCCAGCCTGCGAAGCATTTTCCGGTAGGGCCGAGGCTCTGGCCACAGCTCCCACGCCCGAAGAGCCAGGAGGGAAAGCCGTGCCTCGTTGGAAAGCTCTTTGGCAGCCGCTCACGTGGCCCCACAGCCCGTGGGGCTGCGGGCTTTGCGGCGGCCGTCAGCCTCGGTGCCACCGGCGCCCACCAGGTGCAGCCGCGCCAGTCTGCGAAGCATTTTCCGGTAGGGCTGCGGCTCTGGCGACAGCTCCCACGCCCGAAGAGCCAGGAGGGAAAGCCGTGCCTCGTTGGAAAGCTCTTTGGCAGCTGCTCGCGTGGCCCCACAGCCCGTGGGGCTGTGGGCTTTGCGGCGGCCGTCAGCCTTGGCGCCACCGGCACCCACGTGGCTCCGCCGCGCTAGCCTGCAAAGCATTTTCCGGTAGGGTCGCGACTCTGGCGACAGCTCCCACGCCCGAAGAGCAGGGAAGGAATGCCGTGCCTCGTTGGAAAGCTCTTTGGCAGCTACTCGCGTGGCCCCACAGCCCGTGGGGCTGCGGGCTTTGCGGCGGCCGTCAGCCTCGGCACCACCGGCGCCCACGTGGCGCCGACGCACCAGCCTGCGAAGCATTTTCCGGTAGGTCCGCGGCTCTGGCGACAGCTCCCATGCCCGAAGAGCCAGGAGGGAAAGCCGTGCCTCGTTGGAAAGCTCTTTGGCAGCCGCTCGCGTGGCCCCACAGCCCGTGGGGCTGCGGGCTTTGTGGCGGCCATCAGCCTCCCCGCCACCGGCGCCCACCTGGCGCGGCCGCGCCAGCCTGCGAAGCATTTTCCGGTAGTGCCGCGGCTCTGGCGACAGCTCCCACGCCCAAAGAGCCAGGAGGGAAAGCCGTGCCTCGTTGGAAAGCTCTTTGTCAGCCGCTCACCTGGCAAAACAGCCCGTGGGGCTGTGGGCTTTGCGGCGGCCATCAGCCTCCCCGCCACCGGCGCCCACCAGGTGCAGGCGCACCAGCCTGCGAAGCATTTTCCGGTAGGGCCGTGACTCTGGCGACAGCTCCCACGCCCGAAGAGCCAGGAGGGAAAGCCATGCCTCGTTGGAAAGCTCTTTGGCAGCCGCTCGCGTGGCCCCACAGCCCGTGGGGCTGCGGGCTTTGCGGCGGCCGTCAGCCTCGGCGCCACCGGCGCCCACGTGGCGCCGCCACACCAGCCTGCGAAGCATTTTCCGGTAGGGCCGCGGCTCTGGCCACAGCTTCCACGCCCGAAGAGCCAGGAGTTAAAGCCATGCCTCGTTGGAAAACTCTTTGGCAGCCGCTCGCGTGGCCCCACAGCCCGTGGGGCTGCGGGCTTTGCGGCGGCCGTCACCCTCGGTGCCACCAGCACCCACGTGGCGCCACCGCACCAGCCTGCGAAGCATTTTCCGGTAGGGCCGCAGCTCTGGCGACAGCTCCCATGCCCGAAGAGCCAGGAGGGAAAGCCGTGCCTCGTTGGAAAGCTCTTTGGCAGCCGCTCGCGTGGCCCCAGAGCCCGTGGGGCTGCGGGCTTTGCGGCGGCCGTCAGCCTCGGCGCCACCGGCGCCCACCTGGCACGGCCGCGCCAGCCTGCGAAGCATTTTCCGGTAGGGCCGCGGCTCTGGCCACAGCTCCCACGCCCGAAGAGCCAGGAGGGAAAGCCGTGCCTCGTTGGAAAGCTCTTTGGCAGCCGCTCGCGTGGCCCCAGAGCCCGTGGGGCTGCGGGCTTTGCGGCGGCCGTCAGCCTCGGCGCCACCGGCGCCCACCTGGCGCCGCCGCGCCAGCCTGCGAAGCATTTTCCGGTAGGGACGCGGCTCTGGCCACAGCTCCCTCGCCCGAAGAGCCAGGAGGGAAAGCCGTGCCTCGTTGGAAAGCTCTTGGGCAGCTGCTCGCGTGGCCCCATAGCCCGTGGGTCTGCGGACTTTGCGGCGGCCTTCAGCCTCGGCGGCACCGGCGCCCACCTGGCGCGGCCGCGCCAGCCTGCGAAGAATTTTCCGGTAGGGCCGCGGCTCTGGCCACAGCTCCCACGCCCGAAGAGCCAGGAGGGAAAGCCGTGCCTCGTTGGAAAGCTCTTTGGCAGCCGCTCGCGTGGCCCCACAGCCCGTGGGGCTGCGGGCTTTGCGGCGGCCGTCAGCCTCGGCGCCACCGGCGCCCACCTGGCGCCGCCGCGCCAGCCTGCGAAGCATTTTCCGGTAGGGCCGCGGCTCTGGCCACAGCTCCCACGCCCGAAGAGCCAGGAGGGAAAGCCGTGCCTCGTTGGAAAGCTCTTGGGCAGCCGCTCGCGTGGCCCCACAGCCCGTGGGTCTGCGGGCTTTGCGGCGGCCTTCAGCCTCGGCGCCACCGGCGCCCACCTGGCGCCGCCGCGCCAGCAGGCGAAGCATTTTCCGGTAGGGCCGCGGCTCTGGCCACAGCTCCCACACCCGAAGAGCCAGGAGGGAAAGCCGTGCCTCGTTGGAAAGCTCTTTGGCAGCCGCTCGCGTGGCCCCACAGCCCGTGGGGCTGCGGGCTTTGCGGCGGCCGTCAGCCTCGGCGCCACCGGCGCCCACGTGGCGCCGCCGCGCCAGCCCGCGAAGCATTTTCCTGTAGGGCCGCGGCTCTGGCCACAGCTCCCACGCCCGAAGAGCCAGGAGGGAAAGCCGTGCCTCGTTGGAAAGCTCTTTGGCAGCTGCTCGCGTGGCCCCACAGCCCGTGGGGCTGCGGGCATTGCGGCAGCCATTAGCCTCGGCGCCACCGGCGCCCACCTGGCGCGGCCGCGCCAGCCTGCGAAGTATTTTCCGATAGGGCCGCGGCTCTGGCCACAGCTCCCACGCCCGAAGAGCCAGGAGGGAAAGCCGTGCCTCGTTGGAAAGCTCTTTGGCAGCCGCTCGCGTGGCCCCACAGCCCGTGGGGCTGCGGGCTTTGCGGCGGCCGTCAGCCTCGGCGCCACCGGCGCCCACGTGGCGCCGCCGCACCAGCCTGCGAAACATTTTCTGGTAGGGCCGCGGCTCTGGCCACAGCTTCCACGCCCGAAGAGCCAGGAGGGAAAGCCGTGCCTCCTTGGAAATCTCTTTGGCAGCCGCTCGCGTGGCCCCACAGCCCGTGGGGCTGCGGGCTTTGCGGCGGCCGTCAGCCTCGGCGCCAACGGCGCCCACGTGGCGCCGCCGCGCCAGCCTGCGAAGCATTTTCCGGTAGGGCCGTGGCTCTGGCCACAGCTCCCACGCCCGAAGAGCCAGGAGGGAAAGCCGTGCCTCGTTGGAAAGCTCTTTGGCAGCCGCTCGCGTGGCCCCACAGCCCGTGGGGCTGCGGGCTTTGCGGCGGCCGTCAGCCTCGGCGCCACCGGCTCCCACCTGGAGCCGCCGCGCCAGCTCGCGAAGCATTTTCCGGTAGGGCCGCGGCTCTGGCCACAGCTCCCACACCCGAAGAGCCAGGAGGGAAAGCCATGCCTCGTTGGAAAGCTCTTCGGCAGCTGCTCGCGTGGCCCCACAGCCCGTGGGGCTGCGGGCTTTGCGGCGGCCGTCAGCCTCGGCGCCACCGGCGCCCACGTGCCGCCGCCGCGCCAGCCTGCGAAGAATTTTCCGGTAGGTCCGCGGCTCTGGCCACAGCTCCCACGCCCGAAGAGCCAGGAGGGAAAGCCATGCCTCGTTGGAAAGCTCTTTGGCAGCCGCTCGCGTGGCTCCAGAGCCCGTGGGGCTGCAGGCTTTGTGGCGGTCGTCAGCCTCGGCGCCACCGGCGCCCACGTGGCGCCGCCGCGCCAGCCTGCGAAGCATTTTCCGGTAGGGCCGCGGCTCTGGCCACAGCTCCCACGCCCGAAGAGCCAGGAGGGAAAGCCGTCCCTCGTTGGAAAGCTCTTTGGCAGCCGCTCGCGCGGCCCCACAGCCCGTGGGGCTGCGGGCTTTGCGGCGGCCGTCAGCCTCGGCGCCACCGGCGCCCACCTGGCGCCGCCGCGCCAGCCTGCGAAGCATTTTCCGGTAGGGCCGCGGCTCTGGCCACAGCTCCCACGCCCGAAGAGCCAGGAGGGAAAGCCGTGCCTCGTTGGAAAGCTCTTGGGCAGCTGCTCGCGTGGCCCCACAGCCCGTGGGGCTGCGGGCTTTGCGGCGGCCGTCAGCCTCGGCGCCACCGGCGCCCACCTGGCGCGGCCGCGCCAGCCTGCGAAGCATTTTCCAGTAGGGCCGCGGCTCTGGGCACAGCTCCCACGCCCAAAGAGCTAGGAGGGAAAGCCGTGCCTCGTTGGAAAGCTCTTTGGCAGCCGCTCGCGTGGCCCCACAGCCCGTGGGGCTGCGGGCATTGCGGCAGCCGTCAGACTCGGACCCACCGGCGCCCACCTGCGCGGCCGCGCCAGCCTGCGAAACATTTTCCGGTAGGGCCGCGGCTCTGGCCACAGCTCCCACGCCCGAAGAGCCAGGAGGGAAAGCCGTGCCTCATTGGAAAGCTCTTTGGCAGCCGCTCGCGTAACCCCACAGCCCGTGGGGCTGCGGGCCTTGCGGCGGCCGTCGGCCTCGGTGCCACCGGCGCCCACGTGGCACAGCCGCGCCAGCCTGCGAAGCATTTTCCGGTAGGTCCGCGGCTCTGGCCACAGCTCCCACGCCCGAAGAGCCAGGAGGGAAAGCCGTGCCTCGTTGGAAAGCTCTTTGGCAGCCGCTCGCGTGGCCCCACAGCCCGTGGGGCTGCGGGCATTGGGGCAGCCGTCAGACTCGGCGCCACCGGCGCCCACCAGGCGCCGCCGCGCCAGCCTGCGAAGCATTTTCCGGTAGGGCCGCGGCTCTGGCCACAGCTCCCACGCCCGAAGAGCCAGGAGGGATATCCGTGCCTCGTTGGAAAGCTCTTTGGCAGCCGCTCGCGTGGCCCCACAGCCCGTGGGGCTGCGGGCTTTGCGGCGGCCGTCAGTCTCGGCGCCACCGGCACCCACGTGGCGCCGCCGCGCCAGCCTGCGAAGCATTTTCCGGTAGGGCCGCGGCTCTGGCCACAGATCCCACGCCCAAAGAGCCAGGAGGGAAAGCCGTGCCTCGTTGGAAAGCTCTTTGGCAGCCGCTCCCTTGGCTCCACAGCCCGTGGGGCTGCGGGCTTTGCGGCGGCCTTCAGCCTCGGAGCCACCGGCGCCCACCTGGCGCGGCCGCGCCAGCCTGCGAAGCATTTTCCGGTAGGGCCGCGGCTCTGGCCACAGCTCCCACGCCCGAAGAGACAGGAGGGAAAGCCGTGCCTCGTTGGAAAGCTCTTTGGCAGCTGCTCGCGTGGCCCCAAAGCCCGTGGGGCTGCGGGCCTTGCGGCGGCTGTCAGCCTCGGCGCCACCGGCGCCCATCTGGCGCGGCCGAGCCAGCCTGCGAAGCATTTTCCGGTAGGGCCGCGGCTCTGGCCACAGCTCCCACGCCCGAAGAGCCAGTAGGGAAAGCCATGCCTCGTTGGAAAGCTCTTTGGCAGCCGCTCGCGTGGCTCCAGAGCCCGTGGGGCTGCAGGCTTTGTGGCGGTCGTCAGCCTCGGCGCCACCGGCGCCCATGTGGCGCCGCCGCGCCAGCCTGCGAAGCAATTTCCGGTAGGGCCGCGGCTCTGGCCACAGCTCCCACGCCCGAAGAGCCAGGAGGGAAAGCCGTGCCTCGTTGGAAAGCTCTTTGGCAGCCGCTCGCGTGGCCCCACAGCCTGTGGGGCTGCGGGCTTTGCGGCGGCCGTCAGCCTCGGCGCCACCGGCGCCCACCTGGCACAGCCGCGCCAGCCTGCGAAGCATTTTCCGGTAGGTCCGCGGCTCTGGCCACAGCTCCCACGCCCGAAGAGCTAGGAGGGAAAGCCGTGCCTCGTTGGAAAGCTCTTTGGCAGCTGCTCGCGTGGCCCCACAGCCCGTGGGGCTGCGGGCATTGCGGCAGCCGTCAGACTCGGCGCCACCGGCGCCCACCTGGCGCGGCCGCGCCAGCCTGCGAAGCATTTTCCGGTAGGGCCGCGGCTCTGGCCACAGCTCCCACGCCCGAAGAGCCAGGAGGGAAAGCCCTGCCTCGTTGGAAAGCTCTTTGGCAGCCGCTCCCTTGGCCCCACAGCCCGTGGGGCTGCGGGCTTTGCGGCGGCCGTCAGCCTCGGCGCCACCGGCGCCCACCTGGCGCCGCCGCGCCAGCCTGCGAAGCATTTTCCGGTAGGGCCGCGGCTCTGGCCACAGCTCCCACGCCCGAAGAGCCAGGAGGGAAAGCCGTGCCTCGTTGCAAAGCTCTTTGGCAGCCGCTCGCGTGGCCCCACAGCCCGTGGGGCTGCGGGCCTTGCGGCGGCTGTCAGCCTCGGTGCCACCGGCGCCCACCTGGCACAGCCGCGCCAGCCTGCGAAGCATTTTCCAGTAGGTCCGCGGCTCTGGCCACAGCTCCCACGCCCGAAGAGCTAGGAGGGAAAGCCGTGCCTCGTTGGAAAGCTCTTTGGCAGCCGCTCGCGTGGCCCCACAGCCCGTGGGGCTGCGGGCTTTGCGGCGGCCGTCAGCCTCGGCGCCACCGGCGCCCACCTGGCGCGGCCGCGCCAGACTGCGAAGCATTTTCCGGTAGGGCCGCGGCTCTGGCCACAGCTCCCACGCCCGAACAGCCAGGAGGGAAAGCCGTGCCTCCTTGGAAAGCTCTTTGGCAGCCGCTCGCGTGGCCCCACAGACCATGGGGCTGCGGGCTTTGCGGCGGCCGTCAGCCTCGGCGCCACCGGCGCTCACCTGGCGCCTCCGCGCCAGCCCGCGAAGCATTTTCCGGTAGGGCCGCTGCTCTGGCCACAGCTCCCACGCCCGAAGAGCCAGGAGAGAAAGCCGTGCCTCGTTGGAAAGCTCCTTGGCAGCCGCTCGCGTGGCCCCACAGCCCGTGGGGCTGCGGGCTTTGCGGCGGCCGTCAGCCTCGGTGCCACCGGCGCCCACGTGGCGCCGCCGCGCCAGCCTGCGAAGCATTTTCCAGTAGGGCCGCAGCTCTGGCCACAGCTCCCACGCCCGAAAAGCCAGGAGGGAAAGCCGTGCCTCGTTGGAAAGCTTTTTGGCAGCTGCTCGCGTGGCCCCACAGCCCGTGGGGCTGTGGGCCTTGCGGCGGCCATCAGCCTCGGCGCCACCGGCGCCCACCTGGCGCCTCCGCGCCAGCCCGCGAAGCATTTTCCGGTAGGGCCGCGGCTCTGGCCACAGCTCCCACGCCCGAAGAGCCAGGAGGGAAAGCCGTGCCTCGTTGGAAAGCTCCTTGGCAGCCGCTCGCGTGGCCCCACAGCCCGTGGGGCTGCGGGCTTTGCGGCGGCCGTCAGTCTCGGCGCCACCGGCACCCACGTGGCGCCGCCGCGCCAGCCTGCGAAGCATTTTCCGGTAGGGCCGCGGCTCTGGCCACAGATCCCACGCCCAAAGAGCCAGGAGGGAAAGCCGTGCCTCGTTGGAAAGCTCTTTGGCAGCCGCTCGCGTGGCCCCACAGACCATGGGGCTGCGGGCTTTGCGGCGGCCGTCAGCCTCGGCGCCACCGGCGCTCACCTGGCGCCTCCGCGCCAGCCCGCGAAGCATTTTCCGGTAGGGCCGCTGCTCTGGCCACAGCTCCCACGCCCGAAGAGCCAGGAGAGAAAGCCGTGCCTCGTTGGAAAGCTCCTTGGCAGCCGCTCGCGTGGCCCCACAGCCCGTGGGGCTGCGGGCTTTGCTGCGGGCTTTGCGGCGGCCGTCAGCCTCGGCGCCACCGGCGCCCACGTGGCGCCGCTGCGCTAGCCTGCAAAACCTGTGAAGAGGGTCACTCTTCACTACTTTGTAAATGGTAAACTTAAAGTAAATAACAACACCTGCTGCACCTTCAGGTGCTTTTATGCTTCTGGGTCTTGGCCCCACCCTTTACCCAGGGGATTGTGGGAAAGGTGGTGGGTGGGGCCTGAAGGCCTCAGGTGGGGCCCGGGGAATATGAGCCACAGCTTCAGGGCAGGACCTTGTTCTGCTGCTGGTCTTTTCCAGCGTCAGAGCTCTGGAGCTTCTTAAGTGTTGTTTTGGTGCTTGTGCAGCTGTTCGGGAAGGCTTGTTTTAGCGTTTGAACTAGCGTAGGTAAGACATCAGAGGTAAGACTTCTCAATGTAAGGGTGGTTGCCATAGAAAGTGGAATTGTATGTTATCTTTTTTTTTCCCCCCATATCTTTAGTTTTGTAGGGAGCATTTGGTTTGTTTAAATGGTTTAATAGTATGTATCTTTTTTTTTTTTTGCTTATGGCAGGTGGCGTGTTTTACTATAATTTCTGACTTCATTGAAGATAAAATCTTGTGTTTTTTTCCAATTTTGATGTACACTATGTTAGTTGGTGTTTTTATTAGTCTTAATTGTGTGTGTTATGAGATACTGGAGTAGGATTTAGGGTGAGTGTTTTGTACGTATCTATATATTGAGTTTGTTTGTTTTGAGGAAGCAGCAGGGATGGCTCATCATTTTCCCCCAGAGCATGCAGGGTATCACAGTGGCCCTGAAGCTCTTGCGGGAGGCTACCAGTAGGTTCTGTAACTGTTTTCCCGGCTTTCCAGGTCTGTAGCAGAGCCCGGAGTCTCTATGAAGGCGGAAGACAGGAGGTGCCTGCCAAACACAGGGCATGGCTCAGAACAGCAGGTCCTGAGGAGCAGTTGGAAAATAAGGGGCAGGAGTTGTGGGGAAGCAGTGGGCCTCCTTCCCTGATGGTTCAGGAGGGGGATGGCTAGGAAAGGGAGGCGGGTTCCTGTGTCTTTCTCAAACCAGTTTTGTAATTGGGTTTGGTTGTCGATGGTATCTAGTCTGCTCTAGGCTCTCGCATTTGAGGCAAGACAGATAGTATTGAGGAGGAGCACAGGACTGGTGGTTTGGCAGAAGCGCAGTGCAAATGCTGTGTTTCTTGGTATCTTAGGTGCCGTGAATAACTGTCGCTACAGCATCCGACTCTAGAATCTGTGTGGAGCAGGCAATCAGACTGCATCAGCATTCAGGAGGCTTGAGGGGTTTTGTGGAGGAGGTCATCATCTCCTCTCAGGATGCTTATTGCTGGTGTTGTGGCTGCTTTTGTGATGACTTTCTCTTTTCCTTTTCCTTTTGCAGAGGAAGAGTAAGCCGGTGACTGCAGGAACGTATCGGATGGTTGTGTTTTGTGGACTACGTCGAGGATGGAATCAGATGCTAGCCCTCCAAAAGCCAGGTTGAGAGACCAGCACTGGAGAGGGGTGGAGGCTGACAATTGTGTAATGGGGTCTTTGACGTTAGTGTTGGGGGGAGGGCTGTTCTGGGGCACAGTCTCCTTTGGGCAGGTAAACAATGTAGCTTACTGTCCAGTGTGATGTTAGCGCATCCTAGGCAGGGCAGTTGCAGCCTGTGTGTGTTGTCGTGTCATTCGTGTGGTCTGTGTTTTGCATCCTAGACCCTTTTTTTGGGTCTCGAGATCATCTTTAAGCTCCAGGAGCACGGAATGTGCATTGGGTGCCATCCTTATGGTGTCGAACACCTGCACCCGTGGGTGTAGCACCAACCGTCTGCCTCTCTTCTTGCATTAGCATCTTAAAGCGTGCATCGGTCTTGCATCTTGGAACTTTCTGGATGGCCCGCTTCAGCGACTGGGGCTTCTTCCCTGTGTCGTTAAGTTCTTAGGTCTTGAAGCTAGGCTTCCTGCGTGTCCATCTTGTCAGGCTCAACAGTCCCTTCTCAGGAACTGTGAAGTTCTACACTTTGTTTCAGGGGGTTCTGTGGAGCCTCTTCACATTGTCTCCATCACAGTCCTGCAGGCTGTCTTGCCTGACGATGACTTTGGTCCCGGTGTCATCCTTCTTGCTGAGAGTTTTGTCTCATCCTTGAGGCGCGTCGTTCGTTGTGTTCTGTGTAGCGTCAGTCTGTGTGTGTTTGGCTTGGGGCTGCCCTGCCCGGGTGCGTAGTGTCCAGGGTAGGCAGAATCATGACAGCAGTCTGTACTGAATATGAGGATCTGTCTAGACCCAGGCAAAGGTTGCTCAGTCGTCTCGAATTGATTAGCTTTCGAGAGGCTGTGTGGACGGGTGTTTCATTAGCGGGCGCTGGCATAAGCGGAGACAAGTTGGAGAGGGTGTTCATGGCTAGTGAAGGGGACGGTATCTCAAAGATGGTAAACCTGCATTGTGTGGGGTGTAATGTTTGCAGGCGTCTCTTCTTTGGATGACAGGCTGTAGTTGGACTTATGTGAACAGGGTTCCTAAGTAGAAACAAGACCTTTGGAATTAAGCTACTGCTCTGCATTAGGGTAATGTTTGATGTTGGTGTGTTGATTTTTTTTCAGATGCAGAGAGATGAGGTGGCCAGGGATACAGAGGGGAGCTGATGGGGGCGCAGGACAAAGGTGGCTGAGCCCGAGGTCTTAAAGGGAAGATGTGACCGGCGGCTCCATGAATACATTTGGCCACTTCTTCTTTTTTTCATGTGAATGTGAGGTTACGTAGCCATGTGTGGAAGTGCTGGTCTGAGGTACAACAGAACTGGTGTTGTTTGCAGTCACTTTACTTTTCAGGTAAGTCTCTTCCAATGAAGTGAACTCTCTGAAAATAATGACGTATTTTTCAGGTAGTATCTGCCTTCAGAGCACCAAGAACTTATATTTACACTTAATGCGAAGGGATGCCGTGCAGAGAGGCTCTTGCTTATACTTATTCCTACAACAGCACAGCCCAGCTAACTTTTATATATCTGCCCTGTTGGAGGGTTGGAAGCAGAAAAGCGTAGAGGGGTTGCACCCATAGTGAAGAGTAGACGGGACCGGTGACCTGAATCTGACTGATAGGGTATTCCATCCCATCCTCATCACGCTCAGTATAAAAGCGGAGGGATCAAAGGGGTCGGTACCTGTTGTCTGGCCTCTGAAGACTCCTCTGTCTGTTCATTGTCCTTTGACCTCGATCCGTGCATTTATGCAACCAGGTCCGGAGTCTGGTTCCGGTCTGTCATGGAGTCTGGTTCCGGTCTGTCACGGAGTCTGGTTCCGGACTTTGCCAGTGAAGCAGCGGTCATCCTGGGAGCTCTGTATCGGGTTGTGTATGTCCTGTATATATTTAATTGTTTTCTTGTTACTGTTGTCTTTTCTCAGTATTATTTTGCTGTTAAGATTTCATTACAGTTCAGTTTATCTTTCAGTCCCTAAGTCTCTCTCTCTTGTTCTTTTCTGCCTCAGGAGAGAAGTTAAAAGGGAGCACGTGTCACTTGTTTTACTGCATGGCCTAAGGCACAACAGCAATGATGACAGACAGGGCACTGGAGCAGACTCGGCCGAGGAGAGCGGCGGCCCCAAGCCTTGGTTCTTTCTCAGCCACTGCATTACGGGCGGCACACAAGCCTCTGCTGGCACTCTGTCTGTCGGTCCGATCCAGAACACAGTTCTGGCAGAAGTTGGATAATATGCGTCGTCTTGCTAGAAATGCTGTATGACTCGTTGTGGGGTTTCTTTTACAAGGAAACTAAAGCACATTGAGTCTTGATAAAAATATTGTTATTGTGCTTCATGATCTTCTGGCCTATTTAGGTTAGGATGATGTCTTTCTCTTTATGTCTACGCCCTGCAAAAGTTTAATTAAGTTTACTTACCTACCGGGCCCTGTTGCTGACACAGTTGATGTAGTTGTAATAAAAGAGCACATATTGTCCGTTCCTCTAAGGGTCGCTTTCTCCGTTTTGGTGTTTTGCATGCTGTACTTCTCAGGCCTGTGAGGAAAGGAGCAGCTTTTCCTCTGGCAGGCTCTGTGCCTTGTGGAGGTCAGCCAGGCCCTTTCCCAGGTGCTGGTGGGAACGGGGGTGGGCAGGGCCCGGGGTATATAACCCACAGCCTCTGCTGGGGCAGCTCATTCTGCTGCTGGGCTTCTCCAGGGTCAGAGCTCTGCCTGTCCTTCAGTCGATTGCAGCTTTGGAGGCGGCTCAGCTCCTTGGGTGGAGATGTTATCCCATTTAGAGAATAGCAGGTAAGAAGCTGGAGGTGGCAAGACCTTCAGGACCAGGTGAGGTTTGGCAGCGTGTATAGTAGAGAGCGGCCTCATGTGCCGGTTCTCTTCCTTGTGGTTTTTCAGGTGAGTCGCGTGGTAATGAGTCTTAGGGGGCGGTGAGATAGTTTAAGGGTATGGCTTTCTCTCTTCCAGGCATGGCGCATTTTCCTGGAATCCCTGACTGTATTGAAGATGGAACTTTCTTGTTTGTGTGGTTTTTTTTTTTCCCACTAGCTTTGCTGTATCCCAGGTAAGATGCCAATAGAATTTGTCTCAATCGGGCAGATGATGAGATTACTTTGCAGGGACTGGGTGAGCACCTTGTCTGCAGCTGTAGATGGAGTTTCCACATTTCTCAGGAAAGCAGCAGGGCCATAAAGCATAACGTATTTCAGGATGTGGGGTGCCTTGTCACCTTCCCCCACCGTGCTCAGGGTTTTGCCGTGTCCCTGGAGCCTTTGCGGCTTGTGGCAGGCCCCTGGTATAGGTCAGATCAGGGCTTCACTGACTCTGTGGGTCTGCAGCAGAGCCCAGAGTCTGTGGGAAGACAGAAGATAGGAGGTGGTGGTGGGACGCAGGGAGAGGCTGGGAAGAGTGGCTCTTGAGAAGCGTCCAACGCCGGGTGTTCGGGCTGGCAAATAAAGGGTGGGATCTATGGGGAAGAAGTGGGGCTCCTTCCCTGGCAGCTCAGGGAGAAGAGAAGGGGTTTCTAAAGTTTTGGCACTGGGGGAGGGCTAGAAAAGGGAGCCGGGTTCATGAGTCCTTCTTGGACAGGTTTTGCAGATGGGTTCGGGTGTCGTCGGAGCCTGGTGTGCTCTAGGCTCTCGCATTTGAGGCGAGCCAGATAGTATCGAGGAGGAGCACGGGACTGGTGGTTTGGCAGTAGCGCAGTGGTAATGCTGTGTTTCTTGGTATCTTAGGTGCCGTGAATAACTGTTGCCGCAGCGTCAGACTTTGGAATTGGCGCTGAGCGGGCGAGCAGAATGCCTCGGCGTTCATGAGGCTGAGGGTGTTGTGGAAGAGGTTGGCATCTCCTCTCAGGATGCTTATTGCTGGTGCTGTGGCTGCTTTTGGGATAACTTTTTTTTTTCTTTTCCTTTTGCAGAGGAAGAGGAGGAAGCTGGTGACCACAGGAACGTACTGGATGGCTGTTTTCTGTGGACTGCCTCAAGGATGGATTCGGACCCCTGGCCCTCCAAAAGCTAAGTTGAGAGACTGGCGCTCGAGAAGGGACGAGGTTGAGAATTGCAAAAAGGTGTCTTTGAAGTTGGCGTAGGGGAGAGGTTTGTCCTGGAGGGCAGTCTCCTTTTAGGCACGTAAGGGATGCGGCTTACTGTTCGGCATTCCCGGGCAGGGTGGTTCCAGCCTGTGTGTGTTGTTGTCTTTCGTGTGGTCCGTGTTCTGTGTCTTAGACCTTTCTCGGGTCTCGAGGTCATCTTTAAGCTCCAGGAGCACGGCATGGCGCCTCAGGCGCCATCCCTAGGGTCTCGAACACCTGCACCCATGGGCATAGCACCATTCGGCTGCTGGTCGTCTTGCGTTAGAAGCTTAAAGCTTGCATTGGTCTTGCGTCTTGGAAGTTTCCGGATGGCCCGCGTCTACAACTGGGACTTCTTCCCTATGTCATTACGTTCTTAGGTCTTGAAGCCAGGCTTCCCCCGCATACATCTTATCAGTCTTGACAGTCCCTTCTTATCACAGATGATGATGTCCTACACTCTGTTTCAGGGGCTTCCACAGAGCCTCTTCACATCACCACCACGGTCTCCAGGTCTTCTTCCCGACGGTGACTTCCGTCTGGGTGTCATCCTTCTTGCTGAGAGTTTTCTCTCATCCTTGAGGTGCGTTGTTTTTAGCGTTTTGTGTAGTGTTGGTCTGTGCTTGTGTGTGTGTCAGGCTCGGAGCCCCCCTGCCCGGGTGTGTAGAGTCCAGGGCAGGCAGAATAGTGACGAGAGTCTACAGTTAATATGTGGATCTGTGGAGACCGAGGCAAAGGTTGGGTAGTCATCTGGAATTAATTTGCTCTCAGTAGGTTGGGTGCGTGGGTGTTTTATTAGTGGGTGTTGGCATAAGCAGAGCCAAGTCGGAGAGGCTGTTCACAGCCAGTGAAGGACGCAGTATCTCAAAGATGTTCAGGCTGCTTTGTGTGGGGTGTAATGTTTGTGGGCTTTTTCTGTGGGTTTTTTTTTTGACGGCAGGCTGTAGTTGGATCTAATTGAACAATGTTCCGAAGTAGAAACAAGACCTTTGGAATTAAGCTATCGCTCTGCATCGGGGTAATGTTGGATTTTTTTTTTTCTCTTTTTAGATGCCGAGAGATGAGATGTGCAGGGTGACGTAGGGGAGCCGAGAGGAGCGCTGTACGGAGGTGGCTCGGCATGTGGCATTAGAGGGAAGATGTGACTGGCGCCTCTATGAATACAATTGGGTACTTTTTTTTTTCATGTGAATGAAGACAGAAGATAGGAGTCGATGGTGTGGCGGTTTGGCAGAAGCGCAGTGGTAATGTTGTGTTTCTTTGTCTCTTAGGTGCTGTGAATAACTATCACTGCAGCCTCGGACTCCGGAATCAGCGCGGAGCGGGCGAGCAGAACGCCACGGCATTCGGGAGGCTGAGGGTGTTGTCGAAGAGGTTGGCATCTCCTCTCAGGATGCTTATTGCTGGTGCTGTGGCGGCCTCTGGGATTATGTTTTATTTTCCTTTTGCAGAGGAAGAGGAGGAACCTGGTGACTGCGGAAATGTATCGGATGGCTGGTTTTTGTGGACCGCATCGAAGAAGGATTCAGATGCCTGGCCCTCCAAAAGCTAAGTTGACAGTCAGGCGCCGGAGAGGGGCCGAGGTGGACAATTGCAAAATGGGGTCTTTGACGTTAGCGTAGTGGCGAGGGCTGTCCCGGGGCACAGTCATATTTAGGAAGGTAAAGGATGTTGCTTACTGTTCAGTGTGACGCTAGCGTGTCCCGGGCAGGGCAGTTCCAGCCTGTGCGTGTTGTCATGTCGTTCATGTGGTCTGTGTTGTGTATCTTCGTCCCTTCTTGGGTCTCGAGGTCATCTTTGAGCTCCAGGAGCACGACGTGGGGCCCTGGGCGTCATCCTTAGGGTCTCGAATGCTTGGGCCTGTGGGCGTAGCACCATTCATCTGATGCTCTTCTTGCGTTAGCATCTTAAAGCGTGCAACAATCTTGCCTCTCGGAAGTTTCTGGACGGCCCACTTCCATGTCTGGGAGTTCTTCCCTGCGTCGTTACGTTCTTAGGTCTTGAAGCCAGACTTCCTGCATGTCCATCTTAGCGGGCTCAACAGTCCATTCTTATTACGTACCATCACGTTCTACAGTTTGCTTCAGGGGGTTCCGTAGAGCGTCTTCATGTTGACATCATCACGATCCCACAGATTTTCTTGCACGACGGTGACTTTGGTCCCCGTGTCATCTTTCTTGCTGAGAGTTTTCTCTCATCTTTGAGGCGTGTCGTTCGTAGCGTTCCGTGTAGTGTCTGTCCGTAACCGTGAGTGTTTGGCTCGGGGCTGCCCTGCCTGGGCACGTAGTGTCCAGGGTGGGCGGAATCCTGTGGAGAGTCTATATGCAGTACATGAATCCCAGTAGATCGGGGCAAAGGTGTTAGAGTTATCTCAGGGTAGCCATTGGGAGGCTGTGTAGACACCTCTTCTGTTTTGTTTGGGAAGAGCAGAAGCATGTTGGAAAGGCAATACAGCAGCAGTGAAGAAGAGTTCATGTGGAAGAGGGTACGGCTGGTTTTGGTGCGGATTTTTTTTTTTGTAATTTTCTTTGTGTACGGTTGTATTTGGACCTTAGATGGTATTTGTAAAAAGGTGCAAGACTTTTTTGTTGTTATGGCTCTATTGCTCTGCCTCAGGTTGATTTCTCTGATGTCGTTCTTGCAGATGCAACAGGACAAGCTTGGCGGGGCAGCGTAGGAGAGGAGAGCAATGTAAGAAGGTGAGTCAGCACGTGGTATTAGAGAGAAGATGTGGCTCTGAGTACTGTATGTATTGGTTCTTTCCAATTTGAAGTTTTGAAGCAATGAATGACATGGGATGTGGGGATGGGGATGAGTCAGTCACTTCAGCCCACCCGCCGCTGCTGACCTTATCACATCTGCCTCAGAGGAAGCAACTTTCAAGTTGTAAAGCAACCCATGTCTGTTGGGTTTTATGGGTGGTTTGCGAGCCTTCAGGTTGCACGCCTTGGGGGAGGATGGGCGGGCAAGGTGAGGGAGTGGGAGATGGGGAATTTGGTAGGGTTTTGGGCAGTATCTCGGCGTGTGTTTCTTCGGTTGGTGTGACATGCAGGGTCAGAGGGGCGATACTGCACGCCCACTGAGTAGTCCCAGCAAGTGAGGCGGTTGCGGACACGTTGGTGTCTAATAGCCCAGTGCCACATTGCAGCTCAGGGGAGTGTTTGTCTTTGGTTTTGCAGGTGCCGCAGGCATCCGGAGCCGGACGAGCGTTGGAGGTGAGCTGGGTAGCAGAGAGGTAGCGCATGGGGGTGGTGGTTTCCCGTAAGCTCAACAGTAATATTGTGTGTCTTAGGTGTTTTAGGTGCCAGAACCAGAGTGTGCCACAAAGTCCATACCCGGAATCCATGCGGAGCAGGTGAGCAGAAGGGTACGGCGCGTGTGATGCGGGGGATATTGCAGTACAACTTAGTGTTGACGGACGCGATGGTGCCTGATGGCACCATTTTGTGCAAATCGGGATTACGTTGCTCAGTAACTTCCTTGACTGCCATTTGAGATGGTCTTGTGTCGTACGCTTAAGAATTTGGTTCCGTACTATGTTCTTGTATATTTGCAATAGTATTGCTCCGCCTCACTCAGTATCGGTTTCGCATCGTGTTGCCCCGTCACGCTCTTGATTGCTCTGTGATCTATTCTGGCATCGTACCACACCGTGTTGCGTGGTTTTTTTTTAATCGGTTGTTCTTTGACTGTGTAATGCCTTGTACCGCCCTCTATTGCGTTATGTCTCGTGTTATATTGCCCCGTCGTAGCCTTGACTGCCTTCTGATCTGTTCGGGCCTCGTACCACGCTGTATTGCGGGTTTTTTAATCGGTTCTTCTTTATTTGACTGTGTAATGCCTTGTACTGCTGTGTATTGTGTTACTTCTCATGTTATAGTGTGCTGTCGTTGTCTTGACTGCCTTCTGATCTTTTCTGGTATTACAGTTGAACATATGCTGGGTTTCTTAATCGGTTGTTCTTCGTTTGGCTGCATGTTGCCTTGTTACCACCTGGTATGGTGTTGTGTCTTGCATTGTATTGCCCTGTCACTGTCTCGACGGTCATTTTACACGTTCTGTCCTAGGACCGCGCTGTATTGTGAATTCTTTCATGGGTTGTTGTTTCCTTGACTGTGTCGCCTGGTAGGGCCCCGTATCGCGTTACGTCTTGCCTTGTATTGCTCTGTCATTGTGGTGACCGACATCTGATATATTCTACCGTTGTATGGCACTGTACCGTCAATTCTTTCATTGTCTGCTCTGCATTTGACTGTACGTTGCCTTGTCCTGCCCTGTGTAAGGTTAGATCTTGCATGGTGTTGCCCTGTCGTTGTCTTGCCAGTTATTTTAGAGTCTCTGGCACGGTATTGTGCAATTTTTAACCGGTTGTTCTGTATTTTACCGCTGTTGCGATGTCACCCCCCTTTTTCCTCCAGGCTGCTGCTTGAGCTATAACGACCAGCAGGAGTCGCTACGAGTGGCACTTGAACTTTGTGGGATGGCTGGCACCAGAGTCAAGACACTGTGAGTCAGTTAGCTTGCTATAGACCTAGCGGACAGACCAAGAGCCCTTTGAGCTTTCTTGCAAGGCAGCGGCCTGTTCATCAGCATTTCCCGGGGACACTCACTTAAGGTTCTGCTCCTCTAGGTTGAGAGAAGCCTTGCCGCAACAGATTCTGGGTAAGTGACTAACAGCATGCCAGACTTTGCCATCTTAGCTGAGCGATACAAAGGGTTTGATCACGCAGATATGATCCTTTAGAGGTGAACCGTTGCCCAAGTCCGGGGCGAGGATGGGATCCAGCCGCACCTAGACTCCTCTCGGAGAAGGAGTTTAGAAAGCAAGGGGGTCCTTTCCGAGCCTCGTGACTCAAGGGGAGGGTCTCCCAGACAGCGTGTCAGACCCTGGCCCCGAGGCAGTAAATGACCCGGGGTGCGTGGCCGTGCAATCTGGTAAAGTGCCATCATGTGCGCTGCTACCTTTAGTGAATCACTGTTGTGTTTGTTAATGTTTCTCTACCTCTCTCTTAGGAGTGAATTTTATCATTGCGCCCGCCACAACTGCATATGGCCTGTGTTACATCTTGCATTGCATTGCCCTGTCGTCTTGACGGTCACGTTAGAGAATCTGTCCTAGGTCTGGACTGTAGTGTGATGTCTCTCATGGGTTCTGATGTGGCTGTGTATTGCCTTGTCTGGCCCCGTGTGGTGTTACGTCTTCCATTGTATTGCTCTGTTGTTGTCTTGATTGTCATCTGATCTATTCTGCTGTTGTAGGCCACCATATTGTCACTTCCTTCATCAGCTGTTTTTTATGAGCCATGTAAAGGGTTGACGGCACAGACATAATCCTTTAGAGGTGAACCGTTGCGCAAGTCCGGGGCTAGGAATTGGATCCAGCCGCACCTAGACTCCTCTCCGAGAAGGAGTTTAGAAAGCAAGGGGGTCCTCTCCGAGCTAGGAATTGGATCCAGCCGCACCTAGACTCCTCTCTGAGAAGGAGTTTAGAAAGCAAGGGGGTCCTTTCCGAGCCTTGTGACTCAACGGGAGGGTCTCCCAGACAGCTCGTCTGACCCTGGCCCCTAGGCAGGAAATAATCCAGGGTACGTGGCCACGGAACCTGATAAAGCGCCGTCATGCGCACTGCTGCCTTTGGAGAATCACTGTGTTGATGTTTCTGAATGTTTCTCTACTTTTCTCTTGGGAGTGAAGTGAATGGCTCCACCTGCCACAACTGCATGTTGCCTTGTCCGGCCCCGTGTTGGGTTACGTCTTGCCTTGTATTGCCCTGTCGTTGTCATGATTGCCACCTGACCCATGGTGTCAGAGTAGTGCACTGCATTGTGAATTTTTTGTCTGTCTGTTATTTATTTGACTGAGTATTGCCTTGTACTGCCTTGTGTACTGCGACGTAGTGCTTTGTATTGCCCTGTAATTGCCTTGACTGCCATCCGAGACGTTTTGAGATCGTACGGCAGCGTAGTGCGGGTTTTCTGGTCAGCTGTACTTTATTTGACTGTGTACTGCCTTGTGCTGCCCTGCACGGTGTTCTGTCTCGCGTTGTCATTGTCTCGACCGACATGTGGGATTGTTTGCCATTGTTTGCCAGTGTGTTTTGGGTATTGTAGTTTACTGTTCTTCATTTGACTGCGTATTGCCTTGTACTGACCTGTATAACGTTATGTCTTGCACTGCGTTGCCCTGGCATTGTCTTGACTGACATCTGAGACTGTCTGGCATTGTACTGTACTGTATTGGGAGTCTTGTAATTTGCTCTAATTTATTTGTCTGCGAATGAGGTTGTACTGCCCTGTATACTGTAACGTGTGGCATCGTACCGCCTGTCACTGGCTTAACGGTGGCTTTAGAGATTCTGTCGTAAGACTGCACTCCGTTGTGAATTTCTCTATTGGTGATTCTGTGACGGCGTATTGCCTGGCACGGCCCAGTACTGTGTTACGCTTTACGTTGTATCGCTCTGTCATTGTCTTCAATGAGATGTGACACTTGGTAACATACGATGGCACTGTATTGCCAATTTACAATTTTGCTTCTGCTGGGGCTGCTCATTCTGCTACCAGGTGTCTCCAGGGTCAGAGCTCTGCCTGTCCTTCAGTCGATTGCAGCTTTGGAGGCGGCTCAGCTCCTTGGGTGGAGATGTTATCCCATTTAGAGAATAGCAGGTAAGAAGCTGGAGGTGGCAAGACCTTCAGGACCAGGTGAGGTTTGGCAGCGTGTATAGTAGAGAGCGGCCTCATGTGCCGGTTCTCTTCCTTGTGGTTTTTCAGGTGAGTCGCGTGGTAATGAGTCTTAGGGGGCGGTGAGATAGTTTAAGGGTATGGCTTTCTCTCTTCCAGGCATGGCGCATTTTCCTGGAATCCCTGACTGTATTGAAGACGGAACTTTCTTGTTTGTGGTTGTTTTTTTTTTTCCCACTAGCTTTGCTGTATCCCAGGTAAGATGCCAATAGAATTTGTCTCAATCGGGCAGATGATGAGATTACTTTGCAGGGACTGGGTGAGCACCTTGTCTGCAGCTGTAGATGGAGTTTCCACATTTCTCAGGAAAGCAGCAGGGCCATAAAGCATAACGTATTTCAGGATGTGGGGTGCCTTGTCACCTTCCCCCACCGTGCTCAGGGTTTTGCCATGTCCCTGGAGCCTTTGCGGCTTGTGGCAGGCCCCTGGTATAGGTCAGATCAGGGCTTCACTGACTCTGTGGGTCTGCAGCAGAGCCCAGAGTCTGTGGGAAGACAGAAGATGGGAGGTGGTGGTGGGACGCAGGGAGAGGCTGGGAAGAGTGGCTCTCGAGACGCGTCCAACGCCGGGTGTTCGGGCTGGCAAATAAAGGGTGGGAAGAAGTGGGGCTCCTTCCCTGGCAGCTCAGGGAGAAGAGAAGGGGTTTCTAAAGTTTTGGCACTGGGGGAGGGCTAGGAAAGGGAGCCGGGTTCATGAGTCCTTCTTGGACAGGTTTTGCAGATGGGTTCGGGTGTCGTCGGAGCCTGGTGTGCTCTAGGCTCTCGCATTTGAGGCGAGCCAGATAGTATCGAGGAGGAGCACGGGACTGGTGGTTTGGCAGTAGCGCAGTGGTAATGCTGTGTTTCTTGGTATCTTAGGTGCCGTGAATAACTGTTGCTGCAGCGTCAGACTCTGGAATTGGCGCTGAGCGGGTGAGCAGAATGCCTCGGCGTTCATGAGGCTGAGGGTGTTGTGGAAGAGGTTGGCATCTCCTCTCAGGATGCTTATTGCTGGTGCTGTGGCTGCTTTTGGGATAACTTTTTTTTTTCTTTTCCTTTTGCAGAGGAAGAGGAGGAAGCTGGTGACCACAGGAACGTACTGGATGGCTGTTTTCTGTGGACTGCCTCAAGGATGGATTCGGACCCCTGGCCCTCCAAAAGCTAAGTTGAGAGACTGGCGCTCGAGAAGGGACGAGGTTGAGAATTGCAAAAAGGTGTCTTTGAAGTTGGCGTAGGGGAGAGGTTTGTCCTGGAGGGCAGTCTCCTTTTAGGCACGTAAGGGATGCGGCTTACTGTTCGGCATTCCCGGGCAGGGTGGTTCCAGCCTGTGTGTGTTGTTGTCTTTCGTGTGGTCCGTGTTCTGTGTCTTAGACCTTTCTCGGGTCTCGAGGTCATCTTTAGGCTCCAGGAGCACGGCATGGCGCCTCAGGCGCCATCCCTAGGGTCTCGAACACCTGCACCCATGGGCATAGCACCATTCGGCTGCTGGTCGTCTTGCGTTAGAAGCTTAAAGCTTGCATCGGTCTTGCGTCTTGGAAGTTTCCGGATGGCCCGCGTCTACAACTGGGACTTCTTCCCTATGTCATTACGTTCTTAGGTCTTGAAGCCAGGCTTCCCCCGCATACATCTTATCAGTCTTGACAGTCCCTTCTTATCACAGATGATGATGTCCTACACTCTGTTTCAGGGGCTTCCACAGAGCCTCTTCACATCACCACCACGGTCTCCAGGTCTTCTTCCCGACGGTGACTTCCGTCTGGGTGTCATCCTTCTTGCTGAGAGTTTTCTCTCATCCTTGAGGTGCATTGTTTTTAGCGTTTTGTGTAGTGTTGGTCTGTGCTTGTGTGTGTGTCTGGCTCGGAGCCCCCCTGCCCGGGTGTGTAGAGTCCAGGGCAGGCAGAATAGTGACGAGAGTCTACAGTTAATATGTGGATCTGTGGAGACCGAGGCAAAGGTTGGGTAGTCATCTGGAATTAATTTGCTCTCAGTAGGTTGGGTGCGTGGGTGTTTTATTAGTGGGTGTTGGCATAAGCAGAGCCAAGTCGGAGAGGCTGTTCACAGCCAGTGAAGGACGCAGTATCTCAAAGATGTTCAGGCTGCTTTGTGTGGGGTGTAATGTTTGTGGGCTTTTTCTGTGGTTTTTTTTTTTGACGGCAGGCTGTAGTTGGATCTAATTGAACAGTGTTCCGAAGTAGAAACAAGACCTTTGGAATTAAGCTATCGCTCTGCATCGGGGTAATGTTGGATTTTTTTTTTTCTCTTTTTAGATGCCGAGAGATGAGATGTGCAGGGTGACGTAGGGGAGCCGAGAGGAGCGCTGTACGGAGGTGGCTCGGCATGTGGCATTAGAGGGAAGATGTGACTGGCGCCTCTATGAATACAATTGGGTACTTTTTTTTTTCATGTGAATGAAGACAGAAGATAGGAGTCGATGGTGTGGCGGTTTGGCAGAAGCGCAGTGGTAATGTTGTGTTTCTTGGTCTCTTAGGTGCTGTGAATAACTATCACTGCAGCCTCGGACTCCGGAATCGGCGCGGAGCGGGCGAGCAGAACGCCACGGCATTCGGGAGGCTGAGGGTGTTGTCGAAGAGGTTGGCATCTCCTCTCAGGATGCTTATTGCTGGTGCTGTGGCGGCCTCTGGGATTATGTTTTATTTTCCTTTTGCAGAGGAAGAGGAGGAACCTGGTGACTGCGGAAATGTATCGGATGGCTGGTTTTTGTGGACCGCATCGAAGAAGGATTCAGATGCCTGGCCCTCCAAAAGCTAAGTTGACAGTCAGGCGCCGGAGAGGGGCCGAGGTGGACAATTGCAAAATGGGGTCTTTGACGTTAGCGTAGTGGTGAGGGCTGTCTCGGGGCACAGTCATATTTAGGAAGGTAAAGGATGTTGCTTACTGTTCAGTGTGACGCTAGCGTGTCCCGGGCAGGGCAGTTCCAGCCTGTGCGTGTTGTCATGTCGTTCATGTGGTCTGTGTTGTGTATCTTCGTCCCTTCTTGGGTCTCGAGGTCATCTTTGAGCTCCAGGAGCACGACGTGGGGCCCTGGGCGTCATCCTTAGGGTCTCGAATGCTTGGGCCTGTGGGCGTAGCACCATTCATCTGATGCTCTTCTTGCGTTAGCATCTTAAAGCGTGCATCAATCTTGCCTCTCGGAAGTTTCTGGACGGCCCACTTCCATGTCTGGGAGTTCTTCCCTGCGTCGTTACGTTCTTAGGTCTTGAAGCCAGACTTCCTGCATGTCCATCTTAGCGGGCTCAACAGTCCATTCTTATTACGTACCATCACGTTCTACAGTTTGCTTCAGGGGGTTCCGTAGAGCGTCTTCATGTTGACATCATCACGATCCCACAGTTTTTCTTGCACGACGGTGACTTTGGTCCCCGTGTCATCTTTCTTGCTGAGAGTTTTCTCTCATCTTTGAGGCGTGTTGTTCGTAGCGTTCCGTGTAGTGTCTGTCTGTAACCGTGAGTGTTTGGCTCGGGGCTGCCCTGCCTGGGCACGTAGTGTCCAGGGTGGGCGGAATCCTGTGGAGAGTCTATATGCAGTACATGAATCCCAGTAGATCGGGGCAAAGGTGTTAGAGTTATCTCAGGGTAGCCATTGGGAGGCTGTGTAGACACCTCTTCTGTTTTGTTTGGGAAGAGCAGAGGCATGTTGGAAAGGCAATACAGCAGCAGTGAAGAAGAGTTCATGTGGAAGAGGGTACGGCTGGTTTTGGTGCGGATTTTTTTTTTGTAATTTTCTTTGTGTACGGTTGTATTTGGACCTTAGATGGTATTTGTAAAAAGGTGCAAGACTTTTTGTTGTTATGGCTCTATTGCTCTGCCTCAGGGTGATTTCTCTGATGTCGTTCTTGCAGATGCAACAGGACAAGCTTGGCGGGGCAGCGTAGGAGAGGAGAGCAATGTAAGAAGGTGAGTCAGCACGTGGTATTAGAGAGAAGATGTGGCTCTGAGTACTGTATGTATTGGTTCTTTCCAATTTGAAGTTTTGAAGCAATGAATGACATGGGATGTGGGGATGGGGATGAGTCAGTCACTTCAGCCCACCCGCCGCTGCTGACCTTATCACATCTGCCTCAGAGGAAGCAACTTTCAAGTTTTAAAGCAACCCATGTCTGTTGGGTTTTATGGGTGGTTTGCGAGCCTTCAGGTTGCACGCCTTGGGGGAGGATGGGCGGGCAAGGTGAGGGAGTGGGAGATGGGGAATTTGGTAGGGTTTTGGGCAGTATCTCGGCGTGTGTTTCTTCGGTTGGTGTGACATGCAGGGTCAGAGGGGCGATACTGCACGCCCACTGAGTAGTCCCAGCAAGTGAGGCGGTTGTGGACACGTTGGTGTCTAATAGCCCAGTGCTACATTGCAGCTCAGGGGAGTGTTTGTCTTTGGTTTTGCAGGTGCCGCAGGCATCCGGAGCCGGACGAGCGTTGGAGGTGAGCTGGGTAGCAGAGAGGTAGCGCATGGGGGTGGTGGTTTCCCGTAAGCTCAACAGTAATATTGTGTGTTTTAGGTGCCAGAACCAGAGTGTGCCACAAAGTCCATACCCGGAATCCATGCGGAGCAGGTGAGCAGAAGGGTACGGCGCGTGTGATGCGGGGGATATTGCAGTACAACTTAGCGTTGACGGACGCGATGGTGCCTGATGGCACCATTTTGTGCAAATCGGGATTACGTTGCTCAGTAACTTCCTTGACTGCCATTTGAGATGGTCTTGTGTCGTACGCTTAAGAATTTGGTTCCGTACTATGTTCTTGTATATTTGAAATAGTATTGCTCCGCCTCACTCAGTATCGGTTTCGCATCGTGTTGCCCCGTCACGCTCTTGATTGCTCTGTGATCTATTCTGGCATCGTACCACACCGTGTTGCGTGGTTTTTTTTTAATCGGTTGTTCTTTGACTGTGTAATGCCTTGTACCGCCCTCTATTGCGTTATGTCTCGTGTTATATTGCCCCGTCGTAGCCTTGACAGCCTTCTGATCTGTTCGGGCCTCGTACCACGCTGTATTGCGGGTTTTTTAATTGGTTGTTCTTCATCTGGCTTTCTAATGCCTTGTACCGCCCTGTATTGTGTAACATCTTGCATTATATTGCCCCGTCATAGTCTCGACTGCCTTCTGATATACTCTGGCATCGCACCGTATTGTGTGGTTTTTAATCGGTTCTTCTTTATTTGACTGTGTAATGCCTTGTACTGCCGTGTATTGTGTTACTTCTCATGTTATAGTGTGCTGTCGTTGTCTTGACTGCCTTCTGATCTTTTCTGGTATTACAGTTGAACGTATGCTGGGTTTCTTAATCGGTTGTTCTTCGTTTGGCTGCATGTTGCCTTGTTACCACCTGGTATGGTGTTGTGTTTTGCATTGTATTGCCCTGTCACTGTCTCGACGGTCATTTTACACGTTCTGTCCTAGGACCGCGCTGTATTGTGAATTCTTTCATTGGTTGTTGTTTCCTTGACTGTGTCGCCTGGTAGGGCCCCGTATCGCGTTACGTCTTGCCTTGTATTGCTCTGTCATTGTGGTGACTGACATCTCATATATTCTACCGTTGTATGGCACTGTACCGTCAATTCTTTCATTGTCTGCTCTGCATTTGACTGTACGTTGCCTTGTACTGCCCTGTGTAAGGTTAGATCTTGCATGGTGTTGCCCTGTCGTTGTCTTGCCAGTTATTTTAGAGTCTCTGGCACGGTATTGTGCAATTTTTAACCGGTTGTTCTGTATTTGACCGCTGTTGCGATGTCACCCCCCTTTTTCCTCCAGGCTGCTGCTCGAGCTATAACGACCATCAGGAGTCGCTACGAGTGGCACTTGAACTTTGTGGGATGGCTGGCACCAGAGTCAAGACACTGTGAGTTAGTTAGCTTGCTATAGACCTAGCGGACAGACCAAGAGCCCTTTGAGCTTTCTTGCAAGGCAGCGGCCTGTTCATCAGCATTTCCCGGGGACACTCACTTAAGGTTCTGCTCCTCTAGGTTGAGAGAAGCCTTGCCGCAACAGATTCTGGGTAAGTGACTAACAGCATGCCAGACTTTGCCATCTTAGCTGAGCGATACAAAGGGTTTGATCACGCAGATATGATCCTTTAGAGGTGAACCGTTGCCCAAGTCCGGGGCGAGGATGGGATCCAGCCGCACCTAGACTCCTCTCGGAGAAGGAGTTTAGAAAGCAAGGGGGTCCTTTCCGAGCCTCGTGACTCAAGGGGAGGGTCTCCCAGACAGCGTGTCAGACCCTGGCCCCGAGGCAGTAAATGACCCGGGGTGCGTGGCCGTGCAATCTGGTAAAGTGCCATCATGTGCGCTGCTACCTTTAGTGAATCACTGTTGTGTTTGTTAATGTTTCTCTACCTCTCTCTTAGGAGTGAATTTTATCATTGCGCCCGCCACAACTGCATATGGCCTGTGTTACATCTTGCATTGCATTGCCCTGTCGTCTTGACGGTCACGTTAGAGAATCTGTCCTAGGTCTGGACTGTAGTGTGATGTCTCTCATGGGTTCTGATGTGGCTGTGTATTGCCTTGTCTGGCCCCGTGTGGTGTTACGTCTTCCATTGTATTGCTCTGTTGTTGTCTTGATTGTCATCTGATCTATTCTGCTGTTGTAGGCCACCATATTGTCACTTCCTTCATCAGCTGTTTTTTATGAGCCATGTAAAGGGTTGACGGCACAGACATAATCCTTTAGAGGTGAACCGTTGCCCAAGTCCGGGGCTAGGAATTGGATCCAGCCGCACCTAGACTCCTCTCCGAGAAGGAGTTTAGAAAGCAAGGGGGTCCTCTCCGAGCTAGGAATTGGATCCAGCCGCACCTAGACTCCTCTCTGAGAAGGAGTTTAGAAAGCAAGGGGGTCCTTTCCGAGCCTTGTGACTCAACGGGAGGGTCTCCCAGACAGCTCGTCTGACCCTGGCCCCTAGGCAGGAAATAATCCAGGGTACGTGGCCACGGAACCTGATAAAGCGCCGTCATGCGCACTGCTGCCTTTGGAGAATCACTGTGTTGATGTTTCTGAATGTTTCTCTACTTTTCTCTTGGGAGTGAAGTGAATGGCTCCACCTGCCACAACTGCATGTTGCCTTGTCCGGCCCCGTGTTGGGTTACGTCTTGCCTTGTATTGCCCTGTCGTTGTCATGATTGCCACCTGACCCATGGTGTCAGAGTAGTGCACTGCATTGTGAATTTTTTGTCTGTCTGTTATTTATTTGACTGAGTATTGCCTTGTACTGCCTTGTGTACTGCGACGTAGTGCTTTGTATTGCCCTGTAATTGCCTTGACTGCCATCCGAGACGTTTTGAGATCGTACGGCAGCGTAGTGCGGGTTTTCTGGTCAGCTGTACTTTATTTGACTGTGTACTGCCTTGTGCTGCCCTGCACGGTGTTCTGTCTCGCGTTGTCATTGTCTCGACCGACATGTGGGATTGTTTGCCATTGTTTGCCAGTGTGTTTTGGGTATTGTAGTTTACTGTTCTTCATTTGACTGCGTATTGCCTTGTACTGACCTGTATAACGTTATGTCTTGCACTGCGTTGCCCTGGCATTGTCTTGACCGACATCTGAGACTGTCTGGCATTGTACTGTACTGTATTGGGAGTCTTGTAATTTGCTCTAATTTATTTGTCTGCGAATGAGGTTGTACTGCCCTGTATACTGTAACGTGTGGCATCGTACCGCCTGTCACTGGCTTAACGGTGGCTTTAGAGATTCTGTCGTAAGACTGCACTCCGTTGTGAATTTCTCTATTGGTGATTCTGTGACGGCGTATTGCCTGGCACGGCCCAGTACTGTGTTACGCTTTACGTTGTATCGCTCTGTCATTGTCTTCAATGAGATGTGACACTTGGTAACATACGATGGCACTGTATTGCCAATTTACAATTTTGCTTCTGCTGGGGCTGCTCATTCTGCTACCAGGTGTCTCCAGGGTCAGAGCTCTGCCTGTCCTTCAGTCGATTGCAGCTTTGGAGGCGGCTCAGCTCCTTGGGTGGAGATGTTATCCCATTTAGAGAATAGCAGGTAAGAAGCTGGAGGTGGCAAGACCTTCAGGACCAGGTGAGGTTTGGCAGCGTGTATAGTAGAGAGCGGCCTCATGTGCCGGTTCTCTTCCTTGTGGTTTTTCAGGTGAGTCGCGTGGTAATGAGTCTTAGGGGGCGGTGAGATAGTTTAAGGGTATGGCTTTCTCTCTTCCAGGCATGGCGCATTTTCCTGGAATCCCTGACTGTATTGAAGACGGAACTTTCTTGTTTGTGGTTGTTTTTTTTTTTCCCACTAGCTTTGCTGTATCCCAGGTAAGATGCCAATAGAATTTGTCTCAATCGGGCAGATGATGAGATTACTTTGCAGGGACTGGGTGAGCACCTTGTCTGCAGCTGTAGATGGAGTTTCCACATTTCTCAGGAAAGCAGCAGGGCCATAAAGCATAACGTATTTCAGGATGTGGGGTGCCTTGTCACCTTCCCCCACCGTGCTCAGGGTTTTGCCATGTCCCTGGAGCCTTTGCGGCTTGTGGCAGGCCCCTGGTATAGGTCAGATCAGGGCTTCACTGACTCTGTGGGTCTGCAGCAGAGCCCAGAGTCTGTGGGAAGACAGAAGATGGGAGGTGGTGGTGGGACGCAGGGAGAGGCTGGGAAGAGTGGCTCTCGAGACGCGTCCAACGCCGGGTGTTCGGGCTGGCAAATAAAGGGTGGGAGCTGTGGGGAAGAAGTGGGGCTCCTTCCCTGGCAGCTCAGGGAGAAGAGAAGGGGTTTCTAAAGCTTTGCCACTGGGGGAGGGCTAGAAAAGGGAGCTGGGTTCACGAGTCGTCCTTGGACAGGTTTTGCAGATGGGTTCGGGTGTCGTCGGAGCCTGGTGTGCTCTAGGCTCTCGCATTTGAGGCGAGCCGGATAGTATCGAGGAGGAGCACGGGACTGGTGGTTTGGCAGTAGCGCAGTGGTAATGCTGTGTTTCTTGGTATCTTAGGTGCCGTGAATAACTGTTGCTGCAGCGTCAGACTCTGGAATTGGCGCTGAGCAGGTGAGCAGAATGCCTCGGCGTTCATGAGGCTGAGGGTGTTGTGGAAGAGGTTGGCATCTCCTCTCAGGATGCTTATTGCTGGTGCTGTGGCTGCTTTTGGGATAACTTTTTTTTTCTTTTCCTTTTGCAGAGGAAGAGGAGGAAGCTGGTGACCACAGGAACGTACTGGATGGCTGTTTTCTGTGGACTGCCTCAAGGATGGATTCGGACCCCTGGCCCTCCAAAAGCTAAGTTGAGAGACTGGCGCTCGAGAAGGGACGAGGTTGAGAATTGCAAAAAGGTGTCTTTGAAGTTGGCGTAGGGGAGAGGTTTGTCCTGGAGGGCAGTCTCCTTTTAGGCACGTAAGGGATGCGGCTTACTGTTCGGCATTCCCGGGCAGGGTGGTTCCAGCCTGTGTGTGTTGTTGTCTTTCGTGTGGTCCGTGTTCTGTGTCTTAGACCTTTCTCGGGTCTCGAGGTCATCTTTAAGCTCCAGGAGCACGGCATGGCGCCTCAGGCGCCATCCCTAGGGTCTCGAACACCTGCACCCATGGGCATAGCACCATTCGGCTGCTGGTCGTCTTGCGTTAGAAGCTTAAAGCTTGCATTGGTCTTGCGTCTTGGAAGTTTCCGGATGGCCCGCGTCTACAACTGGGACTTCTTCCCTATGTCATTACGTTCTTAGGTCTTGAAGCCAGGCTTCCCCCGCATACATCTTATCAGTCTTGACAGTCCCTTCTTATCACAGATGATGATGTCCTACACTCTGTTTCAGGGGCTTCCACAGAGCCTCTTCACATCACCACCACGGTCTCCAGGTCTTCTTCCCGACGGTGACTTCCGTCTGGGTGTCATCCTTCTTGCTGAGAGTTTTCTCTCATCCTTGAGGTGCGTTGTTTTTAGCGTTTTGTGTAGTGTTGGTCTGTGCTTGTGTGTGTGTCTGGCTCGGAGCCCCCCTGCCCGGGTGTGTAGAGTCCAGGGCAGGCAGAATAGTGACGAGAGTCTACAGTTAATATGTGGATCTGTGGAGACCGAGGCAAAGGTTGGGTAGTCATCTGGAATTAATTTGCTCTCAGTAGGTTGGGTGCGTGGGTGTTTTATTAGTGGGTGTTGGCATAAGCAGAGCCAAGTCGGAGAGGCTGTTCACAGCCAGTGAAGGACGCAGTATCTCAAAGATGTTCAGGCTGCTTTGTGTGGGGTGTAATGTTTGTGGGCTTTTTCTGTGGTTTTTTTTTTTGACGGCAGGCTGTAGTTGGATCTAATTGAACAGTGTTCCGAAGTAGAAACAAGACCTTTGGAATTAAGCTATCGCTCTGCATCGGGGTAATGTTGGATTTTTTTTTTTCTCTTTTTAGATGCCGAGAGATGAGATGTGCAGGGTGACGTAGGGGAGCCGAGAGGAGCGCTGTACGGAGGTGGCTCGGCATGTGGCATTAGAGGGAAGATGTGACTGGCGCCTCTATGAATACAATTGGGTACTTTTTTTTTTCATGTGAATGAAGACAGAAGATAGGAGTCGATGGTGTGGCGGTTTGGCAGAAGCGCAGTGGTAATGTTGTGTTTCTTGGTCTCTTAGGTGCTGTGAATAACTATCACTGCAGCCTCGGACTCCGGAATCGGCGCGGAGCGGGCGAGCAGAACGCCACGGCATTCGGGAGGCTGAGGGTGTTGTCGAAGAGGTTGGCATCTCCTCTCAGGATGCTTATTGCTGGTGCTGTGGCGGCCTCTGGGATTATGTTTTATTTTCCTTTTGCAGAGGAAGAGGAGGAACCTGGTGACTGCGGAAATGTATCGGATGGCTGGTTTTTGTGGACCGCATCGAAGAAGGATTCAGATGCCTGGCCCTCCAAAAGCTAAGTTGACAGTCAGGCGCCGGAGAGGGGCCGAGGTGGACAATTGCAAAATGGGGTCTTTGACGTTAGCGTAGTGGTGAGGGCTGTCTCGGGGCACAGTCATATTTAGGAAGGTAAAGGATGTTGCTTACTGTTCAGTGTGACGCTAGCGTGTCCCGGGCAGGGCAGTTCCAGCCTGTGCGTGTTGTCATGTCGTTCATGTGGTCTGTGTTGTGTATCTTCGTCCCTTCTTGGGTCTCGAGGTCATCTTTGAGCTCCAGGAGCACGACGTGGGGCCCTGGGCGTCATCCTTAGGGTCTCGAATGCTTGGGCCTGTGGGCGTAGCACCATTCATCTGATGCTCTTCTTGCGTTAGCATCTTAAAGCGTGCATCAATCTTGCCTCTCGGAAGTTTCTGGACGGCCCACTTCCATGTCTGGGAGTTCTTCCCTGCGTCGTTACGTTCTTAGGTCTTGAAGCCAGACTTCCTGCATGTCCATCTTAGCGGGCTCAACAGTCCATTCTTATTACGTAACATCACGTTCTACAGTTTGCTTCAGGGGGTTCCGTAGAGCGTCTTCATGTTGACATCATCACAATCCCACAGTTTTTCTTGCACGACGGTGACTTTGGTCCCCGTGTCATCTTTCTTGCTGAGAGTTTTCTCTCATCTTTGAGGCGTGTTGTTCGTAGCGTTCCGTGTAGTGTCCGTCCGTAACCGTGAGTGTTTGGCTCGGGGCTGCCCTGCCTGGGCACGTAGTGTCCAGGGTGGGCGGAATCCTGTGGAGAGTCTATATGCAGTACATGAATCCCAGTAGATCGGGGCAAAGGTGTTAGAGTTATCTCAGGGTAGCCATTGGGAGGCTGTGTAGACACCTCTTCTGTTTTGTTTGGGAAGAGCAGAGGCATGTTGGAAAGGCAATACAGCAGCAGTGAAGAAGAGTTCATGTGGAAGAGGGTAGGGCTGGTTTTGGTGCGGATTTTTTTTTTGTAATTTTCTTTGTGTACGGTTGTATTTGGACCTTAGATGGTATTTGTAAAAAGGTGCAAGACTTTTTTGTTGTTATGGCTCTATTGCTCTGCCTCAGGGTGATTTCTCTGATGTCGTTCTTGCAGATGCAACAGGACAAGCTTGGCGGGGCAGCGTAGGAGAGGAGAGCAATGTAAGAAGGTGAGTCAGCACGTGGTATTAGAGAGAAGATGTGGCTCTGAGTACTGTATGTATTGGTTCTTTCCAATTTGAACTTTTGAAGCAATGAATGACATGGGATGTGGGGATGGGGATGAGTCAGTCACTTCAGCCCACCCGCCGCTGCTGACCTTATCACATCTGCCTCAGAGGGAGCAACTTTCAAGTTTTAAAGCAACCCATGTCTGTTGGGTTTTATGGGTGGTTTGCGAGCCTTCAGGTTGCACGCCTTGGGGGAGGATGGGCGGGCAAGGTGAGGGAGTGGGAGATGGGGAATTTGGTAGGGTTTTGGGCAGTATCTCGGCGTGTGTTTCTTCGGTTGGTGTGACATGCAGGGTCAGAGGGGCGATACTGCACGCCCACTGAGTAGTCCCAGCAAGTGAGGCGGTTGTGGACACGTTGGTGTCTAATAGCCCAGTGCCACATTGCAGCTCAGGGGAGTGTTTGTCTTTGGTTTTGCAGGTGCCGCAGGCATCCGGAGCCGGACGAGCGTTGGAGGTGAGCTGGGTAGCAGAGAGGTAGCGCATGGGGGTGGTGGTTTCCCGTAAGCTCAACAGTAATATTGTGTGTCTTAGGTGTTTTAGGTGCCAGAACCAGAGTGTGCCACAAAGTCCATACCCGGAATCCATGCGGAGCAGGTGAGCAGAAGGGTACGGCGCGTGTGATGCGGGGGATATTGCAGTACAACTTAGCGTTGACGGACGCGATGGTGCCTGATGGCACCATTTTGTGCAAATCGGGATTACGTTGCTCAGTAACTTCCTTGACTGCCATTTGAGATGGTCTTGTGTCGTACGCTTAAGAATTTGGTTCCGTACTATGTTCTTGTATATTTGCAATAGTATTGCTCCGCCTCACTCAGTATCGGTTTCGCATCGTGTTGCCCCGTCACGCTCTTGATTGCTCTGTGATCTATTCTGGCATCGTACCACACCGTGTTGCGTGGTTTTTTTTTTAATCGGTTGTTCTTTGACTGTGTAATGCCTTGTACCGCCCTCTATTGCGTTATGTCTCGTGTTATATTGCCCCGTCGTAGCCTTGACTGCCTTCTGATCTGTTCGGGCCTCGTACCACGCTGTATTGCGGGTTTTTTAATCGGTTCTTCTTTATTTGACTGTGTAATGCCTTGTACTGCTGTGTATTGTGTTACTTCTCATGTTATAGTGTGCTGTCGTTGTCTTGACTGCCTTCTGATCTTTTCTGGTATTACAGTTGAACGTATGCTGGGTTTCTTAATCGGTTGTTCTTCGTTTGGCTGCATGTTGCCTTGTTACCACCTGGTATGGTGTTGTGTCTTGCATTGTATTGCCCTGTCACTGTCTCGACGGTCATTTTACACGTTCTGTCCTAGGACCGCGCTGTATTGTGAATTCTTTCATGGGCTGTTGTTTCCTTGACTGTGTCGCCTGGTAGGGCCCCGTATCGCGTTACGTCTTGCCTTGTATTGCTCTGTCATTGTGGTGACCGACATCTGATATATTCTACCGTTGTATGGCACTGTACCGTCAATTCTTTCATTGTCTGCTCTGCATTTGATTGTACGTTGCCTTGTCCTGCCCTGTGTAAGGTATATCTTGCATGGTGTTGCCCTGTCGTTGTCTTGCCAGTTATTTTAGAGTCTCTGGCACGGTATTGTGCAATTTTTAACCGGTTGTTCTGTATTTGACCGCTGTTGCGATGTCACCCCCCTTTTTCCTCCAGGCTGCTGCTCGAGCTATAACGACCAGCAGGAGTCGCTACGAGTGGCACTTGAACTTTGTGGGATGGCTGGCACCAGAGTCAAGACACTGTGAGTCAGTTAGCTTGCTATAGACCTAGCGGACAGACCAAGAGCCCTTTGAGCTTTCTTGCAAGGCAGCGGCCTGTTCATCAGCATTTCCCGGGGACACTCACTTAAGGTTCTGCTCCTCTAGGTTGAGAGAAGCCTTGCCGCAACAGATTCTGGGTAAGTGACTAACAGCATGCCAGACTTTGCCATCTTAGCTGAGCGATACAAAGGGTTTGATCACGCAGATATGATCCTTTAGAGGTGAACCGTTGCCCAAGTCCGGGGCGAGGATGGGATCCAGCCGCACCTAGACTCCTCTCCGAGAAGGAGTTTAGAAAGCAAGGGGGTCCTTTCCGAGCCTCGTGACTCAAGGGGAGGGTCTCCCAGACAGCGTGTCAGACCCTGGCCCCGAGGCAGTAAATGACCCGGGGTGCGTGGCCGTGCAATCTGGTAAAGTGCCATCATGTGCGCTGCTACCTTTAGTGAATCACTGTTGTGTTTGTTAATGTTTCTCTACCTCTCTCTTAGGAGTGAATTTTATCATTGCGCCCGCCACAACTGCATATGGCCTGTGTTACATCTTGCATTGCATTGCCCTGTCGTCTTGACGGTCACGTTAGAGAATCTGTCCTAGGTCTGGACTGTAGTGTGATGTCTCTCATGGGTTCTGATGTGGCTGTGTATTGCCTTGTCTGGCCCCGTGTGGTGTTACGTCTTCCATTGTATTGCTCTGTTGTTGTCTTGATTGTCATCTGATCTATTCTGCTGTTGTAGGCCACCATATTGTCACTTCCTTCATCAGCTGTTTTTTATGAGCCATGTAAAGGGTTGACGGCACAGACATAATCCTTTAGAGGTGAACCGTTGCGCAAGTCCGGGGCTAGGAATTGGATCCAGCCGCACCTAGACTCCTCTCCGAGAAGGAGTTTAGAAAGCAAGGGGGTCCTCTCCGAGCTAGGAATTGGATCCAGCCGCACCTAGACTCCTCTCTGAGAAGGAGTTTAGAAAGCAAGGGGGTCCTTTCCGAGCCTTGTGACTCAACGGGAGGGTCTCCCAGACAGCTCGTCTGACCCTGGCCCCTGTGCAATAAATTATCCAGGGGATGTGGCCACGGAACCTGGTAAAGGGATGTTACGTTCACTGCTGCCTTTGGAGAATCACTGTGTTGATGTTTCTGAATGTTTCTCTACTTTTCTCTTGGGAGTGAAGTGAATCGCTCCATCTGCCACAACTGCATGTTGCCTTGCCCAGCCCCGTGTTGGGTTACCTCTCGCCTTGTATTGCCCTGTCCTTCTTTTGGTTGCCATCTGACCCATGTGAATTCACTGCACTGTGAATTTTTTGACTATCTGTTATTTATTTGACTGAGTATTGCCTTGTACTGCCTTGTGTACTGCGACGTAGTGCTTTGTATTGCCCTGTAATTGCCTTGACTGCCATCCGAGACATTTTGAGATCGTACGGCAGCGTAGTGCGGGTTTTCTGGTCAGCTGTACTTTATTTGACTGTGTACTGCCTTGTGCTGCCCTGCACGGTGTTCTGTCTCGCGTTGTCATTGTCTCGACCGACATGTGGGATTGTTTGCCATTGTTTGCCAGTGTGTTTTGGGTATTGTAGTTTACTGTTCTTCATTTGACTGCGTATTGCCTTGTACTGACCTGTATAACGTTATGTCTTGCACTGCGTTGCCCTGGCATTGTCTTGACCGACATCTGAGACTGTCTGGCATTGTACTGTACTGTATTGGGAGTCTTGTAATTTGCTCTAATTTATTTGTCTGCGAATTAGGTTGTACTGCCCTGTATACTGTAACGTGTGGCATCGTACCGCCTGTCACTGGCTTAACGGTGGCTTTAGAGATTCTGTCGTAAGACTGCACTCCGTTGTGAATTTCTCTATTGGAGATTCTGTGACGGCGTGTTGCCTGGCACGGCCCAGTACTGTGTTACGCTTTACGTTGTATCCCTCTGTCATTGTCTTCAATGACATCTGACACTTGGTAACATACGATGGCACTATATTGCCAATTTTTCCATGCGCTATGCTTAATTTGAGCATGTATTGATGTGTAGTGCTCTCTATAATGTTAAGTCGTACACTGTCTTGACTTAATAATAGAAATGCTAGAGGCTGGCATGGTGCCAAGTGGGAAAGGGAGGCTGTGAGAGTCTAAAGGCAGCAGGAAAGCCCGCAGCCGGAGGTGGCGCCGCCGTGCCAGCCTGCGAAGCATTTTCCGGTAGGGCCGCGGGTCTGGCCACAGCTCCCACTCCCGAAGAGCCAGGAGGGAAAGCCGTGCCTCGTTGGAAAGCTCTTTGGCAGCCGCTCGCGTGGCCCCACAGCCCGTGCGGCTGCGGGCTTTGCGGCGGCCGTCAGCCTCGGCGACACCGGCACCCACCTTGCTCTGCTGCGTCAGCCTGCGAAGCATTTTCGGGAAGGGCCACGGCTCTGGCCACAGCTCCCACGCCCGAAGAGCCAGGAGGGAAAGCCGTGCCTCGTTGGAAAGCTCTTTGGCAGCCGCTCGCGTGGCCCCACAGACCATGGGGCTGCGGGCTTTGCGGCGGCCGTCAGCCTCGGCGACACCGGCGCCCACCTTGCTCTGCTGCGTCAGCCTGCGAAGCATTTTCGGGAAGGGTCACGGCTCTGGCCACAGCTCTCACGCCCGAAGAGCCAGGAGGGAAAGCTGTGCCTCGTTGGAAAGCTCTTGGGCAGCCGCTCGCGTGGCCCCACAGCCCGTGGGGCTGCGGGCTTTGCGGCGGCCATCAGCCTCGGTGACTCCTGCGCCCACCTGGCGCCGCCGCGCAGGCCTGCGAAGCATTTTCCGGTAGGGCCGCGGCTCTGGCCACAGCTCCCACGCCCGAAGAGCCAGGAGGGAAAGCCATGCCTCGTTGGAAAGCTCTTTGGCAGCCGCTCGTGTGGCCACACAGCCCGTGGGGCTGCGGGCTTTGTGGCGGCCGTCAGCCTCGGCGCCACCGGCGCCCACCTTGCTCTGCTGCGTCAGCCTATGAAGCATTTTCGGGAAGGGCCACGGCTCTGGCCACAGCTCCCACGCCCGAAGAGCCAGGAGGGAAAGCCGTGCCTCGTTGGAAAGCTCTTGGGCAGCCGCTCGCGTGGCCCCACAGCCTGTGGGGCTGCAGGCTTTGCAGTGGCCGTCAGCCTCGGCGCCACCGGCGCCCAGGTGGCACCGCCGCGCCAGCCTGCGAAGCATTTTCCGGTAGGGCCGCGGCTCTGGCCACAGCTCCCACGCCCGAAGACCAAGGAGGGAAAGCCGTGCCTCGTTGGAAAGCTCTTTGGCAGCTGCTCGCGTGGCCCCACAGCCCGTGGGGCTGCGGGCTTTGTGGCGGCCGTCAGCCTCGGCGCCACCGGCGCCCACCTTGCTCTGCTGCGTCAGCCTACGAAGCATTTTCGGGAAGGGCCACGGCTCTGGCCACAGCTCCCACGCCCGAAGAGCCAGGAGGGAAAGCCGTGCCTCGTTGGAAAGCTCTTTGGCAGCCGCTCGCGTGGCCACACAGCCCGTGGGGCTGCGGGCTTTGCGGCGGCCGTCTGCCTCGGCGTCACCGGCACCCACCTGGCACCGCCGCGCCAGCCTGTGAAGCATTTTCCGGTAGGGCCGCGGCTCTGGCCACAGCTCCCACGCTCGAAGAGCCAGGAGGGAAAGCCATGCCTCGTTGGAAAGCTCTTTGGCAGCCGCTCGCGTGGCCCCACAGACCATGGGGCTGCGGGCTTTGCGCCGGCCGTCAGCCTCGGCGACACCGGCGCCCACCTTGCTCTGCTGCGTCAGCCTGCGAAGCATATTCAGGAAGGGCCACGGCTCTGGCCACAGCTCTCACACCCGAAGAGCCAGGAGGGAAAGCCGTGCCTCGTTGGAAAGCTCTTTGGCAGCCGCTCGCGTGGCCCCACAGCCCGTGGGGCTGCAGGCTTTGCAGTGGCCGTCAGCCTCGGCGCCACCGGCGCCCAGGTGGCACCGCCGCGCCAGCCTGCGAAGCATTTTCCGGTAGGGCCGCGGCTCTGGCCACAGCTCCCACGCCCTAAGACCAAGGAGGGAAAGCCGTGCCTCGTTGGAAAGCTCTTTGGCAGCTGCTCGCGTGGCCCCACAGCCCGTGGGGCTGCGGGCTTTGTGGCGGCCGTCAGCCTCGGCGACACCGGCGCCCACCTTGCTCTGCTGCGTCAGCCTGCGAAGCATTTTCGGGAAGGGCCACGGCTCTGGCCACAGCTCCCACGCCCGAAGAGCCAGGAGGGAAAGCCGTGCCTCGTTGGAAAGCACTTTGGCAGCCGCTCGCGCGGCACCACACCCCATGGGGCTGCGGGTTTTGCGGCGGCCATCAGCCTCAGTGCCACCGGCGCCCATGTGGCGCCGCTGCGCCAGCCTGTAAAGCATTTTCCGGTAGGTCCGCGGCTCTGGCCACAGCTCCCACGCCCGAAGAGCCAGGAAGGAAAGCCATGCCTTGTTGGAAAGCTCTTTGGCAGCCGCTCGCGTGGCCACACAGCCCGTGGGGCTGCGGGATTTGCGGCGGCCGTCTGCCTCGGCGCCACCGGCGCCCATGTGGCGCCGCCGCGCCAGCCTGTGAAGCATTTTCCGGTAGGGCCGCGGCTCTGGCCACAGCTCCCACGCCCGAAGAGCCAGGAGGGAAAGCCGTGCCTCGTTGGAAAGCTCTTTGGCAGCCGCTCGCGTGGCCACACAGCCCGTGGGGCTGCGGGCTTTGCGGCGGCCGTCTGCCTCGGCGTCACCGGCGCCCATGTGGCGCCGCCGCGCCAGCCTGTGAAGCATTTTCCGGTAGGGCCGCGGCTCTGGCCACAGCTCCCACGCCCGAAGAGCCAGGAGGGAAAGCCGTGCCTCGTTGGAAAGCACTTTGGCAGCCGCTCGCGCGGCACCACAGCCCGTGGGGCTGCGGGTTTTGCGGCGGCCATCAGCCTCGGCGCCACCGGCGCCCATGTGGCGCCGCCGCGCCAGCCTGTGAAGCATTTTCCGGTAGGTCCGCGGCTCTGGCCTCAGCTCCCACGCCCGAAGAGCCAGGAGGGAAAGCCGTGCCTCGTTGGAAAGCTCTTTAGCAGCCGCTCGCGTGGCCACACAGCCCGTGGGGCTGCGGGCTTTGCGGCGGCCGTCTGCCTCGGCGTCACCGGCACCAACCTGGAACCGCCGCGCCAGCCTGTGAAGCATTTACCGGTAGGGCCGCGGCTCTGGCCACAGCTCCCACGCTCGAAGAGCCAGGAGGGAAAGCCGTGCCTCGTTGGAAAGCTCTTTGGCAGCCGCTCGCGTGGCCCCACAGACCATGGGGCTGCGGGCTTTGCGGCGGCCGTCAGCCTCGGCGCCACCGGCGCCCACCTTGCTCTGCTGCGTCAGTCTGCGAAGCATTTTCAGGAAGGGCCACGGCTCTGGCCACAGCTCCCACACACGAAGACCAAGGAGGGAAAGCCGTGCCTCGTTGGAAAGCTCTTTGGCAGCCGCTCGCGTGGCCCCACAGCCCGTGGGGCTGCAGGCTTTGCAGTGGCCGTCAGCCTCGGCGCCACCGGCGCCCAGGTGGCACCGCCGCGCCAGCCTGCGAAGCATTTTCCGGTAGGGCCGCGGCTCTGGCCACAGCTCCCACGCCCTAAGACCAAGGAGGGAAAGCCGTGCCTCGTTGGAAAGCTCTTTGGCAGCTGCTCGCGTGGCCCCACAGCCCGTGGGGCTGCGGGCTTTGTGGCGGCCGTCAGCCTCGGCGACACGGGCGCCCACCTTGCTCTGCTGCGTCAGCCTGCGAAGCATTTTCGGGAAGGGCCACGGCTCTGGCCACAGCTCCCACGCCCGAAGAGCCAGGAGGGAAAGCCGTGCCTCGTTGGAAAGCACTTTGGCAGCCGCTCGCGCGGCACCACACCCCATAGGGCTGCGGGTTTTGCGGCGGCCATCAGCCTCAGTGCCACCGGCGCCCATGTGGCGCCGCTGCGCCAGCCTGTGAAGCATTTTCCGGTAGGTCCGCGGCTCTGGCCACAGCTCCCACGCCCGAAGAGCCAGGAAGGAAAGCCATGCCTTGTTGGAAAGCTCTTTGGCAGCCGCTCGTGTGGCCACACAGCCCGTGGGGCTGCGGGATTTGCGGCGGCCGTCTGCCTCGGCGCCACCGGCGCCCATGTGGCGCCGCCGCGCCAGCCTGTGAAGCATTTTCCGGTAGGGCCGCGGCTCTGGCCACAGCTCCCACGCCCGAAGAGCCAGGAGGGAAAGCCGTGCCTCGTTGGAAAGCTCTTTGGCAGCCGCTCGCGTGGCCACACAGCCCGTGGGGCTGCGGGCTTTGTGGCGGCCGTCTGCCTCGGCGTCACCGGCACCAACCTGGAACCGCCGCGCCAGCCTGTGAAGCATTTTCCGGTAGGTCCGCGGCTCTGGCCACAGCTCCCACGCCCGAAGAGCCAGGAGGGAAAGCCGTGCCTCGTTGGAAAGCACTTTGGCAGCCGCTCGCGTGGCCCCACAGACCATGGGGCTGCGGGCTTTGCGGCGGCCGTCAGCCTCGGCGCCACCGGCGCCCACCTTGCTCTGCTGCGTCAGTCTGCGAAGCATTTTCAGGAAGGGCCACGGCTCTGGCCACAGCTCCCACACACGAAGACCAAGGAGGGAAAGCCGTGCCTCGTTGGAAAGCTCTTTGGCAGCCGCTCGCGTGGCCCCACAGCCCGTGGGGCTGCGGGCTTTGGGGCGGCCTTCAGCCTCGGCGACACCGGCGCCCACCTTGCTCTGCTGCGTCAGCCTGCGAAGCATTTTCGGGAAGGGCCATGGCTCTGGCCACAGCTCCCACGCCCAAAGAGCCAGGAGGGAAAGCCGTGCCTCGTTGGAAAGCTCTTTGGCAGCCGCTCGCATGAACCCACAGGCCGTGGGGCTGCGGGCTTTGCGGCGGCCGTCAGCCTCGGCGACACCGGCGCCCACCTGGCACCGCCGCGCCAGCCTGCGAAGCATTTTCCGGTAGTGCTGCGTTTCTGGCGACAGCTCCCACGCCCGAAGAGCCAGGAGGGAAAGCCGTGCCTCGTTGGAAAGCTCTTTGGCAGCTGCTCGCGTGGCCCCACAGCCCGTGGGGCTGCGGGCTTTGCAGCGGCTGTCAGCCTCGGCACCACTGGCGCCCACCTGGCGCCGAAGCGCCAGCCTGCGAAGCATTTTCCAGTAGGGCCGCGGCTCTTGCCACAGCTCCCACGCCCGAAGAGCCAGGAGGGAAAGCCGTGCCTTGTTGGAAAGCTCTTTGGCAGCCGCTCGCGTGGCTCCACAGCCCGTGGGGCTGCGGGCTTTGCGGCGGCCTTCAGCTTCGGAGACACCGGACCCCACGTGGCGCCGCCGCGCAGGCCTGCGAAGCATTTTCCGGTAGGGCTGCGGCTCTGGCCACAGCTCCCACGCCCGAAGAGCCAGGAGGGAAAGCCGTGCCTCGTTGGAAAGCTCTTTGGCAGCCGCTCGCGTGGCCCCACAGCCAGTGGGGCTCAGGGCTTTGTGGCGGCCGTCAGCCTCGGCGACACCGGCGCCCACCTTGCTCTGCTGCGCCAGCCTGCGAAGCATTTTCCGGTAGGGCCGCGGATCTGGCCACAGCTCCCACGCCCGAAGAGCCAGGAGGGAAAGCCGTGCCTCGTTGGAAAGCTCTTTGGCAGCCGCTCGCGTGGCCCCACAGCCCGTAAGGCTGCGGGCTTTGTGGCGGCCGTCAGCATCGGCGCCACCGGCGCCCACCTTGCTCTGCTGCGTCAGCCTGCGAAGCATTTTCGGGAAGGGCCACGGTTCTGGCCACAGCTACCACGCCCGAAGAGCCAGGAGGGAAAGCCGTGCCTCGTTGGAAAGCTCTTTGGCAGCCGCTCGCGTGGCCCCACAGCCCGTGGGGCTGCGGGCTTTGTGGCGGCCGTCAGCCTCGGCGACACCGGCGCCCACCTGGCGCCGCCGTGCAGGCCTGCGAAGCATTTTCCGGTAGGGCCGCGGCTCTGGCCACAGCTCCCACGCCCGAAGAGCCAGGAGGGAAAGCCATGCCTCGTTGGAAAGCTCTTTGGCAGCCGCTCGCGTGGCCCCACAGCCCGTGGGGCTGCGGGCTTTGCGGCGGCCGTCAGCCTCGGCGCCACCGGCACCCACTTGGCGCCGCCGTGCCAGCCTGCGAAGCATTTTCCGGTAGGGCTGCGGCTCTGGCCACAGCTCCCACGCCCGAAGAGCCAGGAGGGAAAGCCGTGCCTCGTTGGAAAGCTCTTTGGCAGCCGCTCGTGTGGCCCCACAGCCCGTGGGGCTGCGGGCTTTGTGGCGGCCGTCAGCCTCGGCGACACCGGCGCCCACCTTGCTCTGCTGCGTCAGCCTGCGAAGCATTTTCGGGAAGGGTCACGGCTCTGGCCACAGCTCTCACGCCCGAAGAGCCAGGAGGGAAAGCTATGCCTCGTTGGAAAGCTCTTGGGCAGCCGCTCGCGTGGCCCCACAGCCCGTGGGGCTGCGGGCTTTGCGGCGGCCGTCAGCCTCGGCGACTCCTGCGCCCACCTGGCGCCGCCGCGCAGGCCTGCGAAGCATTTTCCGGTAGGGCCGCGGCTCTGGCCACAGCTCCCACGCCCGAAGAGCCAGGAGGGAAAGCCATGCCTCGTTGGAAAGCTCTTTGGCAGCCGCTCGCGTGGCCCCACAGCCCGTGGGGCTGCGGGCTTTGCGGCGGCCGTCAGCCTCGGCGCCACCGGCACCCACTTGGCGCCGCCGTGCCAGCCTGCGAAGCATTTTCCGGTAGGGCCGCGGCTCTGGCCACAGCTCCCACGCCCGAAGAGCCAGGAGGGAAAGCCGTGCCTCGTTGGAAAGCTCTTTGGCAGCCGCTCGTGTGGCCACACAGCCCGTGGGGCTGCGGGCTTTGCGGCGGCCGTCAGCTTCGGCAACACCGGCGCCCACCTGGCGCCGCCGCGCCAGCCTGCGAAGCATTTTCCGGTAGGGCCGCGGCTCTGGCCACAGCTCCCACGCCCGAAGAGCCAGGAGGGAAAGCCGTGCCTCGTTGGAAAGCTCTTTGGCAGCCGCTCGCGTGGCCCCACAGCCCGTGGGGCTGCAGGCTTTGCGGCGGCCGTCAGCCTCGGCGACACCGGCACCCACCTTGCTCTGCTGCGTCAGCCTGCGAAGCATTTTCAGGAAGGGCCACGGCTCTGGCCACAGCTCCCACACCCGAAGAGCCAGGAGGGAAAGCCGTGCCTCGTTGGAAAGCTCTTTGGCAGCCGCTCGCGTGGCCCCACAGCTCGTGGGGCTGCGGGCTTTGCGGCGGCCGTCAGCTTCGGCGACACCATCGCCCACGTGGCGCCGCCTTTCCAGCCTGCGAAGCATTTTCCGGTAGGGCTGCGGCTCTGGCCACAGCTCCCACGCCCGAAGAGCCAGGAGGGAAAGCCGTGCCTCGTTGGAAAGCACTTTGGCAGCCGCTCGCGTGGCCACACAGCCCGTGGGGCTGCGGGCTTTGCGGCGGCCGTCAGCTTCGGCAACACCGTCGCCCACGTGGCGCCGCCGCGCCAGCCTGCAAAGCATTTTCCGGTAGGGCCGCGGCTCTGGCCACAGCTCCCACGCCCGAAGAGCCAGGAGGGAAAGCCGTACCTCGTTGGAAAGCTCTTTGGCAGCCGCTCGCGTGGCCCCAAAGACCATGGGGCTGCGGACTTTGCGGCGGCCGTCAGCCTCGGCGCCACCGGCGCCCACGTGGCGCCGCCGCGCCAGCCTGAGAAGTATTTTCCGGTAGGGCCGCGGCTCTGGCCACAGCTCCCACGCCCGAAGAGCCAGGAGGGAAAGACGTGCCTCGTTGGAAAGCTCTTTGGCAGCCGCTCGCGTGGCCCCACAGACCATGGGGCTGCGGGCTTTGCGGCGGCCGTCAGCCTCGGCGACACCGGCGCCCACCTTGCTCTGCTGCGTCAGCCTGCGAAGCATTTTCAGGAAGGGCCACGGCTCTGGCCACAGCTCCCACACCCGAAGAGCCAGGAGGGAAAGCCGTGCCTCGTTGGAAAGCTCTTTGGCAGCCGCTCGCGTGGCCCCACAGCTCGTGGGGCTGCGGGCTTTGCGGCGGCCGTCAGCTTCGGCGACACCATCGCCCACGTGGCGCCGCCTTTCCAGCCTGCGAAGCATTTTCCGGTAGGGCCGCGGCTCTGGCCACAGCTCCCACGCCCGAAGAGCCAGGAGGGAAAGCCGTGCCTCGTTGGAAAGCTCTTTGGCAGCCGCTCGCGTGGCCCCACAGACCATGGGGCTGTGGGCTTTGTGGCGTCCGTCAGCCTCGGCGACACCGGCGCCCACCTTGCTCTGCTGCGTCAGCCTGCGAAGCATTTTCGGGAAGGGCCACGGCTCTGGCCCCAGCTCCCACGCCCGAAGACCAAGGAGGGAAAGCCGTGCCTCGTTGGAAAGCTCTTTGGCAGCCGCTCGCGTAGCCCCACAGCCCGTGGGGCTGCGGGCTTTGCGGCGGCCGTCAGCCTCGGCGCCACCGGCGCCCACGTGGCGCCGCCGCGCCAGCCTGAGAAGTATTTTCCGGTAGGGCCGCGGCTCTGGCCACAGCTCCCACGCCCGAAGAGCCAGGAGGGAAAGCCGTGCCTCGTTGGAAAGCTCTTTGGCAGCCGCTCGCGTGGCCCCACAGACCATGGGGCTGCGGGCTTTGTGGCGGCCGTCAGCCTCGGCGACACCGGCGCCCACCTTGCTCTGCTGCGTCAGCCTGCGAAGCATTTTCGGGAAGGGTCACGGCTCTGGCCACAGCTCTCACGCCTGAAGAGCCAGGAGGGAAAGCTGTGCCTCGTTGGAAAGCTCTTGGGCAGCCGCTCGCGTGGCCCCACAGCCCGTGGGGCTGCGGGCTTTGCGGCGGCCGTCAGCCTCGGCGACTCCTGCGCCCACCTGGCGCCGCCGCGCAGGCCTGCGAAGCATTTTCCGGTAGGGCCGCGGCTCTGGCCACAGCTCCCACGCCCGAAGAGCCAGGAGGGAAAGCCATGCCTCGTTGGAAAGCTCTTTGGCAGCCGCTCGCGTGGCCCCACAGCCCGTGGGGCTGCGGGCTTTGCGGCGGCCGTCAGCCTCGGCGCCACCGGCACCCACTTGGCGCCGCCGTGCCAGCCTGCGAAGCATTTTCCGGTAGGGCCGCGGCTCTGGCCACAGCTCCCACGCCCGAAGACCAAGGAGGGAAAGCCGTGCCTCGTTGGAAAGCTCTTTGGCAGCCGCTCGTGTGGCCACACAGCCCGTGGGGCTGCGGGCTTTGCGGCGGCCGTCAGCCTCGGCAACACCGTCGCCCACGTGGCGCCGCCGCGCCAGCCTGCGAAGCATTTTCCGGTAGGGCCGCGGCTCTGGCCACAGCTCCCACGCCCGAAGAGCCAGGAGGGAAAGCCGTGCCTCGTTGGAAAGCTCTTTGGCAGCCGCTCGCGTGGCCCCAAAGACCATGGGGCTGCGGACTTTGCGGCGGCCGTCAGCCTCGGCGCCACCGGCGCCCACGTGGCGCCGCCGCGCCAGCTTGAGAAGTATTTTCCGGTAGGGCCGCGGCTCTGGCCACAGCTCCCACGCCCGAAGAGCCAGGAGGGAAAGACGTGCCTCGTTGGAAAGCTCTTTGGCAGCCGCTCGCGTGGCCCCACAGCCCGTGGGGCTGCGGGCTTTGCGGCGGCCGTCAGCCTCGGCGACACCGGCGCCCACCTTGCTCTGCTGCGTCAGCCTGCGAAGCATTTTCAGGAAGGGCCACGGCTCTGGCCACAGCTCCCACGCCCGAAGACCAAGGAGGGAAAGCCGTGCCTCGTTGGAAAGCTCTTTGGCAGCTGCTCGCGTGGCCCCACAGCCCGTGGGGCTGCGGGTTTTGCGGCGGCCGTCAGCCTCGGCGCCACCGGCGCCCACCTTGCTCTGCTGCGCCAGCCTGTGAAGCATTTTCCAGTAGGGCCGCGGCTCTGGCCACAGCTCCCACGCCGGAAGAGCCAGGAGGGAAAGCCGTGCCTCGTTGGAAAGCTCTTTGGCAGCCGCTCGCGTGGCCCCACAGCCCGTGGGGCTGCGGGCTTTGTGGCGGCCTTCAGCCTCGGCGACACCGGCGCCCACCTTGCTCTGCTGCGTCAGCCTGCGAAGCATTTTCGGGAAGGGCCATGGTTCTGGCCACAGCTCCCACGCCTAAAGAGCCAGGAGGGAAAGCCGTGCCTCGTTGGAAAGCTCTTTGGCAGCCGCTCGCGTGGCCCCACAGCCCGTGGGGCTGCAGGCTTTGCGGCGGCCGTCAGCCTCGGCGCCACCGGCGCACACGTGGCGCCGCCGCGCCAGCCTGCGAAGCATTTTCCGGTAGGGCCGCGGCTCTGGCCACAGCTCCCACGCCCGAAGAGCCAGGAGGGAAAGTCGTGCCTCGTTGGAAAGCTCTTTGGCAGCCGCTCGCGTGGCCCCACAGCCCGTGGGGCTGCGGGATTTGCGGCGGCCGTCAGCCTCGGCGCCACCGGCGCGCACCTGGCGCCGCCGCGCCAGCCTGCGAAGCATTTTCCGGTAGGGCCGCGGCTCTGGCCACAGCTCCCACGCCCGAAGAGCCAGAAGGGAAAGCCGTGCCTCGTTGGAAAGCTCTTTGGCAGCCGCTCGCGTGGCCCCACAGCCCGTGGGGCTGCGGGATTTGCGACTGCCGTCAGCCTCGGCGACACCGGCGCACACGTGGCGCCGCCGCGCCAGCCTGCGAAGCATTTTCGGGTAGGGCCGCGGCTCTGGCCACAGCTCCCACGCCCGAAGAGCCAGGAGGGAAAGCCGTGCCTCGTTGGAAAGCTCTTTGGCAGCCGCTCGCGTGGCCCCACAGCCCGTGGGGCTGCGGGCTTTGCGGCGGCCGTCAGCCTCGGCGCCTCCTGCGCCCACCTGGCGCCGCCGCGCAGGCCTGCGAAGCATTTTCCGGTAGGTCCGCGGCTCTGGCCACAGCTCCCACGCCCGAAGAGCCAGGAGGGAAAGCCGTGCCTTGTTGGAAAGCTCTTTGGCAGCCGCTCGCGTGGCCCCACAGCCCGTGGGGCTGCGGGCTTTGCGGCGGCCGTCAGCCTCGGCGCCTCCTGCGCCCACCTGGAGCCACCGCGCAGGCCTGCGAAGCATTTTCCGATAGGGCCGCGGCTCTGGCCACAGCTCCCACGCCCGAAGAGCCAGGAGGGAAAGCCGTGCCTCGTTGGAAAGCTCTTTGGCAGCCGCTCGCGTGGCCCCACAGCCCGTGGGGCTGCGGGCTTTGCGGCGGCCGTCAGCCTCGGCGCCACCGGAACCCACCTGGCGCCGCCGCGCCAGCCTGCGAAGTATTTTCGGGTAGGGCCGCGGCTCTGGCGACAGCTCCCACGCCCGAAGAGCCAGGAGGGAAAGCCGTGCCTCGTTGGAAAGCTCTTTGGCAGCCGCTCGCGTGGCCCCACAGCCCGTGGGGCTGCGGGCTTTGCGGCGGCCGTCAGCCTCGGCGCCACCGGCGCACATGTGGCGCCGCCGCGCCAGCCTCCGAAGCATTTTCCTGTAGGGTCGCGGCTCTGGCCACAGCTCCCACGCCCGAAGAGCAAGGATTGAAAGCCGTGCCTCGTTGGAAAGCTCTTTGGCAGCCGCTCGCATGGCCCCACAGCGCGTGGGGCTGCGGGCTTTGCGGCGGCCGTCAGCCTCGGCGACACCGGCGCCCACCTTGCGCCGCCGCGCCAGCCTGCGAAGCATTTTCCGGTAGTGCTGCGTTTCTGGCCACAGCTCCCACGCCCGAAGAGCCAGGAGGGAAAGCCGTGCCTCGTTGGAAAGCTCTTTGGCAGCCGCTCGCGTGGCCCCACAGCCCGTGGGGCTGCGGGCTTTGCGGCAGCCGTCAGCCTCGGCGACACCGGCGCCCACGTGGCACCGCCGCGCCAGCCTGCGAAGCATTTTCCGGTAGGGCCGCGGCTCTGGCCACAGCTCCCACACCCGAAGAGCCAGGAGGGAAAGCCGTGCCTCGTTGGAAAGCTCTTTGGCAGCCGCTCGCGTGGCCCCACAGCTCGTGGGGCTGCGGGCTTTGCGGCGGCCGTCAGCTTCGGCGACACCATCGCCCACGTGGCGCTGCCTTTCCAGCCTGCGAAGCATTTTCCGGTAGGGCCGCGGCTCTGGCCACAGCTCCCACGCCCGAAGAGCCAGGAGGGAAAGCCGTGCCTCGTTGGAAAGCACTTTGGCAGCCGCTCGCGTGGCCACACAGCCCGTGGGGCTGCGGGCTTTGCGGCGGCCGTCAGCTTCGGCAACACCGTCGCCCACGTGGCGCTGCCGCGCCAGCCTGCGAAGCATTTTCCGGTAGGGCTGCGGCTCTGGCGACAGCTCCCACGCCCGAAGAGCCAGGAGGGAAAGCCGTGCCTCGTTGGAAATCTCTTTGTCAGCCGCTCGCGTGGCCCCACAGACCATGGGGCTGCGGGCTTTGCGGCGGCCGTCAGCCTCGGCGCCACCGGCACCCACTTGGCGCCGCCGTGCCAGCCTGCGAAGCATTTTCCGGTAGGGCCGCGGCTCTGGCCACAGCTCCCACGCCCGAAGACCAAGGAGGGAAAGCCGTGCCTCGTTGGAAAGCTCTTTGGCAGCCGCTCGTGTGGCCACACAGCCCGTGGGGCTGCGGGCTTTGCGGCGGCCGTCAGCCTCGGCAACACCGTCGCCCACGTGGCGCCGCCGCGCCAGCCTGCGAAGCATTTTCCGGTAGGTCCGCGGCTCTGGCCACAGCTCCCACGCCCGAAGAGCCAGGAGGGAAAGCCGTGCCTCGTTGGAAAGCTCTTTGGCAGCCGCTCGCGTGGCCCCAAAGACCATGGGGCTGCGGACTTTGCGGCGGCCGTCAGCCTCGGCGCCACCGGCGCCCACGTGGCGCCGCCGCGCCAGCTTGAGAAGTATTTTCCGGTAGGGCCGCGGCTCTGGCCACAGCTCCCACGCCCGAAGAGCCAGGAGGGAAAGACGTGCCTCGTTGGAAAGCTCTTTGGCAGCCGCTCGCGTGGCCCCACAGCCCGTGGGGCTGCGGGCTTTGCGGCGGCCGTCAGCCTCGGCGACACCGGCGCCCACCTTGCTCTGCTGCGTCAGCCTGCGAAGCATTTTCAGGAAGGGCCACGGCTCTGGCCACAGCTCCCACGCCCGAAGACCAAGGAGGGAAAGCCGTGCCTCGTTGGAAAGCTCTTTGGCAGCTGCTCGCGTGGCCCCACAGCCCGTGGGGCTGCAGGTTTTGCGGCGGCCGTCAGCCTCGGCGCCACCGGCGCCCACCTTGCTCTGCTGCGCCAGCCTGTGAAGCATTTTCCAGTAGGGCCGCGGCTCTGGCCACAGCTCCCACGCCGGAAGAGCCAGGAGGGAAAGCCGTGCCTCGTTGGAAAGCTCTTTGGCAGCCGCTCGCGTGGCCCCACAGCCCGTGGGGCTGCGGGCTTTGTGGCGGCCTTCAGCCTCGGCGACACCGGCGCCCACCTTGCTCTGCTGCGTCAGCCTGCGAAGCATTTTCGGGAAGGGCCATGGTTCTGGCCACAGCTCCCACGCCTAAAGAGCCAGGAGGGAAAGCCGTGCCTCGTTGGAAAGCTCTTTGGCAGCCGCTCGCGTGGCCCCACAGCCCGTGGGGCTGCAGGCTTTGCGGCGGCCGTCAGCCTCGGCGCCACCGGCGCACACGTGGCGCCGCCGCGCCAGCCTGCGAAGCATTTTCCGGTAGGGCCGCGGCTCTGGCCACAGCTCCCACGCCCGAAGAGCCAGGAGGGAAAGTCGTGCCTCGTTGGAAAGCTCTTTGGCAGCCGCTCGCGTGGCCCCACAGCCCGTGGGGCTGCGGGATTTGCGGCGGCCGTCAGCCTCGGCGCCACCGGCGCGCACCTGGCGCCGCCGCGCCAGCCTGCGAAGCATTTTCCGGTAGGGCCGCGGCTCTGGCCACAGCTCCCACGCCCGAAGAGCCAGAAGGGAAAGCCGTGCCTCGTTGGAAAGCTCTTTGGCAGCCGCTCGCGTGGCCCCACAGCCCGTGGGGCTGCGGGATTTGCGACTGCCGTCAGCCTCGGCGACACCGGCGCACACGTGGCGCCGCCGCGCCAGCCTGCGAAGCATTTTCGGGTAGGGCCGCGGCTCTGGCCACAGCTCCCACGCCCGAAGAGCCAGGAGGGAAAGCCGTGCCTCGTTGGAAAGCTCTTTGGCAGCCGCTCGCGTGGCCCCACAGCCCGTGGGGCTGCGGGCTTTGCGGCGGCCGTCAGCCTCGGCGCCTCCTGCGCCCACCTGGCGCCGCCGCGCAGGCCTGCGAAGCATTTTCCGGTAGGTCCGCGGCTCTGGCCACAGCTCCCACGCCCGAAGAGCCAGGAGGGAAAGCCGTGCCTTGTTGGAAAGCTCTTTGGCAGCCGCTCGCGTGGCCCCACAGCCCGTGGGGCTGCGGGCTTTGCGGCGGCCGTCAGCCTCGGCGCCTCCTGCGCCCACCTGGAGCCACCGCGCAGGCCTGCGAAGCATTTTCCGATAGGGCCGCGGCTCTGGCCACAGCTCCCACGCCCGAAGAGCCAGGAGGGAAAGCCGTGCCTCGTTGGAAAGCTCTTTGGCAGCCGCTCGCGTGGCCCCACAGCTCGTGGGGCTGCGGGCTTTGCGGCAGCCGTCAGCCTCGGCGCCACCGGCACCCACCTGGCGCCGCCGCGCCAGCCTGCGAAGTATTTTCGGGTAGGGCCGCGGCTCTGGCCACAGCTCCCACGCCCGAAGAGCCAGGAGGGAAAGCCGTGCCTCGTTGGAAAGCTCTTTGGCAGCCGCTCGCGTGGCCCCACAGCCCGTGGGGCTGCGGGCTTTGCGGCGGCCGTCAGCCTCGGCGCCACCGGCGCACATGTGGCGCCGCCGCGCCAGCCTCCGAAGCATTTTCCTGTAGGGTCGCGGCTCTGGCCACAGCTCCCACGCCCGAAGAGCAAGGATTGAAAGCCGTGCCTCGTTGGAAAGCTCTTTGGCAGCCGCTCGCATGGCCCCACAGCGCGTGGGGCTGCGGGCTTTGCGGCGGCCGTCAGCCTCGGCGACACCGGCGCCCACCTTGCGCCGCCGCGCCAGCCTGCGAAGCATTTTCCGGTAGTGCTGCGTTTCTGGCCACAGCTCCCACGCCCGAAGAGCCAGGAGGGAAAGCCGTGCCTCGTTGGAAAGCTCTTTGGCAGCCGCTCGCGTGGCCCCACAGCCCGTGGGGCTGCGGGCTTTGCGGCAGCCGTCAGCCTCGGCGACACCGGCGCCCACGTGGCACCGCCGCGCCAGCCTGCGAAGCATTTTCCGGTAGGGCCGCGGCTCTGGCCACAGCTCCCACACCCGAAGAGCCAGGAGGGAAAGCCGTGCCTCGTTGGAAAGCTCTTTGGCAGCCGCTCGCGTGGCCCCACAGCTCGTGGGGCTGCGGGCTTTGCGGCGGCCGTCAGCTTCGGCGACACCATCGCCCACGTGGCGCTGCCTTTCCAGCCTGCGAAGCATTTTCCGGTAGGGCCGCGGCTCTGGCCACAGCTCCCACGCCCGAAGAGCCAGGAGGGAAAGCCGTGCCTCGTTGGAAAGCACTTTGGCAGCCGCTCGCGTGGCCACACAGCCCGTGGGGCTGCGGGCTTTGCGGCGGCCGTCAGCTTCGGCAACACCGTCGCCCACGTGGCGCTGCCGCGCCAGCCTGCGAAGCATTTTCCGGTAGGGCCGCGGCTCTGGCGACAGCTCCCACGCCCGAAGAGCCAGGAGGGAAAGCCGTGCCTCGTTGGAAAGCTCTTTGTCAGCCGCTCGCGTGGCCCCACAGACCATGGGGCTGCGGGCTTTGCGGCGGCCGTCAGCCTCGGCGCCACCAGCGCCCACCTTGCTCTGCTGCGTCAGCCTGCGAAGCATTTTCAGGAAGGGCCACGGCTCTGGCCACAGCTCCCACACCCGAAGAGCCAGGAGGGAAAGCCGTGCCTCGTTGGAAAGCTCTTTGGCAGCCGCTCGCGTGGCCCCACAGCTCGTGGGGCTGCGGGCTTTGCGGCGGCCGTCAGCTTCGGCGACACTATCGCCCACGTGGCGCCGCCTTTCCAGTCTCCGAAGCATTTTCCGGTAGGGCCGCGGCTCTGGCCACAGCTCCCACGCCCGAAGAGCCAGGAGGGAAAGCCGTGCCTCGTTGGAAAGCACTTTGGCAGCCGCTCGCGTGGCCCCACAGCCCGTGGGGCTGCGGGCTTTGCGCCGGCCGTCAGCTTCGGCGACACCTTCGCCCACGTGGCGCCGCCGCGCCAGCCTGCGAAGCATTTTCCGGTAGGGCCGCGGCTCTGGCCACAGCTCCCACGCCCGAAGAGCCAGGAGGGAAAGCCGTGCCTCGTTGGAAAGCTCTTTGGCAGCCGCTCGCGTGGCCCCAAAGACCATGGGGCTGTGGGCTTTGTGGCGGCCGTCAGCCTCGGCGACACCGGCGCCCACCTTGCTCTGCTGCGTCAGCCTGCGAAGCATTTTCGGGAAGGGCCACGGCTCTGGCCACAGCTCCCACGCCCGAAGACCAAGGAGGGAAAGCCGTGCCTCGTTGGAAAGCTCTTTGGCAGCCGCTCGCGTGGCCCCACAGCCCGTGGGGCTGCGCGCTTTGCGGCGGCCGTCAGCCTCGGCGCCACCGGCGCCCACGTGGCGCCGCCGCGCCAGCCTGAGAAGTATTTTCCGGTAGGGCCGCGGCTCTGGCCACAGCTCCCACGCCCGAAGAGCCAGGAGGGAAAGCCATGCCTCGTTGGAAAGCTCTTTGGCAGCCGCTCGCGTGGCCCCACAGACCATGGGGCTGCGGGCTTTGCGCCGGCTGTCAGCCTCGGCGACACCGGCGCCCACCTTGCTCTGCTGCGTCAGCCTGCGAAGCATTTTCAGGAAGGGCCACGGCTCTGGCCACAGCTCCCACGCCCGAAGACCAAGGAGGGAAAGCCGTGCCTCGTTGGAAAGCTCTTTGGCAGCTGCTCGCGTGGCCCCACAGCCCGTGGGGCTGCGGGTTTTGCGGCGGCCATCAGCCTCGGCGCCACCGGCGCCCATGTGGCGCCGCCGCGCCAGCCTGTGAAGCATTTTCCGGTAGGGCCGCGGCTCTGGCCACAGCTCCCACGCCGGAAGAGCCAGGAGGGAAAGCCGTGCCTCGTTGGAAAGCTCTTTGGCAGCCGCTCGCGTGGCCCCACAGACCATGGGGCTGCGGGCTTTGCGGCGGCCGTCAGCCTCGGCGCCACCGGCGCCCACCTTGCTCTGCTGCGTCAGTCTGCGAAGCATTTTCAGGAAGGGCCACGGCTCTGGCCACAGCTCCCACGCCCGAAGACCAAGGAGGGAAAGCCGTGCCTCGTTGGAAAGCTCTTTGGCAGCCGCTCGCGTGGCCCCACAGCCCGTGGGGCTGCGGGCTTTGTGGCGGCCTTCAGCCTCGGCGACACCGGCGCCCACCTTGCTCTGCTGCGTCAGCCTGCGAAGCATTTTCGGGAAGGGCCACGGTTCTGGCCACAGCTCCCACGCCCGAAGAGCCAGGAGGGAAAGCCGTGCCTCGTTGGAAAGCTCTTTGGCAGCCGCTCGCGTGGCCCCACAGCCCGTGGGGCTGCGGGCTCTGCGGCGGCCGTCAGCCTCGGCGCCACCGGCGCCCACGTGGCGCCGCCGCGCCAGCCTGCGAAGCATTTTCCGGTAGGTCCGCGGCTCTGGCCACAGCTCCCACGCCCGAAGAGCCAGGAGGGAAAGCCGTGCCTCGTTGGAAAGCTCTTTGGCAGCCGCTCGCGTGGCCCCACAGACCATGGGGCTGCGGGCTTTGTGGCGGCCGTCAGCCTCGGCGACACCGGCGCCCACCTTGCTCTGCTGCGTCAGCCTGCGAAGCATTTTCAGGAAGGGCCACGGCTCTGGCCACAGCTCCCACACCCGAAGAGCCAGGAGGGAAAGCCGTGCCTCGTTGGAAAGCTCTTTGGCAGCCGCTCGCGTGGCCCCACAGCTCGTGGGGCTGCGGGCTTTGCGGCGGCCGTCAGCTTCGGCGACACCATCGCCCACGTGGCGCCGCCTTTCCAGCCTGCGAAGCATTTTCCGGTAGGGCCGCGGCTCTGGCCACAGCTCCCACGCCCGAAGAGCCAGGAGGGAAAGCCGTGCCTCGTTGGAAAGCACTTTGGCAGCCGCTCGCGTGGCCACACAGCCCGTGGGGCTGCGGGCTTTGCGGCGGCCGTCAGCTTCGGCAATACCGTCGCCCACGTGGGGCCGCCGCGCCAGCCTGAGAAGTATTTTCCGGTAGGGCCGCGGCTCTGGCCACAGCTCCCACGCCCGAAGAGCCAGGAGGGAAAGACGTGCCTCGTTGGAAAGCTCTTTGGCAGCCGCTCGCGTGGCCCCACAGACCATGGGGCTGCGGGCTTTGCGGCGGCCGTCAGCCTCGGCGACACCGGCGCCCACCTTGCTCTGCTGCGTCAGCCTGCGAAGCATTTTCAGGAAGGGCCACGGCTCTGGCCACAGCTCCCACACCCGAAAAGCCAGGAGGGAAAGCCGTGCCTCGTTGGAAAGCTCTTTGGCAGCCGCTCGCGTGGCCCCACAGCTCGTGGGGCTGCGGGCTTTGCGGCGGCCGTCAGCTTCGGCGACACCATCGCCCACGTGGCGCCGCCTTTCCAGCCTGCGAAGCATTTTCCGGTAGGGCCGCGGCTCTGGCCACAGCTCCCACGCCCGAAGAGCCAGGAGGGAAAGCCGTGCCTCGTTGGAAAGCACTTTGGCAGCCGCTCGCGTGGCCCCACAGCCCGTGGGGCTGCGTGCTTTGCGCCGGCCGTCAGCTTCGGCGACACCTTCGCCCACGTGGCGCCGCCGCGCCAGCCTGCGAAGCATTTTCCGGTAGGGCCGCGGCTCTGGCCACAGCTCCCACGCCCGAAGAGCCAGGAGGGAAAGCCGTGCCTCGTTGGAAAGCTCTTTGGCAGCCGCTCGCGTGGCCCCACAGACCATGGGGCTGTGGGCTTTGTGGCGGCCGTCAGCCTCGGCGACACCGGCGCCCACCTTGCTCTGCTGCGTCAGCCTGCGAAGCATTTTCGGGAAGGGTCACGGCTCTGGCCACAGCTCCCACGCCCGAAGACCAAGGAGGGAAAGCCGTGCCTCGTTGGAAAGCTCTTTGGCAGCCGCTCGCGTAGCCCCACAGCCCGTGGGGCTGCGGGCTTTGCGGCGGCCGTCAGCCTCGGCGCCACCGGTGCACACGTGGCGCCGCCGCGCCAGCCTGCGAAGCATTTTCGGGTAGGGCTGCGGCTCTGGCCACATCTCCCACGCCCGAAGAGCCAGGAGGGAAAGCCATGCCTCGTTGGAAAGCTCTTTGGCAGCCGCTCGCGTGGCCTCACAGACCATGGGGCTGCGGGCTTTGCGGCGGCCGTCAGCCTCGGCGCCTCCTGCGCCCACCTGGCGCCGCCGCGCAGGCCTGCGAAGCATTTTCCGGTAGGGCCACGGCTCTGGCCACAGCTCCCACGCCCGAAGAGCCAGGAGGGAAAGCCGTGCCTCTTTGGAAAGCTCTTTGGCAGCCGCTCGCGTGGCCCCACAGCCCGTGGGGCTGCGGGCTTTGCGGCGGCCGTCAGCCTCGGCGACACCGGCGCACACGTGGCGCCGCCGCGCCAGCCTGCGAAGCATTTTCCGGTAGGGCCGCGGCTCTGGCCACAGCTCCCACGCCCGAAGAGCCAGGAGGGAAAGCCGTGCCTCGTTGGAAAGCTCTTTGGCAGCCGCTCGCGTGGCCCCACAAACCATGGGGCTGCGGGCTTTGCGGCGGCCGTCAGCCTCGGCGCCACCGGCACCCACCTGGCGCCGCCGCGCCAGCCTGCGAAGCATTTTCCGGTAGGGCCGCGGCTCTGGCCACAGCCCCCACGCCCGAAGAGCCAGGAGGGAAAGCCGTGCCTCGTTGGAAAGCTCTTTGGCAGCCGCTCGCGTGGCCCCACAGCCCGTGGGGCTGCGGGCTTTGCGGCGGCCGTCAGCCTCGGCGCCACCGGCACCCCCGTGGCGCCGTCGTGCCAGCCTGCGAAGCATTTTCCTGTAGGGTCGCGGCTCTGGCCACAGCTCCCACGCCCGAAGAGCCAGGAGGGAAAGCCGTGCCTCGTTGGAAAGCTCTTTGGCAGCCGCTCGCGTGGCCCCAGAGACCATGGGGCTGCGGGCTTTGCGGCAGCCGTCAGCCTCGGCGCCACCGGCGCCTACCTTCCTCCGCTGCGCCAGCCTGCGAAGCATTTTCCGGTAGGGCCGCGGCTCTGGCCACAGCTCCCACGCCCGAAGAGCCAGGAGGGAAAGCCGTGCCTCGTTGGAAAGCTCTTTGGCAGCCGCTCGCGTGGCCCCACAGCCCGTGGGGCTGCGGGCTTTGCGGCGGCCGTCAGCCTCGGTGCCACCGGCGCCCACCTTCCTCCGCTGCGCAAGCCTGCGAATCATTTTCCGGTAGGGCCGCGGCTCTGGCCACAGCTCCCACGCCCGAAGACCAAGGAGGGAAAGCCGTGCCTCGTTGGAAAGCTCTTTGGCAGCCGCTCGCGTGGCCCCACAGCCCGTGGGGCTGCGGGCTTTGCGGCGGCCGTCAGCCTCAGCGCCACCGGCGCCCACGTAGGGCCGCCGCGCCAGCCTGTGAAGCATTTTCTGGTAGTGCCGCGGCTCTGGCGACAGCTCCCACGCCCGAAGAGCCAGGAGGGAAAGCCGTGCCTCGTTGGAAAGCTCTTTGGCAGCCGCTCGCGTGGCCTCACAGACCATGGGGCTGCGGGCTTTGCGGCGGCCGTCAGCCTCGGCGACACCGGCGCCCACCTGGCGCTGCTGCGCCACCCTGTGAAGCATTTTCCGGTAGAGCCGCGGCTCTGACCACATCTCCCACGCCCGAAGATCCAGGAGGGAAAGCCGTGCCTCGTTGGAAAGCTCTTTGGCAGCCGCTCGCGTGGCCCCACAGCCCATGGGGCTGCGGGCTTTGTGGCGGCCGTCAGCCTCGGCGGCACCGGCGCTCACGTGGCGCCGCCGCGCCAGCCTGTGAAGCATTTTCCGGTAGGGCTGCGTCTCTGGCAACAGCTCCCACGCCCGAAGAGCCAGGAGGGAAGGCCGTGCCTCGTTGGAAAGCTCTTTGGCAGCCGCTCGCGTGGCCCCACAGCCCGTCAAGCTGCGGGCTTTGCGGCGGCCGTCAGCCTCGGCGCCACCGGCGCCCATCTGGCGCCGCCGCGCCAGCCTGCGAAGCATTTTCCGGTAGGGCCGCGGCTCTGGCCACAGCTCCCATGCCCGAAGAGCCAGGAGGGAAAGCCGTGCCTCGTTGGAAAGCTCTTTGGCAGCCGCTCGCGTGGCCCCACAGACCATGGGGCTGCGGGCTTTGCGGCGGCCGTCAGCCTCGGCGCCATTGGCGCCCACGTGGCGCCGCCGCGCCAGCCTGAGAAGCATTTTCGGGTAGGGCCGCGGCTCTGGCCACAGCTCCCACCCCCAAAGACCAAGGAGGGAAAGCCGTGCCTCGTTGGAAAGCTCTTTGGCAGCCGCTCGCGTAGCCCCACAGACCATGGGGCTGCGGGCTTTGCGGCGGCCGTCAGCCTCGGCGACACCGGCGCCCAACTTGCTCTGCTGCGTCAGCCTGCGAAGCATTTTCGGGAAGGGCCACGGCTCTGGCCACAGCTCCCACGCCTGAAGAGCCAGGAGGGAAAGCCGTGCGTCGTTGGAAAGCTCTTTGGCAACCGCTCGCGTGGCCCCACAGCCCATGGGGCTGCGGGCTTTGCGCCGGCCGTCAGCCTCGGCGCCACCGGCACCCATGTGTTGCCGCCGCGCCAGCCTGCGAAGCATTTTCCGGTAGGGCCGCGGCTCTGGCCACAGCTCCCACGCCCGAAGAGACAGGAGGGAAAGCCGTACCTCGTTGGAAAGCTCTTTGGCAGCCGCTCGCGTGGCCCCACAGTCCGTGGGGCTGCGGGCTTTGCGGCTTCTGTCAGCCTCGGCGCCAGCGGCGCTCACCTTGCTCTGCTGCGTAAGCCTGCGACGCATTATCCGATAGAGCCACGGCTCTGGCCACAGCTCCCACACCCGAAGAGCCAGGAGGGAAAGCCATGCCTCGTTGGAAAGCTCTTTGGCAGTTGCTCGCGTGGCCCCACAACCCGTGGGGCTGCGGGCTTTGCGGCGGCCGTCAGCCTCGGCGACACCAGCGCCCACGTGGCGCCGCCGCGCCAGCCTGCGAAGCATTTTCCGGTAGGGCCGCGGCTCTGGCCACAGCTCCCACGCCCAAAGACCAAGGAGGGAAAGCCGTGCCTCGTTGGAAAGCTCTTTGGCAGTTGCTCGCGTGGCCCCACAACCCGTGGGGCTGCGGGCTTTGCGGCGGCCGTCAGCCTCAGCGCCACCGGCGCCCACCTGGCGCCACCGCGCCAGCCTGCGAAGCATTTTCCGGTAGTGCTGCGTTTCTGGCCACAGCTCCCACGCCCGAAGAGCCAGGAGGGAAAGCCGTGCCTCGTTGGAAAGCTCTTTGGCAGCCGTTCGCGTGGCCCCACAGCCCGTGGGGCTGCGGGCTTTGCAGCGGCCGTCAGCCTCGGCGCCACCGGCGCCCCCGAGGCACCGCCGCGCCAGCCTGCGAAGCATTTTCCTGTAGGGCCGCGGCTCTGGCCACAGCTCCCACGCCCGAAGAGCCAGGAGGGAAAGCCGTGCCTCGTTGGAAAGCTCTTTGGCAACCGCTCACGTGGCCCCACAGCCCGTGGGGCTGCGGGCTTTGCGGCGGCCGTCAGCCTCGGCGCCACCGGCGCCCACCTGGCGCCGCTGCGTCAGCCTGTGAAGCATTTTCCTGTAGGGCTGCGGCTCTGGCCACAGCTCCCACGCCCGAAGAGCCAGGAGGGAAAGCTGTGCCTCATTGGAAAGGTCTTTGGCAGCCGCTCGCGTGGCCCCACAGCCCATGGGGCTGCGGGCTTTGCGGCGGCTCTCAGCCTCGGAGCCACCAGCGCCCACGTGGCGCCGCCGCGCCAGCCTGCGAAGCATTTTCCGGTAGGGCCGCTGCTCTGGCCACAGCTCCCACGCCCGAAGAGTTAGGAGGGAAAGCCGTGCCTCGTTGGAAAGCTCTTTGGCAGCCGCTCGCGTGGCCCCACAGCCCGTGGGGCTGCGGGCTTTGCGGCGGCCGTCAGCCTCGGCGACACCGGCGCCCACCTTGGTCTGTTGCGTGAGCCTGCGAAGCATTTTCCGGTAGGGCCACGGCTCTGGCGACAGCTCCCACGCCCGAAGACCAAGGAGGGAAAGCCGTGCCTCGTTGGAAAGCTCTTTGGCAGCCACTCGCGTGGCCCCACAGCCCGTGGGGCTGCGGGATTTGCGGCGGCCGTCAGCCTCGGCGCCACCGGCGCCCACCTGGCGCCGCCGCGCCAGCCTGCGAAGCATTTTCCTGTAGGGCCGCGGCTCTGGCCACAGCTCCCACGCCCGAAGAGCCAGGAGGGAAAGCCGTGCCTCGTTGGAAAGCTCTTTGGCAGCCGCTCGCGTGGCCCCACAGCCCGTGGGGCTGCGGGCTTTGTGGCGGCCGTCAGCCTCGGCGCCACCGGCGCCCACCTGGCGCCGCCGCGCCAGCCTGTGAAGCATTTTCCGGTAGGGCCACGGCTCTGGCGACAGCTCCCACGCCCGAAGACCAAGGAGGGAAAGCCGTGCCTCGTTGGAAAGCTCTTTGGCAGCCGCTCGTGTGGCCCCACAGCCCGTGGGGCTGCGGGCTTTGCGGCGGCCGTCAGCCTCGGCGACACCGGCACCCACGTGTCGCCGCCGCGCCAGCCTGCGAAGCATTTTCCGGTAGGGCCGCGGCTCTGGCCACAGCTCCCACGCCCGAAGAGACAGGAGGGAAAGCCGTACCTCGTTGGAAAGCTCTTTGGCAGCCGCTCGCGTGGCCCCACAGCCCGTGGGGCTGCGGGCTTTGCGGCTTCTGTCAGCCTCGGCGCCAGCGGCGCTCACCTTGCTCTGCTGCGTAAGCCTGCGAAGCATTATCCGATAGAGCCACGGCTCTGGCCACAGCTCCCACGCCCGAAGAGCCAGGAGGGAAAGCCATGCCTCGTTGGAAAGCTCTTTGGCAGACGCTCGTGTGGCCCCACAGCCCGTGGGGCTGCGGGCTTTGCGGCGGCCGTCAGCCTCGGCGCCACCGGCGCCCACCTGCCTCCGCTGCGCCAGCCTGCGAATCATTTTCCGGTAGGGCCGCGGCTCTGGCCACAGCTCCCACACCCGAAGACCAAGGAGGGAAAGCCGTGCCTCGTTGGAAAGCTCTTTGGCAGCCGCTCGCGTGGCCCCACAGCCCGTGGGGCTGCGGGCTTTGCGGCGGACGTCAGCCTCGGCGACACCGGCGCCCACCTGGCGCCGCCGCGCCAGCCTGCGAAGCATTTTCCGGTAGGGCCGCGGCTCTGGCCACAGCTCCCACGCCCGAAGAGCCAGGAGGGAAAGCCGTGCCTCGTTGGAAAGCTCTTTGGCAGCCGCTCGCGTGGCCCCACAGACCATGGGGCTGCGGGCTTTGCGGCAGCCGTCAGCCTCTGCGCCATTGGCGCCCACGTGGCGCCGCCGCGCCAGCCTGAGAAGCATTTTCGGGTAGGGCCGCGGCTCTGGCCACAGCTCCCACGCCCGAAGACCAAGGAGGGAAAGCCGTGCCTCGTTGGAAAGCTCTTTGGCAGCCGCTCGCGTGGCCCCACAGCCCGTGGGGCTGCGGGCTTTGCGCCGGCCGTCAGCCTCGGCGCCACCGGCACCCACGTGTTGCCGCCGCGCCAGCCTGCGAAGCATTTTCCGGTAGGGCCGCGGCTCTGGCCACAGCTCCCACGCCCGAAGAGCCAGGAGGGAAGGCCGTGCCTCGTTGGAAAGCTCTTTGGCAAGCGCTCGCATGGCCCCACAGCCCGTCAAGCTGCGGGCTTTGCGGCGGCCGTCAGCCTCGGCGCCACCGGCGCCCACGTGGCGCCGCCGCGCCAGCCTGCGAAGCATTTTCCGGTAGGGCCGCGGCTCTGGCCACAGCTCCCACGCCCGAAGAGCAAGGATTGAAAGCCGTGCCTCGTTGGAAAGCTCTTTGGCAGCCGCTCGCATGGCCCCACAGCGCGTGGGGCTGCGGGCTTTGCGGCGGCCGTCAGCCTCGGCGACACCGGCGCCCACCTTGCGCCGCCGCGCCAGCCTGCGAAGCATTTTCCGGTAGTGCTGCGTTTCTGGCCACAGCTCCCACGCCCGAAGAGCCAGGAGGGAAAGCCGTGCCTCGTTGGAAAGCTCTTTGGCAGCCGCTCGCGTGGCCCCACAGCCCGTGGGGCTGCGGGCTTTGCGGCAGCCGTCAGCCTCGGCGACACCGGCGCCCACGTGGCACCGCCGCGCCAGCCTGCGAAGCATTTTCCGGTAGGGCCGCGGCTCTGGCCACAGCTCCCACACCCGAAGAGCCAGGAGGGAAAGCCGTGCCTCGTTGGAAAGCTCTTTGGCAGCCGCTCGCGTGGCCCCACAGCTCGTGGGGCTGCGGGCTTTGCGGCGGCCGTCAGCTTCGGCGACACCATCGCCCACGTGGCGCTGCCTTTCCAGCCTGCGAAGCATTTTCCGGTAGGGCTGCGGCTCTGGCGACAGCTCCCACGCCCGAAGAGCCAGGAGGGAAAGCCGTGCCTCGTTGGAAATCTCTTTGTCAGCCGCTCGCGTGGCCCCACAGACCATGGGGCTGCGGGCTTTGCGGCGGCCGTCAGCCTCGGCGCCACCGGCACCCACTTGGCGCCGCCGTGCCAGCCTGCGAAGCATTTTCCGGTAGGGCCGCGGCTCTGGCCACAGCTCCCACGCCCGAAGAGCCAGGAGGGAAAGCCGTGCCTCGTTGGAAAGCTCTTTGGCAGCCGCTCGTGTGGCCACACAGCCCGTGGGGCTGCGGGCTTTGCGGCGGCCGTCAGCCTCGGCAACACCGTCGCCCACGTGGCGCCGCCGCGCCAGCCTGCGAAGCATTTTCCGGTAGGGCCGCGGCTCTGGCCACAGCTCCCACGCCCGAAGAGCCAGGAGGGAAAGCCGTGCCTCGTTGGAAAGCTCTTTGGCAGCCGCTCGCGTGGCCCCAAAGACCATGGGGCTGCGGACTTTGCGGCGGCCGTCAGCCTCGGCGCCACCGGCGCCCACGTGGCGCCGCCGCGCCAGCTTGAGAAGTATTTTCCGGTAGGGCCGCGGCTCTGGCCACAGCTCCCACGCCCGAAGAGCCAGGAGGGAAAGACGTGCCTCGTTGGAAAGCTCTTTGGCAGCCGCTCGCGTGGCCCCACAGCCCGTGGGGCTGCGGGCTTTGCGGCGGCCGTCAGCCTCGGCGACACCGGCGCCCACCTTGCTCTGCTGCGTCAGCCTGCGAAGCATTTTCAGGAAGGGCCACGGCTCTGGCCACAGCTCCCACGCCCGAAGACCAAGGAGGGAAAGCCGTGCCTCGTTGGAAAGCTCTTTGGCAGCTGCTCGCGTGGCCCCACAGCCCGTGGGGCTGCGGGTTTTGCGGCGGCCGTCAGCCTCGGCGCCACCGGCGCCCACCTTGCTCTGCTGCGCCAGCCTGTGAAGCATTTTCCAGTAGGGCCGCGGCTCTGGCCACAGCTCCCACGCCGGAAGAGCCAGGAGGGAAAGCCGTGCCTCGTTGGAAAGCTCTTTGGCAGCCGCTCGCGTGGCCCCACAGCCCGTGGGGCTGCGGGCTTTGTGGCGGCCTTCAGCCTCGGCGACACCGGCGCCCACCTTGCTCTGCTGCGTCAGCCTGCGAAGCATTTTCGGGAAGGGCCATGGTTCTGGCCACAGCTCCCACGCCTAAAGAGCCAGGAGGGAAAGCCGTGCCTCGTTGGAAAGCTCTTTGGCAGCCGCTCGCGTGGCCCCACAGCCCGTGGGGCTGCAGGCTTTGCGGCGGCCGTCAGCCTCGGCGCCACCGGCGCACACGTGGCGCCGCCGCGCCAGCCTGCGAAGCATTTTCCGGTAGGGCCGCGGCTCTGGCCACAGCTCCCACGCCCGAAGAGCCAGGAGGGAAAGTCGTGCCTCGTTGGAAAGCTCTTTGGCAGCCGCTCGCGTGGCCCCACAGCCCGTGGGGCTGCGGGATTTGCGGCGGCCGTCAGCCTCGGCGCCACCGGCGCGCACCTGGCGCCGCCGCGCCAGCCTGCGAAGCATTTTCCGGTAGGGCCGCGGCTCTGGCCACAGCTCCCACGCCCGAAGAGCCAGAAGGGAAAGCCGTGCCTCGTTGGAAAGCTCTTTGGCAGCCGCTCGCGTGGCCCCACAGCCCGTGGGGCTGCGGGATTTGCGACTGCCGTCAGCCTCGGCGACACCGGCGCACACGTGGCGCCGCCGCGCCAGCCTGCGAAGCATTTTCGGGTAGGGCCGCGGCTCTGGCCACAGCTCCCACGCCCGAAGAGCCAGGAGGGAAAGCCGTGCCTCGTTGGAAAGCTCTTTGGCAGCCGCTCGCGTGGCCCCACAGCCCGTGGGGCTGCGGGCTTTGCGGCGGCCGTCAGCCTCGGCGCCTCCTGCGCCCACCTGGCGCCGCCGCGCAGGCCTGCGAAGCATTTTCCGGTAGGTCCGCGGCTCTGGCCACAGCTCCCACGCCCGAAGAGCCAGGAGGGAAAGCCGTGCCTTGTTGGAAAGCTCTTTGGCAGCCGCTCGCGTGGCCCCACAGCCCGTGGGGCTGCGGGCTTTGCGGCGGCCGTCAGCCTCGGCGCCTCCTGCGCCCACCTGGAGCCACCGCGCAGGCCTGCGAAGCATTTTCCGATAGGGCCGCGGCTCTGGCCACAGCTCCCACGCCCGAAGAGCCAGGAGGGAAAGCCGTGCCTCGTTGGAAAGCTCTTTGGCAGCCGCTCGCGTGGCCCCACAGCTCGTGGGGCTGCGGGCTTTGCGGCAGCCGTCAGCCTCGGCGCCACCGGCACCCACCTGGCGCCGCCGCGCCAGCCTGCGAAGTATTTTCGGGTAGGGCCGCGGCTCTGGCCACAGCTCCCACGCCCGAAGAGCCAGGAGGGAAAGCCGTGCCTCGTTGGAAAGCTCTTTGGCAGCCGCTCGCGTGGCCCCACAGCCCGTGGGGCTGCGGGCTTTGCGGCGGCCGTCAGCCTCGGCGCCACCGGCGCACATGTGGCGCCGCCGCGCCAGCCTCCGAAGCATTTTCCTGTAGGGTCGCGGCTCTGGCCACAGCTCCCACGCCCGAAGAGCAAGGATTGAAAGCCGTGCCTCGTTGGAAAGCTCTTTGGCAGCCGCTCGCATGGCCCCACAGCGCGTGGGGCTGCGGGCTTTGCGGCGGCCGTCAGCCTCGGCGACACCGGCGCCCACCTTGCGCCGCCGCGCCAGCCTGCGAAGCATTTTCCGGTAGTGCTGCGTTTCTGGCCACAGCTCCCACGCCCGAAGAGCCAGGAGGGAAAGCCGTGCCTCGTTGGAAAGCTCTTTGGCAGCCGCTCGCGTGGCCCCACAGCCCGTGGGGCTGCGGGCTTTGCGGCAGCCGTCAGCCTCGGCGACACCGGCGCCCACGTGGCACCGCCGCGCCAGCCTGCGAAGCATTTTCCGGTAGGGCCGCGGCTCTGGCCACAGCTCCCACACCCGAAGAGCCAGGAGGGAAAGCCGTGCCTCGTTGGAAAGCTCTTTGGCAGCCGCTCGCGTGGCCCCACAGCTCGTGGGGCTGCGGGCTTTGCGGCGGCCGTCAGCTTCGGCGACACCATCGCCCACGTGGCGCTGCCTTTCCAGCCTGCGAAGCATTTTCCGGTAGGGCCGCGGCTCTGGCCACAGCTCCCACGCCCGAAGAGCCAGGAGGGAAAGCCGTGCCTCGTTGGAAAGCACTTTGGCAGCCGCTCGCGTGGCCACACAGCCCGTGGGGCTGCGGGCTTTGCGGCGGCCGTCAGCTTCGGCAACACCGTCGCCCACGTGGCGCTGCCGCGCCAGCCTGCGAAGCATTTTCCGGTAGGGCCGCGGCTCTGGCGACAGCTCCCACGCCCGAAGAGCCAGGAGGGAAAGCCGTGCCTCGTTGGAAAGCTCTTTGTCAGCCGCTCGCGTGGCCCCACAGACCATGGGGCTGCGGGCTTTGCGGCGGCCGTCAGCCTCGGCGCCACCAGCGCCCACCTTGCTCTGCTGCGTCAGCCTGCGAAGCATTTTCAGGAAGGGCCACGGCTCTGGCCACAGCTCCCACACCCGAAGAGCCAGGAGGGAAAGCCGTGCCTCGTTGGAAAGCTCTTTGGCAGCCGCTCGCGTGGCCCCACAGCTCGTGGGGCTGCGGGCTTTGCGGCGGCCGTCAGCTTCGGCGACACTATCGCCCACGTGGCGCCGCCTTTCCAGTCTCCGAAGCATTTTCCGGTAGGGCCGCGGCTCTGGCCACAGCTCCCACGCCCGAAGAGCCAGGAGGGAAAGCCGTGCCTCGTTGGAAAGCACTTTGGCAGCCGCTCGCGTGGCCCCACAGCCCGTGGGGCTGCGGGCTTTGCGCCGGCCGTCAGCTTCGGCGACACCTTCGCCCACGTGGCGCCGCCGCGCCAGCCTGCGAAGCATTTTCCGGTAGGGCCGCGGCTCTGGCCACAGCTCCCACGCCCGAAGAGCCAGGAGGGAAAGCCGTGCCTCGTTGGAAAGCTCTTTGGCAGCCGCTCGCGTGGCCCCAAAGACCATGGGGCTGTGGGCTTTGTGGCGGCCGTCAGCCTCGGCGACACCGGCGCCCACCTTGCTCTGCTGCGTCAGCCTGCGAAGCATTTTCGGGAAGGGCCACGGCTCTGGCCACAGCTCCCACGCCCGAAGACCAAGGAGGGAAAGCCGTGCCTCGTTGGAAAGCTCTTTGGCAGCCGCTCGCGTAGCCCCACAGCCCGTGGGGCTGCGGGCTTTGCGGCGGCCGTCAGCCTCGGCGCCACCGGCGCCCACGTGGCGCCGCCGCGCCAGCCTGAGAAGTATTTTCCGGTAGGGCCGCGGCTCTGGCCACAGCTCCCACGCCCGAAGAGCCAGGAGGGAAAGCCATGCCTCGTTGGAAAGCTCTTTGGCAGCCGCTCGCGTGGCCCCACAGACCATGGGGCTGCGGGCTTTGCGCCGGCTGTCAGCCTCGGCGACACCGGCGCCCACCTTGCTCTGCTGCGTCAGCCTGCGAAGCATTTTCAGGAAGGGCCACGGCTCTGGCCACAGCTCCCACGCCCGAAGACCAAGGAGGGAAAGCCGTGCCTCGTTGGAAAGCTCTTTGGCAGCTGCTCGCGTGGCCCCACAGCCCGTGGGGCTGCGGGTTTTGCGGCGGCCATCAGCCTCGGCGCCACCGGCGCCCATGTGGCGCCGCCGCGCCAGCCTGTGAAGCATTTTCCGGTAGGGCCGCGGCTCTGGCCACAGCTCCCACGCCGGAAGAGCCAGGAGGGAAAGCCGTGCCTCGTTGGAAAGCTCTTTGGCAGCCGCTCGCGTGGCCCCACAGACCATGGGGCTGCGGGCTTTGCGGCGGCCGTCAGCCTCGGCGCCACCGGCGCCCACCTTGCTCTGCTGCGTCAGTCTGCGAAGCATTTTCAGGAAGGGCCACGGCTCTGGCCACAGCTCCCACGCCCGAAGACCAAGGAGGGAAAGCCGTGCCTCGTTGGAAAGCTCTTTGGCAGCCGCTCGCGTGGCCCCACAGCCCGTGGGGCTGCGGGTTTTGCGGCGGCCATCAGCCTCGGCGCCACCGGCGCCCATGTGGCGCCGCCGCGCCAGCCTGTGAAGCATTTTCCGGTAGGGCCGCGGCTCTGGCCACAGCTCCCACGCCCGAAGAGCCAGGAGGGAAAGCCGTGCCTCGTTGGAAAGCTCTTTGGCAGCCGCTCGCGTGGCCCCACAAACCATGGGGCTGCGGGCTTTGCGGCGGCCGTCAGCCTCGGCGCCACCGGCACCCACCTGGCGCCGCCGCGCCAGCCTGCGAAGCATTTTCCGGTAGGGCCGCGGCTCTGGCCACAGCCCCCACGCCCGAAGAGCCAGGAGGGAAAGCCGTGCCTCGTTGGAAAGCTCTTTGGCAGCCGCTCGCGTGGCCCCACAGCCCGTGGGGCTGCGGGCTTTGCGGCGGCCGTCAGCCTCGGCGCCACCGGCACCCCCGTGGCGCCGTCGTGCCAGCCTGCGAAGCATTTTCCTGTAGGGTCGCGGCTCTGGCCACAGCTCCCACGCCCGAAGAGCCAGGAGGGAAAGCCGTGCCTCGTTGGAAAGCTCTTTGGCAGCCGCTCGCGTGGCCCCAGAGACCATGGGGCTGCGGGCTTTGCGGCAGCCGTCAGCCTCGGCGCCACCGGCGCCTACCTTCCTCCGCTGCGCCAGCCTGCGAAGCATTTTCCGGTAGGGCCGCGGCTCTGGCCACAGCTCCCACGCCCGAAGAGCCAGGAGGGAAAGCCGTGCCTCGTTGGAAAGCTCTTTGGCAGCCGCTCGCGTGGCCCCACAGCCCGTGGGGCTGCGGGCTTTGCGGCGGCCGTCAGCCTCGGCGCCACCGGCGCCCACCTTCCTCCGCTGCGCAAGCCTGCGAATCATTTTCCGGTAGGGCCGCGGCTCTGGCCACAGCTCCCACGCCCGAAGACCAAGGAGGGAAAGCCGTGCCTCGTTGGAAAGCTCTTTGGCAGCCGCTCGCGTGGCCCCACAGCCCGTGGGGCTGCGGGCTTTGCGGCGGCCGTCAGCCTCAGCGCCACCGGCGCCCACGTAGGGCCGCCGCGCCAGCCTGTGAAGCATTTTCTGGTAGTGCCGCGGCTCTGGCGACAGCTCCCACGCCCGAAGAGCCAGGAGGGAAAGCCGTGCCTCGTTGGAAAGCTCTTTGGCAGCCGCTCGCGTGGCCTCACAGACCATGGGGCTGCGGGCTTTGCGGCGGCCGTCAGCCTCGGCGACACCGGCGCCCACCTGGCGCTGCCGCGCCACCCTGTGAAGCATTTTCCGGTAGAGCCGCGGCTCTGACCACATCTCCCACGCCCGAAGATCCAGGAGGGAAAGCCGTGCCTCGTTGGAAAGCTCTTTGGCAGCCGCTCGCGTGGCCCCACAGCCCATGGGGCTGCGGGCTTTGTGGCGGCCGTCAGCCTCGGCGGCACCGGCGCTCACGTGGCGCCGCCGCGCCAGCCTGTGAAGCATTTTCCGGTAGGGCTGCGTCTCTGGCAACAGCTCCCACGCCCGAAGAGCCAGGAGGGAAGGCCGTGCCTCGTTGGAAAGCTCTTTGGCAGCCGCTCGCGTGGCCCCACAGCCCGTCAAGCTGCGGGCTTTGCGGCGGCCGTCAGCCTCGGCGCCACCGGCGCCCACCTGGCGCCGCCGCGCCAGCCTGCGAAGCATTTTCCGGTAGGGCCGCGGCTCTGGCCACAGCTCCCATGCCCGAAGAGCCAGGAGGGAAAGCCGTGCCTCGTTGGAAAGCTCTTTGGCAGCCGCTCGCGTGGCCCCACAGACCATGGGGCTGCGGGCTTTGCGGCGGCCGTCAGCCTCGGCGCCATTGGCGCCCACGTGGCGCCGCCGCGCCAGCCTGAGAAGCATTTTCGGGTAGGGCCGCGGCTCTGGCCACAGCTCCCACCCCCAAAGACCAAGGAGGGAAAGCCGTGCCTCGTTGGAAAGCTCTTTGGCAGCCGCTCGCGTAGCCCCACAGACCATGGGGCTGCGGGCTTTGCGGCGGCCGTCAGCCTCGGCGACACCGGCGCCCAACTTGCTCTGCTGCGTCAGCCTGCGAAGCATTTTCGGGAAGGGCCACGGCTCTGGCCACAGCTCCCACGCCTGAAGAGCCAGGAGGGAAAGCCGTGCGTCGTTGGAAAGCTCTTTGGCAACCGCTCGCGTGGCCCCACAGCCCATGGGGCTGCGGGCTTTGCGCCGGCCGTCAGCCTCGGCGCCACCGGCACCCATGTGTTGCCGCCGCGCCAGCCTGCGAAGCATTTTCCGGTAGGGCCGCGGCTCTGGCCACAGCTCCCACGCCCGAAGAGACAGGAGGGAAAGCCGTACCTCGTTGGAAAGCTCTTTGGCAGCCGCTCGCGTGGCCCCACAGTCCGTGGGGCTGCGGGCTTTGCGGCTTCTGTCAGCCTCGGCGCCAGCGGCGCTCACCTTGCTCTGCTGCGTAAGCCTGCGACGCATTATCCGATAGAGCCACGGCTCTGGCCACAGCTCCCACACCCGAAGAGCCAGGAGGGAAAGCCATGCCTCGTTGGAAAGCTCTTTGGCAGTTGCTCGCGTGGCCCCACAACCCGTGGGGCTGCGGGCTTTGCGGCGGCCGTCAGCCTCGGCGACACCAGCGCCCACGTGGCGCCGCCGCGCCAGCCTGCGAAGCATTTTCCGGTAGGGCCGCGGCTCTGGCCACAGCTCCCACGCCCAAAGACCAAGGAGGGAAAGCCGTGCCTCGTTGGAAAGCTCTTTGGCAGTTGCTCGCGTGGCCCCACAACCCGTGGGGCTGCGGGCTTTGCGGCGGCCGTCAGCCTCAGCGCCACCGGCGCCCACCTGGCGCCACCGCGCCAGCCTGCGAAGCATTTTCCGGTAGTGCTGCGTTTCTGGCCACAGCTCCCACGCCCGAAGAGCCAGGAGGGAAAGCCGTGCCTCGTTGGAAAGCTCTTTGGCAGCCGTTCGCGTGGCCCCACAGCCCGTGGGGCTGCGGGCTTTGCAGCGGCCGTCAGCCTCGGCGCCACCGGCGCCCCCGAGGCACCGCCGCGCCAGCCTGCGAAGCATTTTCCTGTAGGGCCGCGGCTCTGGCCACAGCTCCCACGCCCGAAGAGCCAGGAGGGAAAGCCGTGCCTCGTTGGAAAGCTCTTTGGCAACCGCTCACGTGGCCCCACAGCCCGTGGGGCTGCGGGCTTTGCGGCGGCCGTCAGCCTCGGCGCCACTGGCGCCCACCTGGCGCCGCTGCGTCAGCCTGTGAAGCATTTTCCTGTAGGGCTGCGGCTCTGGCCACAGCTCCCACGCCCGAAGAGCCAGGAGGGAAAGCTGTGCCTCATTGGAAAGGTCTTTGGCAGCCGCTCGCGTGGCCCCACAGCCCATGGGGCTGCGGGCTTTGCGGCGGCTCTCAGCCTCGGAGCCACCAGCGCCCACGTGGCGCCGCCGCGCCAGCCTGCGAAGCATTTTCCCGTAGGGCCGCTGCTCTGGACACAGCTCCCACGCCCGAAGAGTTAGGAGGGAAAGCCGTGCCTCGTTGGAAAGCTCTTTGGCAGCCGCTCGCGTGGCCCCACAGCCCGTGGGGCTGCGGGCTTTGCGGCGGCCGTCAGCCTCGGCGACACCGGCGCCCACCTTGGTCTGTTGCGTGAGCCTGCGAAGCATTTTCCGGTAGGGCCACGGCTCTGGCGACAGCTCCCACGCCCGAAGACCAAGGAGGGAAAGCCGTGCCTCGTTGGAAAGCTCTTTGGCAGCCGCTCGCGTGGCCCCACAGCCCGTGGGGCTGTGGGATTTGCGGCGGCCGTCAGCCTCGGCGCCACCGGCGCCCACCTGGCGCCGCCGCGCCAGCCTGCGAAGCATTTTCCTGTAGGGCCGCGGCTCTGGCCACAGCTCCCACGCCCGAAGAGCCAGGAGGGAAAGCCGTGCCTCGTTGGAAAGCTCTTTGGCAGCCGCTCGCGTGGCCCCACAGCCCGTGGGGCTGCGGGCTTTGTGGCGGCCGTCAGCCTCGGCGCCACCGGCGCCCACCTGGCGCCGCCGCGCCAGCCTGTGAAGCATTTTCCGGTAGGGCCACGGCTCTGGCGACAGCTCCCACGCCCGAAGACCAAGGAGGGAAAGCCGTGCCTCGTTGGAAAGCTCTTTGGCAGCCGCTCGTGTGGCCCCACAGCCCGTGGGGCTGCGGGCTTTGCGGCGGCCGTCAGCCTCGGCGACACCGGCACCCACGTGGCGCCGCCGCGCCAGCCTGCGAAGCATTTTCCGGTAGGGCCGCGGCTCTGGCCACAGCTCCCACGCCCGAAGAGACAGGAGGGAAAGCCGTACCTCGTTGGAAAGCTCTTTGGCAGCCGCTCGCGTGGCCCCACAGTCCGTGGGGCTGCGGGCTTTGCGGCTTCTGTCAGCCTCGGCGCCAGCGGCGCTCACCTTGCTCTGCTGCGTAAGCCTGCGAAGCATTATCCGATAGAGCCACGGCTCTGGCCACAGCTCCCACGCCCGAAGAGCCAGGAGGGAAAGCCATGCCTCGTTGGAAAGCTCTTTGGCAGACGCTCGTGTGGCCCCACAGCCCGTGGGGCTGCGGGCTTTGCGGCGGCCGTCAGCCTCGGCGCCACCGGCGCCCACCTGCCTCCGCTGCGCCAGCCTGCGAATCATTTTCCGGTAGGGCCGCGGCTCTGGCCACAGCTCCCACACCCGAAGACCAAGGAGGGAAAGCCGTGCCTCGTTGGAAAGCTCTTTGGCAGCCGCTCGCGTGGCCCCACAGCCCGTGGGGCTGCGGGCTTTGCGGCGGACGTCAGCCTCGGCGACACCGGCGCCCACCTGGCGCCGCCGCGCCAGCCTGCGAAGCATTTTCCGGTAGGGCCGCGGCTCTGGCCACAGCTCCCACGCCCGAAGAGCCAGGAGGGAAAGCCGTGCCTCGTTGGAAAGCTCTTTGGCAGCCGCTCGCGTGGCCCCACAGACCATGGGGCTGCGGGCTTTGCGGCAGCCGTCAGCCTCTGCGCCATTGGCGCCCACGTGGCGCCGCCGCGCCAGCCTGAGAAGCATTTTCGGGTAGGGCCGCGGCTCTGGCCACAGCTCCCACGCCCGAAGACCAAGGAGGGAAAGCCGTGCCTCGTTGGAAAGCTCTTTGGCAGCCGCTCGCGTGGCCCCACAGCCCGTGGGGCTGCGGGCTTTGCGCCGGCCGTCAGCCTCGGCGCCACCGGCACCCACGTGTTGCCGCCGCGCCAGCCTGCGAAGCATTTTCCGGTAGGGCCGCGGCTCTGGCCACAGCTCCCACGCCCGAAGAGCCAGGAGGGAAGGCCGTGCCTCGTTGGAAAGCTCTTTGGCAAGCGCTCGCATGGCCCCACAGCCCGTCAAGCTGCGGGCTTTGCGGCGGCCGTCAGCCTCGGCGCCACCGGCGCCCACGTGGCGCCGCCGCGCCAGCCTGCGAAGCATTTTCCGGTAGGGCCGCGGCTCTGGCCACAGCTCCCACACCCGAAGAGCCAGGAGGGAAAGCCGTGCCTCGTTGGAAAGCTCTTTGGCAGCCGCTCGCGTGGCCCCACAGCCCGTGGGGCTGCGGGCTTTGCGGTGGCCGTCAGCCTCGGCGCCACCGGCGCCCACCTGGCGCCGCCGCGCCAGCCTGTGAAGCATTTTCCGGTAGGGCCGCGGCTCTGGCCACAGCTCCCACGCCCGAAGAGCCAGGAGGGAAAGCCGTGCTTCGTTGGAAAGCTCTTTGGCAGCCGCTCACGTGGCCCCACAGACCATGGGGCTGCGGGCTTTGCGGCGGCCGTCAGCCTCGGCGACACCGGCGCCCACCTTGCTCTGCTGCGTGAGCCTGCGAAGCATTTTCCTGTAGGGCCGCGGCTCTGGCCACAGCTCCCACGCCCGAAGAGCCAGGAGGGAAAGCCGTGCCTCGTTGGAAAGCTCTTTGGCAGCCGCTCGCGTGGCCCCACAGCCCGTGGGGCTGCGGGCTTTGTGGCGGCCGTCAGCCTCGGCGCCACCGGCGCCCACCTGGCGCCGCCGCGCCAGCCTGTGAAGCATTTTCCGGTAGGGCCACGGCTCTGGCGACAGCTCCCACGCCCGAAGACCAAGGAGGGAAAGCCGTGCCTCGTTGGAAAGCTCTTTGGCAGCCGCTCGTGTGGCCCCACAGCCCGTGGGGCTGCGGGCTTTGCGGCGGCCGTCAGCCTCGGCGACACCGGCACCCACGTGGCGCCGCCGCGCCAGCCTGCGAAGCATTTTCCGGTAGGGCCGCGGCTCTGGCCACAGCTCCCACGCCCGAAGAGACAGGAGGGAAAGCCGTACCTCGTTGGAAAGCTCTTTGGCAGCCGCTCGCGTGGCCCCACAGTCCGTGGGGCTGCGGGCTTTGCGGCTTCTGTCAGCCTCGGCGCCAGCGGCGCTCACCTTGCTCTGCTGCGTAAGCCTGCGAAGCATTATCCGATAGAGCCACGGCTCTGGCCACAGCTCCCACGCCCGAAGAGCCAGGAGGGAAAGCCATGCCTCGTTGGAAAGCTCTTTGGCAGACGCTCGTGTGGCCCCACAGCCCGTGGGGCTGCGGGCTTTGCGGCGGCCGTCAGCCTCGGCGCCACCGGCGCCCACCTGCCTCCGCTGCGCCAGCCTGCGAATCATTTTCCGGTAGGGCCGCGGCTCTGGCCACAGCTCCCACACCCGAAGACCAAGGAGGGAAAGCCGTGCCTCGTTGGAAAGCTCTTTGGCAGCCGCTCGCGTGGCCCCACAGCCCGTGGGGCTGCGGGCTTTGCGGCGGACGTCAGCCTCGGCGACACCGGCGCCCACCTGGCGCCGCCGCGCCAGCCTGCGAAGCATTTTCCGGTAGGGCCGCGGCTCTGGCCACAGCTCCCACGCCCGAAGAGCCAGGAGGGAAAGCCGTGCCTCGTTGGAAAGCTCTTTGGCAGCCGCTCGCGTGGCCCCACAGACCATGGGGCTGCGGGCTTTGCGGCAGCCGTCAGCCTCTGCGCCATTGGCGCCCACGTGGCGCCGCCGCGCCAGCCTGAGAAGCATTTTCGGGTAGGGCCGCGGCTCTGGCCACAGCTCCCACGCCCGAAGACCAAGGAGGGAAAGCCGTGCCTCGTTGGAAAGCTCTTTGGCAGCCGCTCGCGTGGCCCCACAGCCCGTGGGGCTGCGGGCTTTGCGCCGGCCGTCAGCCTCGGCGCCACCGGCACCCACGTGTTGCCGCCGCGCCAGCCTGCGAAGCATTTTCCGGTAGGGCCGCGGCTCTGGCCACAGCTCCCACGCCCGAAGAGCCAGGAGGGAAGGCCGTGCCTCGTTGGAAAGCTCTTTGGCAAGCGCTCGCATGGCCCCACAGCCCGTCAAGCTGCGGGCTTTGCGGCGGCCGTCAGCCTCGGCGCCACCGGCGCCCACGTGGCGCCGCCGCGCCAGCCTGCGAAGCATTTTCCGGTAGGGCCGCGGCTCTGGCCACAGCTCCCATGCCCGAAGAGCCAGGAGGGAAAGCCGTGCCTCGTTGGAAAGCTCTTTGGCAGCCGCTCGCGTGGCCCCACAGCCCGTGGGGCTGCGGGCTTTGCGGTGGCCGTCAGCCTCGGCGCCACCGGCGCCCACCTGGCGCCGCCGCGCCAGCCTGTGAAGCATTTTCCGGTAGGGCCGCGGCTCTGGCCACAGCTCCCACGCCCGAAGAGCCAGGAGGGAAAGCCGTGCTTCGTTGGAAAGCTCTTTGGCAGCCGCTCACGTGGCCCCACAGACCATGGGGCTGCGGGCTTTGCGGCGGCCGTCAGCCTCGGCGACACCGGCGCCCACCTTGCTCTGCTGCGTGAGCCTGCGAAGCATTTTCCGGTAGGGCCACGGCTCTGGCGACAGCTCCCACGCCCGAAGACCAAGGAGGGAAAGCCGTGCCTCGTTGGAAAGCTCTTTGTCAGCCGCTCGTGTGGCCCCACAGCCCGTGGGGCTGCGGGCTTTGCGGCGGCCGTCAGCCTCGGCGACACCGGCACCCACGTGTCGCTGCCGCGCCAGCCTGCGAAGCATTTTCCGGTAGGGCCGCGGCTCTGGCCACAGCTCCCACGCCCGAAGAGACAGGAGGGAAAGCCGTACCTCGTTGGAAAGCTCTTTGGCAGCCGCTCGCGTGGCCCCACAGTCCGTGGGGCTGCGGGCTTTGCGGCTTCTGTCAGCCTCGGCGCCAGCGGTGCTCACCTTGTTCTGCTGCGTAAGCCTGCGAAGCATATCCGATAGAGCCACGGCTCTGGCCACAGCTCCCACGCCCGAAGAGCCTGGAGGGAAAGCCATGCCTCGTTGGAAAGCTCTTTGGCAGACGCTCGCATGGCCCCACAGCCCGTGGTGCTCCGGGCTTTGCGGCAGCCGTCAGCCTCGGCGCCACCGGCGCCCACGTGGCGCCGCCGCGCCAGCCTGCGAAGCATTTTCCGGTAGGGCCGCGGCTCTGGCCACAGCTCCCACGCCCGAAGAGCCAGGAGGGAAAGCCGTGCCTCGTTGGAAATCTTATTGGCAGCCGCTCGCGTGGCCCCACAGCCCGTGGGGCTGCGGGCTTTGCGACGGCCATCAGCCTCGGCGACACCGGCGCCCACGTGGCGCCGCCGCGCCAGCCTGCGAAGCATTTTCCGGTAGGGCCGCGGCTCTGGCCACAGCAACCACGCCCGAAGAGCCAGGAGGGAAAGCCGTGCCTCGTTGGAAAGCTCTTTGGCAGCCGCTCGCGTGGCCCCACAGACCATGGGGCTGAGGGCTTTGCGGCGGCCGTCAGCCTCGGCGACACCGGCGCCCACGTGTCGCCGCCGCGCCAGCCTCCGAAGCATTTTCCGGTAGGGCCGCGGCTCTGGCGACAGCTCCCACGCCCGAAGAGCCAGGAGGGAAAGCCGTGCCTCGTTGGAAAGCTCTTTGGCAGCCGCTCGCGTGGCCCCACAGCCCGTGGGGCTGCGGGCTTTGCGGCGGTCGTCAGCCTCGTCGCCACCGGCACCTAGTGGCGCCGCTGTGCCAGCCTTCAAAGCATTTTCGGGTAGGGCCGCAGCTCTGGCCACAGCTCCCACGCCCGAAGAGCCAGGAGGGAAAGCCGTGCCTCGTTGGAAAGCTCTTTGGCAGCCGCTCGCGTGGCCCCACGGACCATGGGGCTGCGGGCTTTGCGGCGGCCGTCAGCCTCGGCGACACCGGCGCCCACCTTGCTCTGCTACGTGAGCCTGCGAAGCATTTTCCGGTAGGGCCACGGCTCTGGCGACAGCTCCCACGCCCTAAGACTAAGGAGGGAAAGCCGTGCCTCGTTGGAAAGCTCTTTGGCAGCCGATCGCGTGGCCCCACAGCCCGTGGGGCTGCGGGCTTTGCGGCGGCCGTCAGCCTTGTCGCCACCGGCACCTAGTGGCGCCGCTGTGCCAGCCTTCAAAGCATTTTCGGGTAGGGCCGCAGCTCTGGCCACAGCTCCCACGCCCGAAGAGCCAGGAGGGAAAGCCGTGCCTCGTTGGAAAGCTCTTTGGCAGCCGCTCGCGTGGCCCCACAGCCCGTGGGGCTGCGGGCTTTGCGGCGGCCGTCAGCCTCGGCGCCACCGGCGCCCACCTTCCTCCGCTGCGCCAGCCTGCGAATCATTTTCCGGTAGGGCCGCGGCTCTGGCCACAGCTCCCACGCCCGAAGAGCCAGGAGGGAAAGCCGTGCCTCGTTGGAAAGCTCTTTGGCAGCCGCTCGTGTGGCCCCACAGCCCGTGGGGCTGCGGGCTTTGCGGCGGCCATCAGCCTCGGCGCCACCGGAGCCCACGTGGCGCCGCCGCGCCAGCCTGTGAAGCATTTTCCGGTAGGGCCGCGGATCTGGCGACAGCTCCCACGCCCGAAGACCAAGGAGGGAAAGCCGTGCTTCGTTGGAAAGCTCTTTGGCAGCCGCTCGCGTGGCCCCACAGACCATGGGGCTGCGGGCTTTGCGGCGGCCGTCAGCCTCGGCGCCACCGGCGCCCACCTGGCGCCGCCGCGCCAGCCTGTGAAGCATTTTCCGGTAGGGCCGCGGCTCTGGCGACAGCTCCCACGCCCGAAGAGCCAGGAGGGAAAGCCGTGCCTCGTTGGAAAGCTCTTTGGCAGCCGCTCGCGTGCCCCACAGACCATGGGGCTGTGGGCTTTGCGGCGGCCGTCAGCCTCGGCGCCATTGGCGCCCACGTGGCGCCGCCGCGCCAGCCTGCGAAGCATTTTCGGGTAGGGCCGCAGCTCTGGCCACAGCTCCCACGCTCGAAGACCAAGGAGAGAAAGCCGTGCCTCGTTGGAAAGCTCTTTGGCAGCCGCTCGTGTGGCCCCACAGCCCGTGGGGCTGTGGGCTTTGCGGCTTCTGTCAGCCTCGGCGCCAGCGGCGCTCACCTTGCTCTGCTGCGTAAGCCTGCGAAGCATTTTCCGATAGAGCCACGGCTCTGGCCACAGCTCCCACGCCCGAAGAGCCAGGAGGGAAAGCCGTGCCTCGTTGGAAAGCTCTTTGGCAGCCGCTCGCGTGACCCCACAGCCCGTGGGGCTGCGGGCTTTGCGGCGGCCATCAGCCTCGGCGCCACCGGCGCCCCCGAGGCGCCGCTGCGCCAGCCTGCGAAGCATTTTCCTGTAGGGCTGCGGCTCTGGCCACAGCTCCCACGCCCGAAGAGCCAGGAGGGAAAGCCGTGCCTCGTTGGAAAGCTCTTTGGCAGCCGCTCGCGTGGCCCCACAGCCCGTGGGGCTGCGGGCTTTGCGGCGGCCATCAGCCTCGGCGCCACCGGCGCCCACGTGGCGCCGCCGCGCCAGCCTGTGAAGCATTTTCCGGTAGGGCCGCGGATCTGGCGACAGCTCCCACGCCCGAAGACCAAGGAGGGAAAGCCGTGCTTCGTTGGAAAGCTCTTTGGCAGCCGCTCGCGTGGCCCCACAGACCATGGGGCTGCGGGCTTTGCGGCGGCCATCAGCCTCGGCGACACCGGCGCCCACCTTGCTCTGCTGCGTGAGCCTGCGAAGCATTTTCCGGTAGGGCCACGGCTCTGGCGACAGCTCCCACGCCCGAAGACCAAGGAGGGAAAGCCGTGCCTCGTTGGAAAGCTCTTTGGCAGCCGCTCGCGTGGCCCCACAGCCCGTGGGGCTGCGGGCTTTGCGGCGGCCGTCAGCCTCGGCGACACCGGCGCCCAACTTGCTCTGCTGCGTCAGCCTGCGAAGCATTTTCGGGAAGGGCCACGGCTCTGGCCACAGCTCCCACGCCCAAAGAGCCAGGAGGGAAAGCCGTGCGTCGTTGGAAAGCTCTTTGGCAACCGCTCGCGTGGCCCCACAGCCCATGGGGCTGCGGGCTTTGCGGCGGCCGTCAGCCTTGGCGCCACCGGCGCCCACCTGGCGCCGCCGCGCCAGACTGCGAAGCATTTTCAGGTAGGGCCGCGGCTCTGGCCACAGCTCCCACGCCCAAAGAGCCAGGAGGGAAAGCCGTGCCTCGTTGGAAAGCTCTGTGGCAGCCGCTCACGTGGCCCCACAGCCCGTGGGGCTGCTGGCTTTGCGGCGGCCGTCAGCCTCGGCGCCACCGGCGCCCAACTTGCTCCGCTGTGTCAGCCTGCGAAGCATTTTCCGGTAGGGCCGCGGCTCTGGCCACAGCTCCCACGCCCGAAGAGCCAGGAGGGAAAGCCGTGCCTCGTTGGAAAGCTCTTTGGCAACCGCTCGCGTGGCCCCACAGCCCATGGGGCTGCGGGCTTTGCGGCGGCCGTCAGCCTTGGCGCCACCGGCGCCCACCTGGCGCCGCCGCGCCAGCCTGCGAAGCATTTTCGGGTAGGGCCGCGGCTCTGGCCACAGCTCCTACGCCCGAAGAGCCAGGAGGGAAAGCCGTGCCTCGTTGGAAAGCTCTTTGGCAGCCGCTCGCGTGACCCCACAGCCAATGGGGCTGCGGGCTTTGCGGCGGCCGTCAGCCTCGGCGCCACCGGCGCCCACCTGGCGCCGCTGCGTCAGCCTGCGAAGCATTTTCCGGTAGGGCCACAGCTCTGGCCACAGCTCCCACGCCCGAAGAGCCAGGAGGGAAAGCCGTGCCTCGTTGGAAAGCTCTTTGGCAGCCGCTCGCGTGACCCCACAGCCCGTGGGGCTGCGGGCTTTGCGGCGGCCATCAGCCTCGGCGCCACCGGCGCCCCCGAGGCGCCGCTGCGCCAGCCTGCGAAGCATTTTCCTGTAGGGCTGCGGCTCTGGCCACAGCTCCCACGCCCGAAGAGCCAGGAGGGAAAGCCGTGCCTCGTTGGAAAGCTCTTTGGCAGCCGCTCGCGTGACCCCACAGCCCATGGGGCTGCGGGCTTTGCGGCGGCCGTCAGCCTCGGCGCCACCGGCGCCCACGTGGCGCCGCCGTGCCAGCCTGCGAAGCATTTTCCGGTAGGGCCGCGGCTCTGGCCACAGCTCCCACGCCCGAAGACCAAGGAGGGAAAGCCGTGCCTCATTGGAAAGGTCTTTGGCAGCCGCTCGCGTGGCCCCACAGCCCGTGGGGCTGCGGGCTTTGCGGCGGCTCTCAGCCTCGAAGCCACCAGCGCCCACGTGGCGCCGCCGCGCCAGCCTGCGAAGCATTTTCCGGTAGGGCCGCTGCTCTGGCCACAGCTCCCACGCCCGAAGAGCCAGGAGGGAAAGCCATGCCTCGTTGGAAAGCTCTTTGGTAGCCGCTCCCGTGGCCCCACAAGCCGTGGGGCTGCGGGCTTTGCAGCGGCCGTCAGCCTCGGCGCCACCGATGCCCCCGAGGCGCCGCCGCGCCAGCCTGCGAAGCATTTTCGGGTAGTGCCGCGGCTCTGGCCACAGCTCCCACGCCCGAAGACCAAGGAGGGAAAGCCGTGCCTCGTTGGAAAGCTCTTTGGCAGCCGCTCGCGTGGCCCCACAGCCCGTGGGGCTGCGGGCTTTGCGGCGGCCGTCAGCCTCGGCGCCACCGGCGCCCACCTTGCTCCGCTGCGTCAGCCTGCGAAGCATTTTCCGGTAGGGCCGCGGCTCTGGCCACAGCTCCCACGCCCGAAGACCAAGGAGGGAAAGCCGTGCCTCGTTGGAAAGCTCTTTGGCAGCCACTCGCGTGGCCCCACAGCCCGTGGGGCTGCGGGCTTTGCGGCGGCCGTCAGCCTCGGCACCACCGGCGCCCACGTGGCGCTGCCGCGCCAGCCTGCGAAGCATTTTCCGGTAGTGCTGCGTTTCTGGCCACAGCTCCCACGCCCGAAGAGCCAGGAGGGAAAGCCGTGCCTCGTTGGAAAGCTCTTTGGCAGCCGCTCGCGTGGCCCCACAGACCATCGGGCTGCGGGCTTTGCGCCGGCCGTCAGCCTCGGCGCCACCAGCGCCCATCTGGCGCCGCCGCGCCAGCCTGCGAAGCATTTTCCGGTAGGGCCGCGGCTCTGGCCACAGCTCCCACGCCCGAAGAGCCAGGAGGGAAAGCCGTGCCTCGTTGGAAAGCTCTTTGGCAGCCGCTCGCGTAGCTCCACAGACCATGGGGCTGCGGGCTTTGCGGCGGCCGTCAGCCTCGGCGACACCGGCGCCCAACTTGCTCTGCTGCGTCAGCCTGCGAAGCATTTTCGGGAAGGGCCACGGCTCTGGCCACAGCTCCCACGCCTGAAGAGCCAGGAGGGAAAGCCGTGCGTCGTTGGAAAGCTCTTTGGCAACCGCTCGCGTGGCCCCACAGCCCATGGGGCTGCGGGCTTTGCGGCGGCCGTCAGCCTTGGCGCCACCGGCGCCCACCTGGCGCCGCCGCGCCAGACTGCGAAGCATTTTCGGGTAGGGCCGCGGCTCTGGCCACAGCTCCCACGCCCAAAGAGCCAGGAGGGAAAGCCGTGCCTCGTTGGAAAGCTCTGTGGCAGCCGCTCACGTGGCCCCACAGCCCGTGGGGCTGCTGGCTTTGCGGCGGCCGTCAGCCTCGGCGCCACCGGCGCCCAACTTGCTCCGCTGTGTCAGCCTGCGAAGCATTTTCCGGTAGGGCCGCGGCTCTGGCCACAGCTCCCACGCCCAAAGAGCCAGGAGGGAAAGCCGTGCCTCGTTGGAAAGCTCTTTGGCAACCGCTCGCGTGGCCCCACAGCCCATGGGGCTGCGGGCTTTGCGGCGGACGTCAGCCTTGGCGCCACCGGCGCCCACCTGGCGCCGCCGCGCCAGCCTGCGAAGCATTTTCGGGTAGGGCCGCGGCTCTGGCCACAGCTCCCACGCCCGAAGAGCCAGGAGGGAAAGCCGTGCCTCGTTGGAAAGCTCTTTGGCAGCCGCTCGCGTGACCCCACAGCCCATGGGGCTGCGGGCTTTGCGGCGGCCGTCAGCCTCGGCGCCACCGGCGCCCACCTGGCGCCGCTGCGTCAGCCTGCGAAGCATTTTCCGGTAGGGCCACAGCTCTGGCCACAGCTCCCACGCCCGAAGAGCCAGGAGGGAAAGCCGTGCCTCGTTGGAAAGCTCTTTGGCAGCCGCTCGCGTGACCCCACAGCCCGTGGGGCTGCGGGCTTTGCGGCGGCCATCAGCCTCGGCGCCACCGGCGCCCCCGAGGCGCCGCCGCGCCAGCCTGCGAAGCATTTTCGGGTAGGGCCGCGGCTCTGGCCACAGCTTCCACGCCCGAAGAGCCAGGAGGGAAAGCCGTGCCTCGTTGGAAAGCTCTTTGGCAGCCGCTCGCGTGACCCCACAGCCCGTGGGGCTGCGGGCTTTGCAGCGGCCGTCAGCCTTGGCGCCACCGGCGCCCACGTGGCGCCGCCGTGCCAGCCTGCGAAGCATTTTCCGGTAGGGCCGCGGCTCTGGCCACAGCTCCCACGCCCGAAGACCAAGGAGGGAAAGCCGTGCCTCATTGGAAAGGTCTTTGGCAGCCGCTCGCGTGGCCCCACAGCCCGTGGGGCTGCGGGCTTTGCGGCGGCTCTCAGCCTCGGAGCCACCACCGCCCACGTGGCGCCGCCGCGCCAGCCTGCGAAGCATTTTCCGGTAGGGCCGCTGCTCTGGCCACAGCTCCCACGCCCGAAGAGCCAGGAGGGAAAGCCGTGCCTCGTTGGAAAGCTCTTTGGCAGCCGCTCGCGTGGCCCCACAGCCCGTGGGGCTGCGGGCTTTGCGGCGGCCGTCAGCCTCGGCGCCACCGGCGCCCACCTTGCTCCGCTGCGTCAGCCTGCGAAGCATTTTCCGGTAGGGCCGCGGCTCTGGCCACAGCTCCCACGCCCGAAGACCAACGAGGGAAAGCCGTGCCTCGTTAGAAAGCTCTTTGGCAGCCACTCGCGTGGCCCCACAGCCCGTGGGGCTGCGGGCTTTGCGGCGGCCGTCAGCCTCGGCACCACCGGCGCCCACGTGGCGCTGCCGCGCCAGCCTGCGAAGCATTTTCCGGTAGTGCTGCGTTTCTGGCCACAGCTCCCACGCCCGAAGAGCCAGGAGGGAAAGCCGTGCCTCGTTGGAAAGCTCTTTGGCAGCCGCTCGCGTGGCCCCACAGACCATCGGGCTGCGGGCTTTGCGCCGGCCGTCAGCCTCGGCGCCACCAGCGCCCATCTGGCGCCGCCGCGCCAGCCTGCGAAGCATTTTCCGGTAGGGCCGCGGCTCTGGCCACAGCTCCCACGCCCGAAGAGCCAGGAGGGAAAGCCGTGCCTCGTTGGAAAGCTCTTTGGCAGCCGCTCGCGTGGCCCCACAGCCCGTGGGGCTGCGGGCTTTGCGGCGGCCGTCAGCCTCGGCGACACCGGCGCCCAACTTGCTCTGCTGCGTCAGCCTGCGAAGCATTTTCGGGAAGGGCCACGGCTCTGGCCACAGCTCCCACGCCCAAAGAGCCAGGAGGGAAAGCCGTGCGTCGTTGGAAAGCTCTTTGGCAACCGCTCGCGTGGCCCCACAGCCCATGGGGCTGCGGGCTTTGCGGCGGCCGTCAGCCTTGGCGCCACCGGCGCCCACCTGGCGCCGCCGCGCCAGACTGCGAAGCATTTTCGGGTAGGGCCGCGGCTCTGGCCACAGCTCCCACGCCCAAAGAGCCAGGAGGGAAAGCCGTGCCTCGTTGGAAAGCTCTGTGGCAGCCGCTCACGTGGCCCCACAGCCCGTGGGGCTGCTGGCTTTGCGGCGGCCGTCAGCCTCGGCGCCACCGGCGCCCAACTTGCTCCGCTGCGTCAGCCTGCGAAGCATTTTCCGGTAGGGCCGCGGCTCTGGCCACAGCTCCCACGCCCAAAGAGCCAGGAGGGAAAGCCGTGCCTCGTTGGAAAGCTCTTTGGCAACCGCTCGCGTGGCCCCACAGCCCATGGGGCTGCGGGCTTTGCGGCGGCCGTCACCCTTGGCGCCACCGGCGCCCACCTGGCGCCGCCGCGCCAGCCTGCGAAGCATTTTCGGGTAGGGCCGCGGCTCTGGCCACAGCTCCCACGCCCGAAGAGCCAGGAGGGAAAGCCGTGCCTCGTTGGAAAGCTCTTTGGCAGCCGCTCGCGTGACCCCACAGCCCATGGGGCTGCGGGCTTTGCGGCGGCCGTCAGCCTCGGCGCCACCGGCGCCCACCTGGCGCCGCTGCGTCAGCCTGCGAAGCATTTTCCGGTAGGGCCACAGCTCTGGCCACAGCTCCCACGCCCGAAGAGCCAGGAGGGAAAGCCGTGCCTCGTTGGAAAGCTCTTTGGCAGCCGCTCGCGTGACCCCACAGCCCGTGGGGCTGCGGGCTTTGCGGCGGCCATCAGCCTCGGCGCCACCGGCGCCCCCGAGGCGCCGCTGCGCCAGCCTGCGAAGCATTTTCCTGTAGGGCTGCGGCTCTGGCCACAGCTCCCACGCCCGAAGAGCCACGAGGGAAAGCCGTGCCTCGTTGGAAAGCTCTTTGGCAGCCGCTCGCGTGACCCCACAGCCCATGGGGCTGCGGGCTTTGCGGCGGCCGTCAGCCTCGGCGCCACCGGCGCCCACCTGGCGCCGCCGCGCCAGCCTGCGAAGCATTTTTGGGTAGGGCCGCGGCTCTGGCCACAGCTCCCACGCCCGAAGAGCCAGGAGGGAAAGCCGTGCCTCGTTGGAAAGCTCTTTGGCAGCCGCTCGCGTGGCCCCACAGCCCGTGGGGCTGCGGGCTTTGCGGCGGCCGTCAGCCTTGGCGCCACCGGCGCCCACGTGGCGCCGCCGTGCCAGCCTGCGAAGCATTTTCCGGTAGGGCCGCGGCTCTGGCCACAGCTCCCACGCCCGAAGACCAAGGAGGGAAAGCCGTGACTCATTGGAAAGGTCTTTGGCAGCCGCTCGCGTGGCCCCACAGCCCGTGGGGCTGCGGGCTTTGCGGCGGCTCTCAGCCTCGGAGCCACCAGCGCCCACGTGGCGCCGCCGCGCCAGCCTGCGAAGCATTTTCCGGTAGGGCCGCTGCTCTGGCCACAGCTCCCACGCCCGAAGAGCCAGGAGGGAAAGCCGTGCCTCGTTGGAAAGCTCTTTGGTAGCCGCTCCCGTGGCCCCACAAGCCGTGGGGCTGCGGGCTTTGCAGCGGCCGTCAGCCTCGGCGCCACCGATGCCCCCGAGGCGCCGCCGCGCCAGCCTGCGAAGCATTTTCGGGTAGTGCCGCGGCTCTGGCCACAGCTCCCACGCCCGAAGACCAAGGAGGGAAAGCCGTGCCTCGTTGGAAAGCTCTTTGGCAGCCGCTCGCGTGGCCCCACAGCCCGTGGGGCTGCGGGCTTTGCGGCGGCCGTCAGCCTCGGCGCCACCGGCGCCCACCTTGCTCCGCTGCGTCAGCCTGCGAAGCATTTTCCGGTAGGGCCGCGGCTCTGGCCACAGCTCCCACGCCCGAAGACCAAGGAGGGAAAGCCGTGCCTCGTTGGAAAGCTCTTTGGCAACCGCTCGCGTGGCCCCACAGCCCATGGGGCTGCGGGCTTTGCGGCGGCCGTCAGCCTTGGCGCCACCGGCGCCCACCTGGCGCCGCCGCGCCAGCCTGCGAAGCATTTTCGGGTAGGGCCGCGGCTCTGGCCACAGCTCCCACGCCCGAAGAGCCAGGAGGGAAAGCCGTGCCTCGTTGGAAAGCTCTTTGGCAGCCGCTCGCGTGACCCCACAGCCCGTGGGGCTGCGGGCTTTGCGGCGGCCATCAGCCTCGGCGCCACCGGCGCCCCCGAGTCGCCGCCGCGCCAGCCTGCGAAGCATTTTCGGGTAGGGCCGCGGCTCTGGCCACAGCTTCCACGCCCGAAGAGCCAGGAGGGAAAGCCGTGCCTCGTTGGAAAGCTCTTTGGCAGCCGCTCGCGTGACCCCACAGCCCGTGGGGCTGCGGGCTTTGCAGCGGCCGTCAGCCTTGGCGCCACCGGCGCCCACGTGGCGCCGCCGTGCCAGCCTGCGAAGCATTTTCCGGTAGGGCCGCGGCTCTGGCCACAGCTCCCACGCCCGAAGACCAAGGAGGGAAAGCCGTGCCTCATTGGAAAGGTCTTTGGCAGCCGCTCGCGTGGCCCCACAGCCCGTGGGGCTGCGGGCTTTGCGGCGGCTCTCAGCCTCGGAGCCACCACCGCCCACGTGGCGCCGCCGCGCCAGCCTGCGAAGCATTTTCCGGTAGGGCCGCTGCTCTGGCCACAGCTCCCACGCCCGAAGAGCCAGGAGGGAAAGCCGTGCCTCGTTGGAAAGCTCTTTGGCAGCCGCTCGCGTGGCCCCACAGCCCGTGGGGCTGCGGGCTTTGCGGCGGCCGTCAGCCTCGGCGCCACCGGCGCCCACCTTGCTCCGCTGCGTCAGCCTGCGAAGCATTTTCCGGTAGGGCCGCGGCTCTGGCCACAGCTCCCACGCCCGAAGACCAACGAGGGAAAGCCGTGCCTCGTTAGAAAGCTCTTTGGCAGCCACTCGCGTGGCCCCACAGCCCGTGGGGCTGCGGGCTTTGCGGCGGCCGTCAGCCTCGGCACAACCGGCGCCCACGTGGCGCTGCCGCGCCAGCCTGCGAAGCATTTTCCGGTAGTGCTGCGTTTCTGGCCACAGCTCCCACGCCCGAAGAGCCAGGAGGGAAAGCCGTGCCTCGTTGGAAAGCTCTTTGGCAGCCGCTCGCGTGGCCCCACAGACCATGGCGCTGCGGGCTTTGCGGCGGCCGTCGGCCTCGGCGCCACCGGCGCCCACCTTGCTCTGCTGCGTCAGCCTGCGAAGCATTTTCCGGTAGGGCCACAGCTCTGCCACAGCTCCCACGCCCGAAGACCAAGGAGGGAAAGCCGTGCCTCATTGGAAAGCTCTTTGGCAGCCACTCGCGTGGCCCCACAGCCCGTGGGGCTGCGGGCTTTGCGGCGGCCGTCAGCCTCGGCGCCACCGGCGCCCACCTGGCGCCGCTGCCTCAGCCTGAGAAGCATTTTCCGGTAGGGCTGCGTCTCTGGCCACAGCTCCCACGCCCGAAGACCAAGGAGGGAAAGCCGTGCCTCGTTGGAAAGCTCTTTGGCAGCCGCTCGCGTGACCCCACAGCTCGTGGGGCTGCGGGATTTGCGGCGGCCGTCAGCCTCGGCGCCACCGGCGCCCCCGAGGCGCCGCCGCGCCAGCCTGCGAAGCATTTTCCTGTAGGGCCGCGGCTCTGGCCACAGCTCCCACGCCCGAAGAGCCAGGAGGGAAAGCCGTGCCTCGTTGGAAAGCTCTTTGGCAGCCGCTCGCGTGACCCCACAGCCCATGGGGCTGCGGGCTTTGCGGCGGCCGTCAGCCTCGGCGACACCGGCGCCCACCTGGCGCCGCTGCGTCAGCCTGCGAAGCATTTTCCGGTAGGGCCACAGCTCTGGCCACAGCTCCCACGCCCGAAGAGCCAGGAGGGAAAGCCGTGCCTCGTTGGAAAGCTCTTTGGCAGCCGCTCGCGTGACCCCACAGCCCGTGGGGCTGCGGGCTTTGCGGCGGCTCTCAGCCTCGGAGCCACCAGCGCCCACGTGGCGCCGCCGCGCCAGCCTGCGAAGCATTTTCCGGTAGCGCCTCGGCTCTGGCCACAGCTCCCACGCCCGAAGAGCCAGGAGGGAAAGCCGTGCCTCGTTGGAAAGCTCTTTGGTAGCCGCTCCCGTGGCCCCACAAGCCGTGGGGCTGCGGGCTTTGCAGCGGCCGTCAGCCTCGGCGCCACCGGTGCCCCCGAGGCGCCGCCGCGCCAGCCTGCGAAGCATTTTCGGGTAGGGCCGCGGCTCTGGCCACAGCTCCCACGCCCGAAGACCAAGGAGGGAAAGTCGTGCCTCGTTGGAAAGCTCTTTGGCAGTCGCTCGCGTGACCCCACAGCCTGTGGGGCTGCGGGCTTTGCGGCGGCCATCAGCCTCGGCGCCACCGGCGCCCACGTGGGGCCGCTGCGCCAGCCTGCGAAGCATTTTCCTGTAGGGCTGCGGCTCTGGCCACAGCTCCCACGCCCGAAGAGCCAGGAGGGAAAGCCGTGCCTCGTTGGAAAGCTCTTTGGCAGCCGCTCGCATGGCCCCACAGCCCGTCAAGCTGCGGGCTTTGCGGCTGCCGTCAGCCTCGGCGCCACCGGCGCCCACGTGGCGCCGCCGCGCCAGCCTGCGAAGCATTTTCCGGTAGGGCCGCGGCTCTGGCCACAGCTCCCACGCCCGAAGACCAAGGAGGGAAAGCCGTGCCTCGTTGCAAAGCTCTTTGGCAGCCGCTCGCGTGGCCCCACAGACCATGGGGCTGCGGGCTTTGCGGCGGCCGTCAGCCTCGGCGCCATTGGCGCCCACGTGGCGCCGCCGCGCCAGCCTGAGAAGCATTTTCGGGTAGGGCCGCGGCTCTGGCCACAGCTCCCACGCCCGAAGAGCCAGGAGGGAAAGCCGTGCCTCGTTGGAAAGCTCTTTGGCAGCCGCTCGCGTGGCCCCACAGCCCGTGGGGCTGCGGGTTTTGCGGCGGCAGTCAGCCTCGGCGCCACTGGCGCCCAACTTGCTCTGCTGCGTCAGCCTGCGAAGCATTTTCCGGTAGGGCCGCGGCTCTGGCCACAGCTCCCACGCCCAAAGAGCCAGGAGGGAAAGCCGTGCCTCGTTGGAAAGCTCTTTGGCAACCGCTCGCGTGGCCCCACAGCCCATGGGGCTGCGGGCTTTGCGGCGGCCGTCAGCCTTGGCGCCACCGGCGCCCATTTTGCGCCGCTGCGCCAGCCTGTGAAGCATTTTCCGGTAGGGCCGCGGCTCTGGCCACAGCTCTCACGCCCGAAGAGCCAGGAGGGAAAGCCGTGCCTCGTTGGAAAGCTCTTTGGCAGCCGCTCGTGTGGCCCCACAGCCCATGGGGCTGCGGGCTTTGCGGCGGCCGTCAGCCTCGGCGCCACCGGCGCTCACGTGGCGCCGCTGCGCCAGCCTGTGAAGCATTTTCCGGTAGGGCCGCGGCTCTGGCGACAGCTCCCACGCCCGAAGAGCCAGGAGGGAAAGCCGTGCCTCGTTGGAAAGCTCTTCGGCAGCCGCTCGCGTGGCCCCACAGACCATGGGGCTGCGGGCTTTGCGGCAGCCGTCAGCCTCGGCGCCATTGGCGCCCACGTGGCGCCGCCGCGCCAGCCTGCGAAGCATTTTCGGGTAGGGCCGCAGCTCTGCCCACAGCTCCCACGCTCGAAGACCAAGGAGGGAAAGCCGTGCCTCGTTGGAAAGCTCTTCGGCAGCCGCTCGCGTGGCCCCACAGTCCGTGGGGCTGCGGGCTTTGCGGCGGCCGTCAGCCTCGGCGACACCAGCGCCCACCTGGCGCCGCCGCGCCAGCCTTCGAAGCATTTTCCGGTAGTGCTGCGTTTCTGGCCACAGCTCCCACGCCCGAAGAGCCAGGAGGGAAAGCCGTGCCTCGTTGGAAAGCTCTTTGGCATACGCTCGCATGGCCCCACAGCCCGTGGGGCTGCGGGCTTTGCGGCATCCGTCAGCCTCGGCGCCACCGGCGCCCACGTGGCGCCGACGCGCCAGCCTGCGAAGCATTTTCGGGTAGGGCCGCGGCTCTGGCCACAGCTCCCACGCCCGAAGGGCCAGGAGGGAAAGCCGTGCCTCGTTGGAAAGCTCTTTGGCAGCCGCTCGCGTGGCCCCACAGCCCGTGGGGCTGCGGGCTTTGCGGCGGCCGTCAGCCTCGGCGCCACCGGCGCCCACGTGGCGCCGCCGCGCCAGCCTGTGAAGCATTTTCCGGTAGGGCTGGGTCTCTGGCAACAGCTCCCATGCCCGAAGAGCCAGGAGGGAAGGCCGTGCCTCGTTGGAAAGCTCTTTGGCAACCGCTCGCATGGCCCCACAGCCCGTCAAGCTGCGGGCTTTGCGGCGGCCGTCAGCCTCGGCACCACCGGCGCCCACCTTGCTCTGCTGCGTCAGCCTGCGAAGCATTTTCCGGTAGGGCCGCAGCTCTGGCCACAGCTCCCACGCCCGAAGACCAAGGAGGGAAAGCCGTGCCTCGTTGGAAAGCTCTTTGGCAGCCGCTCGCGTGGCCCCACAGCCCGTGGGGCTGCGGGCTTTGCGGCGGCCGTCAGCCTCGGCGCCATTGGCGCCCACGTGGCGCCGCCGCGCCAGCCTGAGAAGCATTTTCGGGTAGGGCCGCGGCTCTGGCCACAGCTCCCACGCCCGAAGACCAAGGAGGGAAAGCCGTGCCTCGTTGGAAAGCTCTTTGGCAGCCGCTCGCGTGGCCCCACAGCCCGTGGGGCTGCGGGCTTTGCGGTGGCCGTCAGCCTCGGCGCCACCGGCACCCACGTGTTGCCGCCGCGCCAGCCTGCGAAGCATTTTCCGGTAGGGCCGCGGCTCTGGCCACAGCTCCCACGCCCGAAGAGCCAGGAGGGAAAGCCATGCCTCGTTGGAAAGCTCTTTGGCAGCCGCTCGCTTGGCCCCACAGCCCGTGGGGCTGCGGGCTTTGCGGCGGCCGTCAGCCTCGGCGCCACCGGCGCCCACGTGGGGCCGCCGCGCCAGCCTGTGAAGCATTTTCCGGTAGGGCCGCGGCTCTGGCGACAGCTCCCACGCCCGAAGAGCCAGGAGGGAAAGCCGTACCTCCTTGGAAAGCTCTTTGGCAGCTTCTCGCGTGGCCCCACAGACCATGGGGCTGCGGGCTTTGCGGCGGCCGTCAGCCTCGGCGCCACCGGCGCTCACGTGGCGCCGCCGCGCCAGCCTGTGAAGCATTTTCCGGTAGGGCCGCGGCTCTGGCCACAGCTCCCACGCCCGAAGAGCCAGGAGGGAAAGCCGTGCCTCGTTGGAAAGCTCTTCGGCAGCCGCTCGCGTGGCCCCACAGACTATGGGGCTGCGGGCTTTGCGGCGGCCGTCAGCCTCGGCGCCATTGGCGCCCACGTGGCGCCGCCGCGCCAGCCTGCGAAGCATTTTCCGGTAGGGCCGCAGCTCTGGCCACAGCTCCCACGCTCGAAGACCAAGGAGGGAAAGCCGTGCCTCGTTGGAAAGCTCTTTGGCAGCCGCTCGCGTGGCCCCACAGCCCGTGGGGCTGCGGGCTTTGCGGCGGCCGTCAGCCTCGGCGACACCGGCACCCACGTGTCGCCGCCGCGCCAGCCTGCGAAGCATTTTCCGGTAGGGCCGCGGCTCTGGCCACAGCTCCCACGCCCGAAGAGACAGGAGGGAAAGCCGTACCTCGTTGGAAAGCTCTTTGGCAGCCGCTCGCGTGGCCCCACAGTCCGTGGGGCTGCGGGCTTTGCGGCGGACGTCAGCCTCGGCGCCAGCGGCGCTCACCTTGCTCTGCTGCGTAAGCCTGCGAAGCATTTTCCGATAGAGCCACGGCTCTGGCCACAGCTCCCACACCCGAAGAGCCAGGAGGGAAAGCCATGCCTCGTTGGAAAGCTCTTTGGCATCTGCTCACGTGGCCCCACAGCCCGTGGGGCTGCGGGCTTTGCGGCGGCCGTCAGCCTCGGCGACACCAGCGCCCACCTGGCGCCGCCGCGCCAGCCTGTGAAGCATTTTCCGGTAGGGCTGGGTGTCTGGCAACAGCTCCCATGCCCGAAGAGCCAGGAGGGAAGGCCGTGCCTCGTTGGAAAGCTCTTTGGCAACCGCTCGCATGGCCCCACAGCCCGTCAAGCTGCGGGCTTTGCGGCGGCCGTCAGCCTCGGCACCACCGGCGCCCACCTTGCTCTGCTGCGTCAGCCTGCGAAGCATTTTCCGGTAGGGCCGCAGCTCTGGCCACAGCTCCCACGCCCGAAGACCAAGGAGGGAAAGCCGTGCCTCGTTGGAAAGCTCTTTGGCAGCCGCTCGCGTGGCCCCACAGCCCGTGGGGCTGCGGGCTTTGCGGCGGCCGTCAGCCTCGGCGCCATTGGCGCCCACGTGGCGCCGCCGCGCCAGCCTGAGAAGCATTTTCGGGTAGGGCCGCGGCTCTGGCCACAGCTCCCACGCCCGAAGACCAAGGAGGGAAAGCCGTGCCTCGTTGGAAAGCTCTTTGGCAGCCGCTCGCGTGGCCCCACAGCCCGTGGGGCTGCGGGCTTTGCGGTGGCCGTCAGCCTCGGCGCCACCGGCACCCACGTGTTGCCGCCGCGCCAGCCTGCGAAGCATTTTCCGGTAGGGCCGCGGCTCTGGCCACAGCTCCCACGCCCGAAGAGCCAGGAGGGAAAGCCATGCCTCGTTGGAAAGCTCTTTGGCAGCCGCTCGCTTGGCCCCACAGCCCGTGGGGCTGCGGGCTTTGCGGCGGCCGTCAGCCTCGGCGCCACCGGCGCCCACGTGGGGCCGCCGCGCCAGCCTGTGAAGCATTTTCCGGTAGGGCCGCGGCTCTGGCGACAGCTCCCACGCCCGAAGAGCCAGGAGGGAAAGCCGTGCTTCGTTGGAAAGCTCTTTGGCAGCTTCTCGCGTGGCCCCACAGACCATGGGGCTGCGGGCTTTGCGGCGGCCGTCAGCCTCAGCGACACCGGCGCACACGTGGCGCCGCCGCGCCAGCCTGCGAATCATTTTCGGGTAGGGCCGCGGCTCTGGCCACAGCTCCCACGCCCGAAGACCAAGGAGGGAAAGCCGTGCCTCGTTGGAAAGCTCTTTGGCAGCCGCTCGCGTGGCCCCACAGCCCGTGGGGCTGCGGGCTTTGCGGCGGCCGTCAGCCTCGGCGCCACCGGCGCTCACGTGGCGCCGCCGCGCCAGCCTGTGAAGCATTTTCCGGTAGGGCCGCGGCTCTGGCCACAGCTCCCACGCCCGAAGAGCCAGGAGGGAAAGCCGTGCCTCGTTGGAAAGCTCTTCGGCAGCCGCTCGCGTGGCCCCACAGCCCGTGGGGCTGCGGGCTTTGCGGCGGCCGTCAGCCTCGGCGCCATTGGCGCCCACGTGGCGCCGCCGCGCCAGCCTGCGAAGCATTTTCGGGTAGGGCCGCAGCTCTGGCCACAGCTCCCACGCTCGAAGACCAAGGAGGGAAAGCCGTGCCTCGTTGGAAAGCTCTTTGGCAGCCGCTCGCGTGGCCCCACAGCCCGTGGGGCTGCGGGCTTTGCGGCGGCCGTCAGCCTCGGCGACACCGGCACCCACGTGTCGCCGCCGCGCCAGCCTGCGAAGCATTTTCCGGTAGGGCCGCGGCTCTGGCCACAGCTCCCACGCCCGAAGAGACAGGAGGGAAAGCCGTACCTCGTTGGAAAGCTCTTTGGCAGCCGCTCGCGTGGCCCCACAGTCCGTGGGGCTGCGGGCTTTGCGGCTTCTGTCAGCCTCGGCGCCAGCGGCGCTCACCTTGCTCTGCTGCGTAAGCCTGCGAAGCATTTTCCGATAGAGCCACGGCTCTGGCCACAGCTCCCACACCCGAAGAGCCAGGAGGGAAAGCCATGCCTCGTTGGAAAGCTCTTTGGCATCTGCTCACGTGGCCCCACAGCCCGTGGGGCTGCGGGCTTTGCGGCGGCCGTCAGCCTCGGCGACACCAGCGCCCACCTGGCGCCGCCGCGCCAGCCTGCGAAGCATTTTCCGGTAGTGCTGCGTTTCTGGCCACAGCTCCCACGCCCGACGAGCCAGGAGGGAAAGCCGTGCCTCGTTGGAAAGCTCTTTGGCAGCCGCTCGCATGGCCCCACAGCCCATGGGGCTGCGGGCTTTGCGGCAGCCGTCAGCCTCGGCGCCACCGGCGCCCACGTGGCGCTGCCGCACCAGCCTGCGAAGCATTTTCTGGTAGGGCCGCGGCTCTGGCCACAGCTCCCACGCCCGAAGGGCCAGGAGGGAAAGCCGTGCCTCGTTGGAAAACTCTTTGGCAGCCACTCGCGTGGCCCCACAGCCCGTGGGGCTGCGGGTTTTGCGCCGGCTGTCAGCCTCGGCGCCACCAGCGCCCATCTGGCGCCGCCGCGCCAGCCTGCGAAGCATTTTCCTGTAGGGCCGCGGCTCTGGCCACAGCTCCCACGCCCAAAGAGCCAGGAGGGAAAGCCGTGCCTCGTTGGAAAACTCTTTGGCAGCCGCTCGCGTGGCCCCACAGACCATGGGGTTGCGGGCTTTGCAGCGACCGTCAGCCTCGGCGACACCGGCGCCCAACTTGCTCTGCTGCGTCAGCCTGCGAAGCATTTTCAGGAAGGGCCACGGCTCTGGCCACAGCTCCCACGCCCAAAGAGCCAGGAGGGAAAGCCGTGCGTCGTTGGAAAGCTCTTTGGCAACCGCTCGCGTGGCCCCACAGCCCATGGGGCTGCGGGCTTTGCGGCGGCCGTCAGCCTCAGCGACACCAGCGCCCACGTAGCACCGTCGCGCCAGCCTGCAAAGCATTTTCCGGTAGTGCCGGGGCTCTGGCCACAGCTCCCACGCCCGAAGAGCCAGGAGGGAAAGCCATGCCTCGTTGGAAAGCTCTTTGGCAGCCGCTCGCGTGGCCCCACAGCTCGTGGGGCTGCGGGCTTTCCGGCGGCTGTCAGCCTCGGTGTCACCGGCGCCAACCTGGCGCCGCCGCCCCAGCCTGCGAAGCATTTTCCGGTAGGGCCGCGGCTCTGGCCACAGCTCCCTCGCCCGAAGACCAAGGAGGGAAAGCCGTGCCTCGTTGGAAAGCTCTTTGGCAGCCGTTCGCGTGGCCCCACAGACCATGGGGCTGCGGGCTTTGCGGCGGCCGTCGGCCTCGGCGCCACCGGCGCCCACCTTGCTCTGCTGCGTCAGCCTGCGAAGCATTTTCCGGTAGGGCCACAGCTCTGGCCACAGCTCCCACGCCCGAAGAGCCAGGAGGGAAAGCCGTGCCTCGTTGGAAAGCTCTTTGGCAGCCGCTCGCGTGGCCCCACAGCCCGTGGGGCTGCGGGCTTTGCGGCGGCCGTCACCGTCGGCGCCACCGGCGCCCATTTTGCGCCGCCGCGCCAGCCTGCGAAGCATTTTCCGGTAGGGCCGCGGCTCTGGCCACAGCTCTCACGCCCGAAGAGCCAGGAGGGAAAGCCGTGCCTCGTTGGAAAGCTCTTTGGCAGCCGCTCGTGTGGCCCCACAACCCGTGGGGCTGCGGGCTTTGCGGCGGCCGTCAGCCTCGGCGCCACCGGCGCCCACCTGGCGCCGCCGCGCCAGCCTGCGAAGCATTTTCGGGTAGGGCCGCGGCTCTGGCCACAGCTCCCACGCCCGAAGACCAAGGAGGGAAAGCCGTGCCTCGTTGGAAAGCTCTTTGGCAGCCGCTCGCGTGGCCCCACAGCCCGTGCGGCTGCGGGCTTTGCGGCGGCCGTCAGCCTCAGCGACACCAGCGCCCACGTAGCACCGTCGCGCCAGCCTGCAAAGCATTTTCCTGTAGGGCCGCGGCTCTGGCCACAGCTCCCACGCCCGAAGAGCCAGGAGGGAAAGCCGTGCCTCGTTGGAAAGCTCTTTGGTAGCCGCTCCCGTGGCCCCACAACCCGTGGGGCTGCGGGCTTTGCAGCGGCCGTCAGCCTCGGCGCCACCGGCGCCCCCGAGGCACCGCCGCGCCAGCCTGCGAAGCATTTTCCTGTAGGGCCACAGCTCTGGCCACAGCTCCCACGCCCGAAGAGCCAGGAGGGAAAGCCGTGCCTCGTTGGAAATCTATTTGGCAGCCGCTCGCGTGGCCCCACAGCCTGTGGGGCTGCGGGCTTTGCGGCGGCCATCAGCCTCGGCGACACCGGCGCCCACGTGGCGCCGCCGTTCCAGCCTGCGAAGCATTTTCCGGTAGCGCCTCGGCTCTGGCGACAGCTCCCACGCCCGAAGAGCCAGGAGGGAAATCCGTGCCTCGTTGGAAAGCTCTTTGGTAGCCACTCCCGTGGCCCCACAAGCCGGTGGGCTGCGGGCTTTGCAGCGGCCGTCAGCCTCGGCGCCACACGTGCCCCCGAGGCGCCGCCGCGCCAGCCTGCGAAGCATTTTCGGGTAGGGCCGCGGCTCTGGCCACAGCTCCCACGCCCGAAGAGCCAGGAGGGAAAGCCGTGCCTCGTTGGAAAGCTCTTTGGCAGCCGCTCGCGTGGCCCCACAGCCCGTGGGGCTGCGGGCTTTGCGGCGGCCGTCAGCCTCGGCGCCACCGGCGCCCACCTTGCTCCAATGTGTCAGCCTGCGAAGCATTTTCCGGTAGGGCCGCGGCTCTGGCCACAGCTCCCACGCCCGAAGAGCCAGGAGGGAAAGCCGTGCCTCGTTGGAAAGCTCTTTGGCAGCCACTCGTGTGGCCCCACAGCCCGTGGGGCTGCGGGCTTTGCGGCGGCCGTCAGCCTCGGCACCACCGGCGCCCACGTGGCGCCGCCGCGCCAGCCTGCGAAGCATTTTCCGGTAGGGCCGCGGCTCTGGCCACAGCTCCCACACCCGAAGAGCCAGGAGGGAAAGCCGTGCCTCGTTGGAAAGCTCTTTGGCAGCCACTCGCGTGGCCCCACAGACCATGGGGCTGCGGGCTTTGCGGCGGCCGTCAGCCTCGGCGCCACCGGCGCCCACCTGGCGCCGCCGCGCCAGCCTGCGAAGCATTTTCGAGTAGGGCCGCGGCTCTGGCCACAGCTCCCACGCCCGAAGAACCAGGAGGGAAAGCCGTGGCTCGTTGGAAAGCTCTTTGGCAGCCGCTCGCGTGGCCCCACAGCCCGTGGGGCTGCGGGCTTTGCGGCGGCCGTCAGCCTCGGCGCCACCGGCGCCCACGTGGCGCCGCCGTGCCAGCCTGCGAAGCATTTTCCGGTAGGGCCGCGGCTTTAGCCACAGCTCCCACGCCCGAAGACCAAGGAGGGAAAGCCGTGCCTCATTGGAAAGGTCTTTGGCAGCCGCTCGCGTGGCCCCACAGCCCGTGGGGCTGCGGGCTTTGCGGCGGCTCTCAGCCTCGGCGCCACCGGCGCCCACCTTGCTCCGCTGCGTCAGCCTGCGAAGCATTTTCCGGTAGGGCCGCGGCTCTGGCCACAGCTCCCACGCCCGAAGAGCCAGGAGGGAAAGCCGTGCCTCGTTGGAAAGCTCTTCGGCAGCCACTCGCGTGGACCCACAGCCCGTGGGGCTGCGGGCTTTGCGGCGGCCATCAGCCTCGGCACCACCGGCGCCCACGTGGCGCCGCCGCGCCAGCCTGCGAAGCATTTTCCGGTAGGGCCGCGGCTCTGGCCACAGCTCCCACACCCGAAGAGCCAGGAGGGAAAGCCGTGCCTCGTTGGAAAGCTCTTTGGCAGCCGCTCGCGTGGCCCCACAGACCATGGGGCTGCGGGCTTTGCGGCGGCCGTCGGCCTCGGCGCCACCGGCGCCCACCTTGCTCTGCTGCGTCAGCCTGCGAAGCATTTTCCGGTAGGGCCGCGGCTCTGGCCACAGCTCCCACGCCCGAAGAGCCAGGAGGGAAAACCATGCCTCGTTGGAAAGCTCTTTGGCAGCCGCTCGCGTGGCCCCACAGCCCGTGGGGCTGCGGGCTTTGCGGCGGCCGTCAGCCTCGGCGCCACCGGCGCCCACCTTGCTCCGCTGCGTCAGCCTGCGAAGCATTTTCCTGTAGGGCCGCGGCTCTGGCCACAGCTCCCACGCCCGAAGAGCCAGGAGGGAATGCCGTGCCTCGTTGGAAAGCTCTTTGGCAGCCGCTCGCGTGGCCCCACAGCCCGTGGGGCTGCGGGCTTTGCGGCGGCCGTCAGCCTCGGCACCACCGGCGCCCACGTGGCGCCGCCGCGCCAGCCTGCGAAGCATTTTCCGGTAGGGCCGCGGCTCTGGCCACAGCTCCCACGCCCGAAGAGCCAGGAGGGAAAGCCGTGCCTCGTTGGAAAGCTCTTTGGCAGCCGCTCGCGTGACCCCACAGCCCATGGGGCTGCGGGCTTTGCGGCGGCCATCAGCCTCGGCGCCACCGGCGCCCACCTGGCGCCGCCACGCCAGCCTGCGAAGCATTTTCGGGTAGGGCCGCGGCTCTGGCCACAGCTCCCACGCCCGAAGAGCCAGGAGGGAAAGCCGTGCCTCGTTGGAAAGCTCTTTGGCAGCCGCTCGCGTGGCCCCACAGCCCGTGGGGCTGCGGGCTTTGCGGCGGCTCTCAGCCTCGGAGACACCGGCGCCCACGTGGCGCCGCCGCGCCAGCCTGCGAAGCATTTTCCGGTAGGGCCGCTGCTCTGGCCACAGCTCCCACGCCCGAAGAGCCAGGAGGGAAAGCCGTGCCTCGTTGGAAAGCTCTTTGGCAACCGCTCGCGTGGCCCCACAGCCCATGGGGCTGCTGGCTTTGCGGCGGCCGTCAGCCTCGGCGCCACCGGCGCCCAACTTGCTCCGCTGCGTCAGCCTGCGAAGCATTTTCGGGTAGGGCCGCGGCTCTGGCCACAGCTCCCACGCCCAAAGAGCCAGGAGGGAAAGCCGTGCCTCGTTGGAAAGCTCTTTGGCAGCCGCTCGCGTGACCCCACAGCCCATGGGGCTGCGGGCATTGCGGTGGCCATCAACCTCAGCGCCACCGGCGCCCACCTGGCGCCGCCGCGCCAGCCTGCGAAGCATTTTCCGGTAGGGCCGCGGCTCTGGCCACAGCTCCCACGCCCGAAGACCAAGGAGGGAAAGCCGTGCCTCATTGGAAAGGTCTTTGGCAGCCGCTCGCGTGGCCCCACAGCCCGTGGGGCTGCGGGCTTTGCGGCGGCCGTCAGCCTCGGCGCCACCGGCGCCCACGTGGCGCCGCCGCGCCAGCCTGCGAAGCATTTTCGGGTAGGGCCGCGGCTCTGGCCACAGCTCCCACGCCCGAAGAGCCAGGAGGGAAAACCATGCCTCGTTGGAAAGCTCTTTGGCAGCCGCTCGCGTGGCCCCACAGCCCATGGGGCTGCGGGCTTTGCGGCGGCCGTCAGCCTCAGCGACACCAGCGCCCACGTAGCACCGTCGCGCCAGCCTGCAAAGCATTTTCCTGTAGGGCCGCGGCTCTGGCCACAGCTCCCACGCCCGAAGAGCCAGGAGGGAAAGCCGTGCCTCGTTGGAAAGCTCTTTGGTAGCCGCTCCCGTGGCCCCACAAGCCGTGGGGCTGCGGGCTTTGCAGCGGCCGTCAGCCTCGGCGCCACCGGCGCCCACGTGGCGCCGCCGCGCCAGCCTGCGAAGCATTTTCCGGTAGGGCCGCGGCTATGGCCACAGCTCCCACACCCGAAGAGCCAGGAGGGAAAGCCGTGCCTCGTTGGAAAGCTCTTTGGCAGCCGCTCGCGTGGCCCCACAGACCATGGGGCTGCGGGCTTTGCGGCGGCCGTCAGCCTCGGCGCCACCGGCGCCCACCTGGCGCCGCCGCGCCAGCCTGCGAAGCATTTTCCGGTAGGGCCGCGGCTCTGGCCACAGCTCCCACGCCCGAAGAGCCAGGAGGGAAAGCCGTGCCTCGTTAGAAAGCTCTTTGGCAGCCGCTCGCGTGGCCCCACAGCCCGTGGGGCTGCGGGCTTTGCGGCGGCCGTCAGCCTCGGCGCCACCGGCGCCCACCTGGCGCCGCCGCGCCAGCCTGCGAAGCATTTTCCGGTAGGGCCGCGGCTCTGGCCACAGCTCCCACACCCGAAGAGCCAGGAGGGAAAGCCGTGCCTCGTTAGAAAGCTCTTGGGCAGCTGCTCACGTGGCCCCACAGCCCGTGGGGCTGCGGGCTTTGCGGCGGCCGTCAGCCTCCCCGCCGCCGGCGCCCACCTGGCGTGGCCGCGCCAGCCTGCGAAGCATTTTCCAGTAGGGCCGCGGCTCTGGCCACAGATCCCACGCCCGAAGAGCCAGGAGGGAAAGCCGTGCCTCGTTGGAAAGCTCTTTGGCAGCCGCTCGCGTGGCCCCACAGCCCGTGGGGCTGCGGGCTTTGCGGCGGCCGTCAGCCTCGGCGCCACCGGCGCCCACGTGCCGCCGCCGCGCCAGCCTGCGAAGCATTTTCCGGTAGGGCCGCGGCTCTGGCCACAGCTCCCACGCCCGAAGAGCCAGGAGGGAAAGCCGTGCCTCGTTGCAAAGCTCTTTGGCAGCCACTCGCGTGGCCCCACAGCCCGTGGGGCTGCGGGCCTTGCGGCGGCCGTCAGCCTCGGTGCCACCGGCGCCCACCTGGCACAGCCGCGCCAGCCTGCGAAGCATTTTCCGGTAGGTCCGCGGCTCTGGCCACAGCTCCCACGCCCGAAGAGCAAGGAGGGAAAGCCGTGCCTCGTTAGAAAGCTCTTTGGCAGCCGCTCGCGTGGCCCCACAGCCCGTGGGGCTGCGGGCATTGCGGCAGCCGTCAGACTCGGCGCCACCGGCGCCCATCTGGCGCGGCCGCGCCAGCCTGCGAAGCATATTCCGGTAGGGCCGCGGCTCTGGCCACAGCTCCCACGCCCGAAGAGCCAGGAGGGAAAGCCCTGCCTCGTTGGAAAGCTCTTTGGCAGCCGCTCCCTTGGCTCCACAGCCCGTGGGGCTGCGGGCTTTGCGGTGGCCGTCAGCCTCGGCGCCACCGGCGCACACGTGGCGCCGCCGCGCCAGCCTGCGAAGCATTTTCCGGTAGGTCCGCGGCTCTGGCCACAGCTCCCACGCCCGAAAAGCCAGGAGGGAAAGCCGTGCCTCGTTGGAAAGCTCTTTGGCAGCCGCTCGCGTGGCTCCACAGCCCGTGGGGCTGCAGGCTTTGTGGCGGTCGTCAGCCCCGGCGCCACCGGCGCCCACGTGGCGCCGCCGCGCCAGCCTGCGAAGCATTTTCCGGTAGGGCCGCGGCTCTGGCCACAGCTCCCACGCCCGAAGAGCCAGGAGGGAAAGCCGTGCCTCGTTGGAAAGCTCTTTGGCAGCCGCTCGCGTGGCCCCACAGCCCGTGGGGCTACGGGCTTTGCGGCGGCTGTCAGCCTCTGCGCCACCGGCGCCCACGTGGTGCCGCCGCGCCAGCCTGCGAAGCATTTTCCGGTAGGGCCGTGGCTTTGGCCACAGCTCCCACGCCCGAAGAGCCAGGAGGGAAAGCCGTGCCTCGTTGGAAAGCTCTTTGGCAGCCGCTCGCGTGGCCCCACAGCCCGTGGGGCTGTGGGCTTTGCGGCGGCCGTCAGCCTCGGCGCCACCGGCGCCCACCTGGAGCCGCCGTGCCAGCCTGCGAAAAATTTTCCGGTAGGGCCGCGGCTCTGGCCACAGCTCCCACGCCCGAAGAGCCAGGAGGGAAAGCCGTGCCTCGTTGGAAAGCTCTTTGGCCGCCGCTCGCGTGGCCCCACAGCCCGTGGGGCTGCGGGCTTTGCGGCGGCCGTCAGCCTCGGCGCCACCGGCGCCCAACTTGCTCCGCTGCGTCAGCCTGCGAAGCATTTTCAGGAAGGGCCGCGGCTCTGGCCACAGCTCCCACGCCCAAAGAGCCAGGAGGGAAAGCCGTGCCTCGTTGGAAAGCTCTTTGGCAGCCGCTCGCGTGGCCCCACAGACCATGGGGCTGCGGGCTTTGCGGCGGCCGTCGGCCTCGGCGCCACCGGCGCCCACCTTGCTCTGCTGCGTCAGCCTGCGAAGCATTTTCCGGTAGGGCCACGGCTCTGGCCACAGCTCCCACGCCCGAAGAGCCAGGAGGGAAAGCCGTGCCTCGTTGGAAAGCTCTTTGGCAGTCGCTCGCGTGGCCCCACAGCCCGTGGGGCTGCGGGCTTTGCGGCGGCCATCAGCCTCGGCGCCACCGGCGCCCCCGAGGCGCCGCTGCGCCAGCCTGCGAAGCATTTTCCTGTAGGGCTGCGGCTCTGGCCACAGCTCCCACGCCCGAAGAGCCAGGAGGGAAAGCCGTGCCTCGTTGGAAAGCTCTTTGGCAGCCGCTCGCGTGACCCCACAGCCCATGGGGCTGCGGGCTTTGCGGCGGCCATCAGCCTCAGCGCCACCGGCGCCCACCTGGCGCCGCCGCGCCAGCCTGCGAAGCATTTTCCGGTAGGGCCGCGGCTCTGGCCACAGCTCCCACGCCCGAAGACCAAGGAGGGAAAGCCGTGCCTCATTGGAAAGGTCTTTGGCAGCCGCTCGCGTGGCCCCACAGCCCGTGGGGCTGCGGGCTTTGCGGCGGCCGTCAGCCTCGGCGCCACCGGCGCCCACGTGGCGCCGCCGCGCCAGCCTGCGAAGCGTTTTCGGGTAGGGCCGCGGCTCTGGCCACAGCTCCCACGCCCGAAGAGCCAGGAGGGAAAGCCGTGCCTCGTTGGAAAGCTCTTTGGCAGTCGCTCGCGTGACCCCACAGCCCGTGGGGCTGCGGGCTTTGCGGCGGCCGTCAGCCTCGGCGCCACCGGCGCCCACGTGGCGCCGCCGCGCCAGCCTGCGAAGCATTTTCCGGTAGGGCCGCGGCTCTGGCCACAGCTCCCACACCCGAAGAGCCAGGAGGTAAAGCCGTGCCTCGTTGGAAAGCTCTTTGGCAGCCGCTCGCGTGGCCCCACAGCCCGTGGGGCTGCGGGCTTTGCGGCGGCTCTCAGCCTCAGCGACACCAGCGCCCACGTAGCACCGTCGCGCCAGCCTGCAAAGCATTTTCCTGTAGGGCCGCGGCTCTGGCCACAGCTCCCACGCCCGAAGAGCCAGGAGGGAAAGCCGTGCCTCGTTGGAAAGCTCTTTGGTAGCCGCTCGCGTGGCCCCACAACCCGTGGGGCTGCGGGCTTTGCAGCGGCCGTCAGCCTCGGCGCCACCGGCGCCCCCGAGGCACCGCCGCGCCAGCCTGCGAAGCATTTTCCTGTAGGGCCACAGCTCTGGCCACAGCTCCCACGCCCGAAGAGCCAGGAGGGAAAGCCGTGCCTCGTTGGAAATCTCTTTGGCAGCCGCTCGCGTGGCCCCACAGCCCGTGGGGCTGCGGGCTTTGCTGCGGCCATCAGCGTCGGCGACACCGGCGCCCACGTGGCGCCGCCGTTTCGAGCCTGCGAAGCATTTTCCGGTAGGGCCGCGGCTCTGGCCACAGCTCCCACACCCGAAGAGCCAGGAGGGAAAGCCGTGCCTCGTTAGAAAGCTCTTGGGCAGCTGCTCACGTGGCCCCACAGCCCGTGGGGCTGCGGGCTTTGCGGCGGCCGTCAGCCTCCCCGCCGTCAGCGCCCACCTGGCGTGGCCGTTCCAGCCTGCGAAGCATTTTCCGGTAGGGCCGCGGCTCTGGCCACAGCTCCCACACCCGAAGAGCCAGGAGGGAAAGCCGTGCCTCGTTAGAAAGCTCTTGGGCAGCTGCTCACGTGGCCCCACAGCCCGTGGGGCTGCGGGCTTTGCGGCGGCCGTCAGCCTCCCCGCCGTCGGCGCCCACCTGGCGTGGCCGCGCCAGCCTGCGAAGCATTTTCCAGTAGGGCCGCGGCTCTGGCCACAGATCCCACGCCCGAAGAGCCAGGAGGGAAAGCCGTGCCTCGTTGGAAATCTCTTTGGCAGCCGCTCGCGTGGCCCCACAGCCCGTGGGGCTGCGGGCTTTGCGGCGGCCGTCAGCCTCCCCGCCGTCGGCGCCCACCTGGCGTGGCCGCGCCAGCCTGCGAAGCATTTTCCAGTAGGGCCGCGGCTCTGGCCACAGATCCCACGCCCGAAGAGCCAGGAGGGAAAGCCGTGCCTCGTTGGAAAGCTCTTTGGCAGCCACTCGCGTGGCCCCACAGCCCGTGGGGCTGCGGGCCTTGCGGCGGCCGTCAGCCTCGGTGCCACCGGCGCCCACCTGGCACAGCCGCGCCAGCCTGCGAAGCATTTTCCGGTAGGTCCGCGGCTCTGGCCACAACTCCCACGCCCGAAGAGCCAGGAGGGAAAGCCGTGCCTCGTTGGAAAGCTCTTTGGCAGCCGCTCGCGTGGCCCCACAGCCCGTGGGGCTGCGGGCATTGCGGCAGCCGTCAGACTTGGCGCCACCGGCGCCCATTTGGCGCGGCCGCGCCAGCCTGCGAAGCATATTCCGGTAGGGCCGCGGCTCTGGCCACAGCTCCCACACCCGAAGAGCCAGGAGGGAAAGCCGTGCCTCGTTAGAAAGCTCTTGGGCAGCTGCTCACGTGGCCCCACAGCCCGTGGGGCTGCGGGCTTTGCGGCGGCCGTCAGCCTCCCCGCCGTCGGCGCCCACCTGGCGTGGCCGCGCCAGCCTGCGAAGCATTTTCCAGTAGGGCCGCGGCTCTGGCCACAGATCCCACGCCCGAAGAGCCAGGAGGGAAAGCCGTGCCTCGTTGGAAATCTCTTTGGCAGCCGCTCGCGTGGCCCCACAGCCCGTGGGGCTGCGGGCTTTGCGGCGGCCGTCAGCCTCCCCGCCGTCGGCGCCCACCTGGCGTGGCCGCGCCAGCCTGCGAAGCATTTTCCAGTAGGGCCGCGGCTCTGGCCACAGATCCCACGCCCGAAGAGCCAGGAGGGAAAGCCGTGCCTCGTTGCAAAGCTCTTTGGCAGCCACTCGCGTGGCCCCACAGCCCGTGGGGCTGCGGGCTTTGCGGCGGCCGTCAGCCTCGGCGCCACCGGCGCCCACGTGGCGCCGCCGCGCCAGCCTGCGAAGCATTTTCCGGTAGGGCCGCGGCTCTGGCCACAGCTCCCACACCCGAAGAGCCAGGAGGTAAAGCCGTGCCTCGTTGGAAAGCTCTTTGGCAGCCGCTCGCGTGGCCCCACAGCCCGTGGGGCTGCGGGCTTTGCGGCGGCTCTCAGCCTCAGCGACACCAGCGCCCACGTAGCACCGTCGCGCCAGCCTGCAAAGCATTTTCCTGTAGGGCCGCGGCTCTGGCCACAGCTCCCACGCCCGAAGAGCCAGGAGGGAAAGCCGTGCCTCGTTGGAAAGCTCTTTGGTAGCCGCTCGCGTGGCCCCACAACCCGTGGGGCTGCGGGCTTTGCAGCGGCCGTCAGCCTCGGCGCCACCGGCGCCCCCGAGGCACCGCCGCGCCAGCCTGCGAAGCATTTTCCTGTAGGGCCACAGCTCTGGCCACAGCTCCCACGCCCGAAGAGCCAGGAGGGAAAGCCGTGCCTCGTTGGAAATCTCTTTGGCAGCCGCTCGCGTGGCCCCACAGCCCGTGGGGCTGCGGGCTTTGCTGCGGCCATCAGCGTCGGCGACACCGGCGCCCACGTGGCGCCGCCGTTTCGAGCCTGCGAAGCATTTTCCGGTAGGGCCGCGGCTCTGGCCACAGCTCCCACACCCGAAGAGCCAGGAGGGAAAGCCGTGCCTCGTTAGAAAGCTCTTGGGCAGCTGCTCACGTGGCCCCACAGCCCGTGGGGCTGCGGGCTTTGCGGCGGCCGTCAGCCTCCCCGCCGTCAGCGCCCACCTGGCGTGGCCGTTCCAGCCTGCGAAGCATTTTCCGGTAGGGCCGCGGCTCTGGCCACAGCTCCCACACCCGAAGAGCCAGGAGGGAAAGCCGTGCCTCGTTAGAAAGCTCTTGGGCAGCTGCTCACGTGGCCCCACAGCCCGTGGGGCTGCGGGCTTTGCGGCGGCCGTCAGCCTCCCCGCCGTCGGCGCCCACCTGGCGTGGCCGCGCCAGCCTGCGAAGCATTTTCCAGTAGGGCCGCGGCTCTGGCCACAGATCCCACGCCCGAAGAGCCAGGAGGGAAAGCCGTGCCTCGTTGGAAATCTCTTTGGCAGCCGCTCGCGTGGCCCCACAGCCCGTGGGGCTGCGGGCTTTGCGGCGGCCGTCAGCCTCCCCGCCGTCGGCGCCCACCTGGCGTGGCCGCGCCAGCCTGCGAAGCATTTTCCAGTAGGGCCGCGGCTCTGGCCACAGATCCCACGCCCGAAGAGCCAGGAGGGAAAGCCGTGCCTCGTTGGAAATCTCTTTGGCAGCCGCTCGCGTGGCCCCACAGCCCGTGGGGCTGCGGGCCTTGCGGCGGCCGTCAGCCTCGGTGCCACCGGCGCCCACCTGGCACAGCCGCGCCAGCCTGCGAAGCATTTTCCGGTAGGTCCGCGGCTCTGGCCACAACTCCCACGCCCGAAGAGCCAGGAGGGAAAGCCGTGCCTCGTTGGAAAGCTCTTTGGCAGCCGCTCGCGTGGCCCCACAGCCCGTGGGGCTGCGGGCATTGCGGCAGCCGTCAGACTTGGCGCCACCGGCGCCCATTTGGCGCGGCCGCGCCAGCCTGCGAAGCATATTCCGGTAGGGCCGCGGCTCTGGCCACAGCTCCCACACCCGAAGAGCCAGGAGGGAAAGCCGTGCCTCGTTAGAAAGCTCTTGGGCAGCTGCTCACGTGGCCCCACAGCCCGTGGGGCTGCGGGCTTTGCGGCGGCCGTCAGCCTCCCCGCCGTCGGCGCCCACCTGGCGTGGCCGCGCCAGCCTGCGAAGCATTTTCCAGTAGGGCCGCGGCTCTGGCCACAGATCCCACGCCCGAAGAGCCAGGAGGGAAAGCCGTGCCTCGTTGGAAATCTCTTTGGCAGCCGCTCGCGTGGCCCCACAGCCCGTGGGGCTGCGGGCTTTGCGGCGGCCGTCAGCCTCCCCGCCGTCGGCGCCCACCTGGCGTGGCCGCGCCAGCCTGCGAAGCATTTTCCAGTAGGGCCGCGGCTCTGGCCACAGATCCCACGCCCGAAGAGCCAGGAGGGAAAGCCGTGCCTCGTTGCAAAGCTCTTTGGCAGCCACTCGCGTGGCCCCACAGCCCGTGGGGCTGCGGGCCTTGCGGCGGCCGTCAGCCTCGGTGCCACCGGCGCCCACCTGGCACAGCCGCGCCAGCCTGCGAAGCATTTTCCGGTAGGTCCGCGGCTCTGGCCACAACTCCCACGCCCGAAGAGCCAGGAGGGAAAGCCGTGCCTCGTTGGAAAGCTCTTTGGCAGCCGCTCGCGTGGCCCCACAGCCCATGGGGCTGCGGGCATTGCGGCACCCGTCAGACTTGGCGCCACCGGCGCCCACCTGGCGCGGCCGCGCCAGCCTGCGAAGCATATTCCGGTAGGGCCGCGGCTCTGGCCACAGCTCCCACACCCGAAGAGCCAGGAGGGAAAGCCGTGCCTCGTTGGAAAGCTCTTTGGCAGCCGCTCGCATGGCCCCACAGACCATGGGGCTGCGGGCTTTGCGGCGGCCGTCAGCCTCGGCGCCACCGGCGCCCACCTGGCGCCGCCGCGCCGGCCTGCGAAGCATTTTCGGGTAGGGCCGCGGCTCTGGCCACAGCTCCCACGCCCGAAGAGCCAGGAGGGAAAGCCGTGCCTCGTTGGAAAGCTCTTTGGCAGCCGCTCGCGTGGCCCCACAGCCCGTGGGGCTGCGGGCTTTGCGGCGGCCGTCAGCCTCGGCGCCACCGGCGCCCACCTGGCGCCGCCGCGCCAGCCTGCGAAGCATTTTCCGGTAGGGCCGCGGCTCTGGCCACAGCTCCCACACCCGAAGAGCCAGGAGGGAAAGCCGTGCCTCGTTAGAAAGCTCTTGGGCAGCTGCTCACGTGGCCCCACAGCCCGTGGGGCTGCGGGCTTTGCGGCGGCCGTCAGCCTCCCCGCCGCCGGCGCCCACCTGGCGTGGCCGCGCCAGCCTGCGAAGCATTTTCCAGTAGGGCCGCGGCTCTGGCCACAGATCCCACGCCCGAAGAGCCAGGAGGGAAAGCCGTGCCTCGTTGGAAAGCTCTTTGGCAGCCGCTCGCGTGGCCCCACAGCCCGTGGGGCTGCGGGCTTTGCGGCGGCCGTCAGCCTCGGCGCCACCGGCGCCCACGTGCCGCCGCCGCGCCAGCCTGCGAAGCATTTTCCGGTAGGGCCGCGGCTCTGGCCACAGCTCCCACGCCCGAAGAGCCAGGAGGGAAAGCCGTGCCTCGTTGCAAAGCTCTTTGGCAGCCACTCGCGTGGCCCCACAGCCCGTGGGGCTGCGGGCCTTGCGGCGGCCGTCAGCCTCGGTGCCACCGGCGCCCACCTGGCACAGCCGCGCCAGCCTGCGAAGCATTTTCCGGTAGGGCCGCGGCTCTGGCCACAGCTCCCACGCCCGAAGAGCAAGGAGGGAAAGCCGTGCCTCGTTGGAAAGCTCTTTGGCAGCCGCTCGCATGGCCCCACAGCCCGTGGGGCTGCGGGCATTGCGGCAGCCGTCAGACTCGGCGCCACCGGCGCCCACCTGGCGCGGCCGCGCCAGCCTGCGAAGCATATTCCGGTAGGGCCGCGGCTCTGGCCACAGCTCCCACGCCCGAAGAGCCAGGAGGGAAAGCCGTGCCTCGTTGGAAAGCTCTTTGGCAGCCGCTCGCGTGGCCCCACAGCCCGTGGGGCTACGGGCTTTGCGGCGGCTGTCAGCCTCTGCGCCACCGGCGCCCACGTGGTGCCGCCGCGCCAGCCTGCGAAGCATTTTCCGGTAGGGCCGTGGCTTTGGCCACAGCTCCCACGCCCGAAGAGCCAGGAGGGAAAGCCGTGCCTCGTTGGAAAGCTCTTTGGCAGCCGCTCGCGTGGCCCCACAGCCCGTGGGGCTGTGGGCTTTGCGGCGGCCGTCAGCCTCGGCGCCACCGGCGCCCACCTGGAGCCGCCGTGCCAGCCCGCGAAGCATTTTCCGGTAGGGCCGCGGCTCTGGCGACAGCTCCCACGCCCGAAGAGCCAGGAGGGAAAGCCGTGCCTCGTTGGAAAGCTCTTTGGCAGCTGCTCGCGTGGCCCCACAGCCCGTGGGGCTGCGGGCTTTGCGGCGGCCGTCAGCCTCGGCGCCACCGGCGCCCACGTGCCGCCGCCGCGCCAGCCTGCGAAAAATTTTCCGGTAGGGCCGCGGCTCTGGCCACAGCTCCCACGCCCGAAGAGCCAGGAGGGAAAGCCGTGCCTCGTTGGAAAGCTCTTTGGCAGCCGCTCGCGTGGCCCCACAGCCCGTGGGGCTGCGGGCTTTGCGGCGGCCGTCAGCCTCGGCGCCACCGGCGCCCAACTTGCTCCGCTGCGTCAGCCTGCGAAGCATTTTCAGGAAGGGCCGCGGCTCTGGCCACAGCTCCCACGCCCAAAGAGCCAGGAGGGAATGCCGTGCCTCGTTGGAAAGCTCTTTGGCAGCCGCTCGCGTGGCCCCACAGACCATGGGGCTGCGGGCTTTGCGGCGGCCGTCGGCCTCGGCGCCACCGGCGCCCACCTTGCTCTGCTGCGTCAGCCTGCGAAGCATTTTCCGGTAGGGCCACGGCTCTGGCCACAGCTCCCACGCCCGAAGAGCCAGGAGGGAAAGCCGTGCCTCGTTGGAAAGCTCTTTGGCAGTCGCTCGCGTGACCCCACAGCCCGTGGGGCTGCGGGCTTTGCGGCGGCCATCAGCCTCGGCGCCACCGGCGCCCCCGAGGCGCCGCTGCGCCAGCCTGCGAAGCATTTTCCTGTAGGGCTGCGGCTCTGGCCACAGCTCCCACGCCCGAAGAGCCAGGAGGGAAAGCCGTGCCTCGTTGGAAAGCTCTTTGGCAGCCGCTCGCGTGACCCCACAGCCCATGGGGCTGCGGGCTTTGCGGCGGCCATCAGCCTCAGCGCCACCGGCGCCCACGTGGCGCCGCCGCGCCAGCCTGCGAAGCATTTTCGGGTAGGGCCGCGGCTCTGGCCACAGCTCCCACGCCCGAAGAGCCAGGAGGGAAAGCCGTGCCTCGTTGGAAAGCTCTTTGGCAGCCGCTCGCGTGACCCCACAGCCCGTGGGGCTGCGGGCTTTGCGGCAGCCGTCAGCCTCGGCGCCACCGGCGCCCACGTGGCGCCGCCGCGCCAGCCTGCGAAGCATTTTCGGGTAGGGCCGCGGCTCTGGCCACAGCTCCCACGCCCGAAGAGCCAGGAGGGAAAGCCGTGCCTCGTTGGAAAGCTCTTTGGCAGCCGCTCGCGTGACCCCACAGCCCGTGGGGCTGCGGGCTTTGCGGCAGCCGTCAGCCTCGGCGCCACCGGCGCCCACGTGGCGCCGCCGCGCCAGCCTGCGAAGCATTTTCCGGTAGGGCCGCGGCTCTGGCCACAGCTCCCACACCCGAAGAGCCAGGAGGTAAAGCCGTGCCTCGTTGGAAAGCTCTTTGGCAGCCGCTCGCGTGGCCCCACAGCCCGTGGGGCTGCGGGCTTTGCGGCGGCTCTCAGCCTCAGCGACACCAGCGCCCACGTAGCACCGTCGCGCCAGCCTGCAAAGCATTTTCCTGTAGGGCCGCGGCTCTGGCCACAGCTCCCACGCCCGAAGAGCCAGGAGGGAAAGCCGTGCCTCGTTGGAAAGCTCTTTGGTAGCCGCTCCCGTGGCCCCACAACCCGTGGGGCTGCGGGCTTTGCAGCGGCCGTCAGCCTCGGCGCCACCGGCGCCCCCGAGGCGCCGCCGCGCCAGCCTGCGAAGCATTTTCCTGTAGGGCCACAGCTCTGGCCACAGCTCCCACGCCCGAAGAGCCAGGAGGGAAAGCCGTGCCTCGTTGGAAATCTCTTTGGCAGCCGCTCGCGTGGCCCCACAGCCCGTGGGGCTGCGGGCTTTGCTGCGGCCATCAGCGTCGGCGACACCGGCGCCCACGTGGCGCCGCCGTTCCAGCCTGCGAAGCATTTTCCGGTAGGGCCGCGGCTCTGGCCACAGCTCCCACACCCGAAGAGCCAGGAGGGAAAGCCGTGCCTCGTTAGAAAGCTCTTGGGCAGCTGCTCACGTGGCCCCACAGCCCGTGGGGCTGCGGGCTTTGCGGCGGCCGTCAGCCTCCCCGCCGCCGGCGCCCACCTGGCGTGGCCGCGCCAGCCTGCGAAGCATTTTCCAGTAGGGCCGCGGCTCTGGCCACAGATCCCACGCCCGAAGAGCCAGGAGGGAAAGCCGTGCCTCGTTGGAAATCTCTTTGGCAGCCGCTCGCGTGGCCCCACAGCCCGTGGGGCTGCGGGCTTTGCGGCGGCCGTCAGCCTCGGCGCCACTGGCGCCCACGTGCCGCCGCCGCGCCAGCCTGCGAAGCATTTTCCGGTAGGGCCGCGGCTCTGGCCACAGCTCCCACGCCCGAAGAGCCAGGAGGGAAAGCCGTGCCTCGTTGCAAAGCTCTTTGGCAGCCACTCGCGTGGCCCCACAGCCCGTGGGGCTGCGGGCCTTGCGGCGGCCGTCAGCCTCGGTGCCACCGGCGCCCACCTGGCACAGCCGCGCCAGCCTGCGAAGCATTTTCCGGTAGGTCCGCGGCTCTGGCCACAGCTCCCACGCCCGAAGAGCAAGGAGGGAAAGCCGTGCCTCGTTGGAAAGCTCTTTGGCAGCCGCTCGCGTGGCCCCACAGCCCGTGGGGCTGCGGGCATTGCGGCAGCCGTCAGACTTGGCGCCACCGGCGCCCACCTGGCGCGGCCGCGCCAGCCTGCGAAGCATATTCCGGTAGGGCCGCGGCTCTGGCCACAGCTCCCACGCCCGAAGAGCCAGGAGGGAAAGCCCTGCCTCGTTGGAAAGCTCTTTGGCAGCCGCTCCCTTGGCTCCACAGCCCGTGGGGCTGCGGGCTTTGCGGTGGCCGTCAGCCTCGGCGCCACCGGCGCACACGTGGCGCCGCCGCGCCAGCCTGCGAAGCATTTTCCGGTAGGTCCGCGGCTCTGGCCACAGCTCCCACGCCCGAAAAGCCAGGAGGGAAAGCCGTGCCTCGTTGGAAAGCTCTTTGGCAGCCGCTCGCGTGGCTCCACAGCCCGTGGGGCTGCAGGCTTTGTGGCGGTCGTCAGCCCCGGCGCCACCGGCGCCCACGTGGCGCCGCCGCGCCAGCCTGCGAAGCATTTTCCGGTAGGGCCGCGGCTCTGGCCACAGCTCCCACGCCCGAAGAGCCAGGAGGGAAAGCCGTGCCTCGTTGGAAAGCTCTTTGTCAGCCGCTCGCGTGGCCCCACAGCCCGTGGGGCTACGGGCTTTGCGGCGGCTGTCAGCCTCTGCGCCACCGGCGCCCACGTGGTGCCGCCGCGCCAGCCTGCGAAGCATCTTCCGGTAGGGCCGTGGCTTTGGCCACAGCTCCCACGCCCGAAGAGCCAGGAGGGAAAGCCGTGCCTCGTTGGAAAGCTCTTTGGCAGCCGCTCGCATGGCCCCACAGCCCGTGGGGCTGCGGGCTTTGCGGTGGCCGTCAGCCTCGGCGCCACCGGCGCCCACCTGGAGCCGCCATGCCAGCCCGCGAAGCATTTTCCGGTAGGGCCGCGGCTCTGGCGACAGCTCCCACGCCCGAAGAGCCAGGAGGGAAAGCCGTGCCTCGTTGGAAAGCTCTTTGGCAGCTGCTCGCGTGGCCCCACAGCCCGTGGGGCTGCGGGCTTTGCGGCGGCCGTCAGCCTCGGCGCCACCGGCGCCCACGTGCCGCCGCCGCGCCAGCCTGCGAAAAATTTTCCGGTAGGGCCGCGGCTCTGGCCACAGCTCCCACGCCCGAAGAGCCAGGAGGGAAAGCCGTGCCTCGTTGGAAAGCTCTTTGGCAGCCGCTCGCGTGGCCCCACAGCCCGTGGGGCTGCGGGCTTTGCGGCGGCCGTCAGCCTCGGCGCCACCGGCGCCCACCTGGCGCCGCCGCGCCAGCCTGCGAAGCATTTTCCGGTAGGGCCGAGGCTCTGGCCACATCTCCCACGCCCGAAGAGCCAGGAGGGAAAGCCGTGCCTCGTTGGAAAGCTCTTTGGCAGCCGCTCGCGTGGCCCCACAGCCCGTGGGGCTGCGGGCTTTGCGGCGGCCGTCAGCCTCGGCGCCACCGGCGCCCACCTGGCGCCGCCGCGCCAGCCTGCGAAGCATTTTCCGGTAGGGCCGCGGCTCTGGCCACAGCTCCCATGCCCGAAGAGCCAGGAGGGAAAGCCGTGCCTCGTTGGAAAGCTCTTTGGCAGCCGCTCGCGTGGCCCCACAGCCCGTGGGGCTGCGGGCTTTGCGGCGGCCGTCAGCCTCGGCGCCACCGGCGCCCACGTCCCGCCACCGCGCCAGCCTGCGAAGCATTTTCCGGTAGGGCCGCGGCTCTGGCCACAGCTCCCACGCCCGAAGAGCCAGGAGGGAAAGCCGTGCCTCGTTGGAAAGCTCTTTGGCAGCCGCTCGCGTGGCCCCACAGCCCGTGGGGCTGCGGGCTTTGCGGCGGCCGTCAACTTCGGCGCCACCGGCACCCACGTGGCGCCGCCGCGCCAGCCTGCGAAGCATTTTCCGGTAGGTCCGCGGCTCTGGCCACAGCTCCCACGCCCGAAGAGCCAGGAGGGAAAGCCGTGCCTCGTTGGAAAGCTCTTTGGCAGCCGCTCGCGTGGCCCCACAGCCCGTGGGGCTGCGGGCTTTGCGGCGGCCGTCAGCCTCGGCGCCACCGGCGCCCACGTGGCGCCGCCGCGCCAGCCTGCGAAGCATTTTCCAGTAGGGCCGCAGCTCTGGCCACAGCTCCCACGCCCGAAAAGCCAGGAGGGAAAGCCGTGCCTCGTTGGAAAGCTTTTTGGCAGCTGCTCGCGTGGCCCCACAGCCCGTGGGGCTGTGGGCCTTGCGGCGGCCATCAGCCTCGGCGCCACCGGCGCCCACCTGGCGCCTCCGCGCCAGCCCGCGAAGCATTTTCCGGTAGGGCCGCGGCGCTGGCCACAGCTCCCACGCCCGAAGAGCCAGGAGGGAAAGCCGTGCCTCGTTGGAAAGCTCCTTGGCAGCCGCTCGCGTGGCCCCACAGCCCGTGGGGCTGCGGGCTTTGCGGCGGCCGTCAGCCTCGGCGCCACCGGCGCCCACGTTGCGCCGCCGCGCCAGCCTGCGAAGCATTTTCCGGTAGGGCCGCAGCTCTGGCCACAGATCCCACGCCCAAAGAGCCAGGAGGGAAAGCCGTGCCTCGTTGGAAAGCTCTTTGGCAGCCGCTTGCGTGGCTCCACAGCCCGTGGGGCTGCGGGCTTTGCGGCGCCTGTCAGCCTCGGCGCCACCGGCGCCCACGTGGCGCGGCCGCGCCAGCCTGCGAAGCATTTTCCGGTAGGGCCGCGGCTCTGGCCACAGCTCCCACGCCCGAAGAGCCAGGAGGGAAAGCCGTGCCTCGTTGGAAAGCTCCTTGGCAGCCGCTCGCGTGGCCCCACAGCCCGTGGGGCTGCGGGCTTTGCGGCGGCCGTCAGCCTCGGCGCCACCGGCGCCCACATGGCGCCGCCGCGCCAGCCTGCGAAGCATTTTCCGGTAGGGCCGCGGCTCTGGCCACAGATCCCATGCCCAAAGAGCCAGGAGGGAAAGCCGCGCCTCGTTGGAAAGCTCTTTGGCAGCCGCTCGCGTGGCCCCACAGCCCGTGGGGCTGCGGGCTTTGCGGCGGCTCTCAGCCTCAGCGACACCAGCGCCCACGTAGCACCGTCGCGCCAGACTGCAAAGCATTTTCCTGTAGGGCCGCGGCTCTGGCCACAGCTCCCACGCCCGAAGAGCCAGGAGGGAAAGCCGTGCCTCGTTGGAAAGCTCTTTGGTAGCCGCTCCCGTGGCCCCACAACCCGTGGGGCTGCGGGCTTTGCAGCGGCCGTCAGCCTCGGCGCCACCGGCGCCCCCGAGGCGCCGCCGCGCCAGCCTGCGAAGCATTTTCCTGTAGGGCCACAGCTCTGGCCACAGCTCCCACGCCCGAAGAGCCAGGAGGGAAAGCCGTGCCTCGTTGGAAATCTCTTTGGCAGCCGCTCGCGTGGCCCCACAGCCCGTGGGGCTGCGGGCTTTGCTGCGGCCATCAGCGTCGGCGACACCGGCGCCCACGTGGCGCCGCCGTTCCAGCCTGCGAAGCATTTTCCGGTAGGGCCGCGGCTCTGGCCACAGCTCCCACACCCGAAGAGCCAGGAGGGAAAGCCGTGCCTCGTTAGAAAGCTCTTGGGCAGCTGCTCACGTGGTCCCACAGCCCGTGGGGCTGCGGGCTTTGCGGCGGCCGTCAGCCTCCCCGCCGCCGGCGCCCAACTGGCGTGGCCGCGCCAGCCTGCGAAGCATTTTCCAGTAGGGCCGCGGCTCTGGCCACAGATCCCACGCCCGAAGAGCCAGGAGGGAAAGCCGTGCCTCGTTGGAAATCTCTTTGGCAGCCGCTCGCGTGGCCCCACAGCCCGTGGGGCTGCGGGCTTTGCGGCGGCCGTCAGCCTCGGCGCCACTGGCGCCCACGTGCCGCCGCCGCGCCAGCCTGCGAAGCATTTTCCGGTAGGGCCGCGGCTCTGGCCACAGCTCCCACGCCCGAAGAGCCAGGAGGGAAAGCCGTGCCTCGTTGCAAAGCTCTTTGGCAGCCACTCGCGTGGCCCCACAGCCCGTGGGGCTGCGGGCCTTGCGGCGGCCGTCAGCCTCGGTGCCACCGGCGCCCACCTGGCACAGCCGCGCCAGCCTGCGAAGCATTTTCCGGTAGGTCCGCGGCTCTGGCCACAGCTCCCACGCCCGAAGAGCAAGGAGGGAAAGCCGTGCCTCGTTGGAAAGCTCTTTGGCAGCCGCTCGCGTGGCCCCACAGCCCGTGGGGCTGCGGGCATTGCGGCAGCCGTCAGACTTGGCGCCACCGGCGCCCACCTGGCGCGGCCGCGCCAGCCTGCGAAGCATATTCCGGTAGGGCCGCGGCTCTGGCCACAGCTCCCACGCCCGAAGAGCCAGGAGGGAAAGCCCTGCCTCGTTGGAAAGCTCTTTGGCAGCCGCTCCCTTGGCTCCACAGCCCGTGGGGCTGCGGGCTTTGCGGTGGCCGTCAGCCTCGGCGCCACCGGCGCACACGTGGCGCCGCCGCGCCAGCCTGCGAAGCATTTTCCGGTAGGTCCGCGGCTCTGGCCACAGCTCCCACGCCCGAAAAGCCAGGAGGGAAAGCCGTGCCTCGTTGGAAAGCTCTTTGGCAGCCGCTCGCGTGGCTCCACAGCCCGTGGGGCTGCAGGCTTTGTGGCGGTCGTCAGCCCCGGCGCCACCGGCGCCCACGTGGCGCCGCCGCGCCAGCCTGCGAAGCATTTTCCGGTAGGGCCGCGGCTCTGGCCACAGCTCCCACGCCCGAAGAGCCAGGAGGGAAAGCCGTGCCTCGTTGGAAAGCTCTTTGGCAGCCGCTCGCGTGGCCCCACAGCCCGTGGGGCTACGGGCTTTGCGGCGGCTGTCAGCCTCTGCGCCACCGGCGCCCACGTGGTGCCGCCGCGCCAGCCTGCGAAGCATTTTCCGGTAGGGCCGTGGCTTTGGCCACAGCTCCCACGCCCGAAGAGCCAGGAGGGAAAGCCGTGCCTCGTTGGAAAGCTCTTTGGCAGCCGCTCGCGTGGCCCCACAGCCCGTGGGGCTGCGGGCTTTGCGGCGGCCGTCAGCCTCGGCGCCACCGGCGCCCACCTGGAGCCGCCATGCCAGCCCGCGAAGCATTTTCCGGTAGGGCCGCGGCTCTGGCGACAGCTCCCACGCCCGAAGAGCCAGGAGGGAAAGCCGTGCCTCGTTGGAAAGCTCTTTGGCAGCTGCTCGCGTGGCCCCACAGCCCGTGGGGCTGCGGGCTTTGCGGCGGCCGTCAGCCTCGGCGCCACCGGCGCCCACGTGCCGCCGCCGCGCCAGCCTGCGAAAAATTTTCCGGTAGGGCCGCGGCTCTGGCCACAGCTCCCACGCCCGAAGAGCCAGGAGGGAAAGCCGTGCCTCGTTGGAAAGCCCTTTGGCAGCCGCTCGCGTGGCCCCACAGCCCGTGGGGCTGCGGGCTTTGCGGCGGCCGTCAGCCTCGGCGCCACCGGCGCCCACCTGGCGCCGCCGCGCCAGCCTGCGAAGCATTTTCCGGTAGGGCCGAGGCTCTGGCCACATCTCCCACGCCCGAAGAGCCAGGAGGGAAAGCCGTGCCTCGTTGGAAAGCTCTTTGGCAGCCGCTCGCGTTGCCCCACAGCCCGTGGGGCTGCGGGCTTTGCGGCGGCCGTCAGCCTCGGCGCCACCGGCGCCCACCTGGCGCCGCCGCGCCAGCCTGCGAAGCATTTTCCAGTAGGGCCGCGGCTCTGGCCACAGCTCCCATGCCCGAAGAGCCAGGAGGGAAAGCCGTGCCTCGTTGGAAAGCTCTTTGGCAGCCGCTCGCGTGGCCCCACAGCCCGTGGGGCTGCGGGCTTTGCGGCGGCCGTCAGCCTCGGCGCCACCGGCGCCCACGTCCCGCCACCGCGCCAGCCTGCGAAGCATTTTCCGGTAGGGCCGCGGCTCTGGCCACAGCTCCCACGCCCGAAGAGCCAGGAGGGAAAGCCGTGCCTCGTTGGAAAGCTCTTTGGCAGCCGCTCGCGTGGCCCCACAGCCCGTGGGGCTGCGGGCTTTGCGGCGGCCGTCAACTTCGGCGCCACCGGCACCCACGTGGCGCCGCCGCGCCAGCCTGCGAAGCATTTTCCGGTAGGTCCGCGGCTCTGGCCACAGCTCCCACGCCCGAAGAGCCAGGAGGGAAAGCCGTGCCTCGTTGGAAAGCTCTTTGGCAGCCGCTCGCGTGGCCCCACAGCCCGTGGGGCTGCGGGCTTTGCGGCGGCCGTCAGCCTCGGCGCCACCGGCGCCCACGTGGCGCCGCCGCGCCAGCCTGCGAAGCATTTTCCAGTAGGGCCGCAGCTCTGGCCACAGCTCCCACGCCCGAAAAGCCAGGAGGGAAAGCCATGCCTCGTTGGAAAGCTTTTTGGCAGCTGCTCGCGTGGCCCCACAGCCCGTGGGGCTGTGGGCCTTGCGGCGGCCATCAGCCTCGGCGCCACCGGCGCCCACCTGGCGCCTCCGCGCCAGCCCGCGAAGCATTTTCCGGTAGGGCCGCGGCTCTGGCCACAGCTCCCACGCCCGAAGAGCCAGGAGGGAAAGCCGTGCCTCGTTGGAAAGCTCCTTGGCAGCCGCTCGCGTGGCCCCACAGCCCGTGGGGCTGCGGGCTTTGCGGCGGCCGTCAGCCTCGGCGCCACCGGCGCCCACGTTGCGCCGCCGCGCCAGCCTGCGAAGCATTTTCCGGTAGGGCCGCGGCTCTGGCCACAGATCCCACGCCCAAAGAGCCAGGAGGGAAAGCCGTGCCTCGTTGGAAAGCTCTTTGGCAGCCGCTTGCGTGGCTCCACAGCCCGTGGGGCTGCGGGCCTTGCGGCGGCTGTCAGCCTCGGCGCCACCGGCGCCCACCTGGCACAGCCGCGCCAGCCTGCGAAGCATTTTCCGGTAGGTCCGCGGCTCTGGCCACAGCTCCCACGCCCGAAGAGCTAGGAGGGAAAGCCGTGCCTCGTTGGAAAGCTCTTTGGCAGCTGCTCGCGTGGCCCCACAGCCCGTGGGGCTGCGGGCATTGCGGCAGCCGTCAGACTCGGCGCCACCGGCGCCCACCTGGCGCGGCCGCGCCAGCCTGCGAAGCATTTTCCGGTAGGGCCGCGGCTCTGGCCACAGCTCCCACGCCCGAAGAGCCAGGAGGGAAAGCCCTGCCTCGTTGGAAAGCTCTTTGGCAGCCGCTCCCTTGGCCCCACAGCCCGTGGGGCTGCGGGCTTTGCGGCGGCCGTCAGCCTCGGCGCCACCGGCGCCCACCTGGCGCCGCCGCGCCAGCCTGCGAAGCATTTTCCGGTAGGGCCGCGGCTCTGGCCACAGCTCCCACGCCCGAAGAGCCAGGAGGGAAAGCCGTGCCTCGTTGCAAAGCTCTTTGGCAGCCGCTCGCGTGGCCCCACAGCCCGTGGGGCTGCGGGCCTTGCGGCGGCTGTCAGCCTCGGTGCCACCGGCGCCCACCTGGCACAGCCGCGCCAGCCTGCGAAGCATTTTCCGGTAGGTCCGCGGCTCTGGCCACAGCTCCCACGCCCGAAGAGCTAGGAGGGAAAGCCGTGCCTCGTTGGAAAGCTCTTTGGCAGCCGCTCGCGTGGCCCCACAGCCCGTGGGGCTGCGGGCTTTGCGGCGGCCGTCAGCCTCGGCGCCACCGGCGCCCACCTGGCGCGGCCGCGCCAGACTGCGAAGCATTTTCCGGTAGGGCCGCGGCTCTGGCCACAGCTCCCACGCCCGAAGAGCCAGGAGGGAAAGCCGTGCCTCCTTGGAAAGCTCTTTGGCAGCCGCTCGCGTGGCCCCACAGACCATGGGGCTGCGGGCTTTGCGGCGGCCGTCAGCCTCGGCGCCACCGGCGCTCACCTGGCGCCTCCGCGCCAGCCCGCGAAGCATTTTCCGGTAGGGCCGCTGCTCTGGCCACAGCTCCCACGCCCGAAGAGCCAGGAGAGAAAGCCGTGCCTCGTTGGAAAGCTCCTTGGCAGCCGCTCGCGTGGCCCCACAGCCCGTGGGGCTGCGGGCTTTGCGGCGGCCGTCAGCCTCGGTGCCACCGGCGCCCACGTGGCGCCGCCGCGCCAGCCTGCGAAGCATTTTCCAGTAGGGCCGCAGCTCTGGCCACAGCTCCCACGCCCGAAAAGCCAGGAGGGAAAGCCGTGCCTCGTTGGAAAGCTTTTTGGCAGCTGCTCGCGTGGCCCCACAGCCCGTGGGGCTGTGGGCCTTGCGGCGGCCATCAGCCTCGGCGCCACCGGCGCCCACCTGGCGCCTCCGCGCCAGCCCGCGAAGCATTTTCCGGTAGGGCCGCGGCTCTGGCCACAGCTCCCACGCCCGAAGAGCCAGGAGGGAAAGCCGTGCCTCGTTGGAAAGCTCCTTGGCAGCCGCTCGCGTGGCCCCACAGCCCGTGGGGCTGCGGGCTTTGCGGCGGCCGTCAGTCTCGGCGCCACCGGCACCCACGTGGCGCCGCCGCGCCAGCCTGCGAAGCATTTTCCGGTAGGGCCGCGGCTCTGGCCACAGATCCCACGCCCAAAGAGCCAGGAGGGAAAGCCGTGCCTCGTTGGAAAGCTCTTTGGCAGCCGCTCGCGTGGCCCCACAGCCCGTGGGGCTGCGGGCTTTGCGGCGGCTCTCAGCCTCGGAGACACCGGCGCCCACGTGGCGCCGCCGCGCCAGCCTGCGAAGCATTTTCCGGTAGGGCCGCTGCTCTGGCCACAGCTCCCACGCCCGAAGAGCCAGGAGAGAAAGCCGTGCCTCGTTGGAAAGCTCCTTGGCAGCCGCTCGCGTGGCCCCACAGCCCGTGGGGCTGCGGGCTTTGCTGCGGGCTTTGCGGCGGCCGTCAGCCTCGGCGCCACCGGCGCCCACGTGGCGCCGCTGCGCTAGCCTGCAAAACCTGTGAAGAGGGTCACTCTTCACTACTTTGTAAATGGTAAACTTAAAGTAAATAACAACACCTGCTGCACCTTCAGGTGCTTTTATGCTTCTGGGTCTTGGCCCCACCCTTTACCCAGGGGATTGTGGGAAAGGTGGTGGGTGGGGCCTGAGGGCCTCAGGTGGGGCCCGGGGAATATGAGCCACAGCTTCAGGGCAGGACCTTGTTCTGCTGCTGGTCTTTTCCAGGGTCAGAGCTCTGGAGCTTCTTAAGTGTTGTTTTGGAGCTTGTGCAGCTGTTCGGGAAGGCTTGTTTTAGCGTTTGAACTAGCGTAGGTAAGGCATCAGAGGTAAGACTTCTCAATGTAAGGGTGGTTGCCATAGAAAGTGGAATTGTATGTTATCTTTTTTTTTCCCCCCATATCTTTAGTTTTGTAGGGAGCATTTGGTTTGTTTAAATGGTTTAATAGTATGTATCTTTTTTTTTTTTTGCTTATGGCAGGTGGCGTGTTTTACTATAATTTCTGACTTCATTGAAGATAAAATCTTGTGTTTTTTTCCAATTTTGATGTACACTATGTTAGTTGGTGTTTTTATTAGTCTTAATTGTGTGTGTTATGAGATACTGGAGTAGGATTTAGGGTGAGTGTTTTGTACGTATCTATATATTGAGTTTGTTTGTTTTGAGGAAGCAGCAGGGATGGCTCATCATTTTCCCCCAGAGCATGCAGGGTATCACAGTGGCCCTGAAGCTCTTGCGGGAGGCTACCAGTAGGTTCTGTAACTGTTTTCCCGGCTTTCCAGGTCTGTAGCAGAGCCCGGAGTCTCTATGAAGGCGGAAGACAGGAGGTGCCTGCCAAACACAGGGCATGGCTCAGAACAGCAGGTCCTGAGGAGCAGTTGGAAAATAAGGGGCAGGAGTTGTGGGGAAGCAGTGGGCCTCCTTCCCTGATGGTTCAGGAGGGGGATGGCTAGGAAAGGGAGGCGGGTTCCTGTGTCTTTCTCAAACCAGTTTTGTAATTGGGTTTGGTTGTCGATGGTATCTAGTCTGCTCTAGGCTCTCGCATTTGAGGCAAGACAGATAGTATTGAGGAGGAGCACAGGACTGGTGGTTTGGCAGAAGCGCAGTGCAAATGCTGTGTTTCTTGGTATCTTAGGTGCCGTGAATAACTGTCGCTACAGCATCCGACTCTAGAATCTGTGTGGAGCAGGCAATCAGACTGCATCAGCATTCAGGAGGCTTGAGGGGTTTTGTGGAGGAGGTCATCATCTCCTCTCAGGATGCTTATTGCTGGTGTTGTGGCTGCTTTTGTGATGACTTTCTCTTTTCCTTTTCCTTTTGCAGAGGAAGAGTAAGCCGGTGACTGCAGGAACGTATCGGATGGTTGTGTTTTGTGGACTATGTTGAGGATGGAATCAGATGCTAGCCCTCCAAAAGCCAAGTTGAGAGACCAGCACTGGAGAGGGGTGGAGGCTGACAATTGTGTAATGGGGTCTTTGACGTTAGTGTTGGGGGGAGGGCTGTTCTGGGGCACAGTCTCCTTTGGGCAGGTAAACAATGTAGCTTACTGTCCAGTGTGATGTTAGCGCATCCTAGGCAGGGCAGTTGCAGCCTGTGTGTGTTGTCGTGTCGTTCGTGTGGTCTGTGTTTTGCATCCTAGACCCTTTTTTTGGGTCTCGAGATCATCTTTAAGCTCCAGGAGCACGGAATGTGCATTGGGTGCCATCCTTATGGTGTCGAACACCTGCAAACGTGGGTGTAGCACCAACGGTCTGCCTCTCTTCTTGCATTAGCATCTTAAAGCGTGCATCGGTCTTGCATCTTGGAACTTTCTGGATGGCCCGCTTCAGCGACTGGGGCTTCTTCCCTGTGTCGTTAAGTTCTTAGGTCTTGAAGCTAGGCTTCCTGCGTGTCCATCTTGTCAGGCTCAACAGTCCCTTCTCAGGAACTGTGAAGTTCTACACTTTGTTTCAGGGGGTTCTGTGGAGCCTCTTCACATTGTCTCCATCACAGTCCTGCAGGCTGTCTTGCCTGACGATGACTTTGGTCCCGGTGTCATCCTTCTTGCTGAGAGTTTTGTCTCATCCTTGAGGCGCGTCGTTCGTTGTGTTCTGTGTAGCGTCAGTCTGTGTGTGTTTGGCTTGGGGCTGCCCTGCCCGGGTGCGTAGTGTCCAGGGTAGGCAGAATCATGACAGCAGTCTGTACTGAATATGAGGATCTGTCTAGACCCAGGCAAAGGTTGCTCAGTCGTCTCGAATTGATTAGCTTTCGAGAGGCTGTGTGGACGGGTGTTTCATTAGCGGGCGCTGGCATAAGCGGAGACAAGTTGGAGAGGGTGTTCATGGCTAGTGAAGGGGACGGTATCTCAAAGATGGTAAACCTGCATTGTGTGGGGTGTAATGTTTGCAGGCGTCTCTTCTTTGGATGACAGGCTGTAGTTGGACTTATGTGAACAGGGTTCCTAAGTAGAAACAAGACCTTTGGAATTAAGCTACTGCTCTGCATTAGGGTAATGTTTGATGTTGGTGTGTTGCTTTTTTTTCAGATGCAGAGAGATGAGGTGGCCAGGGATACAGAGGGGAGCTGATGGGGGCGCAGGACAAAGGTGGCTGAGCCCGAGGTCTTAAAGGGAAGATGTGACCGGCGGCTCCATGAATACATTTGGCCACTTCTTCTTTTTTTCATGTGAATGTGAGGTTACGTAGCCATGTGTGGAAGTGCTGGTCTGAGGTACAACAGAACTGGTGTTGTTTGCAGTCACTTTACTTTTCAGGTAAGTCTCTTCCAATGAAGTGAACTCTCTGAAAATAATGACGTATTTTTCAGGTAGTATCTGCCTTCAGAGCACCAAGAACTTATATTTACACTTAATGCGAAGGGATGCCGTGCAGAGAGGCTCTTGCTTATACTTATTCCTACAACAGCACAGCCCAGCTAACTTTTATATATCTGCCCTGTTGGAGGGTTGGAAGCAGAAAAGCGTAGAGGGGTTGCACCCATAGTGAAGAGTAGACGGGACCGGTGACCTGAATCTGACTGATAGGGTATTCCATCCCATCCTCATCACGCTCAGTATAAAAGCGGAGGGATCAAAGGGGTCGGTACCTGTTGTCTGGCCTCTGAAGACTCCTCTGTCTGTTCATTGTCCTTTGACCTCGATCCGTGCATTTATGCAACCAGGTCCGGAGTCTGGTTCCGGTCTGTCATGGAGTCTGGTTCCGGTCTGTCACGGAGTCTGGTTCCGGACTTTGCCAGTGAAGCAGCGGTCATCCTGGGAGCTCTGTATCGGGTTGTGTATGTCCTGTATATATTTAATTGTTTTCTTGTTACTGTTGTCTTTTCTCAGTATTATTTTGCTGTTAAGATTTCATTACAGTTCAGTTTATCTTTCAGTCCCTAAGTCTCTCTCTCTTGTTCTTTTCTGCCTCAGGAGAGAAGTTAAAAGGGAGCACGTGTCACTTGTTTTACTGCATGGCCTAAGGCACAACAGCAATGATGACAGACAGGGCACTGGAGCAGACTCGGCCGAGGAGAGCGGCGGCCCCAAGCCTTGGTTCTTTCTCAGCCACTGCATTACGGGCGGCACACAAGCCTCTGCTGGCACTCTGTCTGTCGGTCCGATCCAGAACACAGTTCTGGCAGAAGTTGGATAATATGCGTCGTCTTGCTAGAAATGCTGTATGACTCGTTGTGGGGTTTCTTTTACAAGGAAACTAAAGCACATTGAGTCTTGATAAAAATATTGTTATTGTGCTTCATGATCTTCTGGCCTATTTAGGTTAGGATGATGTCTTTCTCTTTATGTCTACGCCCTGCAAAAGTTTAATTAAGTTTACTTACCTACCGGGCCCTGTTGCTGACACAGTTGATGTAGTTGTAATAAAAGAGCACATATTGTCCGTTCCTCTAAGGGTCGCTTTCTCCGTTTTGGTGTTTTGCATGCTGTACTTCTCAGGCCTGTGAGGAAAGGAGCAGCTTTTCCTCTGGCAGGCTCTGTGCCTTGTGGAGGTCAGCCAGGCCCTTTCCCAGGTGCTGGTGGGAACGGGGGTGGGCAGGGCCCGGGGTATATAACCCACAGCCTCTGCTGGGGCAGCTCATTCTGCTGCTGGGCTTCTCCAGGGTCAGAGCTCTGCCTGTCCTTCAGTCGATTGCAGCTTTGGAGGCGGCTCAGCTCCTTGGGTGGAGATGTTATCCCATTTAGAGAATAGCAGGTAAGAAGCTGGAGGTGGCAAGACCTTCAGGACCAGGTGAGGTTTGGCAGCGTGTATAGTAGAGAGCGGCCTCATGTGCCGGTTCTCTTCCTTGTGGTTTTTCAGGTGAGTCGCGTGGTAATGAGTCTTAGGGGGCGGTGAGATAGTTTAAGGGTATGGCTTTCTCTCTTCCAGGCATGGCGCATTTTCCTGGAATCCCTGACTGTATTGAAGATGGAACTTTCTTGTTTGTGTGGTTTTTTTTTTTCCCACTAGCTTTGCTGTATCCCAGGTAAGATGCCAATAGAATTTGTCTCAATCGGGCAGATGATGAGATTACTTTGCAGGGACTGGGTGAGCACCTTGTCTGCAGCTGTAGATGGAGTTTCCACATTTCTCAGGAAAGCAGCAGGGCCATAAAGCATAACGTATTTCAGGATGTGGGGTGCCTTGTCACCTTCCCCCACCGTGCTCAGGGTTTTGCCGTGTCCCTGGAGCCTTTGCGGCTTGTGGCAGGCCCCTGGTATAGGTCAGATCAGGGCTTCACTGACTCTGTGGGTCTGCAGCAGAGCCCAGAGTCTGTGGGAAGACAGAAGATAGGAGGTGGTGGTGGGACGCAGGGAGAGGCTGGGAAGAGTGGCTCTTGAGAAGCGTCCAACGCCGGGTGTTCGGGCTGGCAAATAAAGGGTGGGATCTATGGGGAAGAAGTGGGGCTCCTTCCCTGGCAGCTCAGGGAGAAGAGAAGGGGTTTCTAAAGTTTTGGCACTGGGGGAGGGCTAGAAAAGGGAGCCGGGTTCATGAGTCCTTCTTGGACAGGTTTTGCAGATGGGTTCGGGTGTCGTCGGAGCCTGGTGTGCTCTAGGCTCTCGCATTTGAGGCGAGCCAGATAGTATCGAGGAGGAGCACGGGACTGGTGGTTTGGCAGTAGCGCAGTGGTAATGCTGTGTTTCTTGGTATCTTAGGTGCCGTGAATAACTGTTGCCGCAGCGTCAGACTTTGGAATTGGCGCTGAGCGGGCGAGCAGAATGCCTCGGCGTTCATGAGGCTGAGGGTGTTGTGGAAGAGGTTGGCATCTCCTCTCAGGATGCTTATTGCTGGTGCTGTGGCTGCTTTTGGGATAACTTTTTTTTTTCTTTTCCTTTTGCAGAGGAAGAGGAGGAAGCTGGTGACCACAGGAACGTACTGGATGGCTGTTTTCTGTGGACTGCCTCAAGGATGGATTCGGACCCCTGGCCCTCCAAAAGCTAAGTTGAGAGACTGGCGCTCGAGAAGGGACGAGGTTGAGAATTGCAAAAAGGTGTCTTTGAAGTTGGCGTAGGGGAGAGGTTTGTCCTGGAGGGCAGTCTCCTTTTAGGCACGTAAGGGATGCGGCTTACTGTTCGGCATTCCCGGGCAGGGTGGTTCCAGCCTGTGTGTGTTGTTGTCTTTCGTGTGGTCCGTGTTCTGTGTCTTAGACCTTTCTCGGGTCTCGAGGTCATCTTTAAGCTCCAGGAGCACGGCATGGCGCCTCAGGCGCCATCCCTAGGGTCTCGAACACCTGCACCCATGGGCATAGCACCATTCGGCTGCTGGTCGTCTTGCGTTAGAAGCTTAAAGCTTGCATTGGTCTTGCGTCTTGGAAGTTTCCGGATGGCCCGCGTCTACAACTGGGACTTCTTCCCTATGTCATTACGTTCTTAGGTCTTGAAGCCAGGCTTCCCCCGCATACATCTTATCAGTCTTGACAGTCCCTTCTTATCACAGATGATGATGTCCTACACTCTGTTTCAGGGGCTTCCACAGAGCCTCTTCACATCACCACCACGGTCTCCAGGTCTTCTTCCCGACGGTGACTTCCGTCTGGGTGTCATCCTTCTTGCTGAGAGTTTTCTCTCATCCTTGAGGTGCGTTGTTTTTAGCGTTTTGTGTAGTGTTGGTCTGTGCTTGTGTGTGTGTCAGGCTCGGAGCCCCCCTGCCCGGGTGTGTAGAGTCCAGGGCAGGCAGAATAGTGACGAGAGTCTACAGTTAATATGTGGATCTGTGGAGACCGAGGCAAAGGTTGGGTAGTCATCTGGAATTAATTTGCTCTCAGTAGGTTGGGTGCGTGGGTGTTTTATTAGTGGGTGTTGGCATAAGCAGAGCCAAGTCGGAGAGGCTGTTCACAGCCAGTGAAGGACGCAGTATCTCAAAGATGTTCAGGCTGCTTTGTGTGGGGTGTAATGTTTGTGGGCTTTTTCTGTGGTTTTTTTTTTTGACGGCAGGCTGTAGTTGGATCTAATTGAACAATGTTCCGAAGTAGAAACAAGACCTTTGGAATTAAGCTATCGCTCTGCATCGGGGTAATGTTGGATTTTTTTTTTTCTCTTTTTAGATGCCGAGAGATGAGATGTGCAGGGTGACGTAGGGGAGCCGAGAGGAGCGCTGTACGGAGGTGGCTCGGCATGTGGCATTAGAGGGAAGATGTGACTGGCGCCTCTATGAATACAATTGGGTACTTTTTTTTTTCATGTGAATGAAGACAGAAGATAGGAGTCGATGGTGTGGCGGTTTGGCAGAAGCGCAGTGGTAATGTTGTGTTTCTTTGTCTCTTAGGTGCTGTGAATAACTATCACTGCAGCCTCGGACTCCGGAATCAGCGCGGAGCGGGCGAGCAGAACGCCACGGCATTCGGGAGGCTGAGGGTGTTGTCGAAGAGGTTGGCATCTCCTCTCAGGATGCTTATTGCTGGTGCTGTGGCGGCCTCTGGGATTATGTTTTATTTTCCTTTTGCAGAGGAAGAGGAGGAACCTGGTGACTGCGGAAATGTATCGGATGGCTGGTTTTTGTGGACCGCATCGAAGAAGGATTCAGATGCCTGGCCCTCCAAAAGCTAAGTTGACAGTCAGGCGCCGGAGAGGGGCCGAGGTGGACAATTGCAAAATGGGGTCTTTGACGTTAGCGTAGTGGCGAGGGCTGTCCCGGGGCACAGTCATATTTAGGAAGGTAAAGGATGTTGCTTACTGTTCAGTGTGACGCTAGCGTGTCCCGGGCAGGGCAGTTCCAGCCTGTGCGTGTTGTCATGTCGTTCATGTGGTCTGTGTTGTGTATCTTCGTCCCTTCTTGGGTCTCGAGGTCATCTTTGAGCTCCAGGAGCACGACGTGGGGCCCTGGGCGTCATCCTTAGGGTCTCGAATGCTTGGGCCTGTGGGCGTAGCACCATTCATCTGATGCTCTTCTTGCGTTAGCATCTTAAAGCGTGCAACAATCTTGCCTCTCGGAAGTTTCTGGACGGCCCACTTCCATGTCTGGGAGTTCTTCCCTGCGTCGTTACGTTCTTAGGTCTTGAAGCCAGACTTCCTGCATGTCCATCTTAGCGGGCTCAACAGTCCATTCTTATTACGTACCATCACGTTCTACAGTTTGCTTCAGGGGGTTCCGTAGAGCGTCTTCATGTTGACATCATCACGATCCCACAGATTTTCTTGCACGACGGTGACTTTGGTCCCCGTGTCATCTTTCTTGCTGAGAGTTTTCTCTCATCTTTGAGGCGTGTCGTTCGTAGCGTTCCGTGTAGTGTCTGTCCGTAACCGTGAGTGTTTGGCTCGGGGCTGCCCTGCCTGGGCACGTAGTGTCCAGGGTGGGCGGAATCCTGTGGAGAGTCTATATGCAGTACATGAATCCCAGTAGATCGGGGCAAAGGTGTTAGAGTTATCTCAGGGTAGCCATTGGGAGGCTGTGTAGACACCTCTTCTGTTTTGTTTGGGAAGAGCAGAAGCATGTTGGAAAGGCAATACAGCAGCAGTGAAGAAGAGTTCATGTGGAAGAGGGTACGGCTGGTTTTGGTGCGGATTTTTTTTTTTGTAATTTTCTTTGTGTACGGTTGTATTTGGACCTTAGATGGTATTTGTAAAAAGGTGCAAGACTTTTTTGTTGTTATGGCTCTATTGCTCTGCCTCAGGTTGATTTCTCTGATGTCGTTCTTGCAGATGCAGCGGGACAAGCTTGGCGGGGCAGCGTAGGAGAGGAGAGCAATGTAAGAAGGTGAGTCAGCACGTGGTATTAGAGAGAAGATGTGGCTCTGAGTACTGTATGTATTGGTTCTTTCCAATTTGAAGTTTTGAAGCAATGAATGACATGGGATGTGGGGATGGGGATGAGTCAGTCACTTCAGCCCACCCGCCGCTGCTGACCTTATCACATCTGCCTCAGAGGAAGCAACTTTCAAGTTGTAAAGCAACCCATGTCTGTTGGGTTTTATGGGTGGTTTGCGAGCCTTCAGGTTGCACGCCTTGGGGGAGGATGGGCGGGCAAGGTGAGGGAGTGGGAGATGGGGAATTTGGTAGGGTTTGGGCAGTATCTCGGCGTGTGTTTCTTCGGTTGGTGTGACATGCAGGGTCAGAGGGGCGATACTGCACGCCCACTGAGTAGTCCCAGCAAGTGAGGCGGTTGCGGACACGTTGGTGTCTAATAGCCCAGTGCCACATTGCAGCTCAGGGGAGTGTTTGTCTTTGGTTTTGCAGGTGCCGCAGGCATCCGGAGCCGGACGAGCGTTGGAGGTGAGCTGGGTAGCAGAGAGGTAGCGCATGGGGGTGGTGGTTTCCCGTAAGCTCAACAGTAATATTGTGTGTCTTAGGTGTTTTAGGTGCCAGAACCAGAGTGTGCCACAAAGTCCATACCCGGAATCCATGCGGAGCAGGTGAGCAGAAGGGTACGGCGCGTGTGATGCGGGGGATATTGCAGTACAACTTAGTGTTGACGGACGCGATGGTGCCTGATGGCACCATTTTGTGCAAATCGGGATTACGTTGCTCAGTAACTTCCTTGACTGCCATTTGAGATGGTCTTGTGTCGTACGCTTAAGAATTTGGTTCCGTACTATGTTCTTGTATATTTGCAATAGTATTGCTCCGCCTCACTCAGTATCGGTTTCGCATCGTGTTGCCCGTCACGCTCTTGATTGCTCTGTGATCTATTCTGCATCGTACCACACCGTGTTGCGTGGTTTTTTTTTAATCGGTTGTTCTTTGACTGTGTAATGCCTTGTACCGCCCTCTATTGCGTTATGTCTCGTGTTATATTGCCCCGTCGTAGCCTTGACTGCCTTCTGATCTGTTCGGGCCTCGTACCACGCTGTATTGCGGGTTTTTTAATCGGTTGTTCTTCATCTGGCTTTCTAATGCCTTGTACCGCCCTGTATTGTGTAACATCTTGCATTATATTGCCCCGTCATAGTCTCGACTGCCTTCTGATCCACTCTGGCATCGCACCGCACTGTATTGTGTGGTTTTTAATCGGTTCTTCTTTATTTGACTGTGTAATGCCTTGTACTGCTGTGTATTGTGTTACTTCTCATGTTATAGTGTGCTGTCGTTGTCTTGACTGCCTTCTGATGTTTTCTGGTATTACAGTTGAACGTATGCTGGGTTTCTTAATCGGTTGTTCTTCGTTTGGCTGCATGTTGCCTTGTTACCACCTGGTATGGTGTTGTGTCTTGCATTGTATTGCCCTGTCACTGTCTCGACGGTCATTTTACACGTTCCGTCCTAGGACCGCGCTGTATTGTGAATTCTTTCATGGGTTGTTGTTTCCTTGACTGTGTCGCCTGGTAGGGCCCCGTATCGCGTTACGTCTTGCCTTGTATTGCTCTGTCATTGTGGTGACCGACATCTGATATATTCTACCGTTGTATGGCACCGTACCGTCAATTCTTTCATTGTCTGCTCTGCATTTGATTGTATGTTGCCTTGTACTGCCCTGTGTAAGGTTAGATCTTGCATGGTGTTGCCCTGTCGTTGTCTTGCCAGTTATTTTAGAGTCTCTGGCACAGTATTGTGCAATTTTTAACCGGTTGTTCTGTATTTGACCGCTGTTGCGATGTCACCCCCCTTTTTCCTCCAGGCTGCTGCTCGAGCTATAACGACCAGCAGGAGTCGCTACGAGTGGCACTTGAACTTTGTGGGGTGGCTGGCACCAGAGTCAAGACACTGTGAGTCAGTTAGCTTGCTATAGACCTAGCGGACAGACCAAGAGCCCTTTGAGCTTCCTTGCAAGGCAGCGGCCTGTTTGCCAGCGTTTCCCGGGGACACTCACTTAAGGTTCTGCTCCTCTAGGTTGAGAGAAGCCTTGCCGCAACAGATTCTGGGTAAGTGACTAACAGCATGCCAGACTTTGCCATCTTAGCTGAGCGATACGAAGGGTTTGATCACGCAGATATGATCCTTTAGAGGTGAACCGTTGCCCAAGTCCGGGGCGAGGATGGGATCCAGCCGCACCTAGACTCCTCTCGGAGAAGGAGTTTAGAAAGCAAGGGGGTCCTTTCCGAGCCTCGTGACTCAACAGGAGGGTCTCCCAGACAGCGTGTCAGACCCTGGCCCTGAGGCAGTAAATGACCCGGGGTGCGTGGCCATATGGAACCTGGTAAAGTGCCATCACGTGCGCTGCTACCTTTAGTGAATCACTGTTATGTTTGTTAATGTTTCTCTACCTCTCTCTTAGGAGTGAATTTTATCATTGCGCCCGCCACAACTGCATATGGCCTGTGTTACATCTTGCATTGCATTGCCCTGTCGTCTTGACGGTCACGTTAGAGAATCTGTCCTAGGTCTGGACTGTAGTTTGATGTCTCTCATGGGTTCTGATGTGGCTGTGTATTGCCTTGTCCGGCCCCGTGTGGTGTTACGTCTTCCATTGTATTGCTCTGTTGTTGTCTTGATTGTCATCTGATCTATTCTGCCGTTGTAGGCCACCATATTGTCACTTCCTTCATCAGCTGTTTTTTATGAGCCATGTAAAGGGTTGACGGCACAGACATAATCCTTTAGAGGTGAACCGTTGCCCAAGTCCGGGGCTAGGAATTGGATCCAGCCGCACCTAGACTCCTCTCCGAGAAGGAGTTTAGAAAGCAAGGGGGTCCTCTCCGAGCTAGGAATTGGATCCAGCCGCACCTAGACTCCTCTCCGAGAAGGAGTTTAGAAAGCAAGGGGGTCCTTTCCGAGCCTCGTGACTCAACGGGAGGGTCTCCCTGACAGCTCGTCTGACCCTGGCCCCTAGGCAGGAAATAATCCAGGGTCCGTGGCCACGGAACCTGATAAAGCGCCGTCATGCGCACTGCTGCCTTTGGAGAATCACTGTGTTGATGTTTCTGAATGTTTCTCTACTTTTCTCTTAGGAGTGAAGTGAATGGCTCCACCTGCCACAACTGCATATTGCCTTGTCCGGCCCCGTGTTGGGTTACGTCTTGCCTTGTATTGCCCTATCGTTGTCATGATTGCCACCTGACCCATGGTGTCATAGTAGTGCACTGCATTGTGAATTTTTTGACTGTCTGTTATTTATTTGACTGAGTATTGGCTGGCAGTGGCCTGTATTGTGTTATCTTGCACCGTATTGCCCTGTATTTGCCGTGACTGCCCTCTGAGACTTCCTGAGATCGTAGGGCGTTCTGTTGTGGGTTTTGTAATTGGCTGTTCTTTGTGTGACTGTGTATTGCTTTGTGCTGCCCTGTATTGTGTTACAGCTCGTGTTGCATTACTCTGTCATTGTTTTGACTGCGTTTTGGGACAGTGTCATAGTGCTGCACTGGATTATGGGTATTTTAACTGTTCTTGACTTGGCTGCGCGTTGCCTTTTACTGCTCTGTGTGATGTTAGGTCTTGCACTGTATTGGTCTGTCGTTGTCTTGGCTGTTACTTTGGACTGTCTGGGATTGTACTTATTTATTGTGAAAGTTCCATTGGTTGTTCCTTATTTGACTGCTGGGGTGGTGCGGGCGCCCCTTCGTTTTGGCGCCCCAATCATCCATGGAGTTGTTCTGAGTGGTACTTGAAGTTGGGGGATGGTTGGCAACACAGTGGGGACCTAGATATTTTGTTCCTGTGCTGATGTGACTATAAGTCAATTAGCTTACCCCATAAATAGTGGACAGCCCAAGAGCCTTTTGACTTCTGCATGGCAGGGGCCTCCGTGCCAGGATCTCCCCTTGAGCAGGGACGCTCAATTAAGGTTCTGCTCCTCGAGATAGAGATGCCTTGCCGCAACAGATTCTCAGTAAGTGACTAATAGCATACAAAACCTTGTAGCCTTAGCTCAGTGATATAAAGGGTCGATGGCGCAGATACAATCCTTTAGAGGTGAACCGTTGCCTAAGTCCGGGGCTAGGAATTGGATCCAGCCGCACCTAGACTCCTCTCCGAGAAGGAGTTTAGAAAGCAAGGGGGTCCTTTCCGAGCCTCGTGACTCAACGGGAGGGTCTCCCTGACAGCTTGTCTGACCCTGGCCCCTAGGCAGTAAATAATCCGGGGTGCGTGGCCATATGGAATCTGGTAAAGCGCCGTCACATGCGCTGCTGCCTTTGGAGAATCACTGTGTTGATGTTTCTGAATGTTTCACCGCTTCTCTCTTAGAAGCGAAGTTAGCCGCTCGGCCTGCCACAACTGCGTATTGCCTTGTCCGGCCCTGTATGGCATCACGTTTGGCATTGTATTGTCCTCTATTTGCCCGGACTGCCATCTGATCTGTTCCGGCATTGTACTGGTGTGTATTGTGGGTTTTTTAATCGGTTGTGCGTTATTTGAATGCGTATTGCCCTGTCTAGTGTTGTATCTTGCATTGTACTGCCCCGTCATTCCGTTCACTGTCACTTTAGATGTTCTGGGATTGCAGCGATCCGTATTGTGCAGGTTTTATTCGTTAGTCTGTGTTTGACCGTGTATTGCCTTGTTACCACCTTGTATTGTGTTGCGGCTTGCATTGTATCGCCATGTTATTGTTCTGAGTGCCATCTGATACATTTTGGTGTTGTACAGCCCTGCATTGTTACGTCTTCCATTGTATAGCTCTGTCACTGCCTCGACTGCTGTCTCACGCGTTTTGGCATTGCATCGCACGGTATTGCGGGATACTTAATCAGTTATTTATTTGACCGTGTATTTCACTGTACTGCCCTGTATTGCGTTATTTCTTGCCTTGTATTGCTCTGTCATTGTCTTGACTGGCATCTCCATTTATTTTTGTTTTCTCCCGCACTGTATTGCGGTTCTTCTAATTGGTTGGTATTTAGTTGACTGCGTCTTCAGTTCTGCTCTGTCGTGTAATGTTGCATCTTGGATCGTGTCGCCCTATAGTTGTTTTGACTGCCACCCGAGACCGTGTGGGATCGTACTGCACCGTATTGTGGCGTTTTGATGGGTTGTTTCCTATATTATTCTGTATCGTGTTGTAGCAACCTGTATTGTGTTACATTGTGCGTTGTGTTGCCATGAAATAGTCTTAACTGTCCTTTTACACTCTCTGGGGTTGTACCGCACCGAACTGAGGGTGTTTTTGATCGGCTGTTCTATATTTGACTACGTATTGCTTTGTACTGCCCTGTATTTTCCTGAGTCTTGCGTCGTATTGCCCTCTCACCGTGCTGCGAGCCATCTGATGTATTCTGGCGTTGACAGGCACTGTATTGAGGGCTTCTTAGGCTGTTGTACTCTATTTGACCGTGCATCAATTTTGTGATCGGTCATTCCCTATTTGACTGTGTATTGGCCTTGTACTGCCCTGTGTAAAGTTACGTCTCGCATTGTATTGCCCTGTCATAGTATTGCCTGTCATAGTCTGTCATAGCACCAGGATGTGCCCTTGAGCGGGGACGCTTGCTTCAGGTTCTGCTCCTCAAGGCTGAGAGATCCCTTGCCGCAACAGAGTCTCGGTAAGTGACTAATACCACGCTAAACCTCGTAGCCTTAGCTCAGTGATATAAAGGGTTGATGGCGCGGATACAATCCTTTAGAGGTGAACCGGTGCCCAAGTCCAGGGCTAGGAATTGGATCCAGCCGCACTTAGACTGCTCTTCAAGAAGGAGTTTAGAAAGCAAGGGGGTTGTGGCTCGACGGGAGGGTCTCCCTAACAGCTCGTCTGACCCTGGCCCCTGTGCAATAAATGATCTGGGGTACGTGGCCACGGAACCTGGTAAAGGGATGTTACGTTCACTGCTGCCTTTGTCGAAACACTGTGTTGATGTTTCTAAATGTTTCTCTACTTCTCTCAGGACTGAAGTGAATCGCTCCACCCGCCACAACTGCATATTGCCTTGTCCGGCCCCGTATTGGGTTACCTCTCGCCTTGTATTGCCCTGTCCTTCTTTTGGTTGCCATCTGACCCATGTGAATTCACTGCACTGTGAATTTTGTGACTGTCTGTTATTTATTTGACTGAGTATTGCCTTGTACTGCCTTGTGTACTGCGACGTAGTGCTTTGTCTTGCCCTGTAATTGCCTTGACTGCCATCCGAGATGTTTTGAGATCGTACGGCAGCGTAGTGCGGGTTTTCTGGTCAGCTGTTCTCTATTTGACTGTGTACGGCCTTGCGCTGCCCTGCACGGTGTTCTGTCTCGCGTTG